>NC_137639.1:13406541-14006541 GCF_963383615.2 Lipophrys pholis | reverse complement strand
TTACTTGAATACATTTCTATGTGTTTGGTTGTGGTTTTTATCTTCAGCCATCTATCTTCTACACCGATATTTGCAGTTCGATTCCAGTCAACTCGGAGCGAAGGCAAAGAGTTTTATGTTTCTGTGAAAGCTGCTAACTCAGCCAAGGCCGCCATGCAAAAATTATACTGATCTCAATGGGACTTCTTGGAAAAAATAAAAGGTGAGACAACAGTATCCACGCTTCAGACATGAAACACGTTGCATGCACTTTCACCATTACTTCAATACTCTTTTTGTAAGAGCGGGTCTTTGGCAAACTTTCATCTCACCTAATGTTGACACTGGCTGCCGTTCATGCACTCCACTCTCAAAAGAGCCCATTGTGATACTGTTTCACAAGGTTAGGGATAAATATTTTCTGTCTTTTCATTTAGCACATCTAAGCAGTATCACAATGAACTTGAGAAAACAACTTGTTCACAGTAAAAAGGCTCGAAGACAATGAAGGATTGAGACTGTCTTCCTCAGCCACAGCACATATTTGTGAGTTACATAAATTCTATTGTAAGACAAAAATAATGGATCAAGATGAAGAATGAAGGAGCTATCAGGCATTACAATGCGGTTATAAAACTATAAAGCATAGATTTGTTTTTCATATATATATATATATATTCAAGTAGATGCATACATACCTTTATGTCTACATGCACACACAAAACTTTAATGGTAAAAGATGCTCAATGCCTAAATGCACACGGTCTGGAACATCACGTCAGACAAGATCAACAAGTTAGAGTGACCATGAGACAATAGGAAAAGGTCAAAAGCCAAACTAAAATGTGTTGTTAATCACACCCAATGACAGGTCGCTGTAATTACAGCGGTTTAAATCTCTATTTTAAATCTATTCCATTGACCCAAACCTGACAGGAGATTACATCTGAAGCTCGGTTACTAAAACCCTCCATTCCCACCCATTTCTGTCCAACACAACACACGGAGGAAGCTTTCTATCGAGTCGGGCATCGATGATGTTTTGGAGAAAAAAACTTCACCGCTAATTAGTTTTTAAACAAATTTCCACATAGATGTTTGCTCATGGTTTTATCATTTACAAAAATAATGTTGATGATATCAAAGTTAAAGAAGCCACAAGAGAATGCTCCCCAACCGTTTCACTTTGATGAAAAAATGCAAACCGTCCAAATTAACAGATTTTTCAAACTTATAAAACATTATCAAAGCAACAAATCTGTGAACATCTCATTCTGACAACTCATGTTCAAGTGCAGCTGACAGGGTTTTGCGTTGATTATATGTGATGTATAGAAAAGGATCTTTCCTTTTCTATATATCACATATAATCAATCTCTCTCCCCTCTGTTTCTAATTCATATGCACTGAGAAGCTAAATTTGGGCCTCAATACAAACAGAATTTTAAGAAATACTTGGAAGATTTGTGTTTCGGTTTCTAAACCACTTGCTGGGGTCTGTGATCCACAGAGACTCCGAGGGAGCAGCTGTGAAGTACTGGGCACAGATGAGTGGAGGAGAGCACAGAGGCAGAGAAATATCCAGATAACCATTAAAAAAAAAAAAAAAAAAACCTCAAACTTTCCACATCATGTGCACATACAAAGCTTATTCCAATCTCCAGATGACCAAAGGCAGAATGTGTGATTAGCAGCAAAAGGGAAGGATCAGAGGAAAGAGGAAAACGTCAAATGTTCAAAGCCGGCTGGCAGGGGGAGAATTGGTTTTTATGTTAATTCTAGTGTTTCCTATGTTAATGTTTTGTTTACAAAGAAAATAACAAGTTGGACTAAGTTTTAAAAAAAACAAAAAAAAAAAACAGTTTATCAGTCACCCTCTGACCACAGCTCTGCGCTTTGAGCCGACACTTTCACATGTATCAGTATCAATCACAAACGTTTTATAAACAGTTCTTCACGGTGCCAGTTTAGTTGTCAACCTTAACCTTAAACCTGTGAATTGATACCTGCAAATATCTCACTGTGTTTGGTGTTTTATGGGAAGCATGAACATGTAAACGGCCGCATCACTTGTCTTGGACTGGCAGCGGTCCAGGACGGACACTGACACTCGCCCACCTGCAGCCGAGATACGCTGACGGCCCCGCAACCCGACCCAAGACGGATGGATTTTTGTGCACACTGTATAAGACTATTTATCTGTTGAAGGTTTAAGCCTATGTTGGTGAAAATCTAAACTTTTGGAAAGGTCAGTTCATCTGAAACAGTCTTGTTTTGACACTTTATCCCACACTTGATGCACTTTTCGACCCCTTCGCTGAGAAATTTGGTTTGGATGCAGCGGAAATGCAGAAGCAAATACATTCAGATGGAAATATGGCTTCAAGCAGATTCAATTGCATTTTAAGATAACGTGTAATTTGACCGTTTTTTTTAATACATTGAGACAAATATATGGAAGGGCTGTTCAGAGTGTGCAGGGTCACCGTCATATCGCCACAACCTGAACTTGCACGTGTAGGAGATAAATAGCTGGAGTCATCATATTCAAGTACTATGACAACAATACAGTTTATTAATGGGGTTTCTCAGCATGATCAAATGTCTGGTAAAACTGATATGATACTCAATCTTCTTCCTTACGGCTTTAACTAACTTGAGAGTGCTAACCCCAACTCATGCAGTTTCTCATTTTCTTATATTTTGATTATTCAATCACAACAGTAAATCTTAATGTGGAGAAAAGTTGTTGGATTCAATTCTGAAAACTATAGCGGGAACAATAAATCACCATTTTGTTAGTTATGTTAACAGAAAGTATGAGCGCAAGAATGTATCATGTTCAATAACAATAAAATATAGAACAATGTAATGTTTTATACTTAAAATGGTCAAGCATTATTAATAAACATGATAATATATAACTTTAAAATAATTCTTTACAAATTCTTTTAAAAGGGCACGTCTTTAAAAATGAAGCCGACAGAAAATGGAATGCTTCACGTTGAATTATAGTACTGATTTCTTCTTAAGACCATACTTCTGTGTCTTTGGCTTTTTTCAAATTGACATTTTTCAAATAGAATTAAATTCCGCTGAAATATCGGGAACAGTACAAAATCTGCTCTCAGTAATAATAAGGTTAAACTGTCAATTGGCAATGAAACAATAATAGTTTCAAAAAAAATGTTCCATGACAGATAATCAACCATCTTTGTTTGAGTTATAATAAAATGAGAGCAACATGGTTTCTCTGCGTTTGTTCTGTAATGGACCGAAAACCAGTGAAAAGATGTATCCTGCCTTCCACCATAGACGGCTGGGTTAAAGCGCCCGGCCGCCTGAAGTTGGATGAAAAAGATAGATGGATTTGAAAAAATAAATAAATAAAAGTCTGATTGCTTAACAGTTAACGTGCAAAATTTGTGTGTGTGTTTGTGTTTGTGTGTGTGTGTGTGTGTGTGTGTGTGTGTGTGTGTGTGTGTGTGTGTGTGTGTGTGTGTGTGTGTGTGTGTGTGTGTGTGTGTGTGTGTGTACTATGCATGAATTACATTAAATGAATAAATGAATTAAAACATAAAATGTATATTCTGATTCAAAACAGCCAAAAGCCAAAAACTGTCTTAGCTCCTCGCTGCCTTACAAACTGTGCTCATATTGCTTCGCCAACCAGCTAAATAACAAAACTGGAGGAAAAAAAGGAAATCTCCTCCAATCTGTCAAATGTGGTCATTATGTTTGACCGAAAAAAAAAAAAAAATTTGAATTTCCAATTTAAAGCAGTAAAGATGCTAAAGATTTTCACCCGTGTGGCCTTTTTCATGAGGAGGACTATTAGTGGCTTTAAGTGAGCGGCCACTTCATCTCACCTGAGTTAAGGCGGTTCACCTAAAAAGTCTATTTGGCTGCGATCCCGAGTGAGCTTCCCGAGGCTCAATTATGTTGTTAAACTTGCAACCTCACACATAAAAGCCCTCTGGCTGTCCCTCTAAAGCGACACTAATTAGACGGAAGCTACAGCCAAAGGGGGGGGGGGCGCTCCATTAGCATACCTACCTATCACCTGCGTGCGAGTGTGTGGGCGACAGAGAAACAGGGAGGAAGAAAATAACTGGCCACAGAGTGAATTTGAGTAAGACTGCAGGCTTCACTGGCTGGCAAAATATCTGCTACTCCCTAATGCGTCTCCATCATTCACATTAATGATTCCTCCTTACCTTGTGGAGAAGGCATAAACGGAGTGGATACGCGCTTCCCTGAATAACATTTCAATTAATTTGTTTTATTTTAAAAGCTTCTGTGTCGTGGCGGGCATTTTCAAGATGCTTTAAAAAGGAGACCGGGCTTTTAGACATTCATATAATACAGTCAGTGATCAATAAATATGATCTTCTTTGCCTTGAGGTAATGAGTCATGAGCAATTACCCCCAGTGAGCCAGTAGTGTCCCTTCTGGGCTGTGGAAAACTGCAGGCTTTCATTGCCGCCAAACACTACAGATGATTTGGCTAATTGGTTCCTCCCTCTCAGACTGTAGGTGAGTTCATTAGTGAAATCAGCTGGTGGAACGCGGAGCTCAGAATAAAAAACAACCAGCAGAGCCGAAAACACACGAAACTCACTGTCCACGGCGATCTGAGCAGAGCCGTTGAAACACACGTCTCAAGCTGGAAGATCTTTTTAAAAGGTTTTTTTTCTGCTCTTCGGAAATGCAAGATGTATTACCGTCTCGGAAAATAAACAACAAACCACTTTATCTCATCTTTAATTCCATTTATCACACCACAGTCTCAGCCCTAAAGCCAAGCTTTTACTGTAACAGCCATACATTACTTAGGTCATTACCTAGGGTGTTGATCTATTATTATCAAGATTTACTCAACCCTGGCATATATCTGCTCATACTGGAAGTTTCTGAGCGGGAAGAACAAAATAAGTTGTCTGCGCTTCAGAGAAAAAATACCGTTTTTAAAACGACAAGCCAGTTGCGGCCTTCTGAAGAACAGTCATTATTTACAAGGTACAAAGCCCAATGATTCCTTACATTTAATGTCATAAAACATTACATTTACAAGCACTGTAGTTTTCCTGGTCCTAACTTACATACGTACATGAATTGATTGTCTGGAACTGCTATTAAACTCATACATATATAATATCGTAATTTTAAGCTTAACACCTTAAAAGCTGCGAATGGAGACATCCAGGATTCGGGGGAAAGCAGCTTGCTCTGCTAATCTCCGAGGCTTATGTTAACAATAGGTTACTTTGCTCCGGCGTGGAGCTGTCAGCTCTGTGATTATGGCTGATTTGACTTACCAGCAGTTTGTCATTGTTACCATGAGTATTCAACGGCACAATGACCGACGGCAATCTGAAGATTATGATTATGTCGCATAATACTGATGTCATGGCAAGTGTGCGCGAAGCAACACCTCAATAATAGGCATTTTTCTCTTAAACTAAACAGGTTCACTGATGAGTTCAATCAAAATTGCAACTCCGGTCAGAAAAACAGCACTTACATGTTTTCCAATTACAAGCAGTGAGGTTGCTGCTATTAGAGATGTATGGATTTTAAACCAATTGTGCTGCGACCTCTTCAACACACCAGTGAATCACTATATTTAATACAATGTCAACCACTCCAGCATTTGTCTCCACCTAAAAAAAAGAAAGAAAAATGAAATAAAACGGCAGCATGATAACTATAGCAACCATCTCTGTCCACAACTGAGAAATAACAAGCTTTAAATACCATATGCAGACTGCCACAAGGATGGAGTAGAGGAGGGTGGTGTAATAGAGTATCAGACCAGTAAGGTTGGCTGGACAGCTCTGATAAGAACGCCTCTCCTGCTGTAGATGAATCTGCCTCCTCGCGCTGCCTCATCCTTTCACAGATGAATCTCGGGTCACCGTCAATGACACACACTATAATGTGGAGCCGGTGTGCGGTGTGAGGCTGAGGCCAGGCGGGGCTCGGAGGTGACACGCAGTAAAGGCCAGATCAGTGCTGCCTGTCCACTGCGGCTGCCTGATAGAGGAGACGCAGGTGGAGGAGGGTACGCGTGCAACACTGTATAAATTAAGTTTGCTAAGGTCATCACACCGAGTACGCCGCTGCCATATGTACCAGCTGACCAGACAATGACCCTGCGATGGTCGGTGAAGCCAGGCCCCGTGCAACTTTTGACAACAGCCAGAGTCTTACAGGCATGTATAAAAGGAGGTTGTCTGCCAGCGGCTAATGAAATTAAGCTGCAGAGTCAATCAGTTCACTCTGCAGTGGGAAATGGGAGGCAGCTGCAGAATCCTCGCTGAATGTGTGTCACTGGACAGAAGACATTCACAAAATACACAGAGATGGCAAAGGATTTGCAAGATTAGCAGGCAGAACACATGATGGGGCGGTGGGGGGATGGGGGGGGGCGGCTGCAGCCTATTTCAGCACTCTGTTTCAGTACTGTCAGAGAATTTTCGTGTGACTCAGCTGGAAACTAAAGCCCCGATAACTGCACATCCGAGAGACGCGGCTGCTGAGTTGGACAGCGAGGAGCGGGGTTTGCGTGCGCGGTGGCACTTCCAACAACAATCACCTCACTGAGCACAGGGTTGAAATATGAACCGCTCAGCTTCTTTTATCAGCAGCCCAACTTGGAGAAGAAGAGCGCCAGCTGCATTCAGCAAAGGGTTTTTTGTTTTTTTTTGTTTTCTTTTTTACAGAGAGCAGTATTTACATAAAAAAAAGTTATATAAACTCTTTAGTGTTTCCAGAGCTGTGCATAATCTGATAAATTGCCTCAAACGGCTTGAGGCGGCATTGTTTCACCAGCCTGAGACGCTCGAACCTCTGTCAGAACTCAAAAGAAGCAAGTTGCATTGTGGGTAATGTCCACACTATGTTTTGCAAAATAAGTAAAATGTGCACCATGAAGAGAACGTAGACTGCTGTAGCCATTCTGAGAAGCAGAAAGTGGAGTCAGGCTGACTTTTGAAGGTTAAAACCACACTAGAGCACTCTCTCCTCAGAGTGAGACCCCGGTGGTTTGAATTCAGGTCAGAGCCTTTCAGGAAGACGTTTGCATATTCTTCCTCTGCATGTGTGGTTTTATCACTCCGGCTTATAATTTTTTTTATTTTCTTTTAATGGCCTAGGTTAATAGTGTGTGTGTGTGTGTGTGTGTGTGTGTGTGTGTGTGTGTGTGTATAAAACACTCACACTCTGTCACTCTGCTTGCCATGTGGTTCACTAACAATCAGCTATTCATGTTTGTTGTTTGTAATTCTCCATTACAAGCCATCGGATGCTGTCTAGTATTTTCCGAACAGTGACACCAGAGATCCATTAAAAGGGCGAAGAAGAATTCATTTATGCATTTCCTTCAAAGTCGAGCCTCTGGGGTTTCACATATTTCACACATTGGTCAATAAAATAGTTTTTCTGAAGCTGGAGAAAGAAGCGGATTCTTTACATATTGTAAAATCTCATTTACCATCTCTGATTTCCTGCACTATGTGGGTGGAGAGGAGTGTGTGATGAATGGGTTAAAAGGTCAACATGCCAACGGACAAAGCGGCTGCAAAAGGAAACCAGCTGGTGAATCAATAGAAAGTACAACATTTAATGTTTGTGCGTCTCTGATCTAAAGAGGGGCAAACCCAAAACATACGGTATGTCGGGAGTTGTCTGACCGAAGTACACGCTGTCGCCAACATTTTACGTCACTTTCCATAAAATGTCCTTCTGTTGAGGTGTGATAAAGAAACCCGGCAAGCATTTTTACCCAAATTCCTTTTAAATATTTGAATTTGATCATGGTTAAGAGAATCTACATACCTAAAGCCGTTCCTCTTTATCAATTCTGAAGTTGATTTCCTTTTTGCGTTCATGTTTTATATAGTCTGTGTTTCTCGAGTTTTTCTCAAAGCCTTTGTTTAGTTTTGGGAAGTGTTGGTATTGGATAATCGAGATCTGGCTTTGCAGTCAGCGCTATCTAAAAACTCAAGGCTTTCGAAGGGGAAATTATTTCTTTGATTGTTTAAAAATGTTTACCAAAGGTGTTTACTATGCTCCCAATCCACTCTTTCCATCACAGGAACATTTCTGGGACTGACGACCTTTAAATAAACAGGAAATATACCTGCATAAAACCCTCATCGATGGAAAAGGCTTATTCTTTACTTACAACTCTGGACTTTTTAGTTGTCTTGCCTTCCTCCCTATGACTCTAAATCAGACTGTAATTGAAGAACAATAAAACTCTAAATTGCTGATTATAAATTTCACTTTCCAGTCTCTTCTCTGACCAGTTATCTGGGCATGTTGGCCTTTCTGTGAAAGACAGAGTCCAACTGAGGGTTCGAAGTTCTGCTGACAGGCATGCCAGGAAAGTAATTTCCAACAAAGAGTCTACAATAGCTCATTTAATGGAGTTTTTTTCTTGTGTGTGTGTGTGTGTGTGTTTCAAGGCACCTAAAGGAGAATGCAGCAGTCCAATAACTTTTCAAGCTAATGAATCTGTCTTTCACGAAATACAATCTTCTTTACAAGGTCATCATCCTGCACACCACGCTCAGTCAATGAAACAGCAGGAAGAACTGCAGGTTATCAATACAAACCACACATCGCAATCCCAAACAACGTAAAGTGAGATCTGATTAAAATAAATAAATGAATAATAATTTTGAAAAAAAAAATGGAACAATCTTATTAAGATCTCACTGCTTTTCTATTTTGCTGCGTTTTCAAGACTGTTTTCTCTTTCATGGGAGCGGGAGTCTCTAATTTCTCCTGGGAGCCACAAGCTGCTGCTATCTCAGCTGTGTTTACTAATCTTCCCTCGACACCAATTTCTCAGACCCACAAAGTTAATACAGGTCCAATGTAAATAGCTTTATCACATAAAGTCTTGTTACCCCCTCCCACACACACACACACACACACACACACACACACACACACACACCTCCCCCCACGTTGGCTACCCAGTGTGACACATGGTTAGAAGTCGACGTGCAAGGATTCAGTCAGAAAGCTGAAAGGAAGAAAAGAAAACTTCCCATGGTGATATTTGCAGTAAGGGCTATCCACCTTAAATAATGCTTTAAATCACAGCGCTGTCACTGTACAGAGACAACAGCAGGATGAGGAACATGAGCAGCATCCTGCTCCTGGCGCTGAGCTGAAGGATGAGCCGTAATAAATTAAAGTGAGTTCGTCTCTGGCCCGTCAGAACTGATCGATCACGGGCTGAGGCTGAGACACTGTCGTGCCGTCTCGTCATGCGGAGATTACTGTACCTGCCCGGTTCCACCTGCGCTGGTCGGCTCAACCGAAGGCCCCAGATTGTTGTAAATGCCATGGCAGTAAGTTTTAATTAAACCCAGAGGGAGAAGTATTAATTATCCCATCGCCCGCCGTGAATTGGCTGGTGGCTGCGGGTGCGTTCTCATTCGAATGCTGATGATGTCGAGGCGAATGAGGTGCGGTTTATGAGTTCAGGATTAAAAAGGGGATTTATCAAGTTCAGGACTTTATTTTGGATAGCTATCTCAACACGGGAAGGACTTTTAGTGCAGTAAATCAGATTCACAAGTACCCAGGTATAAAATAAATAGAACCATTTATCCCGCAGGATGTTTTGACCATTTTCAAAGGCTACTCCTGTCAATATTTAACACACCGGCAGAATGCTCCCCGAGGCTTTCGCTCATTTCTTTCTGGCATAATGTGTTTGTGTCCTGTCTTGTCATCTTTCCATCTGTTCCTTGAAAGGTACCTACCTTTACATCTGCCATAATAATTCTGGCGTCTCCTTTGCCGTCAAGCGATGTCAGTCCTTTCTTCCAAGCTTGTAAAACTGCCACAAGCTTCAAGTGTGTGAGTGTTCTCTGTCCTACATACCAATAGCACTTAAGCACATTTTTTTAATCCTCAATACCATATCTTTAGATTGATTGATTGGTTGGTTATGCCATGCCAACTTCAGTTCTTTTAATCACATTGCAAGTTTCCACAGTCGAAGTAGCAGCGAGCAGAGAGTCCACTGCAGTCACTGATCCCTTTTTCTTGTCTTTTTCTTTCTGCTGATAAGCTGAAACAGCACTCTTCTCTTTGTCCTGATCCCTGTAGGTATTTGTTCATACAGAGATGGAGGAGCGGCTTATAAACTATGCATGCCTTCTCCCTCTGGCAACCACCAGTAGAGAGGATGATGGCAGGAAAATGCTGGTTTCCATTAGTCCTGTGGGGCTGGTTAGCATAAAATTATCATTGGGATAGCAGGAAGCAGACAAAATCTGGGGTGAGTGATTAAAGCGAATGCAAAATGGACACTGGAAACTGGACATGTGGATTATGTCATTTGCATAGAGTATGTTTTTTTGTTGTTTTTTTCTGATACGACCATCCATCCAAACAGGAGAACCAAGAGAAAACTGTTTCAAATAACATTTAATAATCATAGTTAATCCTAATGTAATGAAAGGTTGTTACCTTAACTCATGAAATGTGATGTGAAAAACATAAATCATTGTTTGATTTGTGATATCAATGTAAAAGTACAGCAAAGTAAGAGTTGCCTCTTATATTGAGAAATCAAAACCCAATCAAATATACAAAGTAGTATTATGTAAATGTACAACTTGTCACAAAATAATTATTTGAACTATTTCTTAAAACAACAGAACTTAAACATCCAAACAAAACAATATGGAAAGCTTCACATTATATATATTACCTTTGTTCCTTATACTAGTGAATCATTTTACCTTATTTTTATAACATTCAGTGACTCTGTACTCACTGAAAAGCGAGAACATGCAAACATTCTCACTAGAATTTCCCTCTGGGATTAATACAATATTTAGTTTCCATTCTATGACAGACCACTAAACCGCCACGCAGCCAATATGACAATCAAACCGTGATGAACGAGTCAAGAAATTCTTGGCTTGTAATTAAACAGGAGGGCAAATTATTCAGGAATATAGATTAAAATTCTCCTTGATTTCTGTTTCTTAAGCGGCAAACCCAGCTGCTGATCAGCGTCATTGAGCTAAAAGTAAAATCTGGATGCATCTGCAGCCAAAAGCACTGGAAAGTGCCGAATGGGCAGAGAACTCACCCTTCATGAGGTCGGAGGTGGGTGACGGTGAACTGTACGTCCGATACAACAGCCAGTCAAAGTCATCGTCCTCCGCTTGGGTGAAGTCGCACAGATTAGGGTCTGAATCCTCTTCGAAGGTACAGCCAGCAGCTGAAAGAGGGAAGACAAATAAAACCATTACCGACAGAAACAGATGTTCTACTCAATGGGCCAAGGGACATATCAATGAAGTTAGTTTGTTTTTTGTCTTTTTCTGAATGATTCTGATGATTTGACAAGTATCATCCGATTTTATTAAACTTTTTATTTTTTTGTCTGATGAACAATCCTAAGTTGTTTCTAGTTCTACAGTTAATGGAATACGAAGAAAATCATAAATAAGCCACATTTTAGCCCGCAATAACCAGAATGTACTGTTTCAGATCCGCAGCCAACATAAACCGAGGCTTTGTGTGACTGGGATGTTTGTCTGGTTTCGAACCCAAGAGGTTTTTTTTCTGTCCTTTCATGGAAACAGAACAAATACGACAAAATCTGAACGTTTCTTTCAGCTCAAACAGACACCAATTTTTGCTGCCAGCGATAATGAAATGTGCACCAAAGCCACACTGTTTTCCGACCAGAGATAGGATGCTTTTAATTCAACCCCATCTTCTAACTGCAGCTCCATTACGCACTCAATCAATTGTGATCTCTTCCTCGGTAGGCATCTCATATGGACATCAGTTTGATTTAAATAATCAAACATGTGCCAGGGAGATAGTTCATACCGCACGTCATTCACAATATTTGTTCACACAGATTCGGTTTAAGCCTACAAACAAATCAAGCAATGAAGCATAATTATGTCAGACTCACACAAACAAAACAAAGTCTGGTAAAAGCAATAATTACCTCTGAATCTGAGGCAAATTACCATTCCCATAAAGCATTCAGAAACATGGCTATATATCCTAAAGCTCCCTCACAAAGGCATGTATACGAATTGTAATAACATTTGGGCAATGGAGGCACTCTGGGGTATGTAGTGATTATCATAATACCTCACAACCTGCAATTGCATGCGCCAAAAAGCAAATTTTTTCAAATTATATTTAATGGCTGTGGCTTTAATGGCCCTTGGGTCCTGAATAATGTGCTTCAGTCGTTGCTCTCTGCATCTGTTGCCATAATTCACATTAGTCCATCGGTGTGAGAATTACAGTGTGACAGTGGGCAGTTTGAGCAGCGCCGTCATAAGACTAGAGCCAGTGTCAGTAATAATGGGAGCAGGACAGCACGAGACGAGGCATGTTAATGATAGGAATAACCACAAGCAGCTCCTGAAGGTGACCCCTGTGGTCCTCCGGCTATATTAACGCTCATTTCTTTTTCTCTGGCCTGCCATTAAATAAATGGTCTCAATAAGACAGGATGCGGGCAAAAACAAAAAGCTCTGCCTCAGCCTTGTGAGAATTCATAATTCTCATTTTCAAAAATGATGGATGAGATAGTCACAACACCGAGTCATTAACTGCCTCTTGTGACTGCCGGATTGAGTTGGTATTTTGAAGGACAAAGAAAAATGAAAGGCTTTTGATGCCATTGCCAACCTGGAGTCTGGTGACACAACTAAAAACCTAATATACTTATGAATGCAAGATCAGTTTGAAGTACCTTCGTTTCAATCAATCAGGCTTTATTTCCTGAAGTGACTTTCATGCATGATGCACAGTGGTGAAAGAGGTGAGTACTTAGTAGTAGAATTCTCTTTGCAGAGTTTGCATATTCTGCCCATGCATGAGTGGGTTTTCGGGGAGTCCGTCCACTGCGCAGTCAACAACAACAACATTATTTGGATGCTAATCAGCGGTGCTAAACTGTCATGTGAATGTGAATGCGAGTGTGTCTGCCTAGCGGGGTTTGCCCCGTGATACACTACCTTGTCCAGGGTGTACGTGAAGCCGTACGGAAGAGACAGACTTTTATGAAGGTTTGTACAATTGTAAGTGATTCGCAGATAAACAAGAGAAATCAATCACTGACGAAAAAAAGAACGAAAACCACAATTAAGGCAACAAAATAACCAGTTTAATAAGTGAAAAAAATAAAAGAAAAACTCAATGGTTTTAGACAAATTATTGCTATAATCAAATATTTATTTTCCAACCCATTCAGAGCAGACAGGATTTAGCAGGCAAACTTCTCATGACCATAACTCCTTGATCGTTTATTATATCTACAAATTTCTATAACCATCAGATAGCAGATAAAGAAAGATTTACTGCCATATTCTAGTCATCACAGGGCCCCCAGGACTTCCTCAGTATAACTCAATCTCAGACAGGCCTCACCAGTGTGTCCCTTGCTGCCAAAGCACTTTTTTTTTTCTGGTACTGAGACTTTCCATAAACAAGGAGCTTTCTTTAAAAAAAGAAAGAAAAGCATAAATTTCTCCAAAGTGCATTACAGAAAGAAAAGGGGAGGAAAACACAAGTAAGCATCTAAAGGCCGTATGATCAGCCACATGGAGCAGCTCGTGATGCTTGGAGCTACATGCTGACAATCAGTTAACGCGTTCAGGTTCAACTCTGTGCAACACCAAAGAGGATTGCTCTTGCTCTGCAGTTTAAAAGGTTACATTTGGTTCAAGGTGTTGAACCGAAGCACAAACACACACTCCGAGAGGCCCGTACAGCCAAGCTTTTTACACCACTATCCCCTCCAGTGATTGTACGATAACACGAGAGCACACAGTCGCCGTCAAGTAAACCTGGTCCATTGGGTGATTGTAACAGCCAACCAGGAGGAGAGGGAGTGTGCATTTCTCCCTCTGGGTTTGATTTATCACCCCGTGCTGGGCTGTTACTGCACAGATCTGCTGCTGAGGCCAGGGGTTAATTGTCCCGCGCTGGGGTCTATTTCTAATAGAACAGCCAGAGATATGGGACCTGACACATCCAAACGCTGGCACTATATTATTCCCTGCTGCTTCAGTAAATGAAGCCTGCACGCTCCTCCCTGCAAAAGTCTCATCATCCAGAAGAGGGGATCCGGGATCCGAGGCCAGCGCTGCCCGGGAATGTCATCTCCTCACAGCACACGGCGAGAGATCCAACTCATCCATCATGACAAACACACTCCCTCCTCTGCTCCTTGTGGAGGACCACTGGGTGTGTGAAGTGTCAGCGGCCATTTTTTACCTGAATAATTACAGCATAATTTAGTGCGACGAGCAGGGCAGAGCCGTACACAGCCGTGGCTTAGTGGTGGTGGTAAAGACAGTTTGTTTTAATCGACCCGTTAATACTGTACGTTCATCTGACAACACTGTTATCATTAATTTGAGCATATAAATTATGTTCAGCAGATAAACAAACTGTAGGGATGGTAGAGATTTACGGGAACCAATTAACGGGGCAAGTGTTTATAACAGTGTGAAAGGCTTTCTGTGTACGTCACTGTGGGATTGTTTGATCTCCAGAGCTGTCAGCATTTACAACATATTTAAAGTCACTTTATTGTTTGCTTACAATAGCAGACAGTTTTATTACCAGCAAATATGATTTTCCCCTTTTCTGAGTTGTTAACTTATGACTTCAACTTTAAGATACTTTGATATTCAATAAAAAGAAACACCAATACTACTCTAGCATCCCTTTACACTCCATGACAGAAAGAATACATTAAAGCTGGAATAGAATAAGAGGGCTGAAAGAAGGCTATTGTGTACTGAAAAGGTGTACATAACTGATCATTTAAAAACCACCAGAATGGGAGACCTCCTGGACCTCTCTGTATTTCTATTTAGTAGCAATAGTGTTAGTATAGACTTTATTATGTTTATGCTCATGTTTAACTGCAGTTTGGGTCAGCATAGCGGTGAAGTGGTGAGCACTCTCACATAATGGATTAATCCCCGGTTCGATTCCCAGCTTGGGGTGGTTCTACGTTGAGCTTGCATGTGTGTGGGTTTTTCTCCAGATACTCCAGCTTTCTCTCACAGTCCAAAATCATTTGTCTGAGGTGAATTGTATTTACTCTGTGATGCACAGGAGACCTGTTCTGGTTGAATCCGGTCTGCGCCGATGGATGGACGGATGGAGAATTTGGTTGAAAACAGCAGTACGAACCATGTTCCCATGTCATTTCTAAATACAGGCTGCGTTTTGACAGAAAATAAAGCCAATACTTTAATGATATAAAGACTGTTTTCAGACAATGGCAGTATAACGTGTTTCACAGGATAAAAGCAGCCTTTTGTGGTGCCTTGCACACTTTGCACTGCTGCACTGCTATGAGGAATCCCTCCGAGGAAAACCGAGGGTCTCGTGCTGATGTTGCTGCTGGTGGTATATCTACAGACTCAATTGAAAAAGATTTTAGTCCCTCATTGGTGTCTTTACTTTGTCAAACATTAATCTCAGTGTTTACTGTGAGTTTACACTCAATCTCCTCGGATTGCCCCATAAATAAATCAACACGCCCAACCTCTCTCCGGCTTTCTGACGAACCAAAATAGCTTCAGATTTACACTGTCAAAGTGACGAGGACGGATGCAGTAACTCCTCTTTGATTTCATAAGCACATAAAAAAAAAAAGGTGGAAACTTGTTTACCAGGCACTCCAATTTGCCGCTACATTCCTACTGATACGTAAAATCGCTTTCTAGTTTTATGTTGCGCAGTTAATCATGTCTGCGAGATTTTCTCTTCTCATATCAGTTGTTAGTGTCACATGCTGCACCTCAGATTAAATTTGGTATTTTGCCTTGTGTTCACTTTTTGTAGTGCCCTGCCTTGCTATCCAATTAGAGTGTCAGCGCACAGTGAATATTCTCACAATCTCTGGTTATCCCCTTTATTTGCATGTTTTTACGCATACGGACCCCGGCCGAAGCTGATTTAAGGAGCCACCACTCTCGACAACTTTTACCTGGAATAAATCGTCAATCAGCAAAACAGGGATGGAAAATCAGCGGATGAGCCCGTCCCCGCAGCAACACTGACAGTCGAGGTGTTGCTGGTGATTGGAGACCACCTAAACGAAGCGTGTTCCAGCCATCAAAGGGAAATCTTAAAATGTACACCTTCTCATTTCAAACATTTCAAAGAAGCACAGCAAGCTTTTAGAAAATCAGACCAACATCTTTTGATGTGAAGCACTGTGGTTAATCTTTCCACTGGCTACTAAAAGATTCAGTGCGGTGAGTGAGCAGAATAAAACAGCGGAGTCCGACACCACAGGCCAGTGTTTGTACAGATTGTAAATTAGTAGCACTTGTTTGAGTACCAAATTGCCATATCAGCCTCTCACAGAGGTAGTAAAAAGCTGTATGTGAGAAAATACAGCAGTAAATTAGCTCAAGTGATGTAATTTGGAGGAGTTTCATTACACTCATGACTACAAATTTTGGGCCCTGTGACAACAGCCTATTGGCAGCGGAGAACAATAAATATCTTTGTCCCCTGACACTTAAAAACATCCTCATCCAGGTCTTTATCAGCTCTGCAATAAAAAAAAGAGAATTAAAAAAATGTCTATAGTTAAACTAATATTGGAAAGTAGGACAAGCTATTCATCAAATTGGCAAATATATAAGTTTTATATATTGCAATAGTAGAAAACTCACAAAAATCCAATATTTGAACCATTTCTGGTAATTGGAGTCTCACATTGTCGGACATCAAACAAATGCTCAGGACAACAAAAAAGGCAAAATCTTGAATGGTAATAAAGTTTGAGTGTTAGAGAGGACATCATCTTATCACATGAGCCTGAGTTCAGTCGGCTGTAAAGTCTGAAAATAAATCCAGTAAACGCAGAAAAATAAAGTGTCATTTTTGACTCAAGGTCCCACGAAATGCACCAAATTAGAAAAACCAGCTTACAAATGGACCATTGTCCGCAGAGTCCTTTGCGGTGCCTTCAAATACAAAAATACCGTCGGTAAAGTGGTGTTATTTAGTCTGAATGGGCCAATCGATGACTGAACCGAAGTTCCCGTGCATAAGAGTGCCAGCACACAAAGGATCGTTCTGGCTGCTTTTAAGACATTTTTGGCTTCAATTTTCAATGTAATTTACTGTAACTCAGAGTCCCTGAGAGTTTGGTCCAGTTCCTGCTGCTCTAAAAACTTTGAAAAGAGTAGACACAGTCCACCATTTCTGATTAGGGGAAAACGGCTGCCTGTAATTTTGTGAACTTTTTTTTTTTTTTTTTAATTTCTGCAGTCTCCCACTGGTTAGGTTACACCTATTTCTTTCACATATGTAAGTTTCAGACAGTAATTGACAAGAAACGTGCAATACTGATGAATGCGGGTAACTTCACAATGTGTGTGTGTATGTGTGTTCACTTTGTACATCATATCTTTGTCGCTAAGGTTACAACACCCACAGTGCAATTTGCCATTAGAGGAATTATTTATTCACAATTCTCTGTTAGATAAAAGGGCGTCGGATGCAAAGAGGAAAAATGCTTATTGCTGCTGTTTGAGCTGAAATATGATTTGTTATTGAAGAATGATTTCCATTATGTCATAATCACTCTTTGTCCTGCCTCAAAGATGCCACTGTTTGGCCGTATTTTGGTTTATTAAGTTAACAAAATAAACGGGAACGCCAAAAATGCGGCCGCATGTTTTTATTACATTGTCGTTTGCAAGTGCTTTCGTGTTTCAAGTGTTTATTATCAAAAATAAATGTACTTTTCTCCATTCAGAATAAGGCAGCATTTTAAAGGCAGTCCATTTTATCTGAGTCAAATGTATTTACCCTGAAATTCAAACAGAAATGAGGACTTAAAAAGGATTAAGATGTGAGGGAGTCACTCAAAAGCTCAGACCTACAGCTTAATAAAAAAGCAAAACTTGGTGGGTTTAAAAAGCTTTGTGAAAAGAAAAATATACATGTGATGTTTCTGCAGCGTGTTTCAGAAGTGACAGGTTATTTTAGGTAACTTGGTCCTGGCTGTAATCTGAAAGTTTCACTGACACATCTTAAGAGAACTATTGATCTTTTTATGTAACAGCTCAAAGCTACAACGGTATTTCTGAAAATGTCAAACTGTGGTTTTAACTGCACAAAGTGAGGTCAAACTCCGACATATGTCAGGATTGTGGTGGAAAGGTTTTTAATTTCTGCAAACTCTCCAGTGAAGGTATAGTGACAAGACACAAAACAAGAAATAAAAAGATGGTGAGGGGAAAAAGGTTCAAAGATTTTTCACGAGGCATTTAAAGAAAAAGGTTAAGACTGAATACAAACCAAATTCTTCAGTTTGAAGATTAATTGCTAAAATGCATACATTTACAAGACTAAATCAACTTAAAGCCTGGTTAAATCTCTGGCTCTTCAGTTTGGCTTTTAACATCTTCAGAGTTTCTTTTATCTTCAGTGTGAATGTGTCTGAGGTGGGGTGGCAGTGTATTTATGAAGCCACCCTCGCCTCCTGCTGCAGGTCTTTGCTGCTCTACTGCACATCAGAGAGCTGCAGAACCACACAGCACAGCTGTAGTATTTGGAGGCTGAATCGGCGAAGGGATGAGGCAGGTCAGCTTGTTCCAGATTCCTGAGGAAGTACAATTATGTTCAGACAGAAAGGCCTCAATAACATACTTTCAAGACTGTTAAGATCCGTGCTCCACTAAACAGTTAACAAACAAGTGACTTGAGTGTGTGCTCATAGGAAAAATAGGTAGTAAATCGATGTATGATACAAAAAAAACCCAATCAACTGTCCTCTTGTCCTTGAAATTCCTGAGATATTTGGCTTCCATCCAGTGTTTGTCATCGTACATATGAGTCTTAACATCTTGTCACGGCGGGAAAATAAACAGAAAAATGACTGCTGGAGGAAGAAACATGAGCACAAACACAGCTGTGTAGTTGTGGCCGTAAATATGAAGAAAACTGTGAAAAGAATTACCAAAACACTCAGAAAAACTGCCAATTTTAAAAGCTCTTAAAGCCTACATTCTCATTGATGACCAAAATAGTATAAGTGTGTTTCAAGAGGCCGTCCATGCGCTCGGCCTTAATGTCAACTCCAATCTCTGCCTTTAATTACCCGGCAGTCAGGATGGGTAATGAACACCGCAACCCGTCAAGTCACCTGGGAAATGCAGTGGGATGATGAGGCACGGAGGCTTGTCACATCATCATCAACAAATGGGAAGCAAACCATGCTGGGAACACAGCCCGTACCTGAGAGCGCTTCCTTCTCTCGCAGAGAGCCGCATCTGAACCTCGGGTGAGTGCATTGCTGGCTGGTGGGGATCCAGGTGGGAATGGGTGAGTAATACTGGAAGCAGTTAGGAGGCGGCGAGTGGCTGATTTGCATTGCAGTGAGTGTGGCCCTATGCATCAACAGGGGACAGGTATATTTATTCTCTTCAGAGGCTCTCCTCCCCAGCACTCCCCTGGCTGCCTCTGAAAGCCATCCATCCCCACACCTGAATACGCAATGAAATCATCTCTCTGCCTCCCCGGGCATTAATAACTCAACCCTGGTAGCTGCACAGGCCCAGTCACACGGAGGGGAAGAGGAGGCAGATTGGGGGAAGAAAGGGCTGGAGATGGTGGACAAGTACAGTGAAGGAGCTCAGCTTCAGGTCAGAATACACTGATATATGCTGCGAGAGAGCATCTGGAGGAGGAACGGGTCCGGAAAATGAGACATCTTAACAAAATTACCGAAGAAGGGGGCTGAACATTGAGGTTTGAGAGGAAAAGACTCTCTGCAGTAATAATATGTTCCTTAAACGCTTCCCTTCACTTGCAGAAAAATATCATTTCAAAGTGACACTGCTGACTTTATACCAATGCATGAAACGATGGACAACATCCGGATGTGGGATTTAATAAACACTTTATAACAGTACTTTTCATAAATTGCCTGTTCTTTAGCGTGATAGTTATTTTCTTTGTCACCTTTACCCTCTAGATTTGAACACAAACCTCAGTACTCGTAACTCCTTGCATTGGCAACGCCTGTCCGTCAACTTGTTCGAAGCTTGACTGATGACGACATGATATGAAAGAGGAAAAGATCTCCAATTTGTGGAAGAGAAAAATACTGACAATGATGTGGATGAAGTTTGTGTGCTCAATAATGAACGACTGGGTGTATACCGAGCGGGGAAAGCTCAAGGCGCTCAAGGCAACTTCAGAATCGGTGGTCCAAGACTTTCACTTCCAAAAATGTACAGTTGTGTAGTTATAGTAGTTGTAGTTGTAATTACATTTCTCATAATCTAAGCACAAAAAGTAGGGACATTTGTGTTTGCTAGATGATTTCTTTGTTGTGACAATACAGTGGCAATTAGTCATCATTATTATTATTATTATTATTATTATAGTGAAGCTCTAATCTTTCTATTCTGAAAGGTGCCTGATTTGTAAGGAACATGCATTTGTAGGATGAGCCACAGAACTCAGTAGTGTTGGATTTGTACTTGAAAAAATCTGCCAAAACTTCTCTGCTCACGCTGAACAGGTTTTCTCCACTGTCTCCTCTTGTTCGGTGTTTTATGGTGGAAGAAACAATTAAGTCAAATTTAA
This sequence comes from Lipophrys pholis, assembly GCF_963383615.2. Taxonomy (NCBI): domain Eukaryota; kingdom Metazoa; phylum Chordata; class Actinopteri; order Blenniiformes; family Blenniidae; genus Lipophrys; species Lipophrys pholis. The sequence goes on along the minus strand of NC_137639.1, from coordinate 13,985,910 downwards.
CATTTCACTCTTGTAGCAGCAGCGTGTGGATGAGCCGTACACCGAATGGCATCGCAGTCTCGATCCAACATTTGTCTAAAGTCAGCCAACGTGGTCGTGTTGGCACAAACGGTCCCAACCAAGCTGATCACACAAATGTTAAATGAGGGTTTGAGGTCGGAACCGCTGGCAGGTCATGCTCTCCTTTTCACTCCCACACTGTGGAGGTAATCACTGGCAAACCGCCCTTCGTTTGGTCTCACAGTGCAGGGCTGCCACCGGTTGCAGAATTTCATCTAGATTGATCTCTGTAGTGAAACTTGTTAATCAGGCTCCCGACTGTCCGCATCTGCATGATGATCTCAGATGTAAATAAACGGCTCCTTCCAATGGTATTGAATTTAATGTCAACATAAGACATAATACAACAAAGGTCACTTGTGCATAGATTATTCAGTTTTATTCAAATCACCACCTTTAAAACTGTCTCTTATTACTCAAAGTTATATTGTTATTAATACTTATATACTGTATCTTAAGGTTTGATCTTCCACTTCATCCCGCCATGTGTGAAATTGTCCTTGGGCGAGGCATTAAAAATCAAATATTCCCCAATGAAGTGTGTGAGTGAATGTGACTGAACATGTAAAGCAGTTTGAGACCACTCAAAGAATATAAGTGAAAGTCCATTTATAATTTATTACATGGCTAAATGGAGGAACATTGTCTCCCCATGGCAACCAGAAGAAAGTTAAATCAATACTTGGTGCTTATTATTTCTGAATGAGAATGTGTCAGTCGTGCTTCATCTGACACGTCTAACACTGTGTGGCATATCAAACTATTGTATTTGTGAAGTTCTGCTCTTCTGCTTGAACGCAGAGCGGAAAGACAAAACATCCAGTCACAACTTCGCTTCTCTTTTCTTTTCTCAAACCCAACTCATCGGTCGTATCAGCGCCAGGTTGATTTTCATGAGAGAGTAAACCTCCAACAAGGGTACAAACTGGTGCTCTTTAAAGGACAAAATGAAGCTTTAACTACTCGAGTAAACATAAAAAAAAAAAAAATCTGAATTGTATTAACTAAAAACAAACTCTGAGGTGAGAGAAAATTAAAGGATCCATTGATGCCAGGAGCAAGAAGACATACTGCTCCCCTTTCCCCCTCTGATTTCCATAGTGTCTTTAAATTCAAATGAAGCAAAGCTACAAAAGTCAAGAACAGTTTCCGTTTTCATCTCCCGAGGATGAACAATGGCACAAAGGTTTCCCCACAGCTGTATTGCCGCTGAATCCCAAGATATCAGTCAGCAGCCATTTATCTTGAAATTAATTTTGCCTTCACTTTAAAAGATTGGTACAATATTTCATCCCCGATGGTGGCTCGAAGATAAAAGTATCTCAGATGTCAGTGGAGTAAGAGTCAGAAATATTATTCTTCCGATATGAGCTTTCTCTGTGCTATTCTGAGGGCAACACAAACATAAAAATAAATAAAAAAAACAAGGACAAAGAGACACGCGCAGCCTGAGCTCATTGTCTCTAGTTTCTCCCTTACAAAGAAAAACAAGAAAACATCAATTATTCCTCTTCCTGGTTCCTTCAGGTTCAGTGTAGGGGGTAAGAAAAGTCTCACTTCACACTGGAGAGGAGATGTTACTTTAAATTATCATGCGTATTCTATTTCTTTTTTTCCAAAATTGTCTTTCTTATGGTTTTTTTTTTTTTTTCCCCCCTCAGGTAGAGCAGTATTACTGTGGCACCTATTTGCGCTCCTGCATCACATCCCTCTCCTCTTTGCACTTCTCGTCACCTCTGCGAAAAACCGTAGATGTGAAACACGAGCGGGTTGTGGCATCAAAGAAGGAAAAAAAAAAATCCCCAGCTCCCTGAAATAAATCAGTCTAATTAGCAGTGTCGTGTGCTCGGTGGCTCACTCTTCAACATCTGTTTCCTTTTAGGCTCCAATTTCATAAATTAGCCATTCGACTGGACGAACAGAGACGTGGCGACGCATCAGAAAAGGAGCTCATTTGCAAATGTACGTTTCAAAGGAGGGAAATAATAACCGCAATGCTCCGGCTCTTGTTGTGAAGGGGGAAAGTAACACAGAGGACAAAATGTGTTTCTGTCGGAGGAGAAACAAAGTCATCTCACAAGAGTCGCAATTTACCAGCTGAATCATTTGTTTTGATGAAACATAAAACAACATCACTTGTTCACCATCTACTCCGCTATTGATTGAATAAATGTGTCTTTTAGAATACCTGGAATATCACATTTGTGAATCAATTTAGCGATTCATACTTTTTTAATACCAGATTCACGTCCTCACTGAGCATCATTTATCACGTTATCATTGTGTTTCCTACACTACGGTTCAAACATACATGTGGTGTGGTGTGTCAGAATCGCGAAGTATCTTGAAAATCCACACCCGTCAATACTTGTACATGTTGTTGTACAAGCTAAACTACAGGAATACGTTTTTCGCTTCAGTGACGTATAATTTTTGTGTGATTTCTATCAAAGCGCCCGTAGTGCCGGTGATCACAGAGATCACCATCGCGCCGGCAAAGGAGGACCGGGGGCTCATTTCTAGGTCACAAACATGCGTGTCTGACTTTAATGTTGACAAAAATGTGGAAGAAACTAAAAAATATTGCCCTCGAACACGAACTACACGCACTTAACCTCCACTCACGTCGTCGACAATCGGTCAATTGCACGTAACTTCTGACCAGCTGTGCTACATCCGTTTGAATATGTGTCCACCTCAAACTGCCCGTAGCATATCCCGCCTCGCCGGGGAATAAAGAAAAAAAAAACAAAAAAACTGGTGTCTATCAAGTCTGCTGAGCCACATACCCTGTAGCAGCTTCTCTGCTCTGCTGCCTGTCAATTCCACTAACACAAAGGAAGCCAATTGCTGTCTTCACAACCTGCAGCCTTTCAATTCCACTAACCCACATGTGGGCTCATGTGAGGGGAGAGGAGCATCTCAGTACACCCCAGCCTTTCCTCACTCTCCGTCCCCCCCGTCCCCCCCGTCCCCCCCCCCCCCCCTCACTATCTATTGTTCTCGTCTGCAAGTTTAGAATGATTGTGTACACTCCTTTTTTTTTTTCTTCTTACATTTGACAACAATGAGGAGGAGACAAAGAGCAGATAATTTCACCCTGTTCACAGGGTACATCCTAATTTAATAAATATGACAAAAGTGCTCCGATGTTTTGTAAAAGCCAAATCTTTTCAGCAGAAAACAGATCCTGTCCAAGACTTTTCACTTGAAAACATAATGAGATTGAGAGAAAAGAAAAATGCAGGAAACTTGGGAAGAACTCACCAAAATGTGTTCATAAAGAGGAAGATTTCCCATTATTGTGGATAATTACCTCTAAGTGTTGTTTTGGGGCGATAACTTTATAAATCGCAGCTCCGAAGATGATGTCTGGCTGGCTGAGATGGAAAAACCTCTCTTTCCCTCTCTCAAGGGACAGACAAGGCATGTCAAACATACACCAGAAAAAGTCTTTATATATTAAATTCACTATATGAACTAAAATGAGAAGTTATGCAACTCCTCAATTTTAACATTGTGGTTGTCTCTACGCAAAACTTTATTTATGATTGTTCAAGCTGGATTTGGTCGCTCAAAAGTCTGTGGACGTTTTCACTGGGAGGGCAAATGATGACATAACGTGAGAATGATGCACAGAGATCTGCCGACACAAACCTCGTCGGAGGTTTTAAATAAATCTGAAGAATTCAGGAAACTTTTAGGAGACACAACACATTTGACTTGACGTGTGGGAGCATAACCTGTGAAATGTTTAACAGGACCTGTTTTTAAACCACGGTTAAGCTCTTCTGACAGAGCAACAGCCAGTGTGAATCCGTCAAATTAATGCAGGGAAACCTGCGTGACAGAAAATGTCCCGAAATTCAAAAACAAGTGTCGATTGTTGTGCCTGTGACTAATTAATGAGACTGCATGGCATTGTTACTTTGTTATAGGCCAAACCTTATTTACATAAGTCTGGTTAGCGACTCCATGCAGATGAGGAGCATCCTCCCACTTCAACCTGACATTTCAAGGGATTATGAAGTGAAGAACGATATAGTGCCACCTGCGCCACTTCTGTGCACAGAGCTGAGAGGTGATATAAATCTATGTAGCAAAAAAAAAAAAAAGAAGGCGAGTGTTTGCATGAGGACAGGGTCGAGACGGAGTTGTGTGACTTATCCGTGGAGCAGGACCTCATTCAAGCCGGCCTTAAGACAGGAAGCTGTGTCAGGGCCGCCCGATACGATGTGACACAAGGTCAGTGCCTGGCTCAGTTCTACAAAATTCAGAGACCTGAGTTGATGATTTCACATTTATTACATCAGACATCTCCAACTGGCAGCTCATGAGACACATGTGGGTCCTGTCCCATTATGAGCTCCTTTCCAAAATTCAATAACTGATTTGCTTTACAACTGGTAAAAGACCAAAGATCCCTTCAAACACATTTGAACCACATCTCAGATCAGTTCCTTTGCTGTCAATGTATTGATAAATGCATTTTTATTCTAAAAACATGCACAGTAATTTGATGAACTCAATTTCCAGACACACACAATGGTTCTCGTTAAACTCCATACATCTTCTAAATCACTTTGGTCTAACTCAGGGTCACGGGGCACTGGAGACGATTGCTGATGAGTCTCTGGTGAAGGCAAGGTACGTTCTGGAAAGGCTGCCAATCCATCACAAGGAGACAGGCAATCACACGCACTTACATTCATATCAAGATACAACTTAGGATCACCAATTAGGCTATATGCCATATTGTTGGACTGGCAGAAAACTTAATCGGATAGAGAGGCTACAAACTCCACTGAATCCCTAAACTCAAATATAGACTAGAACCATGGACTTTTCAACCTCTTCACCACTGTGCACTATTCCTGTATATCAAAGGTGTCCAGTTAAAATGCCCCCCCCCCAGGGAGCAGAAAATAAAGTGTTTGGGATCCTAACAGCAGTCAAAATTACCCATCACTGTACTGCCTAATCCTGAGTGTCTAAGAGCTCCAGTAAACCAGGGAGAGAATCTGAGTTCAGCTCTCAACTAGTGGAAAGAAAGAAAAAGAAAAAGGAAAAAGAAACTAAAACACACCTATCTGTGTATGTGTCCTGAAAGTGAGACGCCTGCCTACACTCCTGTATAAATAAACATCCTGGTACTCCAGACGACTTTGTGCACTCAGTTAACTGTCCTGTGGGGAACGTGCTGGAACACAATGACAGTCTGAACAACAACCATGTCAGAAAGCAGGGCTCTGAAAGCAAAATGGAAGAAGAAAAAAAAAAACAACTGAACAATCAAATGCTTCTGGGACCAAAGAGTCAAACTCAACTAAAAGTGAAGCTGGTTCACCTTTCAACAGCTTTTTTCTCTTTCCAGCCTCCGCCTGCTTTGCTCCACCTTCTTGGCAACAACCCAACAAACCGTTGACGTCCACCTGACCGTTTCGTCATCTCTGGGTAGCTCTGATGAGATCTTTTGGCCCGCTGTGGCCCGGCTCCCTGGTGCAGCTGCCACCTGCCCAGTCATGTGGCATTTGACATTGGGCTCACAGTGGAGCTGGAGCCGAGTGGCCAATCTACATCAAACCCATATATGTGTGTCTGGGAGTCTGCACGAGTGCCTCCGGTCCGTAAGCATTCATTTATATGTGTGATATACGCTGATTCTGCTGCACAGAGGCGAGACAAAACAGGCCGTCACTCAAACAAAGACAGACGTAGAGAGAAACGAGAACAGACATCCAGGCAACCGCACATAAGGATGTGCTTTCACACTCAATCCAGCTGAGGTGGGCACAGTGACTACAAAAAAAAAAAAAAAGTAAATCCTGACGTTCAGGCCATGTAAACCCACACCTTTCCGCTAATTCTCAATGCTTCCTCCTTTCTTAATAGAGGAAGTAAGGAAGTGATTAAATTGACCCCAGGTTCAAAAAGATTGTGTCAAATGTCAAATGCTTTCAAAATATTACTGGTTCAGTGTTTGGCCATGAAAACTCCCTTCAGCTGGCAATCCTGCGGTGACTGTTGATGTCTGAGAGATCCAAGCCCAAGACCAGACTTTGTTAGTTCAGCTGCTCCTTGGAGAAGATGTGGTGCGTATAAAATCAGAGCTGACTGCGCCACTGGCCAACGAGCAGTCCAACGTTCGCATCATTCTACGTTTCTCTTATTTTCCATCATGACGACTTCCAGACACGCAATGAGAGAAACAGCAACGTTGCGTTCAAGCTGGGTCAGCTTTTAAGGCCACTCTGTATCACAATAAAGAAGTGTGAGTGCCTTCCACTGGTCTCTTGGGGACTAATCAGTGAGATTCTGACGGCGCGTCGGCTGTCAACATCGTAGTCAAAGAGAAAGAAGAGACCACGGGATTGGTGTGAAAGGAGGGAGCTGGCTGGGCACGTTCGCGACAAAATGAGCACAAGACCATGTTGCAGCCATGTTAGACCAAGTGGAGACGGCAGGAACAAAAAGCCCTGTTTAACGTGATTATCCATGCCTCAGTCACAGCACTTTGAAGACAGACTCAAAGCTCTCTGGGCGGAAAATACCATTTCAAAGAAATGTACGTTTCCTTTCTGTCCCTGCAGTTTGGATCAGACGTTACCAACAAACTATGACTGGAGACAATTCACATCTGAAAACTGGATGGTCAGGGAGAACTTTTAAAAGCTTGGTGGGGGAAATTAAACAACGCAACACTATGATTCGAAGGTGATAACACCATCTAAAATGTGTTTTTTGTGTGTTTCATATTACTGCAAGAAAGTGTCTGTTTGTTGGGAGCTGCAGAGTGAGAGATCATATTGTGAGTAGCACTCGCTATTGGACATCAGCCAACCAGTCGGGGACAGTGTTTGAGGTGATAAGTCCTGGGGGGAACAAAGAGAGGAAGAGCTGCCAAAAATCTCTGTTAGAAAGATAATTAAACTATTGGCCTATTGTGAGAAAGGTGAGGGTTGAGAACCGGGCTCGAGCTCACTCCAGGAAGCGACTCTCTGGCGTCAGAGCAGCCACACGCTCTGGGTGAAACTTTTGCTCTGAATCACACAAAAAGGCCAGCGAAGGGCTTTTTTTTTATGACATTGCTCCATTTCTCTGCTGATCAGCCATCCTTTCCCTCTTCCTGCTGGTTCAGAATCTGCCTGCATCGAGAAAAGGCAATTCCAAGAATCCGTCTGCAGTTTCAATCACTGTGCCCTCTGTGAGCCGTGATGAGTTCCTCATGTGTGCAGACATTAAAAAGGAAAACACAATGCTCCACCACACAGTCAATCCGGCACAAAATCAGTCGCCAGCGCACCGATGACCAGCAGCGCTGTGTGGAGCAGGCATCTGTGTTTTTTTTTTTTTTTTTACACCCTTGTTTATTGGGCTCCGAAAGAGGGAGCGCCGTCCACCCGCTCTGAATGACAGCAGCAGCTGTCCAGCTTTGAAGTCGTGGCACAAGAGGCTGGAGATGAAATGACTTGATGACGTGACCACTTCTTTTATTTCACTAAACAATTTTATGTGTGAGACACTGAAATGCTTTCACACTTTCAGCTGATGGAAGAATCTACAGGTAGAAGCTCAGCACATTTGTGAGACCTTGCTGCAGAGCACCAAAATCTAACACAAGAAAAAAAAAAAAAAACACAGCAGGAACACAGAGAAAGGTCCCTTTGGACTGTGCGAAGCATTGGTCCCTTTACACTCCGTTTCACTGAGAAATGCTGTAATTCTGCTGCCGAAGACGACTTTTATGAGCTCCAAGAAAAATTCTAAGAAATCTGCGGAATAGGGACATTCTCCTGGCATATGTGCACGGTCGATGCTGGGAGATGGTGAGCGACGGGTTCATTTGTTTTTTTGTGGCTGCTGCCCCCCCCCCTTTATTTCTTTTGGGGGGGTTGTGCTCGTCAATGTGCACACTAACTATTATACATCTGAATTCTTCAAGCATATTTTTCTTAACTAAGTGGTATTGCTGAAGTTGTGTAACTTTGTACGTCAGTCCTGAATAAAGTGGAAAGGTCATTGCCTGCGGTTTACGACTGATTTACAGCGTACGTTTAATTCAGTGCATGTGACAAACAATATATAGCAACACACTACAGCTCCAGAGGCTGTGTGTGCCAAACTACACATTTCAAAATTTAGTGGATAGTAAAACAGAAACCTCTAATCATGCACATATGCTCCACAAGGAGTGTTTCAGTAATGCATCAACATTTCTTAGATTTTTTATTTTTTTTGTGCCGACGGTAACGTCTCTGAACATCTGTGGTAATGTTCAGGGTTAGACTCTTGCATTAACAAAGCTAACATAAGAGCATGCGGCGCCCTCAGATATATCTGCGCCCTGCTACATCTCAGTAAAGATTCTGCCCCAGTTGGTCGGCCTCGCTGATGGAAGACCCCACAGGCTACTTCCATCTCCTCCTCGCATATTCAGCCACAGTTGGGGGACCCATGCAGAGGGAGCTGGAGGATTGCAGCCACAGATGGCTGCGAGCTCAGGCTAACTGTGAAGTGAGGAGAGACTGGGAGGGCTGCAGCTGCAGCGCAATTTGATTTCTGTGTCGAGACGGGATATTTTGTCAGTGTTGGGTTCATTTCATTTGCAGCAAAGGTTTCCATTTAACACAAAATGATAAAAAATAATAAAATAAAATTCAGCTTAAACTCTGCCTGTGAGATACAGTACATCTTCTTCACTGAACAACTTATCTGTACGGATCTATTTTTTATTTTACTGCTTAAACTCATCTAAGATGACCCAGTTCTCGAAGTACTCCAAATTCTCTTTTGAGTGTCGACAACCCAACACATCACTCACAAAATGAAATGGACATCAAATATGTAACATCGGCGAAATCAAATAAAAATGATGACTGATTTAACTTACAAAGCCAATAACTTTAAATTATACTTAAAAAAATTTTTTACTCTCGCTCATTTGATTTTCTCTCACTCATTAAGTGACATCGGAGCAAAGCCTGCCATTGCAATCAAACAACTGAATCAACACTCCCTCCGCTGCACCTCAGCTAAAGGGAGGAAACATTTTTACAATGATATGAATGCATCTGCAAACACATGTCCGTGAAACGGCGAGAGGTTTGAGCTGCTTTCAAAGTCAAAGGTGATTTCGCTAAAGGTCAAAAAAGAATCCATTCCTTTCATACGTCAGGATTTTTTCTTTACCCTTTTAAAGAATAACACTTTGTTGTAATAATACATAACTTTGCCTTTCAAAAGGTCTATACAAATGGTAAACGAACTGTAATGCAGTATTGTCACTCGGTAATCCTCCAGTGTCTCATGTTTTAATTTGCCATCAAGTAAAGTCCATGCAATTTGTGGACTGTGCTGCACACAATTACAATCCATACTTCCAGAGATGAGTTTTGAAGCATTTTTCAGGCTTAACAAGATACTGGCAGTGTCCAAGGAGCCGTTTTCCGACCAATCTCCACACTGGGACTTTTATAGCCTCATTACTCAACCAAAGTAAAATAAGCAAAGAGTTTTAATCAGGGATCAAGTAGTTTGAGACCTCTCACTGAGAAGATTAAAGGTGAAAATACCAGGGGAGGCCCGGCATTAGACTGGAGTGGAGGGCTAAAGCGTATTTTTATGAGGCTCCTTTTCTCTAATATCCTCCTTCCACCATGCGATTGTCTTCCATATAGCTGGAGAGTCCCCACTGGTGCCCTTCACATTTTTCTCAGCATGGATCTGTCTAGCTTATGCTCAGGAAGATATTTGGAAAGATCTAGTCATTTTCTAATTATACCATCCAATTATGTTCAAATTGGCCAGCTATTGTCCAGTCTCTGTTGTTCTATAGAACCGTGATTTCACTCTGAGTGCAGGTACAGATAAAACATGTCACTTTCAAAAATGTGGGAATGACTTACACTGTTTGTGTTAATTGTTTATATTCTACGCTCCCCATTGTTTCGTGCATGTGGCGCCTGGGGGCTTAATAAGGCGTTGTTAATGGAAAGCCAATTTCCATCATTCAGTCATCAGATTGCAATTCAAATAGGCTGAAATTTGAAACAAGCAACAACTTAAAAAAAAAAAATGTGATAAACATCTTTATCGCCTCATTATCACGACCAACACGGTTAGAAGGGAGTTAAGTTGAATCACTAATGGCTATCACTCAGCGTTAACTGCTTGAGGAATATATCTGATGAAACATGTCCTGACATCACATTAATTTGTGGCATCATTTATATAAAGGGCTTGAGGGTGAACCTACAGATGAACCCTGGCTCAGCTGAGCTTTACATGTGCCTTACAGCGTATTACTAAAGGATATCACTAAAAATACATTCCCGGCGGTCGTCATGAAAGCAAAAGCACTTCCTGTCAGAATCTCTCTAACAAGCTGTTTTTTTTTTTTCTATCTTTTTTGACACAACTGCTCAGATTGTTGAAAGCAAGCACCAACTGGATCCTTTTCCCTGCCATCACGGACAGGGGGAGCTTCCATTTTATTAACATGGCTCACCGAGGAATGAAGACTGATAGAGTGAGCCCATCACCATGACGAAGGAGAGAGATGTTTCCATCACAATGCCCTCTGACAACATAATTATGCACTGTAGCTCACTTGGTACGGCTCGCCAAACCACATCAGCTGGAGCTCGGAGTCCAGCATCACGGCGGCGGTCGCGGAGTTGAGAATGGGAGCGGATGGAGTGGAGGGGTTTGAAGCTCGCAGCCCGAAGCCAAGCAAATGGAAAGCAACAGCGGCGGATTGGAGACCAGACACAGAGGGGCTGAATAGGGGTTGTCAGAGGAGCGCCAGTGGTCTTTCACTTTGCATCAACATCAGATTAAGGGCACTGGCAAGAAGAGCAGGCGCTGAGGCACCGAGGGGCAAGGGTGGCAAAAACAGTGTGGGGCGCAAGAGAGGAGAGTGTTAATCCTGAAGCCGGCGCTGCCGCTGCAGATAAGTGAAAGGCCACGTCAGGGACTGGAAACGTGATGAAAGACGATGAAGGAAGCATCTGCCTCCTCAAGAGGGGACAGAGTCATTGAAAGCGACATAAATGACCATTATGTGTTCAATAACAATAATAACTTGACACTAAAATGGAAAAAACATAAAATGTTCACATTGAGAAATGACACGGTATTTAAAAAGTATAAGACTATTTTGACATGTTGCAGAAAAGCTGTGAGAGGACAGATAATGTTTGCGAAGGTTTGTTCAATGATAAAGGACAACAAATTGGCGGAACGTGTCAAAAGACAGTAAGCGATAGAAAAACAGCTCAGTAACATGAGCGGGTAGTAATGAAAAGCATCCCTGAGAGCCTGAGTCTCTCAGATGTAAAGAGGAGGAACTCCTGAAAATCTGCACAGCCATGCAGTGCAACGTTTTGAAATCTCATTCCTCAGCATAAAATTGCAATAACTTGGGGATTTCATCACCGACACTAAGATTCGGAGGATTTAGAGTAATACCAGTATGCAAGGAAATAAGCTAAAACTTATCATAGGATGGTTGTAATTTTAGGGCCTTTGGGCAATATTACATCAAAAACAGACAACTATGAAATAAGAATCACTGTAAAACCTAAAAAAAAAACCCCACCTTTGCTTACGTCTTTTTCCGGCCAAAGGTCATTCAAGGTGGACAAATAACAGTAGAAAAGTGTCCAACAGAGGAAAATGTGCAATGAATATTATTAATGTAGCATCCTCCAGGCTAAATACACAATACATTATCCATTTTGTCATTTGGGCACAGTTCAAAAGCCAGAATCTGTGATGGTAAGGAGCATTCATGCCTGACTTATAAATCTGTGTAGATTTCGTTGATCCTGAACAACATAAATGTGTGTGGAAGGGGCGTACGCGGCCATTCCCATGGTTTCTTTCTCAATTTAGGTCTCTATTCCAGCCAGCCAATGCCAAAACCAATTCTACAAGCAGGTATTCCCACAGCAAGCCTATGCAGAACTGAAAAAAAAAACACTTGAGACGTTTTTAAGGAGAAAGATTGAGAAGACACTGAACTGTCGTGCACCAACAGTCCGAATTTACATAAGCATTATATTTTATTTTTCTCGTTTAAAACCACAACAGGTGGTCCACCCTTTTCCGAAACATTTCATGAGACTTGTAAAACAAGATGATCCAACACAGTGCCTCTCATTTTGCTCTTCCAGTTTTTTTTTTTTTTAAATGACCATGAATTCAGAACAAGCTCATAATCTTTCTATCTTAATAAGATATCATAATTTAGCCATTTGTCTTTGTACCATTTTAACATTGAAGGGTTAAATCACTTGCATGTAATAACATGTTGTTTTCTGTCAATTTTACAGATTGCAACCATTTCTCTGGAATTTGAGTTGTGCATGCTTTAAAGCATATTAACGCATGAGTTCTAATGCGAACATGTGCCGTCACAGCACATTTCCTAAAACAACTGAGGCTGCCGTTTTGTTGTGATGATTATTTGTGACTAGAACAACAACAGCAGCAGCAGCAGCAGCAGTCCTGTGAAATGACAGAACACTGCTATTTAGCAACATTTACAAGGATTACCACCTCAGTTCACGTGTTTGCGAAATTCGGCACCACAACTCTTGCTATGAAAGCAGCGACAGTGAGAAAGCAACAGCGAAAAAGACATCTGACCGGTTAGAATGCAGCCAAACACTTTCCTGCCACCCTCTGTCGGATATTTCTCTCTTCACAATTTTTTTGACCATGTTCTTTCACGCTGCATTTTGTCAACTAGAAATGGATGGAAAGCCATTTCAGTAAGACAATTCCTATTAAATACTCCAGCCGGGGTTATGTCCAATACAAGAGCGCGATGGAGAGAAAAAGCAAATCACTACAGATATTCCCCCTGTAATGCCTTTTAAAGTAAACAGAGTCCCGTGCAGAAGTAAATGCATCCTACAGCGCAAAATGAAGCGTTCGGTAATATTCCGTCAATGTTGAAAAATTGAACGGTTACTGTTCCAGCCGATCCAGACGAGACAGCTCGGCTGGGCCTCACCAAAGTGTGAATTATCCCCTCTGATGCAAGAAGGTCATTGCTGTGGAAGTGCAGGTTCCCCCATCAGTCCTGCCTCAGCCAATGGAGGATGCCAGGTAAAAAGGGTGGAGGCTCGAGCATGGCTCCTTAAATCTCCACCTTCATTAATCACACTTTGCATGCGGGCAGCCCACCGAGCAGTGTGACAGTGACAGCACTGAGAATGATTAATACTTAATGCAGCGTTTAAGAGAATGATTTATGCCATCTGTTAGCGGATGACATGCTGCAGAAGTTGGCCTCACCACTAACACACACTTGTCAGCGAGGATTAGGCGAATGATACATAACTTAATCTCAGGAGCAGCAGGTCACCTCCAAAATTAGGCTGATTTCAGTCCATGAACACGAGGGGGGAGCGAGGGCAAGAGGGGAGGAGACATGGGGGTGGATGTGCCTCACCTCGGCGTCAAATTAATTAAACCTGGCCGGGAACAATCCGCAAGTAACTGAACATTCATCCAGCATTAACCCCCAAACATCACAGGTGGGGAGCCATTACAAACTCCAACCATCCATCTCCTGCATTGGTGCAAATGGAAGACAAGCGCCTTCTTTTTTTTCTTCTTTCTGGAAATAGCTGTGAAAAAAAGTGGGGTCAACTTAAATTTGGGATCTGATATTCACCGCCCCAGTGTTGCGGCAAGTTTTACATAACAAAAGCACAGGCGCCCCAGAAACAGGAGGAACATGTTAGAAGTGCAGATTTAAGCAGGTTTGTGCATTAAAAAAAATAATCGTGTCTTACTAAAAGAAAGATTTGTCTACAAACCTTCTTTTTTTTTTTTCCATATCCGAGCATTCTATTCTTTTAATATTCTTCCAGTTCTGGAGCTGGGGAGTGTGCTCATCAAAGTAGTCCGTGCCCACATCCTCCAGCGCCTCCTGGGGGGATCCAGAGGTGTTTCAGACCAGATGGAGGACATGGTTTCTACATAAATCTCAGCATGATAATCAGATGCCCAAATCTTGCCAACCACTTCTGACACCTCTCAAGCAGAAGAAGTTCAAGCTCCATCCATTTGTCCAAGTCTCTCACTCTGTCTGGGAGCTCGGCAGTAGGTGAACTCATCTTAGCCCCGTCTATCAATGATCCAAAGCTGGTTTAACAGCTGCTGTGATATAAATACCTACAGCGGAAGTTATGATCTATCATTCATTGGCTGTATTTTATTATTCTATTAAATGAATAATACACTCAGCCAGATATACTGTTGCTCTGGAGATATACATACAGTATATACATATATGACAAGTTCGTGTCATGATTTAATTCGATTTTCTTCTGTAATTGTGTTTTTATTTTTTCATGTGCTTGGTGAAATCAAAGGCATTGCTGGAAACGGACGGAGTGAGGAGAAAAAAAAAATCCTCAGCCCCTTCTTTGATTCTTTAATTACTTGAATTCACTGTTAAACACATCTACCGAATTCAACAACTTGTCAGGGAACCCACAAATCAGTGTACTGTCACAGCCTCCATTAGGTGAGTCTGTCCTCGAATGCAGTAACATTTGTGAGGCCGTTAACTACATCAAGGTCATGAACACTCGTCGTGGGGGTTTGACCCTAAATGTAGACTCAAGAAGGAAGTTTAATATTTCTCATAATTTCCACTGAGGTCATGGGGTGGAATCAAATAGTGAATCCTGAAGTAAAGCGGGGTAAAACACACGGATCATGGGTCAAAACGGGTCAACCAGAGGAACCAATCCAGCCCACTGGATGACCTTGCACAGCGAATAAACAGTTTGTGAAAACACAATCGTGCAGCCAAAAAAAGCAGCTTTCAATGCTGCTTTCAACCTGGAGAAAAACATGAAACAATTTGAAGTTATTATAGGTTTTGATTTAAAAAGAAAAAAAAAACCTTTCAAATGATAATATTTTCAGGGTATCCGTAAAAATAGTTTGTACTGCTTGGAAAAAAGTATTAGAAACAAAACATGTTTGGCGCTCCAGCTGCACGGAGTTCAAACTGAGCTGTATGTGGCCCCGTGAACAATGAGTTTGACACCCCCCGCTCTACTAAATTGAGAGACATAATGTGCGAGTGAGCTCCCGCCTCACAATGGGTCTAGAACAAAACCAGTCAATTTCAAAGCATCAAAACTCGTTTTTTTATGACTTTGAAAATAATGTAGACAGGCCAGCACAGTGCTGGAGTGCTTAGCAATGTCCCTTACAGCAAGACAGTCCTCAAGTCTGCTGGCCGGGTGCTTACTGTTTGGAGTTTGTCTTGTGCGGACATCTTCTACTTACACCCCTGTGTACCTCCAACTACAATATAAAGAGTTACTTGTTTAGTGGATTGATTTCTGTAAATTTCCAGGGAAGGTGTGAAGTCCCATCATGGACTGTCCACCTGTCCCCCATGTGTCATGTTTTTCTCTTGTGTTGGCTGGAAAAGGCTCCAGTCCAGGCTGGATGAAGACGTTCTAGAATTCTAGAATTCTAGAATACGGTCGGAATATAGACTCTTTGGCTCTGATATCAAGTTCAGCATAAAAATGTTATTGCTTCCAAAGCTGACAGGAGCATGCACACTTTTATATTGTCTCAATCTTTATAATAACATGATTTTACAAAGTAGAAGAGGAATCAAAAGTTGGATTTATATGTTGCAGGGCTTTTTAAATTCGAGCAAATCTAAACCCGACATACTGCACTGTTGCCAACAAGTATCATCTAATCTCAAGACTTGATTGCAAATGAGCGGCGTTATCTCTGCCTGCCTTCCCTCGACTCCCTTCCACCCTATTCCCTCAGTAATATTTACATATTCAAACAAACTGTCAAAGCCCCAAAACAAACAATTTGTTATCTGCCAGAGTTTGCATGGTTAAAAATACTCTGCATCCAATTTGCATGAAAAGTATCAGTCTTTCGTCAGAGATTACTGGTTCCTCCTCCTCCTCCTCCTCCTCCTCCTCCTCCTCGCTGCAGCTCTTTTCTTCACGGAGCTATCCGATGACAAGGTGAACACAAGGGTAATCAGTTTGGTCACTGCTTAGAATTTTTTTGTATTCTGCGAGGTTACTCGTGTTTCCTCTTTCATGTTCCAGCTGTGAGTTAATCAGAAAAATCTGTTTTCTTTTGTTTTTGTTTTTTTTTGTTTTTTTAACAACCCCTCCATCTCTACTTCGCCCAATAAACACCATGTCGGGAATTTCACTTCCGATTACTGTTAACACAACACCGTTCTCAAAAAACACAACACAAATCTGTCAAGAATCCATAACTGTTCACATAGGACGCAAACTACTTTATTGAAATGTTGAGAAAATGTGTCCTTGAGTTCCACTCTAGTGAACCAAGCTGGAGCCTTTTAGAGATGTTTGTCAGTCATCACCAGAGCAGTTTGACTCCAGCGGTGTCCCAGAGCGTGGGAGCTCCCAAAAAATTAATTAATTAATTAAAAAAAACCTTGATGTTTTGATAAAACTGCACACGAAAAAAACAACTCTGTACAAAAAAAAGAGATGCCACATGAGGTCACCTTTTAAACACATCTGTTTTCCTTTATTTGCGGTGCTTCAACAAATTAGTGATGTGTTTTTTTTTTTGGTTTTTTTTTTTATTTAAGGAGAGATGCAAATGAGCCATTTAATAAGCCAAAAAAACAGTCTGTGATTTGTAGGGAACAAGATACTTTATCCAATTAATTTGGAGAGTCTTAAAATTGCCTCCCTCTGTGCCAAAGACTGTAAGCCACAAACTGGAGCTTGTTGGTATTTAAATAAATCGGGACTATTTATAAGAGTAAAGAGTTATTTTGCCTTGACCTATTTAACTTTGCTTTTTGGTTGCACCTTTGCTCTCGTAAGTTTTGAGCGCCTGCTGTCTGTCTACAAATAGATGTGAACCTTAAAATAAAACAAGAAGGTAGTTAAAGTGGAGAGTTAGTGAGATTTTTACGGGAGAGAATCACGGCGCTGGAAATGAACGGCAGGGTTTGTCTCGTACGAGCGGAAATGTGCCAAACAATAGGAATCTGAACAGTCCCATTTCTCCAATCAGAAGCCAGGTTTCGTGCTCCGCGTGATGCACTTCTTTCCCTTTCTCCAGCAGCGAATTGAGACGTCAACAAGATGTGCCTGCAGTGGTAAACTCACCTTTATTCCGATGTGACTTCCTTCATGAACCCCAGTGATGTGAGTGTTGTGAAAACGACACAGCACGGCGGCCTGAGAGAGACCCAACACACGCCCGCGATTGATTGATTGATACACAGTGGTAAATCAAAGAGCGGGTTGCCTTTTCAATCAAAGGCAAAGTCTTTGAACATAAATAACAGCTCCCATCTTGCCCGTGGCAGTTTGAGCTCGCGATGAACACAGGCACTTGGCAAGACATCATGCATAGTGAAAAGTCTCTCTGAGAGGGAGACGGAATTCTTCACCGATGTAAATTTATGTACACCCATTTGACACTTTCCACTCTTGATTGGTTTGTATTTTGCCTCCTTCCCCTTCCTACCCATTATCAGAGATGATTAGCATTATTTCCCGGCCCAGTCGGGCAATGAAGAAGACTACAGAGTGGAACAGAGCCTTCAAAGCGTCCCCTTAACCCTGACTGGTACCCTGCATGCCACAAATAGACGGCAGGTAATCCCCGTTTCCTGTTGACAACAAAGAGCCGCTGCAGCTATTCACCTGAGACGTGAGCCCATCACAGGCCTGCGGAGGAACAGTAATAACAACTCCGCGAAGAAGGCGCTTTCTCCGGAGGCAATTAGCCCCGAAGTGCGTGCCTGTTCTTTTCTTGTATGTAATTTTCAGAAGCGCTATCAAAAATATCGAACCCCAGAGAAATTACTGTGGAACTTAACAGCAATTTAGTCATGCCTACACTAAAAAAAAAAAAACAGTCCCATTTGCAGCATTGTGTCTGATGGCGCTCGATGCCTCGAACTGGTGCTCGTCTTGAATACAAAACATTTATTCAGACCAGCTTAAGACACAAGTTATCACTATTGTGGTGACACTCTGCCAGTCTGGCTGCTTATGGACGTCTCAGTTCTGACAGCACGGCCAAAGAAACGCACGTGTGAACAGTTCCAAGTAGTCTGGTTACTTGTTTTTAAATACTTAAAGATTTTGACGATGTTCAGGAGTTTTGCCAGTTCTCCCAAGCGTTCAGAAAAACTGAAAGTGACTGCATTTGGCAGGACGCTTTCCTTTTAAATTTTGAACAGCTGCACAGATATATAGAAATAGATAAAGCATAATAAGCACACATAAAGCTTATTGACGTGCTTTCACAAACGTATTAAGTTTTCACAGGCTTTGACACTTTCTCCAGAAGAATTCCAGACTTGAAGACAAACTGGAGTCGACATGAGAAACCCAGGACCGCCACTGCCAACCGACTGCGAATATGGCAATTAATCCACACAGGAATAACTAATGGACCACCGATATTTGCATACAAAATCAATCTATTTCCAGAAACAGTGCACATAATTTCAAAAAGATAAATTTCACTTCATGCATCAAGATCTGCATATATCTTCTTGCCCGAAACAAATTCACAGTTTGCATTGAGCGCGTCAACGCTTCATTGCCTCACACTGGGTCATCATATATTCAGGCACAATTACACCCGAAACCTCAGCAAGACAAATTTGCTGTCAGTCTTTGTGCCACTTTTATGTATGAACATCGATCTGTCAGCGGGAAGGGTGGAGATAAAAATACTGCGAGGAATTATAGAGAGGAAGCGTTGTGGATCATGCTGAGGACCTAACAGGTCGATAGGAGACAAACGTATGTCTAATAAGCCAATGATGAACCCCGAGGGGTCCCTCTTGTGGGGGGCCCAGTTTTGCTTCTAACAAATGTGTTATTGACTTCACACAAGCAGCCAGTTACAGAAACACACTCGGTATCTGAGAGGAAGGAAGAGTGTGAGAGATGAGACATGAGCCGGTGTGGGTTAAAGGATCGATCACCTGCTGTTTACTCCCTCCAGCTCCCGACACCGAGGACACTTATCGATATGCAATATCGCCACAGCTCGAGCATCGGAGGAAACATCAGAACAATTCAACACACACACTGACATGTTTAATATTTGTGTTCCAGGGAACTTTGTAATGACTGAAAATACAATTAGAGACACTTGAATGTTTTACAAAATGGAAAATCAATTGTCATCACAGGCTATTTGTGCCGCTATCGTAGCCACTCGCATTCAGTGAATACACAATGCTCAAACTTATGAACAGCGAATTCCCAGAACTGAGGCTGCAACTACTTTCAATATCGATTGAATATAGCCTTTGCGACTTCCTGGTGACCAAACAGATGACTTTAGAATATCAGGTTTTTTTGCTTTTTTTTTTTAAATCTGACAACAGTCCAAAAACTAGAAAAAAAAAATATTTACTTAAAATTTAACGAAGAAAGTCTTACTTTGACATGCAGTGTTAAAAAAAACGAAAAACAAAACTGTGATTCTTGCTTGAAAACCATTCTAATTAGTAAATTACCAAATCTCAGAACAGTAAGCCAATCCACTTTGTGTCAGCTGATGGATCCATTAATCAGCCTACACTTTTGGCTCTCTTTTGAAGGGCAGACAAATCCGGGTTACTAAAATACCCTCCCCATAAATTTAGATTACACTGATTTAATGGTAAGGGCTATAATAGTTTATGAACATACACTTAAATGAGTTACAGATAATGAAGACAAAATGCTCAAATTGCTTGCAGATAGAGTATTAATATGTTGGCTGTGAGTAGAATTGTAGCCTATATAGTGCTTCCTGGAGGGTTATCACGAACCACCAACAATAAGTCAGGAGCACATTAAAGCCATTTCATCTGCAGTTATTCATCAAAGTGATTCAGTAATGTTAACTACTGCTGCGCGCTGCGATGCCGTGCATTATGGATATGACTTATGGCGCTCTGAGGCTGAATTACAGTCACGTGTCACAGAGTGCAGACGGGCCCAGCTGTACTTCACCTGGGTCCGTGTGTGTGCGTGTGTGTGTGTGTGTGTGTGTGTGTGTGTGTGTGTGTGTGTGTGTGTAATGAAATGTAATTCCATGTAGTTCTAATTAAGAGGAAATTCCACTCGTCATTCATCATTCCATTAATTTCATCCACCAAAACGTTTCCTGCTTGCTCAGTTCAACATTACTGCCTTAAATCTGTACTGAAACCTCTTCACTGGTAATAAATAAATAACCTGCCACGTGTGCATGGACTGAATAATGAGACTAATTTACACAATTGCTTGGTAACCACTCCTGGCTTCGGGTTTACTATATTTAGATTTCATTAACGGTTAGGGTTTGTAACCAGGTAGAGCTGTGTCATATCATATTGACCAACTGATAAACACTATGACTGTTGTTTGAAGTGAACATGTGCTAATCAGTCAACTAATGCCTGAACAGCTGCATGCAAACCAATATGTTTCAATGTTTTGAGTATTCCGGTATTATTTTCAGTGTTATTAAGGCTCTAAAAGCTCTCTGACCCTGTTAAACCTTACGCACGCACACGCACACACACACAATTTTTCCACTGAATTGTTGATCATTTTTAACTACATTATCCGCTTCAGAATTTGGATCCCAGGTCCATTTTCCAGGGGGTCCATATTCAGTACTACACCGGCACCAGATACACAGCTGTATCACTTTGTCTGAGCGCTGCTTTGAATATATTCAATTACCTCACTACCACAACACTAATAACATACATGATTTTTCCTTTGGTTACGCATGAAGTAGACGTGTACAAATAGGTGGAAATGAATCAAATGAGCTTACGGCAATATTGAATTACATTCATAAAGAAACCGTGTCGTAACATCTTTGTGTTTTAAAAATGTTAAATCAATTGTGGTTAAGCGGAGGCACTTTGTGTTGTGGAAAAACATTATCATGCTTCGTTCATGCAGCTGGGAACTGGGAGAGTTATTAGATAGGAAGGCCTCATTTCCCAGTTTAGAACAATTACAGTACAATAGAAAACTAGCAACTTAGCCAGCAGTACTGCAGTAATGCTGCTGTCAGAGAACGGAAAGACAAGCTTGTTATAATATATACATCAAGATGAGGATATAATAGAGCTCAGGAGGTCCAATTCATGAAAACATTTATTCCCATCTGGTCTCCCGCAATCACTTTGTTCTCTGCTGCAGACATATCTAGTGGTCATTATAACCATTGGTATGAACCTTTATGTAAAAAAAAAAATGGCAAGCCTGAGTGTCATTAGTAACACCATGCAGAAAACACTTTCATATATTCCTTAACGTTCACAAATATGTTCCGTGATGTCAGATCGCTGAATGCTCCAAAACCTCCCACTTTCCCAGTGGGAAGTTCACAGTTTCACTATCAAATATATATTTCTCTCCTGGGAAGTAAGACCTTAACCAACAACCTGTTACTTTTAAAAGCATCATAAATATCATGTCACTTGAATATCTACTCCCTAGTTGCCAATTAGCATCTTAGTATCCTTCACTTCATACTTTTGGCAAATGTGTATATGACACTATTTCACTGTCATGATGAGAGTCATTCTCAGTTAGCTCACACAGTAATAACCACCCACTAATGGGCAGCATCACACCTGCCAAGCTACCAAATGGCAGAAATATCACATTAGAAAATGAGCATTTGCACAGGACAAATCAATTAGCAGCTAAAGACTCAGATCTTCCCTCTGGACAAGACAGAAACCCAAGTAGAGCGAGGAGAAAGGAAGTCAACGTCGTGTTGAGGTTATCAGGTGGTCAGAAATACACTATAAATGAAGGTAAGAATAATAACTAGCTCTGTATATGTGCACAGCGATTGCTTATCCATATACATGGGGAAGGGTTTTTATATTCTTGCGTGGGTTCAGGAATGATCTTCAACTAAGTTAGGGTCTATTTCTGAATTGTATTCCTGCATTTCTGTTCATGTACAAGTTGGTGGATAAACTACTTATAGCACGCATGAAGCTCCCCAAGCACCTTCCACATGCTGCCGATTGTATTTGTAGCTGTGCATCATGTCAATGAGCAAAATCCACTGAGGAATCGTTGCTCGACTGCTGCAGTACGCACACGTCCACATGCGTTACCTGTATATCATGCGCCTGCCTCCATGTGGCGTAGGTTAGTAGGAGTGAGGTGGACTGTGTGATAAATGTCCTGTTTGGATGCTGACTGAGCAGGACTCGGAAAGCTGTACAGTCCCAGGGGGTGGGAGGCTAATCACAGAGGTTTCTCTGAAGCACTGCTGCCTCTGAATGACGAACCGCGAGCCCCACTCAAAAAGAAAACTACAGTCAAGTGCAGACACTCAAACCACAGATGTGATTTCTACTGTCCCAGATGCTGGTGATCAATTCGAGTAGCCTTAATTTATACAAACAAACGTGTCATCAGGTAGAATCTGGGAAATGGGAAGAGAACAAATTGGTAAAAACATTTAAGTCGGCCTCTGGAGTCACGACACTTTACAGTTGATAAAAACTGGACACAAGGATCCGAAAAGCATCAAAGGAATAAAAGCAATAATGTATTTTCATGAACCAGAATTAAATTTCTCTGAACCGCCGAAGTAATTAATGTTTATAGAAGGTTTGCTCGGTCCATTGTGAAGCATTTTGGGAGTTTTTCGTGCTTATCCTCTTGACAATATTTGCATTTGTGATCAGAGCCGATACTGTGTGTAGACAGTTCTGTTTAATAAAACATTAATTATGTAAACTCAACAAAAGCGAAGCGTGTTCCCCTGGCCTCTGTTTTCACTCTCGCTCTCTCATCCTCGAGCTCCACAACCATCCCTTCATCCTGCAAATGACACACACACACACACACACGGAGCGCGGTGAAGCAGAACACATCTGGCTTCACAACCCCGTCAATCTCACACCACAGTGTCGCCTTGGTGAGGGACAGCACAGCCTCTGCCCGCTACGATGCTGGTGTTGATTCGAGGTTTCACACAGGACCGTGTGAGATCCCACACAACAGAGGATGGAAAGATACGATCAGGGTGAGGCAGCAGCAGACAGAGAGAGGGGGGAAAGAGAAGGTGAGGCAGCAGCAGATAGGCATTCAAGCTGGAGGATGCACTTTTGGGGATACCCAGCAGTTGTGCTGTGTCTCCGGCAGCAATAGACGCATGCTTACGAGAAACGCTGGTCATAGCTATTACTGTGAAAAGGACCGCCGTTAACTCGTG
Organism: Lipophrys pholis; assembly: GCF_963383615.2. Lineage (NCBI taxonomy): Eukaryota > Metazoa > Chordata > Actinopteri > Blenniiformes > Blenniidae > Lipophrys > Lipophrys pholis. Next base: position 13,962,582 of record NC_137639.1, on the reverse strand, counting down.
TGAAGTGTTGGGCGATTATGCAGGAAAAACTAAAACACTTTCAGATGCTAGCTCTCTGTGCCGTGGGCACCGAAGACATGCAAAGTTCCTGCCGCTGCCAAGAACATGCCATAGCACATCTGAAAATAATGTGGAAAAAGGAGGCGGCCGAGTAAATGGAGGCCCCCTGTGAACACGTAGCCTCGGGGTGTGTGTGGAGGGGGTGGAATGGTGTCAAATGAATGGATCAAGCCGATCGAGATGTGAATGGCGCGCCGAGCAAAAAGAGAGTATGACAGGCGGAGTCGGAGCCTGACGATTCATAATAGCATTACCACCTCCTCTAACCCCCCGCGCTCGTTCCTGCTTTAGGTAAGGAGGAGTTTTGCTGGGGATGGAGGAGCGGGAGAGGAGTTAAAAGCTGCTGTGAGACTGAGTGAAGAAATGCACGGTGCAGCCGGGAAACCTCTGGCAGATACTAAAGGAACACTCCACGATATCTTCATACTAATCCTGCTCCTCCAGGCAGAAACCGAGCACACCGCTCTGCTAGAGCACAAATGATGTGTGCTACACCATTGCTAAGATAACAGCTTTCTTTACACCGCAGAGCCGTGTGTAAAAGACAGAGCAAAGGCAGAAGGAGAGGGTGCGCTTATCTGTGAATAGCCCAAGTGTGTGTTGGCCCATTTTTGTGATGTACCTCCCTTCCATTCATATGTATATCCTTCAGCAGTGAGACGTACTCTAGTACTGGGGCTTCATAATACAAGTGGGATGGGGGTTTTTTATACGATGTATAGGCTTTAGGGCCACATAAAGAAAATGAAATGTTTTTCTTATTAAGATTTTGACTTAAAATTTTGAATTATCTTGAATGTTGAGGATAACATTTAGACTTTTTGTGTTATGTTTTACTGTATTTTCAACATTCTTCATTCAACTTCTTGAAACGGGTGGCCGGCATAGAATTCAGTAGCATAATTTAATCTGAAATTCAAGTGATAATTCAAAAGAGGAAACAAATTCAGATCATTTGTAGTGGGAGTAATGGGTGTTTTGTTTTTTTCAAATAGTGAGAAGGGATTTAAACTGCAAGACTCTTTTTAACAAGTTTTATAGTTTTTTGCAAATGTCTGCTATTGCAAATTTTACTAAGTGTTTAGTTCCATTTCAGTACTTCATATAAGGTTTGTTTGTCTAAAAATAATGTCCATCCATCCATCCACCCCTCCCACAGTACACCCTGAACCAGTCACCAGTCCATCCAGACACACACATATTCACAACCACAGGCAATTTAGACAAATTAACTCGAAGAAAATGCTTTTAGAGTGAGCAAACATAGAAACTCCACACAGAAAGGTTCCTCCTTGGCTCAACTCACTATTTTCACTGTGACACGAGATTGTTAACTGCCCCACCAATTACAATTCTATTGTACATTTTCTTAAGAAACTGATTTGATGTCGTTACTGTCAATTAATTAAGTAGTTGATCAAGTAAACATTTTAGATCAATCAAATGCCGGAAGAGTCGTGATACCTGTCACGGTGCAGCATGAATCACCTAAATCATAAAGGAATCTCTGTTATCCAATCAAAGAATGCACCCTCTGGGTTTCTTAGTCGAGACGACACAGCCTTTTCAAATGTAAAATATATCAGCATGCAGCCCGACACTAATATCATATGTCTGAAGAAAGAATCCCAGCAAGCAGACAAGCCAAAAGGCCATTTGTCCAATCTGCCGTAAACCCCCTCTGCCCTGCTCTGCTAATAAGACCCTATTTGCAGGCAGTAGAAAGAGCCAGTCCTGATTGTGTGACCGGTCCCTGCCCGGCTTCCAGAGGGACAGCATGCATGTGGCTGATATTAACAAAGGCCAAGGAAAAAGGGCAGCATTTTTCCACACAGGCGGCCGATACCAGGCCCTGAAAAGATGGCACTGAAAACAGGACCTGCGACAGGAAGCTCCCCGCCCTTTATGTTGCTGCAGGCCAAAACACTTTGAGTACAGTGGCAGCTGAGATAATAACATAACATGGTGTGTTATGAACTTTCATGTTGCTAAAACCACTAATGATCTACCTGACTGTCTTTGTCTGGGTTTGCTGGTGCCTGGCGGCTCGGCTGTAAACACGCACCACACACAGTGAGATGATAAGGGAGAGGACTGAAGGAATTCAGAAACCGTAATTTTCTCTGAAATTATAATCTGAGCTCGTGAATATATACGTGTCCGCGTGCTTATTTACCCCACAGCATCAAAGTCTGCTGTTGTGTTTGCCGAGCACAGAGAAGAATCTGCAGCGAGGAAAGAAAAAAAATAAATAAATGCAGCAATTCCAGCAATCATTGCCAGGACAACTTAATTTTCACCGGGGCTGTGTTTTGTATCTTTAAAGCCAGAGGTTGCAGTCAGCTCAGTTTTTCCCATTTCCTGAAAACATTTCATCAAAGCGGCAGCTCGGCAGAACCCCGCTGAATCCGCCCTGTCAGCTTGAGACTGACAACAACAGGGCGGCTGTCTGCAGGACATCTGAGATCTATCCCTCGTTCCCTCCTCTCATCTCCATGTGTCTGCATTTCCCGGCTTCACCTGCCCCCCTCACACCCTTCACCTTGACCAGGATACATGACTGGAGAGCTGACAAGCCCAAGCGTGTGTGTGTGTGTGTGTGTGTGTGTGTGTGTGTGTGTGTGTGTGTGTGTGTGTGTGTGTGTGTGTGTGTGTGTGTCACTGTGTTTTCAGAAGCATTTGTAGGTCAGAAGAAAAAAAATAGCCTCACTGGGAGTCTGACAGAGGACTTAGGAATACTTTTTAGTCTGGGCTGGCGCTAAAGCCTTGCTTATGAATGTTATATTACAGCAGTGTGTGTGAGGGCCACACAGAATTTGACAGAATATACACACACTGACAGATAGGAGAGACTGTTTCAACAGGTGAGTGCAGACACAAGGCGATTACAATTCTTTTCAGGATAAGAGGCAAGACAATTCATGAAAGTGGCCTTCATGGCAACTCCCTCGAGACACTCAAAGTGTTTAATCTGAAGCACACAGCTTCATGCACAAGGCTTAGACAGTTGTAATCTAACATGCCTGAGGGAACAAAAATTCCTCTCCTTTCTGGCCAATATAGTCTTAGAAAGTGATAGGGGAGCAAACAAAAATTACTGGTGAAGATATGGCAAGTGCTTGTTTTAATGAAATGGCTCCCATGAATGACACAAACCTGCCGTGCTAATTCCTTTGCCCAAGGTGCAACCTCAGGAGTACACAGTGCAAACCAGGCCACACCAAAGCTCATCACCTAATGTGGAGAGTTAAGTCAAGAGGTGCTGTGGATCAATTCAGGTTAAGAGAGGTTAATGTTGTTTGCCCTCTTGAGTAATGAAAGGGTCAATGTGTGACTATGCATGAGGATAAATGTTTGTGCATATTACAGGTATGGAGAAATGTTGGCTGCCATTGCAGATAGAGCAGGCCGTAAAAGACACTGGGCTTTTGTGGCAAAATCAGTGGATAAAAGAAGGAAAAGCCTTCAGTACAAGGGTAAAACAATAGATAATGAGGGTGTAAAGGCTTACAGAGACACTGCTGTGCACACATATAGGCATTTATTACCCTAAGTGTGACTTCAATCAACTAAATTGTAGAAAGGAGGTTTTTAGGCTGGTACCTGCTCATTATCTGCAGATGACTCACTTTGTAAATTACAGAGCAACCAAGTGTCCCAGGTGTGCCTCTGCCATCCCACTACTGCACACAGACACACCGACGCAGACGCACAGAGAAAGCAATGCTAAACATTGTGGTCCGAGGTGTGACATTTGTGCTCTGTCATCGTCAAGACTTGGTTAGTATAATCAAGTTAATCAGCATAGTGGGAACTGGCTAATGAAGTTACCTTCGCCCATCATCCCACGATGGGGAATTATGTCTCTGTCGGAGGCCTTTTAACCTCCGCATGCGCCCATGTTTCTACCAACAGCCTCCGGAAGCACACACCTTCATACGCCGGCTTAATGAGTGCCTGGGGAGGCAGGCAGACACAGAGACTCAAAGACAGGTCTGCTTTGAGCTCCTGCTCACCCTGCTAGAATACTGAACTTTTCCCAGAAACGCAGAGTGTACTGAAGATCCCCGAGACGCCCTAAGGCTGGGAGGACAAGGACAAAGATGGAGAGGAAAATGGAAAACCACAAACTGCAAGTTGAGGGAATGATGAGCAGCAGAGGCAAATTAGGTGGAGAGAAACACCTTGAGAAGGATCGGAAGTACACGTCTTTCAGAGAGCTTGGTGAAATCAAGATTTGCTTCAAACTCAGTTTATAACAAGTATAGCAAGTAGCTGCTCAACATGGCAGATTGTTAAGAGAGCAAGTTTTGACTATTCTTGACAGTGCAGAAATAATTGTCTGAAAGGCCTGCCACCACCATGCAGCAATGTTGAATCTGTGTACAGGATGGAAGCTGGAGCTGTTTGGAGATTATTATCTTACCAGTATCAATCATATGAAAATGAAAAATCCCAAAATAGACAACTACAAAATACTCTGTAAATGTGAGGTGCAATTAAGCAAATTAACTGGAAAGGGTGGAGTAAAAGAGCAGCCGATAACAGCTGTCAGGAAGCAGATGCCTTCCATGTTTGTCTTCCGGTAATTCAAACTCAACACTTTCTGCAGCTGCATCACAATAAAAGCCTTCCAGATGCAAACAGATGTCGACTGATCGCTGCATCTACGGTTTCACATCACTAACTAAGATCAACTACATCTGTGTTCGGCTGTGTTTAGCCTTTTTTGCTTCATCTCCATCCAGGAAAAGGTTTGTGAAGACGACATTGAGTTGTGCAAAGCACCTAAAGTAGCTCCCCCTGCTGGTCATAACAGTTAATACATAGAGATCTGAGATTTCATTTATGTCTTCCAAGACTTTTCATTTCAAAAATACAAAAAGATTTTTAGTGCTGGCTCCCCACACATTGTGGTTGTTGGAAGTTCATAAGTTGGCCAGAAGAATTAGTGACGAGAACCAGAGCTATCAACATGGCTTTACGTACACTGCTTAAATCCTTTAAAAGGGTGATTTATCTTAATTCCAGAGATTTCTTGATGTCTCCCAGCAGTAAGCCCACATAATACTGTCAACACTTAAAAAAAAAAAGAAAAACATTTTCTTCTAAACACAACCTTCTCTCCTCTTCACCTTTCACCCAAACTTCTCCCATTATCAAGTTCTACCACAACATATAACCAAGCACAAAGACCTTTATTGTTACAAGGAGAAAAAAAAGAAAAAAGAAAAGCTTGCTTCCTAAGCTCTGTGGAAAAAAAAAAGAGACAGACGGTCTGACCAATCTTAAACCCTTCACCGGGAGATTGAGGCGCCACAAGGACTCAGTGGACTGGGATAAATCCTCAGTTCCATGGCTTCAGCACTGAATGAGCACGCTCCCCGAGGGGCACATGTGCCTAACCAAGCCAGCAGACAACCAGTGCAATGAGAAAACCCACATCTGATAGGCAGAAACTCACTAATTCATCCACCATAATGACACCATAAGTCCACCATCGCAGCTCCTCAAGCTGCTGATAAATCCCAATCAAAAGTTGTCTCCCGCTTTTTGCGGCAAATGGAGCCCACAGAATCAGACACTTGCTCTTTGTCTTGGCTCTGAAAGAATAATCAAGAAGTGAAGTTGTCTGGGAGGAGTTTTCCTGCTTTGCTCCTTCAGTCTGGGGGAATAAAGCCACATTAGCCAGACAAACACATTCCTGTCTGCCTTTGGTTCTGGCAACACTACCTCCAGACGTGCCGGAGTTAGACCTGCATGCTGTGCAGTCCCTCTGATGGGATTAGCTCTTAAAGACTGGAAAACAATTCTCTGCGCCTTCTCGGTAAGGTCAAAACAAAAGCATTGTTGTGTCATGCCACGCACTGATAATTCACCTGCAGCAATGTTTGCTGATGCACAAGCAGCTGTTGCCAGCAAACTTTGACTGTAAATAAGAGTAATGAAATGAATTTGGGGTTCGCTTGATCTAACCTTTCTGAGTTTGGAGAAATCTTCTTCCTGCATTGTTATTCTAAATGCTGGCCTGGTTCCATATCCTCTTTAAAGGGCAACCAATGGCTTCACTTATAGGGGTTGTGCAGAGGCTACAAGCATCGGGTTACTTCTGCGTGCTCATCAGGAAAAAAAAGGTTGGACTAACAACAAAGTAACCGTCTTAGAACTTTTTGTTCCGCACGCCAACACTGGCTATCTAGTTCACTGTCCACCCTTTCTAGGGTAAAGCAGGGCAAGAACTCAAGGGTGTTGAAGCTTTCAGTCCTGCCTTTGCCAATGTTCACTCCGTTAATGAGAACATTAATTACATTCCTCAGAAATACAGCAAAAACGGTAACCGTGTGTGTTCGCCTGTGCAACCACAGGAGAGATGAACAATGATGCATGTTTCACTTCAGAGGTGTAAGGCAAACACATCGGCGCATCGCTTGAATGCCTGAGGGAGATGTTCAGAAAAATGCATTACCATTTTGTAATTAGGTTCGGGACAAATTATTAAAAGTTTGAATGTGTGAGGACGGAAGATAAAGCAGGAAGGTGGAGTGCTGCACACTGTGGGTAAACAAAGCTATCTGCAGTAAAGCCTATTAGCGCAGAGCAAGGGATCTCAGCATCAACAGGGTTCCTTTGTCAGTTGTCTTATTGTCACATGATAGCAGTGCTCAGCAGAGTAATACCCACATTAACCACTATTCTACTAATGCTTTTTCTCCTGTCCCCTGTGATCAGCCTGCTTTCAGCCATAATCCCGGACTAAGCTGATTCTTAATTACCCTGGCTGTCCAAAGACACAAAGGCCAGGGCCAACCTGCTCCCAGGTCCTTGACACACTGTGTAATCCAGCAACTCTACAAACACGCAAATGGCTCCGCAGCCGCTTCTTGAAAACAAAGGCCTGACTTTTTTGATCTTTGCAGTGCAATGCATTTATCATGTCCTAAGAGCAGTATGCTAATTTCTCTCATTAGCATTTCCACACTGTGGAAGAAGGCAAACAAAAGCTCCATAATAATCCACACGGCCGTGATTTATGGAAGTTCTAAATGGCCAAAGGAGTTCAGCAAATATTTAAATCTAATCAGGTGGGAACAATCACCAATCTGGCTTTTCCACATACACAAAACACACACTCAGGCATTCGCCAGTGTGCATACAAACACCCACGCGCGCTCACGCACACATACACACAGGGCCAAGCAATAATTACAATCTTCTGTTTGTGCTTTTGAATTAAGCTCTTTGTTAACGACAGCCCGTGGGCTCCCTGGACATTCTTGCATATTTCAAGGGTTTGTTTTTATTGGGGTTTTTTTTTTTTGTTATTTTTGTTTTTTGTTAATGTGAGACATGCAATCGGTGTTCTGCCTTTGGCTGCAAGAAGGTCCACGCTATTTGAAAATGGCATAAAAGCTTTCAATCCATGTTAGCCATTCCAGGCCGCTCTCTGAAAGTCTGCCATTTGCACCAAAATGCCAGACACAACAGAAAAACACTGAAATCTGCTTCATCGGGCATGCCCAGGCCCCATGAGCCCGCAGCTTTACAGTAGACCACGTCGCAGTGGTGGTGTCAGCATTTTGTAGAAAAAAAGTTCCTCTTCCTAGCATTTTGAGTCACCAACTAAAAGATCTATTTAAAAACAGTCTGCGTACAGTTTCTGACACTTGATTTGAAACTTACAACCAAGCAACTTTAAAATGTCATTAGAATTTGTGTATATGTGATGTACTTGACCTGAGAGTCGTCTACTGACTTACAGAGTTTTACTCTAGTTTTATGTGCCATCAGGAGCACTTTAAATCAGTCAGGAAAAAAAAAAGGCGAAAAGAATCAAATGTCTATAAGCTAGTGGCACTGAATGTGACAGAAAAAGGATCTATATAGAGACCAAATACCGATATACAGATTAGTCAAGGGAAATATAGGATTCTGTTTTCTGAGAGCATGATTTCGCAACAAAAAAATATATAAAAGCTTAAGGCACAAAATGTAGGTGCAACAGAGAAGGAAACCCCTCATCCACAGAGAGATATGAAAAAGTCTGACGAAATTGCTTGTACTAAACGATACAGAACCTTCTTTCACCCCAAGCTCTGGGTCATATCATTTCCCGCTTCAATCCACCTGTAAGCCCCTCTCCACCTGGAGAAATGGCGCCTCACCATCAAGAGTCACCCCTCGAGCCGGTGGGTCGACTCGGGGAGTCAGCAAAGGAACAAACACATATCTTTCATGTTTTGATGAGCTGTCTCTCAAGCGGGCAGGCAACTTGAGCAATCACAAGCCCAGGAGGACCCCGCAGGGCCCTGGAGGACTGTGGAGGGCCGGAGAGCCCGGAGGGGAGACTTGTCAAGGTGGAGAAGGAGATCACTTTCTAGTCTCTATAAACAGACCTAAACATCAAAGCCACGCAGTGGCATTGCAGCGAATCCTGTACCTGTTTCTGAGCAACACAACAAAAGCACAGTGATCTAAAGATGAGGGGCACATATTGTCTCGGTCAGACACCATCTCTCTTCATTAGGATCCTGCCAGAAATGACTCATGCACTGCTTTAATACACTGGGCACAAACAAAGATTTGTCTTTTTTGCCTTTGGGCAATTACCACAACTTGTCAAAAGAAATGAATAATGGACAGTGTTTTCTATAAATCAGCTGTCTAATGAATAGCTTGATCGTGCATAATGCATGCCACATCACACGAGGAACAAAATGGAGCAAAACTCTCCGAACTGCTTGCCCCCTAAAAATGTCGTACAAGCATACCAAATGTGTCGGGTAAAGTCGGGATGAGATTTTATTGTTGCGTGAAAAAGGTGCTCGGGATCCCCTGAGCAGCTGCTGAAATAGCGACATGTCAAAGTGAGACGGATTGTGATGGGAGGTCATGTAGGATCGAAAGGACAGTTTCAAGAGGAAGAAGACAATAGGCTGCCTGCGACAGGCTGTGTTTGAGAAATCAATAGGCTCCGCTTTTGTTCTGTCTTACTTCAACACCTGAATCAGAACAAAGCTGCCGAGGCCGGCCAAATTCCCAGACTTTCTTTTCCGACGTCACTTGACAAAGGTCTCGGAACTTATCCGGCGGTCAGGGGCCAGCATATGTGTTAGCATATCACAGCATGTGGCCATACTCTTGCTTTTTATTTACCTTTAAGCCACCCATGTCCAGAGCAGACGGAGTGCATGCCTTCTGCTGGTGTCAGAAAAATGACAGAACTGCACAGAAACTGGAGATGGGGTGTGTAATTTTCCCCACATGGATATATGATGAAACTGTATGCAACAGCGTGGGGTGTAAAACATTGGATCCAAACCTTTTTAACTCGGACAACTCCCCCGCTCAGAGCCACATGCTGGAGGACACGCTCACTCAAACCAACACACTCAGCCAGAAACTCTGAAAACAAAGGCCGTGGCCAGTTTTCCAGGTTTGTTGTCTAGAAAGTGTAATTTATGGGTTCCTTTGACATGTGCAAACGGAATTTGGACTTTAAAGTGGGTAAAGTATCCTGGGTGTAAAACAAGAAACTTCCCTTCTTAAAATATCTTATTTCTATCTTAACAAAAATGTCATGGATTGATAAAGGCATGGATACAGATCATTACAGTAGTGACTTCTTTAAACATTTAGGGCTCCGTTTACGCGACAGTTCAAGTGAAAACATTGTTTTTCCATTTCAGGGAAAGTTTTCCGTCTACTCTGTAACGTTTTGAAAAACAAGAACAAGGAAATGGCAGAAACACTGAAAAAAAGTTTGCGTGCCAGGCCACGAGTTGGCTCTGTTGGCTGTTCTTGTAATGAAACCGCACAGAGACATGCACGTCGAGAACAATTTGCTATAAACATTAACAATCGTGACTTCCTTCCATAAAACTATCAAGACCAAGGAGCAGAAGTCTCAGATATGTTGAACATCACGATGAAGTACAAAACCGCTTCTGCCCAGATGTTCAACTTTCAAAACAAAGACAATCTTCACACACACTTTTTTTTTCTCAGATTTTTATAGAACTCAATGAACAAAATAACATCCGACACTAGATTATTTTCAATATTGAGCTTTTCATACACATCTTAAGACATGCCTGGAGGGAATCTCTAATAATGGGTTTAACCAAGTGTTTTATACATGCTATAATTGCTCAACAGGTCTGAAATCAGTCTGCTGACTGATTTGCTGCCAGCTGGCACCTGTACTACCACAGCTGCCATGACCTTCCCACAACCCACCAGCAACAGCAGCTGTCACAGCTGAGTGTCACCACGGTGCCACGAGTCGGTGCTGCAGGGAAAAGAGGGACAAAACGCCTTTAATCTCAACGGGCGAGTACGTAATGTAAGCTAGAAGCTATATGGCAGAACAGAATTATTTTACAGATCTATTTTAGCCGCTTTTCATGCTGAGCAAGGCTCAAATATTGTGCTCTTTTGAAACCGGCACAGGAGACATTATCCATGCTCGGTTACACTTTAATGCTATTCAATTTCCACTGGCTTAATAACGTTTATGTGAAAGAATGTCAATATCACAAGTCGGGAGATACTTCCCCGAGGATATCCTTTTCCTCAAAGGGACTGGTCAAACCAGAAACACCACTTTGAGAGCAGGTATCAGGGCACAAAGACAACTGAAGCCTGGGTCCTTCCCGCGGACAGGAAGAAAAACGTCCTGAAGAGAGTGTTTGGACTTTTAGAGGAGTGTCCGGAGGTTCAGATTTCACCCAGGGTGTCATATGCACAGCACCATACTGGCAGCTGAACAAAAGATCAGCTCTCGACTTGGCCTAATCCTGAACTCTGACTTTTGCATTCATTACACGCCACATGCACCAACAACACAGGGCCCGGGGAATCTGGCTGTAAAATTGTTGACACAGAGAAAGGTAAAGAACTGCACCACGGCCGGCGGGCTAAATATAAACTGCTCGGGAGGCTTTCTTTCCTCTGGGCAAGGGGATAAGAAGCAGCACTCGCAGCATCAGTCTTGAAGACCCACTTTCTGCAGTCTGGAACTCGGTACCGCTGGGAAGAAAACACGGGGAGGAAACGGCTGCAACTCGGAGCCCTGCTTTTTGTCTGAGTTGGATAATTACACATCTGTGTGTGTGTGTGTGTGTGTGTGTGTGTGTGTGTGTGTGTGTGTGTGTGTGTGTGTGTGTGTGTGTGTGTGTGTGTGTGTGTGTGTGTGTGTGTGTGTGTGTGTGTGTGTGTGTGTGTGTGCGTGCGTGCAGAGTCCCTTTTCATATCCAGGCAATAAACTACAGCCCATCTGCGTTCGATGATACATTTTCATGTCCATTATTCAAGTAAAACATATGCTTTTAAGTGATAATGAGCATAACAGTGCTGTCATTTTAGGCCAGTATATCAACAAGATATTCCGAAGCTTATTTCCACCATACAATATGCAGCCCTCTTATGGAGATGAGGCTCACGCTTTCATGTGTGAGAGGATTTCCACTTTTCCTTGTGCGCAGCACAATATCACCACCATTACTCCGCTGCAAAACCCAAGCTCTCTGTGTGCACTTACGTCATGCAAGTCCTGGCTGGCTGATTCCCACTCTTAGATCAAGCTTCCAGACCACAGACTGGATGCCACTTTGATCAAATTTAAGTAAAATGGACTTCCCCGAGTTAGAAAAATCAATACCACATTAATAACACCTAGCTGAGGGCCGAGAAACCTGCACTCTGGCTATTCCTGCGGAGGGGAAAGGAAACGACAGGCCGAGGCAGGCCGGCCGCTGACGGTAAATCTCCCGGGTTCTGGCATCTTTTCCAGGGTGCTGGAAGGTGTCACAGTCACCCCGAGGAGCTCAAGGCGGCAGCAGCAGCTCAAATCCCCCGCGAGCATCAGTGTCGGTGGCACGGCGAGTTGTGAGCATGTGATTTCCAAAAGCAACGCCCCACACGCACATATACTCATTTACACTACTTTCATCAATATGCTAAAACATTCATAGCATATCTTGCAGAGTGCAACTTTCAAATTTAAATGGCGAGCAGTCGATGCATGGTGGGAAACATAATTGGAATATGTTTAAATTACATTTGAAGAACCCGCCTGGAAATCACATAGAAATGAATAACTTTCTGGACAAAACGAAAAGATTACTTGTCAAATATTGGTCAGGCAAAAAGCGCATAAGCGAAAATGTTTAAACAATTGTAGGAAGAGGTGGCTTGGAAACACGCACTTGTGACATGATGTCATGCAAATTTCTCAAGAGTCTCAGGGGGCTTAAGTTTTATCACTTTCATAAAAGAGGAAATTAGTTTTTGGAGTTCTCCCTTGTTCCGGTGGATTTATCCTGATTCAGGACCCTTAGGTAATCAACTTACAATTAAAAAAAAAACAAAAAAACCCTTGACAGGATGATAAGTGTCATGTATGATCATCCTGCTTCTCCTCCCAGTGGTTCCCATTCGGACCTCTTGGCTGGCCAGCCAGACGTGATGTGAGGGAGCACAGAGAAGTCAAAATGGCAGAGCTGATACATAAAGCAGAGATCGATTTGCTTTGGGGCTTTTCCCTGGTCTCAAAAGCAGCGACCTGCTCTTTCTCTACCTCAAAAAACACGACTTCCAACCAGTACTTGACCTTTGCGAAGAGCAAACAATCCCCCGACTTGAGTTAGTTACAACTCATAGAGCCTTGAAGAAAAAAGAAAGACAAATAGGGGGAAAACAAACCATAGTGACTGATTTAGAAACATGTGAGAATTACAAAGGGAACAGCAAAATACTTAGTGGGATTAATTAAGCACACCAATCACACCGCGTGCGTAAGCTGCAGTCTCGCACGAAGGGGGGGAAAAAAATAAAAAATCTCTGTGTGCTCAGCAGCAAGAGCTGGAAGTTCGTCGAGATGCATCACAAGCAGATGAGTCCAGCTCAAGCGAGAGGAAGCCACTGATCAGACACATGCTTTCACTGATGAGCGGGACCAATCACAACAAGACTTGGCATGAAGCGGGACTCCTCGAGCACATACAGTACGATGGATGCGTTTCATTCTCCAGGCATGTGAAACGAGTGAGCCAATCCGGGGCTGGCTCCACTCCATACAGTCCCATATTACATACTACAAAGGATCAGAGGCACAGGGGACAGGCCTCAGAGCAGGACTCCTCTCTTGAGGACCCTGCTATCACACATGCATGCGCGGTAGGCAGAGTTGGCATCACACACACACACACACACACACACACACACACACACACACACACACACACACACACACACACACACACACACACACACACACACACACACACACACACACACACACACACACACACACACACACACACACACACACACACACACAAGCTCAGCAAAAGTCAGCACGCAGCGGCCTCGGCTGAAAACAAAACATCCTGACAATCTATGTGAATGAATCCCTCTGTCATTCTCTTCTCTGCTCCTCGTTCGGAAAACTCTCTCCCCTCGCTCTTCTTCCCCGTCCAATCCCCCTCCCTGCACGCTGCAAAGTTTTCCATCTGCTGTCTGAATTACTGGCCGTGATCTCACAAAGATGGAAATCAACCAGTCTTTTCAGGAGTCTGATTCAGACCCAATCCTGACTGGCCCCCCCACCCCCCACCACCACCACCACCTCCCATCCACAGATGGTGGCCTACAGCTCCTACAGGGAACACTTCCACTCAGAGGATTTGCTGCAACTCTGCGGGTGCGAGGCGACATCCACCACAAGATGGTTACATTTTGTTTTTATTTCCACCAGCAATATTTAAAAAATGCATCTCAGGCCTGCAATATCTTCTTTTTTTTTTTTTTTTTTTAACAGTGAGCTCTTCTACTGGACATCATCAGATGAATAATGTAACAAAAACAACCTTTTGCATTATAAACCATTTAAATTGGTATAAGAGACATACTGTATATAAAGTATGTGAAGACACTTGTGTTTGTGCTGAGGAGGAAAACTGTTTTGACTCCGTTTCGCCTTCCCAGGAATGTATTTGTGCTGATTTCAGTAATTCACAGTAGCCTGTTTAATCTTTTAAGTGTTTTCTTTCTCTTTTTTTACTGCATCTATTAGTGACACTATGCCTGTCGAGTGTATGTGACCCTGTCTAATACATTCTTCCCTTATATGACTTTATTCATTCATCATTAATGTACTGCTTTTTCCATCAATAATCTCCAAAGACTAGTGGAAATTTGTGCCCTTGACCCCTCTCATGTCTGTATGCTTGGATTCATTTAGATATTTTTTTTTACCGTTGATAAATGTGAAATGATTGAGTTTTTTTCCCAAGATTACTGCTTCTTTCAATACCCAGCAGTTCATCATTATTAATGTGTGTTTTTGACTGTACTTAGAAGTTCTTATTGGTAATATGTGACACGCAGGTGAATTTGGTCTGTGATTGAAATTCCTTTCTATGGAAGTTCTGTGGGCCACAGAAATGTACATGTACATAGGGTCTATTCTTCCGCTTCTTGGGTAGCTTTTGAGGTTTTCACACATCATGTACAGTTTCGGAGTTGTGGTGATGGGAAGTGTGCATGTTCTCTCTTCTGACCTGGAGTCAATGAGGCTATTTCTGAACCATCGTGTATGTCAAAATAATTACTTCTCTTCAAGTTGGATTTGTTGTGTTCGTGCTGATGACTCCATGCTAGAATTCCCAGTGTTGCTGCCGGTGTTTATGTAGCCTCGAATCAAGGCACTAAAGAATTATACATTCCACCCCATGCTTTAACTCGACAGTCTGGACTTGGCAGTCCTTTTCATCTCGATCCAAACGTTATCTTATTCACTGAAATAAGCAAAAAGGATAGTCTGCCTTAACTTCAGATCAAACTGGGAAATGAGTCATGAGACGCGGGATAATTACAGCACTCAGTTGACAACATCCGTTGCTAATAGAGGAGACAGATGGTAAGTGAACATCCATTCTATTCCCACAAGACACAACAGAAGAGTGAAAGTGTCAGATTGGGCTTTGCACCATTAAAAAAAAAAAAACAGCAATACAGCAAGTAAAAACTGGACTTTTCATGTTCATAACCTCTTTGTTGCCCGAGCAAATACGATGTGAATGTAATATGTTCCTCCTTTTATCAAGCACACTGCAGTCAGCTCAGTGCAGCAGAGTCTCCATATCTCACAGCCTTTCATAATTTCACTTCCCGTGGACTGACAGCCCATACCTAACGCAGCATATAAGCAAGAAAGAGTTATGGAAGATATGGATCGGATCGGGTGAAAAAAATCCCCAACGGAGAGCCGGGAGTTAATTGTTATTGAGCATTCAAGGTTAAGGTGTGGTCTTCGCACATTCCCAGCAATAAAGGCGGCGGTAATCAAAAGAGACACTCTGGAGATTGTGGGAGCGAAGGCTGCATTTATGCTCTTTAATTTCTCCTCCTACAGGATGTGGGCAGGTGCAGGACCATGAAGGGAGTCCGGCCAGAGGGTTCAGTCACGTAAAAGACGAGCCACAAAAAACTGGGAGTGTCAACTAATAGAAAGTAAAAGGGAAGGTAGAGGCACAGATGGCGACGCTTGCAACACTCCACGTAACAATGTCAAAAATAACAAACAAACAACATGTAAGTTTTGGCTGACAGACCCTCTCGTGCATCATTTGCAAAGTCAAGTGTTGCCGTTTCATTCAGCTCCTTTAATTACCTGTATGAGATTTAATCCATTATATGTCTCAGCCCATTCCTCTTCGTGATGAGCTCCATTCAGCCCCTGACAATACACATTCTGCTTGCACGGGCTTCTTGCTTATTCTTTGTTGCATCTTTCACGTTGAGTTATGCGTGCAAGCTTTGCAGTATTAGTCCCTATCTCTCATAAAGAAGTTCCAGTGCCAAAACACAAAAATATTGGCAGAATTTCAGAGGAAGAAAATATGAACTAAATCTCCATGGGCGTATGACATGCACAGTCGCATTTCTTTTTTTTCTTTTTTTTTTACAGAGCTGAAGCAGCCTGCAGAGCAAATACTATCAATATTACCGCCTTATTAACCTGGTTTTATGCTCTATGAGGGTGCAAATTTACATATTGAATTCAAGTGGGCCCCTCTCAGCTATCTGATTGCATCATATAACCAAAATCACTCATCATAAAAGCAGTTTTTCTTCTTTTAAATGGGGAAATGTCTGTTTCAAATGACTAAATGAGATCTTTCCTCACCATTTTCCTCTTTCTGTGTCTACCAGTCTGTTATGTGGCTGGTTTGCATTCAAGAACATGACTTATTAATCCAGCTGGAGCACTACAACCCGAGTAAATAAAAGGAAAGATTGATAAATTACAATTTTATTGGTAGTCTTTTGTCTGAAAAATACCATATAACCATGTTCCAAGCCATCTCATTTACCACAGCTCCAAAAAAAACCACACAAATCACCAAGTAAAATCCTATTTGACATTTGCAGTATTTCTCCTGTTTTGAGACTTTAAAGCAGATTTTTTTTGTTTGGGGTTTTTTGAGGGGGGTGTTTTACAGGCTCGACAAGCCTTCAAAGAGCAGAGGGAGGAAAATATCGAATCTCTGACCTACAACTTCTCCAGTCTTGGTGTAAATAATCAAAAATGACTACAAAAGCCCCTCAGAATGTTTAAACTTCCAAGAAGTCGACGAGTCGAGGATAATCTGTGCAACCTGACGCCAGTCTTCGTGTCTGGATGGCATCACACCGGTCTGAGCAATGATACAGGAGAATCACGCGCACATACTGATGATACTAAATCAAATTTTTAAAAAAAGGAGCGCTGGGATATTTGTGCGCTCTTTGTGTTTTCAAAAGCGTCGAGTCTCCCTGGATGGAACTTTTCTTTCGCAATGTCAAACAGGCTACCTGGCGCCTTTAAAACTAAACAAAAAAAAAAAGCTCGGGAGATAAAGAAAAGCAGAGGCAACGAGGAGCAGTGTTGTTTTTTGGGGGGGGGGGGGGTGAACGCTTTTTCTCCTCACAGCAACTCAGTCTTTACAACCAACCAAAAAAACTTCATCCCTCGCTTTCAGGAGGTTTGAGGAAATCTGTTTGTGCTCCACAGACCGAGAGGGTTAATAGTGTCCCATCAGTAAAGTCGGGACAAACGGGACAGAGAGCCTCAGGAAAGAAGACAAAAAAACAAAACGCACACAAAGTTGGACATCATCTACAGACTCGCTCCACTTTTTGCGCATCCACATGTAGGAAAACTTGCCAGCTGCCTTCAGTGGATCCGGCTTTGGGCTTAGAGGTCTTACCTGTTGGCCCCTCGATGCCGTCGGCGTAGATCTGAACAGTCAAAATGAGCAGGAAGGCGCAGGTGTTCATCGTGAAGATGTTTTAGTCCACTTTAAACGTGCAGAAGAAACCATTTCATTCACTCCGCGAGATCCGGGCGCGCGCGCGCAGCGGAGCGGAGCCCATCTATTCCCAACAATTGTGACTGAGTGGAGTTTCGGAGACACCGAGGGAGACAGGGCAGAGCTAGTTCTGCAAACTGACGTCAGGGTAAACAGTTCAAGGGAGAGATTTCTTCCTCAAGCCCACTTTCCTTCACGGCGCTGCGCGTTCAAAGCATGAGCGGGGCGCCTCCAAGTGGCCGGAGCGCGCAACGACCCCGTGTTATTCAAGCGGCGGCCAAGCACAACCCCCCAGAGTGTGTGTGTGTGTGTGTGTGTGTGTGTGTGTGTGTGTGTGTGTGTGTGTGTGTGTGTGTGTGTGTGTGTGTGTGTGTGTGTGTGTGTGTGTGTGTGTGTGTGTGTGTGTGTGTGTGTGTGTGTGTGCTGTCAGCCTGACCTTTAAGGACTAAAAAAAACGGCCCCGATATAAGAGAGGATGAGATTATTAGCTGGTGTAGTGGTTGGTACTCTCACCCTATTTTAAGAAAAACTCCCTGGTTTGAGACCTTTCAGTGAGGTTGTCATTAACTCTGGTGTACTGCCACCTTCCACAAGTTGTGCATTTGAGGTTAATTGATGAATCTAAATTAGTCATAGGTGTGAATGTGGTTGTTTGTCTGTCTGTGTTCATCCCACGATGAACCAGGCTGTAGGAACCCAGGTAGGACTGGCTTCAGATACCCACAGACCGGAGTTTAATAAAGCACTTTCCAGAACCTAGGAACGACATGTTTTAATGATGCATACTGGGAAATGGAATAAATCTAATTTCAGAAACAATCTGCTTCCCACTGGGAAATATGAATTGTCTGAGAGCTCCCAGAAGCTAATGTGGCTTCAATCAACACAACAGCATTTCCTCATGATGTACTCAGTAATTTACAATCCTCATCACAATATAGATACATTATAAACTTATAAAGCCTCAGTTTGTCAAAGTGTTGGCTTATATAATTGAGAATGTGATTTGTTTTTCTTCAGATTTGTCCAGTTCAATTTGTCAGCCATCCCAACAAGAAAATTAGATCTTCCCAACGTCTAACTTTAAACATTCCCAGCTGTATGAACACACCATAGGTTGGTCTATCAAGTTAGGTTATAGTTGGGGTTAGGAAAGTGGTAGCGCAGCTTTTAATCTGCTGAACAACAAATCACTTCAACAATGGGGTTTTTTTGTTGGGGGGTCGTTTTATCGATATTATTACCCATTATCCTACCCCCACCACATCGCTCCCATCTCATGCTGCACATGCTTCATCGAACAGTAACAATCAACTTTTGCTTGTATTGCTGTTTGGATGCATGTGCAATAACAAGCACTGTTCTCATACCAGTTAGAGCCTATTAATGTGTAATATTTGATTGGTCATTATACCGTATGTAGTCTGTAGATATTACACCCCTCGGTTTACTAAAACTTACTTTATAATTTCAACTCGTTTCCATTATTAAAAGAATCCGACCGGTCTTCACATTTTATCATAATTTCCTCTCAAAATTGCAAAACAATCTTGAAAAGGTTTCCCCTTGACCGAGGTTTTTGCTGCTGCTGCATGTTTGTGTTTTTATATCTGTGCAGGTTAAAGTTTGGTGGATGTGATCTCAGCATGTTGTCAGATAGTAAACGGAAACTAAGCCATAATTTCATCCTTTTAATGTCGTTGAGAAGGCAGTGAAACCTCATTTTGCCCTTAAAGGTCTTCACCCAGCAGCACGTGCGAGTCTGACAAAAGTCCTTAATGGTCAAGAAATACTTGTCATTAAAGCAGCCACATGTCTATGGCAGCACGCCATTACTTAGCCTTCTGTGATGAACCAAATGAGCTATGTGTACCCTAATGAGTTCAGAAGTACATACAGTGACCTGTGGTGAAAAAGAGGTTCTTGTCATGTTTGCAACTGTTTCATGGCTGCGGACAGTCTTATATTCATGCAAGACAGACAGGTAAGCATGCCTTCACGCCCATTCACGACAGATGCGAGGCATATTTCTCCATAAATTAGATAGCCTGTCAATGCTGTGCGCACTGGATTTGCATTTGATGAGGTAACTTTCCTATGTGCTCACATCTGGCCCGGTTTGTTGGAGAGCACCTAGAGTGCTGGATAACAAAAATAACAAAAAGTCAATATTGAGTATAAACTTGAAAGAATTTGTGTAGAAATTATTTTAATTATAAAACGTTGGACATCTTTCATATGATGCAAAGACTTTGAATATAGCTTTTTGAGGGTCTTTGTGTTTACATAAAAATCCGGCACAAGTGCTGTTGTCACACTCACTGTTCACGTTAGAAGACGACGCGGGCGACACGTTGCTGCGGCGCCAGGACTCTCAATTAGATCAGGAAGCCATTATGGAGGCCATTCATCGTTCATTTTGCTGTTGTGGGTGAACACTACAGCTGTGGATTCAATTAAAGGTGCCCAAACAGACACATCGCAGCCTCCTAACATGAGTACACATCTCAGGATCTAATCCTGTTCACCCCGGATGACACATGAATGATGTAATGCTCAACAAATTACTTAATTCAACAAAAGGGGCATGAGGTGTGTTGAGCTAACGCCTGTAATTACACCTCCTTGATGCACTGCAGACAATTCGTACCCTAAAATCCAGAGTAGCAATTTATTTAAACTATAGTAGGGCTGCGGCCAAGATCTGATCAACACCATAACAGCTCATTTTGCAGTGAATCTAATTGGATGTCACAAAACACTATTCAAATTCAACTCTAGGACAGATATCAGCAGAGCTGCACCCTGATAAAAGTAATTTTATCAGCCGATTTATCGGCTGCCACTCATAACTCCTTACAAACAAGTACAGCCGCACAGGCAGTCTTATGCATCAATTGATAATAACACATCATCACAGTTCTGAGAGAAGTTGTCAAAGGCACACCATCACTGTCTATCACACAGCCTTGGCATGCAGAACAGTGCTCACGGAGTACATGAACGGTGAATACTGCAGAGAGGATAAAAAAAAAAAGAAATCACACTGCAATATTTCCAGACTTTGAAGCACGGTCACACACATCAGGCAGCGGCAACACAATGGACCGTCTCCTTTGGCTGCCAAATAGGAATCGATTGTTTGAGATCAGTAATTGTCATCTCATTGAAAGATCAAAATTTGCACCCACACAACACTAGTTTTCTCCCCTGAAGGTTAGTTTACTGTCGAACTACACATTAACTTTCAGCTCTTTGAAGGTAACCGAGATAGCGGGCATTCACGTCAGAGTGCAGCGCAGTCCCATTCCAACAAAGATGAAGAGATGAATGAAACCGGCTGGATTAAAACTAACAAGAAACTTCAAATAAAATCGCCCCACACACATCATTTATTGTCCTTCGAGCCACACTGTGAATAAGTCAGGCGGCGACCGACACTTTATAATTCTCATCAACAATCTAACAGAAAAAAACAAAGATTCATTAAAGCGATCCGTGTGAGGTTTGCTTTTTGAACAAGATTAAACGTTGCCTCTATTAAATTGAACTCCAACTTTTTTATTCCAATTGCAGTAATTAGCTTGCGAGGGCACTTCAGACGTCCAGTGTCCTTTCATTAACCACACGTTTATGTTTTCTAACAAGTTGGCTCCTTTTTGGGGTTTGCAATAGCAATGACGTTGTATGTCAACCACAGCATGGTGTGTTCCCAGCACGTGTTTATATTGTACCGCACCTTAAATAAAGCAACATCAAAGGTTACTGTTATTACTTTATATATTGTTTTCACTGCCAGAATAATGTGTGCACAGGCAGTGAGTCGCTGTTGCATAGATCGTAGGCTGGTTCGAGATATTGTAACATGAAGAGTTTAAACACAAGCCTGAGTGATGAAGTGTTTTGGTTTTTTTTAATCCAAATAATGCAAAATTAAAAACATTTAACTCAAAGTAGTCTCACTTACAAATATAAGGAAAAAAATATTTATGAAGAAGTGAAACGTTGTTAGATAGATTAAGTCTAGGAAACAATATAGCTACCAAATACTTTAAGATGGAAACAATTATATATTTACAAGAATTAAGAAATATTCTGTCACAAAAAATCAATTTTAATGCTCGATGCAACAAATTAGACTGAAAACTTTGTGTACTAGAGTTGAAACTATTTTATGATCTACTTGACTGCATTAACTGTGTCTGTTCGAGGGAATATCAACATTAAAAAGAATCCATTGCAAAAACCCAGAGCCTAAAGTGACCTTTTCATATTTCAAAATACTGTACATGGTATCTGACCAACAACCGCAAACACAAAGGTCAAACATCTGACTGGGAAACATTAGGTGGAATCAACCTTTTTTGGCATTTCTCCTTGAAAAAAAAATTTTCATTTTCATTGAATGAGTTTTGATAATTGACCATCACATGATCCCTTCACCGTCTGCGTCTGAAAAAACATCTTTTAGTCATTCCAACCCGGATGGAAAACCAAATCTGTGCCTGCAACCTCACTGCAGCTAAGCACTCCTTATAAAGTCGGGGTATACAAGTGTACCAGTAAAAAAGTACAGTTTGACAAAGTTATATTGTTTTTTTTAATTGTCTCCCTACAGTGTATCTTCTTTTAGTTTCAGGCACAGTTCCTCAATTAGTATGGCAGAATCCCTCTGGGGTCATCTGGCTCACTTACTTTTATGTTTCTTTGATGACTTTCTCGCTATAATCACCTTTTCAATGTCATCCGTGCGCTCTGTCTCTTCTGCCTCCTCACTACTAATTTGAGAGTCTTTCTGAAACTTTACAGTCCTCCGTCTCGGCTCTTTGTGGGTCCCTGAGGTGTCCTTCTTGCCGTTGTCCTGCTGTCCGAGTCGGTGAACCTTCTCCAGCCTCCCTGCCTCGCCGGTCTCGCTCTCCCTCTCCGGCGCGGCACTCTGGCCCTCCCCGTCTGTTTTGCCAGCTCCCGCGTAGTGGCGCTGGCCGGCGAAGGCGGAGAAGCGGGTGAAGAGTTGGGCGTAAGAGGCGGCGGGGAAACTGCTCACAGAGAGAGGCTGGATCACCGTGTTGGTCTTGATGGAGGACAGTAAGTTCTGAATGCGGTTGTCCGACGGGGTTTGACGTTGAGGTCGAAAGTGCTTCGGGGATGGCGTCCTGTGAGATGCGCCTTTGTCACAACTGTGTTTTCTCTGGTTCTCCAGTATTTCATCCAGCACTATACAAACATAGCGTATCCATTAATAAAACTTCAAACAAAATAACAGCGTTGACTGCACGTTGGCGATAGGACAGGTTTCTCACCGTAAACACTGTTTTGGACTTTGTTCTCTTCATTTTGGCTGCACCTCATTTCCACAGCGTGCTTCACCGAGTCTAAGAGCCCAAACATCTCACACAGGGAATTAAGTATGATGGCATCTGAAAAAAACAAAATCAGCAGGTCAGGCTTGAATGATAAAAGAATGAATCTGCACACATTATCAACATAACATGTGGGAGTTTTTAAAACGTCTTCTTTGTTTGTTTTTTAAACTTGACTGAACTTCATGCACTTTGATTAATTGTAAAGCAGGTTTAACTGTGGAAACGTACCTGTCTCCTGCAGGTCGGCCTTCTCACTGCGAAGCTCCACCCCCTTGAACGTGGTTATCAATTCACTCTGTAAACTGGACAAGACCTCGCCCATCAGGCCTGAATCTGCCACGCCCTTCCACAGACTCAGTACTCCATCTAGAGAGGATCAATATAATTGTACTTTATGATAGCATGTGGAGTACTTTTTATATTGGTCGATGGGTTAAAAATGATAAGAACCTGCAAACAAACAGGACAAAGCCACATGAAACAATTGTGTGTGTGTGTGCTGCAAAGTTGTTGTAAAAAAAAAAAGAGGTCAGACACAACAGAGAGAAAGCCAAACAAAATAAGTAACAAATGCGGTGGGAATAAGAAGGTGTAGATAGAAACAACTTGGAGTCTGAGGAGCGCTGAGGCACTGAAAGAGTAATAGAGTCCATAGGGAAACAGGAAAAGGTTTCGATGTTGAAGAAACAAATAAAAAAAAAAGAAGTAATGAGATGGGGTAGAGGTATAGCACTTGGAGGGAAGATGTGAAATTGGTGAAAGGGGTAGACAGGAAAAAGTGGGAAAATAGGTTAGAAAAGAGGTGTTCTAGGGAGAGAGAGAAAAAGGAGGGCAGAGCAGGAGAATGAAAAATGACTCTGGATCTATACTAAACTGAACACTGAAGGAGGAGAGTTTATTCGAGTGATAAAACGTGCTTGACATCCTCTCTGAGAGGAGTTGCATGCACAATCAGCTTTGCTTGAAGGTTTGTCAGGAAAAATACTATACTATAAGTGTATTTAGTCCAGCTTGTATTTACAGCAACCAGAACTTTAATGTTATCATGCAAGTCACAGATGTACACGATAAAGAACGATGAAATAACTGGGAAATGGGAAAGTAGACCTATGAGCAGTTTGGTTTATTTTTCAAATCCATTGAGCAGAAATTGTGCATGTCCAACGACACATTTCAATTGGCCACTCGTCGCCCTGGGCTGCTTTACCAGCTCAAGTCCACCTGGAACAATGCCTAATCAGGTCACCTTTACAAGGCCTTAAATCAAAGCTTGGGTCTCTGGAAGAGAAGGAGGCACTTAGAAATGTCAGATGCTGTCGATGGTAATATAAAGAGACATGACTCTCCGCTCGCCCGTGGTCAGCAACTTTCTTTAGGAACAGGCTACAGCCGAACATCACACATCTGCAGATTCAGAGCTTCATTGACTCGGCGCAATAGAGGGGGTCAAACAATTGTAGCGAGAGGCGTGACACGAGGGACTGACAAGACTCCAGGACGACTCGCATAAATGTGTCAAAGTACGCGGCTTACAAATGTCTTCCCTGATGAGAAGTGAAGGTCAGCTGTCTGTATCTGCGCCTGCGTCCAGACCAAGTCAAACATTTCCAAATTGACCAGCAGAACACTGCCCTTTAACGGGCGATTCTGTGATTAGGAAGACGGAGGAATCAAACTTCCAATGATCCTAAAGACAATTGTGCATTTCATAACATCATTGCAAGAGGCCATGACATGCTTTTCCATTGCTCTTAAGTGTGAGTGTGTTCACCAGTGAACTGTAATGTTTTGGCATATCAGAGATTAGAGACAGGGTCCACACTCATCTTAAAGACAAGCAGGGGAAACACCCAAGGGAACAAAGTTAAGACCATCGACACACACCACCCTATTTCACTTCACCACTGGGTTTGATCCAAAACTGACAAGGAAGGCATAGAGCCATGTGGGGCCTGAAGCAATAGAGTATTTCACTGCTGTTTAGAATACAAAACAATCACGAAAGTTTCCACTAATTTTGGTGTTACTAATTATTGTGGTTTGTATAATAAATGTAATAAATGTACGTATTTAATAAAGTTATGTGATACGGCACAATATTTGTATAGCCTGCTCATTCTCACAGCGAGAAGTCCCCCGGGTTGATTCTGGGCTTGGCACCTGGACATCTGTTTCCAGGTACATGTTCCCCTTGTCTCTACAGGAGTTTTTCTCCACCTACTACAAGTTTGTACCACAATCCAAAGACATGGTTGTTAGATTGCCTATAAATTGTCTGTAGGTATCAGTGTATAAGTGTGTGTATCCCTCTGCCTCACTATTTGCCCCGTGATGGACTGACTACCTGTCCAGGGTGAGTCAGATTAGATTAGATAAAGCTGGTATGAAGAGGGATGAATATACTACAGGTTCTTCCACATCACTTTGAAGTATTATGCTTTCTACCGAATCAAGTTCCATAAAGCCCCCAGACAATGTGTACATTTTCAGATTTACCAGATGTGTCGGCCCTCTTTCTCTTGGCAGGATGTCCATTGGCCGTTGTGGGGTGTGTGAATCGTGATGGACCAGTGCCCCATTCTGTTGTAGCACTAAACCTGTCCTCCAAAGGCCCCTCCACCTCCGCAGCATTTTGTCCATCGCCTGAAATGGCAGCGAACGTGAACATCTTGTAATTATGAAGCAAAAACACACTATATCAACCGTATATGTGAAGCCGAGAGAAAACTGCCCGGGGGCTTTCCTGGTTTCTTTTAAATGGAGTGAAAGTTCATATTTACGTTCCTTCAAATCCCACAAATCCACAGCAAGAAACTTGGTTTTCACGGTTTTGTTACAGTGTTAAGGAAGAATATCCAAGTGGTTTCTATTGGTCTGTTGTTTCTGTCATCTCAGTGGTACAACAGCAGCCTGAGCATATGTGGGAGGAGAAGAAAAAAATAAAAAATAAGGAGGAAACTGTAAATGCCAGCGGAAATCTACCTGTCAAGGGAGGCACCTGTCCTCCAATCGGGTCAAGAGCCAGACACGACACGCTTGGCTGCACCGAGGTTCCCGGAGGAAACCGCGTGCTGTTGATCAGCACATCAAATTTAGTGCTGCGGCAGGTGTTGCTGCATACAGCGTCATGCTGGTAGAAGTCAATCTGTCCTGAATCCATCATTTTCCTGCATGGAGAGAAGCAGGATGAACAAACACATCACGGCAGAGTATCCTAGAAAGTATCTTTTGCTTAGCCAGTTTTGTGGCATTAAAACGGAATTGTCAGAATTTTCCCGATGAATTCTCACGGGTTTCTTTGGCATTATGTTCATTGATAGTGGCGTCGGTTGAAATAACATAGAAAAGAACAGACACTGCCTGCTGGGTTGTTTTTTTTTTTTTTTTTTAATTGTTAACACCGACAACAAGTGCAAACATGATAAAGAGGTGAGGAGTATCACTCAGCAGCTTGCATACATGCTATTTGATCCTGCTTTCATAACGCGGCCGCTTACTGACTGCCTCTGGAATGTCCTGGCAAAGACCGACACCGACAGACAACCACGCAATCGCAAATTAGATGAGGGAGAGATGCGGTGTTCGCTGCATCAGACTGGGGTGTATTGTAGTCTGAGACTTTAACACCAAACACAACATCTAAATGACCTGACAGGGATTTGCAGTTTCCAGATAGAGAAATATTTCTTGGAAGTTTCCTCACCTGAGCATTACGCCTCCCAGTCTGATGGCTCTTTTCCAGTCCTTCAGAGTGGCTTTCCCTGCCAGGTGGACGAACTGCTTTGGGCTGATGAGTTGGTCATTAAACTGTGAAAACAGAACAAAATTTATGCTCATGGAAAATCTATGTTAAAATCCAACATGGAAAAAAAAATAAAGGGAGGGGGGGGGGGGGGTTGGTTCTTGGAACAAGTTATTTCATTTTCACATATAAACTTACTTTGACACATCGGACGTTGATTCCAGGGCACACAAACTTCTTGAAAAGCAGGACTGCCCTGCTGTCTCCACATGTGATGGGGTAGCCATACTCCACCTCGTCTCCCTCTGCCTTACAGTCATCTGAAATCGCCACCATAACTTAACAGTGACCCCACTGTCGGCGTACACAAGACTCCATCAAGTGATTTATCAAAACTGCTTCTGATTCATGAGGTACACATTAGACCTCCATTGCACTCAACAAGTTGTTGAAGTTATATGTTGATCATCTTTCTCAGCAGCAGTGTTTTCTCTCTTACCATGCGTCTCAATGGCCAAAACTGTAGTGTTAGTGTCAGCCACTTCATCGCTTCCCCTGCAGAGGGCGACAAATCCTCACATATAACAATCGAACGATACATCAGGGAACGTTCTCTCATAATGATGTTAATATCAGCAAGAATAATAGTAGGAGATTACATTTATGGCGTAAACATATGTGGACACTCAAACAAATATATTTTCATTCACATTTGCTTCATTTTTTTCATCACATAGGATCACAAGGATCAAGTGGCCTCCTAAATTATATAACGTGTGTTACCCATGCGGGATGGGCTGCAGGTGCAGGACGACTTGAGTCTTATGGTTGTTGCCACTGAACTCCCCCTCCTCTTCCTTCACCATCATGAGTTCCCCTGAAGACACAGTGACCTCAGCGCCCGCCATCACCCCTCCCCGCCAAGCTGCACGCAGAGAGGGCCAAGCACGCATGTTAACATCCAGATCACACACACACACACACATGATGCAGTCATGCTTTTTAATGCACACATTATTCAACACAAGCCTCCTCCCAACTGTCTTTTCTGGCATGCAACTGTCATAGAAATTAGTACATCCTGGGCTTAAAGTGACATAATCCTTGCATTGGGCTGGCCTCTATTTTCTATATCGCCTTTAAGAATAGACATTGATATCCTGAATGATGGCACAAAAGGATCAAGTGTTAACAAAACTGGGTTAAAGGGAGAAGCTTATTTAAAACAAAACGGAAGGAAAGATATGGCAGGATACCACAGGCATGGTATAGTCTACAAGTGAAATAATCATTTTTTAAATAGGTTTTATTTTTTAATGGGAATTTCTAAAATCATACCAGAAATTGCAAGGTAGAACTGTTCCAGATACCATAACCATGAATAGGATGGAACAAAAACCTGTTGAACAAGCAATTTAAAAATAATTATTTTATATATATTAAACACACACACACAGACTCACACTCAAACAAGAACACCACAGCACAGATAAATGCTTTTCTTGGAACATATGCAGAAGTGGAAGTAACTCATCACAAACAGTTACACAACTGTAACTAAATAGTAGTTCCAGGTACTTGTATTTTTGTTTTGTTTTTTGGAGTATGTAATACTTAAGTATAGTTTACACACCATTTAACTTTGCTACTTTTGAAATCTTGGGAGTGCTGCAGGGTATGTCTACAATTTGAATGAATGCAGTTTCAATCTCAATGAAATTTATATGTATTTTTATAGACTTTCTTCTTTGTCTATGAATTCTGCTTTGAGAGTAGATATCTTTACAGGCAGACAAAACAAATGACTAATCATTACTGACGATGCAATTAAATGTAGTTAAAACGTAACAAATGCTTGGAGTAGTGTTTAACTTTTGTAACTTATTTACAAGCACAGCCTTTACAGTAATTATGTATGTATGTATGATTCAGGGTTACTTGTGCTGTTACAAGTATCTGACATAAGTACAATTTACGACATGTAAATAACAGGTGTGAACTATTTTAATTACAGTTCTAATCCTTCTGGACACAGATAAAGGCTACGTTGCATAGATTTCACTATTTGTCTGAGATATGTGCTTTTAATATATTTAATGTATCCAGGTAAACGGAATTCAAAGCATTCAATTAACTATGCTGATAACAATTACCCAATGAATTTAGCAGTTTTGTATTAGTAGTTTGCGCGTTTATTTAAACAAAAGTACTTTTTAAGTGTCTTTGAGTGCAGTTTAGCAATGGAACCGTAGTTTTACTTGAGTACACATTTTCAGTACTCTTTATGCAGCAACCACGAACCAAGTGGACACAACGTCTTCGTGCACACAGCCACATAATCACTTTAAAGCGCCTCTACATTACTTGTCAGAAACTGGACATGATACATATAAACATTCTTTCAGTCATACACACGCAGCAGATTAATGTAGATTCAACTAAGAAATCGGGCACAGCGTAAAACAGAGAAATAGAAATGGTCAACACATTCCGCAGTCATATTATGTGTCCCCTTGTTGGATCAGTAACTCCAGCACGGACAGTTGCGTGCCTCTTTCACCCTCCTTCACCCGCTCAATCTGACGTCTGTTGGAGCGGCAGCACGCACACCCGGACACCCGACAACAAACCGCACTGAGCGCGCGCAGACAAGCACAAACCCACGCAGCCGATCCTCACTAAAACTCAAAAACACCCGATCTGCGACTTTAAGTGAAGACTGTTATAGTTTTACTCACCGGTTTTTTTTTTCCCCCTCTTTTATTTATTTCACAGCAGAGGACAATTCATCCTGCGCTGGTCGGAGCGTCGCCGGAGCATGCGCCGTGCGCCCCCGGTGCACTTCCTGCAGTGAAGGCAGCGTTTGCCTGAGAAGCATCTGTCCCGCTGTCACGAGAAGCGGTTAGTTCGCACGCGATGTGTAAATCGGTCAAACAGCTCTTATGTGGCTCGGTGTGCGCGCACAGGCTCAAAGGACCGCGGCCAGCCGCAGAAACGCGTGATCGTCACCGGAGAAACAAGGGGGGGAAAAATGCTCTTAATGAACTCCTCTCAGGTGAAATAGTTTTAAATCAACACGCAACTTGTTGTTCTGTTCGTATTGTTCGGAGCGCTGTAGGAGAGTTGCGTGTTGTGGAGGGGTTGTTGTTATTGTTGTTGCGCGCGCTCCGCCAGAAGATGGCAGGGTTTGCTTTTTGTTCAAGGAGAGACCGCAAGTCCATTATGGTGGACAAGAGACTTTTTTGTAAACTTTCATCCAGATAATTTGGGCTATATTTTGTCATAAGTCTGATCATGTATTATTTATTATTATAACCCTAACCCTGCTGAAAGAAGAACTTCTACTGAGTGTTATTATTCAGATTCAAAGGAAGAGCACCGCTCAAGTGGAGCAAGACTCACACAATGAGTAGTAAAGAACACATTGACCATTGACATAATCAACATGATGATCCATAACCATACAGCATCCTCAAATAACATACAACTGCCACTCGAAAGCCAAAATTACACGATATAAACTACTAATAATGATAGTGAATTAGTTCAGGGTTAACGTCAGGGCTGACTAACTGACTGACTGATTTATTGATAGTGGTGGAGAAACTGATATTTATCACGTCTTGAGTTGTAAATAGGCAGTACATCCGCCATCTGCCACCATTACTACTGTGACACTCCCTAAAATTGTACTACTTGAGTACTATTCAAGTATAAAAGATTTTCTCAAAAACACCATATACAAAGTAGTAGTAACTTTATCAATCTCATTTCAGTGCACCAGTCATTTAATTTAATCTAACTGCATAATATATATATATATATATATATATATTCAAAGGGTGATTCCAAGACAAACAATGCAATGCATTAAAATTATTAAATCACATTTTCTTCAGTGAACAAACGATGCTACAAAGCAGGATATCTCTGCAGAACAAAAATCTACATAATAGCTATAAAAATTCAGTTCTTTGAATTGTAATCATATTCAATAGTGATCAATATTTTGTTTTAATTACATTTCAAGGTGGATGGGTTACATCGTGTAAATTGTTATTAAATATTAAATAAAAGCAATCGAAAAAATAGTGTTGCCTGTGTTCCACCAGAAGGTGGCAGAGTTTCCTTTCAGTTTTAGGGATATCAAAGTGTAAGTCTGGCTATACTGGTAAAAACATAGGCAAAATAGTAGAACAGAACAAGGGTTGCTCATGATTGTCCAATCACCAGTATCAGTAGGTGATTGTGAATTGTTATTAAACTATTTGACTAGTTACTTTAAAAAGAAATAGAAGAGTCACTCTCTGATGACTTCAAATGAAGAAAAACTTGTAGGCGATTGTAAATATGCTATTAATTTAAATCTACACATTTGATTTAGTTATTGTATTATTTTAATATTTCAGTTTAAAAATTGTTATTCGCTTCACTGCTATTCTTATAATGAAGCTTTTGAAGATGCTAAAACAGATATTGTATACACTCAATAAATTAGCAATCAATCAATTCATACTGTGCTGTGAGACAGGGGGGCATCTAAAGTGTCAAACATACAGCCCAAAACCAACATGTCCAATTTGAACAGTATGCAGCAGTGGAAAAAAAGCTATTTTTCTTAGTTCTGACAGCGTTGCATTCGCACTAAAGCCATACTACTGCAGCACCATGCGGCCACAAGAAGATCAGGGGTTTAAATACTGGCTGGACCTTTTCTGCAAGGAGCTTGCATGTTCTCCCTGTGTGCGTGTGTGTGGGTTTCCTCCCTCAGTCAGAAAAGGTGAGGTTCGTGGGTGAGCTTAATTTGCCCTTAGGTGTGAATGTGAGTGAGTGTGGTTGTCTGAAAAATTATTGTAAACTCATTCATCCATCTGTTTTGAGCTTTTAGTTAATTAAAGGTTTGGGGACCAGCAAAGTCAGCTTTTCATTGTACAGTGTAAATGTCTATTTATCTGTATATGTCAATAAATATCGTGTATCTTGAATACATTTCTCACATTTGCTCTTAAACTGAGGTAAAATGCTGGATTCCGTTATTTTTAGATGATTATGCTGACATTTCCAGGTTTAGACTGGCCTGCATGTGGAACCCTCAACTGTAAATAAGTTTAATACCGCTGCTCAATGTACACTGTTCTTGTCTTGAGAGTTTTCTCAATGTGAAGGGAAGGTTTCTTTTGAGTTTATTTACAATACAGCTGGCAAGCTCCATCACAACGAGGTAAGAAGTGTTTCCATCTTCGCTGGGAGTAAATCATTCGTGCTGCTACTGCCATCGGCTGCTCTGCACACACCTACAAATCAGCCCACCCCCTATTTGGGAATGGAATGCGCGAGACACTGTGATTGACAGTCGGCAGGGCCAATGGGAAGTGGAGTTCTGTCCTCGTGGCCAATAGTAAATATGCAGTACTTTGTGCTCCAACTTTTTCTTGAAGCCGAACCTTCAGCCGTCGAGGCATGCACCTTACCTTTATCCGCGCACAGCGCAGGGAATCATGCTTATGAAGTGCGAAAACATCTGGGATGCTGTGAAGTCTCTTCTCCCCGCGGTCTGGATCACTTTCAGCGTCTGTTCCGTGGCTGTCGGCGGGCAGGAGGGTAAGAAAAACCTCCCTCTTGATAAGATAAGACTGACGCGAACCCGGATTCCCAACATCTTCCTGTCATGTTGCTCACCAGGACGGCTTATTTCGAAGTTCCTGCGGATTCAAGTACGAGTTTTTATAGGTAGAGACATCGATCTATTCAGTCGAGTAAAGCACAAATGATCTCCTTTCTTTAGAAATCAGTTTATCATCTATAACTCCGTTATTATCACACTTTGCTGCGAAGTATAAATGTTTACATCTATTACCACTGTGCATTCACTGTGCACATACCTTATCATCTAAACCTATTGCTGCCCGTCTTTCTTATTTTAGAGCAAATCACTGTAACGGCACGGTGTTTTTATGTTTAAATTGTGTTTGAAAATGTAGTTTTTGGAAGTGAAGTAGGTACAAAGGTCGCACATGTGATGTCATGGTAGCATTCTTTACATACTCTAGTTTGTGCATGTTTACCTACTGATCCCAGCTATCAGCCACCTTTCCCACAGACTTCTTCTTTCTTTCTTTTTTTTTTTTTTTCAACGCAGTGGTCAAGCTTAGTATGAATCACAGTGACTGTACACACACACACAAGTAATTACTCTGCAGACTATGACTCCACCGGCCAGCCATACCACAAATCATTGTTGTGTTTGCCTGTCTCAGTAGTTTTGGTTTTTCATCTATGGGACGGTGATTAAGCCCAGAGTAAATTATTGATTCTGAATCACTTTCTCAACTTGCCAGCTGTGCTCGGTTCTCCCTGAGGTGGGGCCAGCGGTGTCAGGGAAAACATATCAGCCAAGGTGCAACAACTCAGTGACTGACACACAGGACTGGATAAGGCGATGTAGTGACAGGGAGCACAGGTGAACATCCTGTCTGCTGACGCCGACCTGTAAGGACCTGCCGGCAAAGCCGCCAGTGGAAAACAATGTTGCTGGCATGCTACCGATTGACTGTCTGCAATCCTGCCACCAAGTTTGATTTCAGTCCTTTGTAATTAAATCTCTTTCCTTAAACCGGGCAGGACGCGCGGAGGAGCATATATCCCTTTCAGTAAGAAACCAACAGACTGAAGAAGCCGGTAAACGGACTGTAGGTGAAAGAGTTCAGTGAGCAGGGGACAATAACCGGCCACCCACAACTTCCCCGGCATGGCTGCCTCTGGGGCCACCCACCGGAAAGTGACAGATCCACAGTCTGCTTCCTGCTGTTACAGCGTGTCACCGTGGTATTTCCAGGGAATCCTTTGGGGACTCCAGGAGGGGCAAAGACATTCAAAGTGTTGCGATAAGAGGAGCTGAGGAGGTGTTGGGGAGAAGGCTGGCGGGATGCAGGATGTGTGACACAGGGTGAGACGAAGGTCATCCTGTCGTTTTTCCCCAACAAATGTCCCGGAGCCTTATATGGAAGACAAGGACAGACACAGTGTTTAGGTTCCGACTCACCCTGGTGCCTGTCCTCAGGTTTTGACCATTCTGGGAACACGTCATGTCTCGACAGTTTTGGGGTTAGGGATTAGAGCAAGCCGCCCACACAGCACTAATCTACATGTGGTCACTGTAGGAATTGAGTCATTTGATTTTTCTTTTTTAGTCTGGCGGCGATGTTCAACGATATAAATATTTGTGTTTTCCTTTCCAGTTCAAGTGTTAGTCATAGCAACCCCCGGGTCAGAGGAAGTAATAAATCAACACCAAAGAACCATCCAAAGAAACTTATTCATATGAAAAGACAACAACCCTCTGATTCATCTGGCTTCAGCCTCGGGTTTTGCGATTGTAGAGAGCTGTGTCATCTCACTGTATTTTCAGAAGAGTATGGACACGCTCTGGTCTGTTGTGCATGTTCAAATCACTTTGATTACTCATCTGAAACAGTTGGAAAAAAAAAAATGGACTATTCTGTGTATTTAGTGAGAACAGTCGGGCGTAGCACACGCATAACAGACTGTATAGCTGAAATACCCAGACTTCTCTCATCATGACTGTTTGAGCAGTCTGAAAGTGTTAGTTATATTAAACCGTTCACCAACACATTCACACACCAATGTAGACGGTTTCAATGGAAGGCGTTCGCACTCCAGGATCAAACCACCGATCCTGTATTTGGAGGACAAGCCACTCTACTACCTGAGCTAAAGCTTGTCCACATATTCAGTCATTAAACGTTCGAATAAATTGTAGTGCTAATTTATAAAGAAAGCACTGGGAATGACCAAATAATTTAAAGAAAATAATAATCACTGGCCAGTAGCCTTTGGGTGTTTTAAAGAAACTTATTAGCTGCCATAAAACTCTAAAGAACGGGCAGTAAAGGCTTCATTAATGAGCTTGGTGTAAGATTTATCCAAGCACCTTTTTGTCTCCTTTTTGTTTTCCTTGTGTCATGAATCAGGTAATGGCTGTGGACATACAGTCCTGGGAGTGGAGTCTGGCACTATAGCCTCCCAGAACTACCCCGGGACCTACCCCAGTAACACCTGGTGTAGGTGGAGGCTTCGTGTGCCAGAGGGGCGGAGGCTGCTGCTGCTCTTCGGAGATTTTGATGTGGAGAGCAGCCCCGGCTGCAGCAACGGCTCCTTGGTGATCACAGATGAAAATGGAGAACCCAGGCTGGGTGAGTCCCGTTCTGTGTGCATTTCTCCTCCTGCTCACTTCCCTGACGGTCTCTTCGGTGTATCAGTAATATATTCACGGTCATGACGGTCCTTCCTCCAGTCGCCGCTATAGTATCCAAGCAGGGCAGGGCCTTTCGACTGACACACCGGCAGAAAACAGGCGAACCCAGTTTCGCAACAGACGTCTGTACGATCTGCATAGAAGCCTTGTAAATTCACGTCTTGAGGGCATGAAAAAACTGACAGCACAGCATAATGAGGGTTGAGTCAGGAGAGAGCGATATTCAGGTGGTGTTTGAAAAGAGATTCCTGTAAGGCTGGCTCGTTCACACAAGTGAAGGACCTGTGATGTCGCACCGATTCCGATCATCAATATTTTCCTCAGGTCTTAAAGGGGACAGATCGTGCTAAATCCACTTTTTTAGCCCTTAAATGCATGTTGTTGTATATTTAGAGTGTTTAGAAGTACAGAAAAGTTCAAAGTAGTCTCTTCAGGTGCTCCGTTGATATCTTTATATTCTGTTTTGGTCATATTTTGCGATCGGTTTCGATTTTTCTATTCTCTATTACGTTTTTTGAACAATGACGTCACAGTATTCGCAGCGGAACTGCCAAATTAGGACATCGACACTTCGAGCAATCCGCCATTTTTGTTTCTCGCTGCGATTTTGTAGTCCAACCGAAGTTACGAGAGGATAAGTCGAAATGTTCGGTTGTTGGATGTAGTAACCCACAAGCTTCGTTACACCGTCTCCCAGCATCAGAACCTTTTCGAAGTGCCTGGTTGAGTTTTAGTTTTCACAGAAATGTACCCACATCTGTGGGTAAGGTCATTTTTGTGTGCGCGAATCACTTCAAGAATGACTGCTTCAGCAACCCCCGCCAGTATAAAGAAGGATTTGCCGAAAGACTTGGTCTGATTGAGCGGTCAGTTCCTTCTATCTATGGAGACGACGAACAGAGCACTTCGGTAAGCTGTATATAACGCTAAAACGTGTGATGATAAGACGTCCCTGTCATTGTTTTGTTAGCATTAGCAGTTGCACCGTCTTCATATGTTAGCGCTGTGTGCTCGTTTTAGATTATAATGTAACTTCTGTGTTAAATAGTCGTTGTAATACAGGCAGTATTGTAGTAGTGGGCATGGATGGAGAAGTTAGTGTAAATATAGTAACACACCATTGCGTTACATCCATATGAAGACGTTGTTCTGCAGCTGCATCATCGTCATTTTCATCTCGCTCCGCCGGGTCCGACTCTGGCTCCAACATGTATGGCTGGATGGACAAATCTTCCGTTGTTGACATTTTGTAAATAATGTGTGAATATAAAGTTTCTGCGCCGCTAGATAATTGTATCTGTTCTATCAAACTACAAAGATGGCCGAACAGGGTGGCGTTGAACCGAGTGTCACCTCTGCAACCTGGAGAGGAGGCGGGGTATGAAGTGTCTCATTTGCATTTGAAGAGACCGCCCCAAAACGAGTTGCTCTCAGAAGCGCATCAGAAAAGGGGTAGAAAAGGGGCCTGTGGAGCTCTAATAATGAGGAATTCAGACCCAAGCATTGCAGTTCCGCTTTATATAGACCACAACTGTATGATTTATATGTAAAAAGGAAGGATTTAAAAGCATGATATGTCTCCTTTAAAAGTAGCGTGTTCATGTTTCTGTTCTCATCCTCAGGTCCGGTGTGCGGGAAACTTGATGCAACGCAAAAAAATGTGACGCTCACGAGCAATGAAGTGACGGTGACGTTCAGGTCGGGCCCCCACCGGTCTGGACGGGGGTTTCTGCTCTCCTATGCCACAGAGCAGTATCCAGGTATGGCTGGGACCGTCTGGTTAACTGATCATCTTACTAAAGACATTTGGAGCTTCAGTGAGTGTATGAGGGCAGTGATGCACTTCTGAAGTCTTCATGCTCAGAGTGCTGCAGACTTGATGTATTTTTGTAGCCCATTGAAGTTAATGTCACTCTCGTTACCTTTACTATAACTTTTACATTTTTAAGTTAATAATACGAACAGGTTTATTTCATTAAGATAAGGGATCATCAGTTCTCTCACTTTAGAGGTCCGTAGACCAGTAGACGCAAATAGTTAATCTTAGGTTACAAAGTATCTTAACATTTGCATTAACTCAGCCCCACCACTGATTAACTTATACATTTTTAATCTGACTTACCTTTCTTAAAGCATCAATCGACCCTTTTTCACATGGTCCTTTTGATGCAGCTTGGTTCAATTTAAATCGAGAAAAAAATGATGAAAACATAAACAGTAAAAAGGAAGACGGGAATACTTGGTGATTACGAGAATTGAGAGAAAGCACAGTGGATTTCGCACAACTTTAAAAACTAACGAGAAAAACTGTCATAATGACAAATCAGGCTACACTAATGGTAAAACCAGATACAAATAATACAAGTGATAACAAAAAGAAAACAGGTGATAACATCCAGGTAAGACCATAGTTAAAGTGTTTAGAAAAGGACAAACAAGCTAACAAACAAGACTAGATGAATATTTTTAAAATATTAAAAGACAAATAAACTTTAATCAATTAATCATCAACTTTTCTTTCAAATGTTTCTTTTAAACAATTGAACATGACCTGAAACACACTCTGAACTGGATAAATGTAGAAGTTGAAACATTACGTTACGAGTCACAAATCAGCTCAGACCTTCATACAAGCAATTTAGCATAAATTCATTCTGGACGTTGAACAAAACGCTCTTATTTGTTTGGGTTTCAGCTGCATTCCTGCATTGTGTAGTACCACTGTAATGTTGTCACTGTTGCTGGATGTGAAGAGCAGCGAACCCCAGCATTGCAAAGGCCTGATTTGTAGTGCGTGCATGCTTACCAGTTTACTCTGTTTCGTTTTAACACCAGCGTCTGTGTGAATATTGAATTTTGTGGGCACTCACTTGTGTGTGGGTGTGTGTGTGTGACCGTATGAGTCACTGCTTATTGGCATTCATCCTCCACCTTCCTGTTTTCTGAGAAAAGAGTCAGACTTCTCTCAGGCTGAATGAAGTGAGGCCTCAGGCTTCAGTCTGTCACTTGGACAGACTTGCCAACCCCTTCCTCCTCCTCCTCCTCCTCTTCATTAGCCTATTAGCGACTACAAACTCACTGTTGTCCCATGTTAGTTCCCATAAGGCTGCTCAGCCCAATGACCATGTTTTTCGTGTTCACACATTAGGTCTGTAACTCTTTCCTCATCACCGCTGCAAACTTAGATGTGCACAGACACCGAAAATAAACGTTCAGATGTTTGCGTCCCATTTCAGATTTCGTCCCAGAGTAATACTACGTTGAAGATGGTTTCTGTGACGATCTAATGACCCCGCAGACGTGTTTACTATGAATACCAGTCTACACTTAGAGATAGCGCTCGTCTGTGGGTGAGGTCATCTGTACTGCACAACGTCATCATTTCCTGTTTTTTTGCAGAGCTGTTTATGAAATCCGCCGGTGTCTGGCGCTAAGCTCATGTTCAGACACACAAACCACTGTCTGTTAACCGTGGACGCTGGCTATACCCGTGAACTGTGACAGAGTCGCCCTAAAACAAAGGGCTTAGTCACATCAACAGTGACGACCGCTCGTCCCCTAATATAGCACACTGGGTCGCTGGACTTTTGTCCCACACA
Source organism: Lipophrys pholis (assembly GCF_963383615.2). Lineage (NCBI taxonomy): Eukaryota > Metazoa > Chordata > Actinopteri > Blenniiformes > Blenniidae > Lipophrys > Lipophrys pholis. The sequence goes on along the minus strand of NC_137639.1, from coordinate 13,924,189 downwards.
CCATCTGCATTTCTGTATTTGAGTGAATGGTGGGACGTTTTACATAAGCCCCAGGCACACGGTCCCACAAAACAAGAACAAAAAGGTGACAAAGTTCACCCACACACACTTTCTCCTAACCTCTGTTGTTGTCGGGTTTTTTTTTCAGATCTTATTTCTTGTTTACGACGAGGATCTCATTTTAACATGCAATATTTGAGGTAAGCTTCCGACGTCTACGTCTGCTCCGTCGTGGCTGCGAGTGTTTCTCACATGTTGTGCTGCTGCCTCTCAGCGTGTACTGCCCTGCTGGATGTAGGAATGTAACAGGCGACGTTTGGGGGAACTCTGAATACGGTTACAGAGACGTAAGCGCGCTAATTTATTTTTTAATATTTCTCGAGTTCACATCATTTTTTGACAAATTTCTTGCTGAAAGTGCCTCCACCTTTCTACTCCGCCGCAGACCTCAGTCCTGTGCAAGTCCGCAGTACATGCCGGAGCCACGTCTGACAGTCTGGGAGGTCGCATCGCTGTGAATCGTGGGAAAAGTCTTACTCTCTACGAATCCACCTTTGCCAATGGAATCCTGTCTAAAACGTGTGTTGTTGTTGTTTTTTTTTTTTAATGATTGTGTTACATGTGAAAAGATCTAGTTTGTCCAAAGTATTTCAAGTACTAACCTTTCAGCCGTTTTCTTTTGACAGTGGATCTTTATCGGAGAAGAAGCTGCTGTTCAGCCATGGTACGGGCCGCATGTGGCGTCTGTGTCGGCACGCAGTAAACCGACTTAAAGGAAACATCACATGATGCAGCACATTCCTGAAAGCACACTGCAGAGTTTTGAATTTTAGATATTTTTATTTTACTTAGTTGGGGAATTCTTCACGGAAAATACTGCTGTGTGGGTTTCACTAACCAGACCAAGGGCCTTTTCTCTGCTCCCCGAACAGAATGTAAAAACACCCTGACTGTGTCGGGTTTAAATGCCTCATCTTTCTGGGAGAAGAACAGTCCGGAGCGCAGAATGTTCTGGTCCCCGGGAAGCATGGATCGAAGCCACGAGTTCCTTCTCTGGGCGGCAGACGGCAAAGATCCCAACCCGTGGGTGGAGATGGAGCTGAGTGACAGAAGCACCATCACCGGTACAAAACAACAAGTTTGAATTGTCATTTCTATGCGAATGAGTAAAAACACTTAACTTCGTCACAGCTGCAGTTCTAAAAAGAAAACAACTTGCTTTCTTTCTTTTTTTCTCCTCAGGAATATTAACAATGGGATCAAATGAGTTCTACATAAAAACCTACGTTCTTCTTTTTAGCAAGGACAGAAAGAACTGGAGGCTTTACAAAGGTGCTCTAAGCAAAGAGAAAAAGGTGGGTGTAGCACCGCATGCTTTTTACATTCACTTGTTAACGTGACGACCTCACGTGGCAGCGGTGGTTATTGGTGGAGCAGTCGCCTCTGTGTTCTGGGAAACATGACCACAGTTCCTATATGCACTCAGGTGTTTGAGGCCTACAGCGATGGCCACCTCAGGGTGCTCAACAGTCTGTTTCCTCCGGTGGTGGCTCGATTTGTTCGGCTGCAGCCACTCAGCTGGAACGGGAGGGTCTCAGCCCAGATCCAACTTCTCGGCTGTCAAGTGGCAAAGGTCACACCGAGGTCACGTTCATCCGGAGGTGGGTGAGAAAAATGGCAAATGAGTGTCAAATGAAGACCGTCATTGTTTGATCGCCTGTCCGAATACTGCAAATGTGCTTCTTGCTGGTCAGAGTCTCCGTCCATCAAAGTGAACATGGGCACATCACAACCAGGCCCATCTACAGCCTCCACGGAGGGTCCAGTGTTGGTGGAAACAACACTAAGTATGTATCACCATCGGGGTGGGGGGGCTACTGTGAAACTGTGTCCTTAAAGAGTTAAACAGTTTAACAAATGTTTAGTTACTCAGACACTGACACTGTTGCAGGCTCCAGTCAGCCGGTGATGGTGGCAGTGGGCGTGGTCCTGGGCCTGATCATGTGCGGGAGCTGCTTGTTGGCTGGAGTCTGGTGGAGGCGAAGGTACTGTACATTAATACCGCTGAAGATTGATCTGGACACTGAACTGTAACACACAGAGGGCCACCAGTACATAACAATGCATGTAATACAATGACACCGAAACTAGCAATACACTATAATGTGTCACGTCTTGTTTTAGTCTTTTCAAGTTGAGCTTAAAAGTTATGACATTCACGAATACAGTGTCCTAGAAAAGGAGATTTCATGATAATTAAATGTTTCTTCTTTTGTGTTTTTTTCTTATTAAATAAAAAAAAAGTGGCAAAAGTATTGACTTATAATTTTTTTTAAATTAACGTGTATTTTATTTGTGGTCAATGACTTGTAATAGTGCAAGGTTGCAATACGTAGTATTCACTCATCCATGTTTTTTTATTCAGGAAAAAAGATTCCCAGCTGAAGTACTCCTTGCCCACAAGTAAGTCAGGTCACTTTAATTTCTGACTACTATGTTAATCTCACGTCGTCAAAGAGCAGACAAATAATATTTGTGTTTGTGTCTCAAATAGATTGTCAGAGTTTCAAAGCAAAGAGTCCTCCCTGCTCGCAATCAGAGCTGATCTCCTATCCTCTGGAGCGAAATGTCCATGATGCCCTGCCGAGCCCCCCTCTCAATGGTAAGAATGTCTGGATATTTATTTTTCAAACACAGATCACAACTGTAGCTCTGAGTACCATCGCTTTTTACTGCCTCCCTCAAACCCCCCCCCACACACGTCTTTCCCGCTCGACCAGTCTGTGGCTCAGTGGTCAGTTTGAGCAGCTCATGCCCGGCCTGACAGGCAAACACTTCTCTCCGCAGGCTGTCCATTCTTCCCCCCGGCTCAGCCCATCACCCAGTCACAGTATAAACATTCCTTTCTTTGGTCCAAGGAGCCTCTCTGAAAGAGACCCTTTAATTGGAGCTCGATAAAGGGCGCTGGGCACTGGGCCTACCCCCCCACCCCCACCCACCACCACCAGTCCCATCTCTGCCTCCAACCCCCCCCAGGAGGCCCTTCACTGAGAGGTCTAGTGGTAAACAGGACAGAGGGTCAATGCTAAGACAATCAAAGCCCTCACTAAAGCCCGTCTAATTAAAATAGCTCTGGGTTTGAGGTTCCCTGTGGGATCTTGAGGAAGGTCTGGGCCTCCCACGCCACAGCCTCTGTTTGAACAGTGAGTAGAGCCCAAGTTGCACTTTAAGCCTCCTTAAACTGTGGGGGGGGGGGGGGGGGGGGGGGGGGGGGGGGGGCACATTGTTGGTGGCCGGACAGCTCACGCAGTGTCTGTGCATTGGCAGTTAACAACAAAACAAAAAAACAGAAAAACACATTCCCAGACCTTTCTGCATGAGACACAAATGAGTAACGAAGATCCCCTATGGCCAAAAAAGATACAAATATGCTTTTGGAGGAACTTTTATAATTTGTTAGATATTACTAGTGATGCACTGCTTTGTTCCAACAATTAAAACATTTTTCTTTATATATATCAACAGTAAAATATATTTTTGTCTTAATTAACTAAAACAGGAGATGTGCAAATTGGCATAATGCTGCAGCTCAAATGATGTTTTAATTACAAAATGATTACAGTCCTTGCTTTAAATAGATTAAAAAGGTTCATATCTTCAAAAAGTAAACCACTGATTGACTTTTTCTATTTACCAAAGTTAAAAATTAGAAGACATAAAGTTGTCTAATGAAAATCATCAACTTTCAGCTTTAGGTGTCATTAGATGATCCTTCCTGACAAATTCATTTTAAAACCTCAATGGGTATGAACTCCTCTACGTAGCTGCCCGAGGACATAAAACTGGATTTAATTGATGGCTACAAAGCTCGAGAAGCGTATAAAAAGATATCAAAGTGTTTCCAGCTTGCCAGTTCAATAGTCTGCCGTGTAATTAAGAAATGGCAGCTCCAAGGAACCGTAAAAGTCAAGAAAAGCTCTGGAAGATCAAGAAGAAAACTGTGGAGTGGAAACACTCATAAGACTGTACAGGCTCCTGAACAGACTCAGCTGCTGTGTGTGTGTGTGTGTGTGTGTGTGTGTGTGTGTGTGTGTGTGTGTGTGTGTGTGTGTGTGTGTGTGTGTGTGTGTGTGTGTGTGTGTGTGTGTGTGTGTGTGTGTGTGTGTGTGTGTGTGTGTGTGTGTGTGTGTCTGCATTCAGCCAATTGTTAAAAGATTAAGATTCACGTTATTTCCCCTAAATATATGTATGGATCCTATTCTGTTTAATACATATTTGAATTAGAATTAATAATTCAGGTCACACACTTAAACAGTCTGAATATAATGGTAAAGTTATTTTCTTTGATCATGTAGACTAACATATACAGTATTTCAGGGTTGTTGTTTTTTTTAAATGTTTTGCACCTTTTTGGCGTTATACATAATTTAAGATGATTGGTCATGATAATCCAAAATAGGGTATTTGACAATATGTCATGAGTTCACATTTCTTTCCTAATTGTCACATTTAGGAACATTTCAAATGTTTGAGTTTGTTACGAGTGTTGGAAAAAAAAACATCCTACAAACCGCGTTATCCAGTTCCGGGTCATGATGTGATGGAACCAATCCCAGCTGACAATGGGGTGGAGGCAGGAGACACACTGGACAGGTCACCAGTCCATACATGCTCAGGGAGAACATGCAGGCTCCACTGTTACGACCCTGGATTGATGTGGGAAAGGGGGGGGTGCAATATAAAAACCAGATGGAAATTGGTTTAGCACAAAATTATTTTTATTTTCCTCTCTTCTAAACAGTAGACATCAGGCTTCTTCAAACACACATATATATATATATATATATATATATATATATATATATATATATATGTGTGTGTTATACGGTTATACTGTATATATACGGAAACTGCTTCATAAAGAACCAAAACAACAGTAACAATAGAAAAGAGAACACGTAAAGCTCAAAAAAAAAAAAGGTACGCAATCAGCAAACAAATGAGGAGGGAGTTACACACCCTCAAATCTTCTTCCATATTATTATTTAGCTCCAATGATGCAGCAAAAATATCACAAGTTTCAGCGAACACCAGTCGGCCCAAGCCGAGCCGAGCCACCGGCGCGCTCTGCTGCTCTCCCTCCTCCTGGAGGTTTGTGGCTTCTAATTGGTTTAAGACGTCCCACAATCAGTCGCTGATGCCGAGCAGCTGTCACTCAGGTCCATGACCGCACCAATCAGCTGTCTGGTTCTCTCAAGGTGTCTCTCCAGTGAATGGCGTTTGGGCCCCCCAAAGCAACCTGTCCAATGTCCTGACACAGCTGAGGACGGTTAAACACGAGGGGAGGGAGACTGTGGAGGGCAGCGCCCGTAACATTAACGCAGAAAGCCTTGGACTAGACTCAAACCCACGGCATTCTTACTAGGAGGCACTAACCACCGCACTACTGGACAGCCCAGAACTATTTGAGTGATCCCCTTTTATTTGAGAAGCACTTGTACTGCAGATGTCTGTTCATTTTAATCTGATGTTGGGTTGAAAAGGCTCCAGAAACGCTGCTGAAGTAGTGTTACAGAAGGTGTTGCTGTTAAGTCGCCACAAGAAATTGGAAAAAGAAAAAAAACATTTAAAAATAATAGAATTCACACCGACAGGCCTGAATCTGAAGAGCTGAATCTCAAAATGAATAAAAAAAACAAAACAACACTTTGTAATTGAATTGATTTTCCCTTTTCCAGACTACGCTGAGCCGGCTCTGACAGCGATTGCACAGAAGGTGGGGTCCACATTCAGACCGTCCTCAAACGAGGGCTACACCACTCCCTTCCCGTGCAGCCACTACGACACTCCCGGCAGTGTGCCGGAGTACGCCGAGCCTCTCCCTCCGGAGCCCGAGTACGCCACCCCGTTCAGCGAGCAGCCGTCCGAGTGCAAGCCGGCAGCCCTGATGGGGATCGCCCACGGAGGCAAACATCATGGCTGTCCCGCTGCGGCACCTCCCACATCAGGCCACAGCCAGTACGACTGCCCTTCGCACCGCATGCTGTTCAACGGCTACTGCACCCCGGTGCTACACGCCAACGGCCCCAGACCAGTCAGCGCCGTCTACGCCGAGCCCAAGTCGCGTGACTGTTTACTACAGAAGCACACATATGAAGAGCCTTTGTGAGCGCTGCAGGTTTGGACACGTACAGAGAGGAAAAAGCTCTTTTGAGACACCAGAGGAGCACAAGCTGTGATCTCAAGAGGACACTGAGCTGGACCGTGCTGTCCAGAGTGCACTGGTGCGGATCATCCAACGGGAGCGACGCTACTTTGAACCACCACACATCAAGAGAGGGTACACACTCGGAGCACACAATGACCTGAGAGCCATATGGACACAAATCTTTCCTCCCGGGAAGATTGTTGGAGAACAGTGTTTTTTTTTTCTTCTCATGTTTGCAGGCAGAAAAGAGAAGTCTGGCCGTGTCTCAGAGATACTGTTTATTGATAGAAATCACACGCTGCACTTTCCAGAAACACAGAAATGTGACCTTCCCGTCGACGTAACCGGCTGAAGAAAACATGAAATATCCTCACGAAACATTTTACTCACAATGTATGATTTCTAACATTTCCATTAAAAGAATTAAGAAGCACTGAAAAGGATACATTGTAACAGTGGTCAGGAGTGTTGCTATGATTGCTTATAACCACTAGGTGGCTCCCATGACCTCCAGATACCATGGATTATCTGCTGGTTCTCAATCTCGGATTCCGATGAACCATTTGGAATAGGTGCAGTGAGATAACAATAAATCACATGTTCAGACTGAAGTACAACAGAGACACAAGGCAGGACGCTTCCAATATCACAAACACACCAACGCTGAAGAAGTTCAGTAAATCACAAAGCCTTGATATTGTCCATACGCTTTCCAGCATGTGGCCTTCATGTTATATGTTGTACTGCTGTTCTTTTTATTTGAACATTAATGCCCCAAAATTTCACTGGATTCTTAAATTTTTTTTACATGGAAAATATTGTTTCTGAATTGATCAAGTTACTAAATTATTAATTGAATTCATGACATTGCTCTTCTCATTTATCATTGTAATGGAAACCTACAGAGACGTTTATTTAATATAAAATTTTACTTTTTTTCCCCCCGCCGTTAGAAGGCATTGTGTATAAGAAAGGGACAGCTGCCAGGTTATTCAGTAGGAAAATGCTACTGAAGCTTTGGCACACTTTTGAGTTGTCACAGCGCGGCAAAGGGGAAGAAGTTTTCCACTGCGGAATAAGGCACAATAAAACCATATGGACAAAAACTACCAGCCGGCTTTGACGCGTGATTGGAACAAGTGCTTATGTTGTGTTTGCATTACAACAGACGTGGAGCCTCCAGGAAAGAGCTTCCAAAAATATCTTAAAATATTTACAATGCTTCTCATTTGCCTCGCGGGGCTTCTCCAACGGGTAAAATAGTCGTACTTTGCTCCAGATCTAATAAAGAAATGATTGCTGGATTTGGAAGAGACCTCGTATTTGTGGTATTATTTAGAAGCATGAACATTTGTAATTCATGAGATATCGAGCACGTGTGCGAAATGTCAAGCAAATATAGAACTCAAATAAAACTTTGATTCCAATTTTGCAGGAATTGTGTACAACAAGGAGCCAACTCACGCATTTTATAGAGGCGAGGAGAATATGAGAAGTACGCGACGTTCTCACTGTGATATGAAGTGTTAACCACTCCACCACGGTGCAGCCCAGTACCTCCACGCTGTCACTGTGTGAATATTGTTGCCAACGTGTGTACTATGTTTTCCAATGAGTCGCTAGTTGTTGCAGCCAAGAAAAATAAAGCGCTTCAAGCTCAGACATGTAGTAGAGGAAGATCTGCACAGACTGGATCTCGAAGTGGCAGAGAAATATTTGACAAATGTAAAATGATACTCATCACTACTTTGTCCTGTGGTGACAACGGGCATGTCTTTGTACAAACAATCAACTGAACCCTTCTCAAATATGCAGGGCACATCAATCAAGCTACATTCGGAATAGAAAAGCTGAACGTTTTGCACAAACCAACTGGAGTTTTTCAATTATTCACCGTCACTCAGTGTTTTCCTGGACCCGCTCACTGGCGCTGAACTCTTTCCTCTGCTCCTCATCCTCCCCCTCTTCCTCCCCTCCCCCCTCATGGGAGTAATGCACCAGACTTTGGTGTCTGTTCCTGGATGGGGCATCTTTAAAGCGCTGCCCACAGTCCTCACACGCATACAGAAGCCCCTCTGGGTTTGGCGCTTGCGACTGAGATTTGTGCTCGTTCCCACTGAGCAGTGCGGCGCCTGACCGAGCCTCCAGCAGCCCTGGAGGATCTTGGGAGTTGGGGGCTGTGCGCGAGCCGCTGTCGGAGTTGACGAGTGTGGCGCTGGTCGTCGGCGAAGTTCTCGGGCGACCAGGTTGACCACCGTGACCCGCCGGCTCTCGATAGGCACCGGTAGCTTCGGGAGCGAGCCCGTGGACCGTGCGGTAGTGGAAGCCGATCCCGGAGCGATTGGAAAAGCCTTTGTCGCACAGGCTGCAGACGAAGGGCCTCTCTCCTGTGTGGATGCGGATGTGGATCTTGAGCGCCCCGGACTGAGTGAAACACTTCCCGCACTGGCTGCAGCGGTAGGGCTTCTCACCTGTGTGGGTCCTCTGGTGGGCCCGGACCCCCGCCAGGTGGGGAAACCCCCTGCCGCAGAAGCCACAGGAGTACGGCCTTTCGCCCGTGTGAATCCGCCTGTGGATCTTCAGCGCGCCCGACTGGCTGAAACTCTTCCCGCAGTCCGAGCAGGAGTAGGGCCGAGCGCCCGTGTGCACGTTGAGGTGTATGCGGAGGTTGCTGTGAGAGTTGAAGGCCCGACCGCACTCCGTGCAGAGGAAGCCGGGCGGTTTCTGAGTGTGTTCGGAGCGCTGGTGCTGCAGCAACTGGGACGGCCTGGGAAAAGTGGCGGCGCAGTGCATGCAGGGATGCAGCGAGAGCAGAGAGGGAGCCGCCCTGCTCCTTTCCTCTTGTTGCGGCGGCTGCCGGTGCTCGTGGTGGCACACCTGAGGACAGGAGGGACAGGAGCGCTGGCAGCACAGGGACGGGAAAGGACCCGCCAGCTGTGAGGCGTGGGAGTGGGCAAACTGGGGACAGGGCAAACAAGACGTCAAGGGGCAGTGGTGGTGGTGAAAGTGATGGTGGGCGTGTGTGTGGGCATACGGGGAGTCGGCACCCTCCCGCTGGCTCAGGATCTGGGAGCAGGTGTGGAGGCTGCGGTGGCAACACAGGCAGGGAAACACAGGGACGTTGGACAAGGTGCCCGAAGACACTCTAGAAGCCAGAGTTTCAGAGTTTTGATCTTTGTTCTGCCCTCTTCTGTCTCTGGTGTCCCCCTGTGGCCGGTGTGACGGCCTTGCGTCGACCTCAGATGTGGAACTGTGTACCGTGGTGTCTGATAAGCACCCATCCAGGCCGACAGCCGGGTTCCTGCTGAGGTCTTTGGGTTGGCACGCTGTATTCGAGTGTGCCGCTGAGGACAGGGATGGTCTGGGTGTTAATGTCGTGAAAGTTGGAGGAGAAGTGGAGTACGGGCAGCCGGGGCAGGTGCAATAGTGATGCACATCTACGTCGGAAAAACAAACAGAATTGAGTTTGGAGAAAGTCGAACACAAAGATCATTCAGTTTATGCAAGGACAGAAACCTTACAAATATATATTGTATTTTAAAGTATTACAATAATAAACTAAGTTATTCTTAGTCTTAAGTACTATTTAACCACTAAAAATCCTCCAGCTTATTCTATGATGTAGTAAATGTCCAGGAATTCTATGTTTTAAGGGTTGCCTATATTTTCCATGAGAATAATTCTCCACTTTACTACCACGTCTAGATATTTTACGTGAGGATCCAAAAAACAAAAAAGGCAACACAAAATACTAGTTTGTCAAGGAGAAGAACAATGCAGTCCATGTCGTGACGCAGCACAATAATGATTAAGTTAAAGGAAAAGAAAATATTTCCAAAAATCCAAATACTGAAACATCTACATTCTTTAGATTATTCATTCATTCATTCATTCATTCATTTTCTTCCGCTTATCCGTTTCCGGGTCGCGGGGGTGACAGTCTGAGCACTGTCACCCAGATCACAATGCACCATTTAAGAACCTTCCTGCAGGTGGTGAGCCCACGGGAAGATGGCGCCCGGCGTGGGACACGAACCCACTACCCTGAGATTGTGAGTCTCATGCTCTACCAACTGAGCTAGCCTGTAATCTTTAGATTACTTATAAGTAAATATTTCAAAAGGTTTTGTTGCTTTATTCTTTAGGATTGGATCTTATATGCCATTAGGATACAAATTCTGTATTACAAAATATTAGAACGTTTCAGGATATTCGTTATTTAACCAGAGGCCATAATCACACACAAATACATTTTTGATGCTTGAAAGCTTTTTAGTTTTTATCCTACAACTGTAGGAGTACACTTGATTATAGCTTGAAGCAGGATAGACAGATTGGATTTAGTTTTTTTCAAATCATGAAACATTATTCCTATCAGGGCGACATAATATCTGAAACACAGCATAGAATTCAGCCTGATTCAATTCAATTCAACTTTATTTATATAGCACCAGATACAACACGGTCATCTCGAGGTGCTTTGAACAGAGAAAAACCCAACGAATCCACATGAGCAAGCAGATTTATTTGCAATTTATTTCCCTCTAACAGGAAGAAACCTTTGTAGAAACCAGACTCGGAGTCTTGGGTCTCGCTTTAAAAGAAGTTTAAAGAGTTTAAAGTTGTTAAGAGCTTTATAAGTTTGAAGGAGGATTTTAAATTCTATTCTGGATTGAACAGGGAGCCGATGAAGAGAGGTTAGTACTGGAGTGATGTGATCTCTTATTCTGGTTCTTGTCAGGACTCTGGCTGCAGCGAATCAACTGAAAGACTTTTTAAGCAGTTATTCGGACACCCTGATAATAAGGAGTTACAATAGTCTGCTCTCGAAGTAACAAATGCGTGGATTAGTTTTTCAGCATCACTCTGAGTCAGCATGTTTCTAATTTTGGAAATATTATGTAAGTGAAAACAGGCAGCCCTGCAGATTTGTTTAATGTGGGAGTTGAAGGATAAATCCTGGTTAAAAAGAACTCCCAGGTTCCTCACAGTGGTACTGGAGGTCAAAGTAATACCATCTAGTGTTCCTATATCTTTGGATAATTTCTCTCTAAGATGTTTTGGGCCAAATATAATAATTTCAGTTTTATCCGAGTTCAGAAGCAGGAAATTACCGCTCATCCAAGCCTTCGTGTCTTCAAGACAACAAGACAAGCTTCTAGTTTAGAAAGTTGGTTATTATCGTCAGGTTTCATAGATAAGTAGATTTGTATGTCATCTGCATAACAATGGAAGTTAATGGAGTGTTTTTTTAATAATATTCCCTACAGAATGTATGTATAAAGTGAAAAGTATAGGAACTAAGACAGAACCCTGTGGAACTCCATGTTTAACTGTACCTTTAAGCCTGATGGTGTGTTCTCGTCTCTGTAATAGGATGTTATAATCAATAGTATCAAATGCAGCACTGAGATCTAACAGGACCAGAAGAGACCCGTCCTTTGTCTGAGGCCATGAGAAGATCATTAGTAACTTTGACCAGAGAGTCTCTGTACTATGATGAGCTCTAAAACCTGAATGGAAACACTCAAATAAGTCATTTTTGCTTAAATGGTCACATAACTGACTTGCAATCACTTTTTCTAGGATTTTAGAAATAAACTGAAGGTTGGATATCGGCCTGTAACTTGCTAAGACACCTGGGTCAAGGTAAGGTCATTAGTAGGGCTAATGGTGTGACAGCTGTTTACTGCTGGATCCATGGATAGAACTGAAGTATGAATGAAATATTGATGGGAGTACTTCCCCGAATTTGGCTACAGCATTGTCTGATAGATGTCTCTTATATTTCAATTCATTTTCAGGGGCTATCAAGCCAGTTAATGTAAAAATTCAAATGATATCAGGAAGTGATCTGGCAACAGAGGGTTGTGGGGAAGAACCACTAATTGATTAATGTCAATACATAAGTGAGGACAAGATCAAGCGTGTGATTAAGATAATGAGTGGGTTCATTCACCTGTGAAAATCCCAATTGTGTTCAGTAATGAGCTAAACGCAATGTCTATCATTGTCAACGTGAATGTTAAAGTCACCCAATATTATGACTTTGTCTGAACTCAGTACTAAAGTAGAGAGAAATTCAGAGAGAAATCTAGAGTATGGTCCAGGAGGACGGTACACTATGACAAGCAGAACGGGCTGCTGTGTTTTCCGGTCAGAGTCGTGAGATTTAGATTTAGACTTTCAAAGGATTTCTGTTTAAGATTTAGTTCTGGGATCAATAAGAAGACAAGAGTTATAAATAGATGCTCCTCCTCCTCCTCGTCCAGTTTCTCAGGGGACATGATGATTAACATGAGTGGTGATGATTAACTTCTCCTGGTTGCTCAGCGTGCACAGGAGTGAGGCATTAACAGCTGGTGGGAGTGTTTCTCACTTCTGCACACTGGATTGGTGGCTTCAAGCTCATCTGAGGCACCTGGAGCCGGATGCACCAATTTAATCATTCTGGACTGACCGTGTCTCCTGTCCCTGGCCTCTCCCTTCTTCTGTGGAGCCCTGGCCTGGACCTGCCTGCCTGCTGGGGCCTCCGTCTTCTCCTGTGCATGTCGAAGTGGCTGCAGAGGGTCAAGTGAAGCAGCCTTGAAGCCCAAAGCAGCAGAAGCTCCTCCTCCTCCTCCTCCTCCTCCTCCTCCTCCAGCCACACCCCACGCTGCGTTCAGCACATCTGGCTGGCTTTTGAAGGAGTTTCCAGATGTGAGCAGGTCTCCAATGAACTGGTGCATGTCCATCCAGGAGCACTGAGCTTGCTGTAGAGAGAAGAGCACAGAGATCTACAGTGTAATATTCCTCAAACCACCACAACTAGAAAAAAAATAAAAAATAAAATAAAATCAGCGGTAAGATTACGTGTCAGCAAAGACAGGAAAAAAGTATCTTACAATATCAGCACTCTTGTCTTTGTCCATGAATCCAAATAGACGTGGCGGCTGGAGACAGAAAGATGGCTCGGTTCTCAAAAATGCTCGAACTCCGGGTCACGACAGCGACAGGAAAATATGAAACACAACAAATAAAAGAAAAAGATTGTCTTTACGCCATCGCAACTCCACTCTGTGCCCCTCCAAGAAGCCAACCAACATCCCGTCAATACATGGTACACTTCCGGGTCTGTGACGACGCACGTGACGGGAGTTGTAGTCCTTCTTTTACGTCTCATCTTTTTCCACAGAATAAACAATATGAAAATGTTGATGTTTTTTAATAGTATAAAGCTGTTTGACATTACCAGAGAAGAGTTGGTAAATATATTATGGGTGAAACCAACAAATCATCCTACAAATGCATGTCCCTTACAAACATAACACCTTTAAGAATGAAAATAATCAGACTTTGCAATAGTTTTATCGCCAAGAAACAACATCTCAACTACAGATGTTCCTACTCGGCAGTTGTTTTTTTTAATGATACATTTGTTTCTTGGGTGAATACTTACATTTTCTCAGCATGTCAATATTGTGTTTAGCATTGACACTATAAAGTGCATGTATTTAATATAGTTTTGATCAGTGAGATTTCTGTTTCCCAACTTCTTTTGTATTGTAAATCAGTTTAAATCATGGAGTCACTTATTTTTTTTCTGCCACTTTATTCAACATAGGGTTGCAGGGAACATGGACGCACATATTTTACAGAGCACAATTATTTTTATGCCCCAAAGGCCAGTCGACCTTGTTCAATTGCACTGAGATGCAACCAACTTCAAATACAGCCTGTCCCAGCTGGAGTAAGGGACTCTCTTGTTTTGGTGATTTTTGATGAGGACATATCTGGCTTTCATAAGGATCTCTGACACCGACGCCCTGACATGGACCCTCCGCTATGACAGTGATAACCACTGTATCATCAGTCTACCCAAAATCATTGCAATCTAGCAACATGACGTCCAAATGTCTCCTTTGGTTGTTTTTTTTAAGTCCTTGTCAAATGTGAAGTAACATTCCTGATATTTAAATAATAAAATGACTTTGGATTTTGATAAAAGTTCACAACAATCAGGTAAATTCATATGTTACAAGGAGCTTCTACTCACATTTTCTGGGAAATAAAGTTCTACTTATAAAATTATATTTTGGTTTATCTAACAGGCAGTATTAACGTCTCCAGAAAAACTGTAAAAATCTAGTTTTTAGACACAAAAATGCCGATATTGTTAAATGTGATGATTAACAAGACGTCAAGAAACTCATGACAGGATGTTTCACTTCGGAAAAGGTTTATTTGCCTTTAGAAAAACATCCAAGCATACTTGTACAATAGAAACCTCATGGTGAGAAGACATTGTTGCGTACCATCAAGTATTCATCAAATTCCCAAAAGTCAACATAAAACACCAGAGGCCAAGAAGAAAATACTTTAATTCAATGGAGTTGTTGGAAAAAAAGAGGAAACAAAATCTTTTAAGTAAAAAGGCCAAAACGATCAGATAATTCCAATATTTTTAACAGACCCACCGATTGAAATCACAGGATTCAAATGAGCACAATTCACAATTTTCATTAATCTCTTTTGTAATCATGGTCTTTTACACTCTGCAGATGTTAAAATACTGCTTTATATTTAAATACTGAGTAAGACCTTCTCCTTACAGCGCACCATGCCATGTTTCTACGCTATCGCAGAACAACAAAATATCCGTTTTGTGTCCACCATAGGCTTTCCTTACGCAACCACTGGTCGCCACTAAATCTTTCATATTGCATTTTAAAATGCAGAGACAAGTCATGCAGTGCATTGCAAAGGTTTAACCGCAGCTTCCATTTTGCCCCATAAACCCGTGACTGATAAGCCCGCACACAGTGCAAAAGAACTTAAATAAAACTTAAATAAACAGAACTCTGGAATGTGCAATGAAACCAAATTAAACACTGAAGTTGAGGCTCTTTGTGACTTCTTCGAATATATACAAATTAAAAACAAATGCAAGTGGGGAATGAGAGCCTACTATCAGAGCTATTTGGTTTTTGTTGGGTCCTCAATGGTCCCTCTCCGTCTTAATTTTTTTCCTCGGTTGCCAGTCTCCCAGTTCCTTGGAGTCATACGAGACTGGGTTCTGAGGCTCTTGTTTTATTTGCATCACTGGTGTGGAGAGTTCCGTTTCCACAGCGGACGTGGAGACCACCATGGGCTCCACGCCTGAAAACTTCATTTCTTCCAGTTCTTTTTTGACCGGGGGAAGACATTCTTGTTTATTTTTCTGAGACAAATCCAGCGGCGCATCTGGATACTCTTGATTATTGCTCAGTGAAACAGTCAGTGGAGTGTTCGGCGGCCTCCCGAAAGCAGCGTTCACTCCAAAGTGACTGTTGGCAGGAGCAGCGGAGAGCGGCGCTTGAGACGGAGCTTGCATAGCTGGAAGGGCGAGTGTCTCTGGGATTCCAGATGCGAGTGGCGCCTCGGCGGTTTGCAGCGGAGCGACTGGAAGAAACACGACCAGATTCAAACCAGGAGGTGGCGGTTTGTCCACGGTGAGCTTCCATAAACCATCCGAGGGAGGACGGCCACCGCTGGAATCCTTTGGTGGCGCGGGAAACAGTGGAGCAAGCCTATTCGAAGTCAAGGCGGTCTTTTTTAACACGGCTGCAGGTGTAGCGACTGTGCTTACGGCTTTCGATGACTCAGATTCTGCATTGAGCCTTTTAGTCTCTGGCAAGGAGCTCTTTGAGGTCTGGCGTTTCTTGAAATCGCTCTGGAAACACAAGAATTGACAACAAAGGTTCATTAAAATGCATCACAAAACAAAACATGCCTTAATGTGTCAAATAAAGGAGTGAAGCGGGCTTATTTGACACGGCCGCAGGTGTAGTGACTGCTTACGGCTTTCGATGACTCAGATTCTGCATTGAGCCTTTTAGTCTCTGGCAGGGAGCTCTTTGAGGTCTGGCGTTTCTTGAAAGTACTCTAGAAAAACAAAGGCAACGGTTCTTTAAAAACCAATACAAAAAACAAAACTGTTGTGAAAAGAAAGGCCTTCAGGAAACCAAAAAATTAAAAAAAAAAAGAAAGAAAAAAAGATCTGGATTAACACTACATCCAGCAGCTTGGTGACTTTGCTTATCTGATGAATAAACCTGACGGACTAGAGTCGTATCACCACAAGATGACTCATTCAAATATTTCAAGAAACCACAAACTGCATCAACAGTATAAAGACGTTGCACAATATGCTTGGGAAAACAAGCGAGAACCGGATTAAATATTCCGTGAATAGAAAACTGGATAAACTTTGACTTACTTCCAGTAAAAGTCTGAAGTCTACTTATTTTCCAAAACTCACCGCAGGAGGCGGCGTCTGTCCGCACGTCTTCAGGTGACTGTCGTAGTTCTGCTGGTAGGGGAAGCCCAGTCCGCAGGTCTGACACAGGCAGGGCGACTTGCCAGCATGGCCGCCCATGTGAGACATCAACAGCAGGGCCGATCTGAATCCTTTCCCACATTCGGCACATTTCAGCACCCTCTGGTGAGCCCCGGCGTGTTTCTTCAGCTCCTCGGAGGAGTCGAATCTTTGCCCGCACTCCAAGCACCGGATCCCGTCTGCTTTGGCGTTGGGCTCCCGGTTTCCCCAGCAGCCCGTGTCCTTCTTGTGCTGCTCGAAGTCCTCCTGTTTGGGAAACTCCCGCAGACACGCCACACAGTGAATGCGGTTGGGCTCGCACTTGTGTTGGTGGTACAGTTTGGCCAGGCGGAAGTGGCGCTGGCACCGGATGCACGTGTACGGCAGCAGGCCAAGATGGGAGAAGCTGTGTTTCAGGAGCGCGTTCTTCTTGGGGAAAACGGACTGGCAGTCCGTGCATTTAAAAGTCGCCGAGCACCTTTTCATACGATGGCGCAGTAAAGACTTCCGGGATGTGAACTTGCGACGGCACACGCGACAAGAAAGCCCGCGGACGCGTTTGTGCACCTGCACGTGCTTTTCACAATCGCTCAGGGTTGGAAAGAGGCGCTTGCACAGGTCGCACTCGAAAAACTGCGTCTCAAAGTGGGTGACTGATAAGTGGTACTTCAAACCCTCCGGAAAAGGGAAGCTCTTTAAACAGATGCGACACTGGTGGCGTTCCGTTTTCACTTTGGCATGAGTCCGCAGGTGGGCGCGGTAGCTGTTGACCTGGCAGAAACGCTTGCCACACTCTGCACAGATGTACGGGCGCGCTCCGGAGTGCAGGTTCATGTGGTCCTTGAATTGTAATTTGGAGGACAGCTGGATATCACAAATGCTGCAGTGGTAGTTGCGGGAATGATTTAACGCTGTGAAAAAAAAAAAAAAAACAGAAGAAAATTCTGTTGTGAGCCAATCTGAAAACCAAGAGGAGGACAAGACGTAGAACAACTAGGACAAACGAGAAAACACTGGCACCAGGACCAGCGTCGTATCATAGTGATCTACTAGCAGAAATGATATTTAGAATGATGTTCTGTGTACCGTCAGGTCTATTACATGCTTGGGAGAGATTGAGAGCAATCTAAAATCAGAAGTGTGGGAATCCTAAAAATACATTTTTAATTGCTCCCACAGGTCTCCAACCCCCGATCCTGCAGGTCCTCTGACCTACATGTTCAGATGAACATGGTCAAGATATCACCATTAGGAGTTTTGGAGACTCCTGTCAGTGGCACTCCGCCGTACACTCACTTATGTCAGTAAAAAGATTGTAAATTACATGGAGGTCTCAGTTAACAATGACTTCAGTATCTTGAAATTAAATCCACAACGGCAACAGTACGACAAACAGACAACCACACACACACTCACATCTATCAAGCCATCATTTCACAAACGCATGTTTTCGGACTGTTGGAGGAAACTAACGCACACGCATAGAAAACATGCAAACTCCACATAGAAAGGCCCGGCTGGTATTTGAACCCATGACCTTCTCAATGTGAAGCAAGGGGGCTAAACACTGCTGATGTGGGAGCACACATCACAACAAGTCAGGAAACAGACATACCACTGTCGACATCCTCCTCATCGTCCTCCTCTTCCACTTCGTCCTCCTCTTCCTCTTCATCATCATCGCTATCCTTCTCATAGACGAATGAAACTTGGCTGTCGTCCGAGTCATCGTCGCGCTCGTTCTCCTTGAGCTCTGCCCTTTCCCCTACAGCAGCACTCATCCCAACTGGTTCCTGTTTGCCGTCTGTGGGTTCATTTCCAGCAGCGTGTTCATCAACCTGAGCACTGTCAACGCCTTCACCATCTTGTGCAGGACTCAACTGTACACCCGGTGACTGGGGAGACGGTAGAGACTCGTCCGTGGTATTCAAGGTGTGTCTGGCCACACCCGTTTCCTTCTCATCTGGGCTTATTTGAAGTCTTTGTTTGTGCGCAGTGGAAAGTGACTTCACACTGGATGTGACTGAATCAGCAGACGTTGGTGGGCAGCGGGCTGATTGTCTCTCTGACGTCTCTTCTGACTGCAGGATGTCTGGAAATCCCAATTCTGTCAGCTGGATATCGATGGTGTATTCAATAGACATGGCTGCAGGCTGGGGCGACATAACACACCTTCAAATCAACAATATGACGTTTCAAGATTTTACCTCTGGGATTAGTTAAAAGTATTTCTATACAATTCTATTAACACAACTCGAAATTAACACCCAAATATTACAATATTGATTTAGTCTTACCTGTCAAGCATCTACATGTGTGGATGAGTCCTCTGTTTAGCGGTAAAGGTTTCTATCCAGGAAATGTCTTTGTTGCACACCTATGTCTCCCACCCTGCTCACCTGGCAGGAGGAGCTGAGGCTGGCACGAGGCTCCACTACCTTCCACCTTCAGCGTTTCACTCCTTTTGGTGCTCAAAACGTCCGAAAGGTCGTCTGTCCGACTTCGCAGGACGAAACAATGCAGAAATAAATTAATTAGAGCCGTATTGAAGCCAGCCGCCGACAAACAAACCGATGTCATAAGGACAACACAGGAAGGCAGCAGGAAGCAGCAGCAGGAGGAGAAGGAGGCGGGGTATACGCGCTGCTGCCGCTGCAGCGCCCCTGGAGGACAGGAGGAGAACTGCAGCTCCAATCAGTGCCAACTAGTTCACCGAGAGGATAAAACTTATTCAAAGAAAAGCTGCTTGAAATCAGCCCAGATTTGGCTTTTTTTTCATGGAATCAACGAACTTAGCTCTGTTGCTCATCCCACAAATGCATGTGCCTTAGCAATATGGCATTACCGTTTTCTAGTAGCATAAGATGCAACCTATTCAACATATTTTCTGTACTTTTTGAACATAATTTATGAGGACATAGCAGATATTTCAATTTTAAAGCATCTAACAAGTAAAATATTAATTATATATTTTTTGACGATGGATTATAATGTGTAAAACATTATGAAGTCCAGTTCTCTGGTGGGACACAATCTGTTAAAAGTCTCTCACAATTGGAAAAGCTCTTGCACATGACATATTGTGTGTTATTGTTTGTTCATTTGTTTGCTCAAAATTTATGTTCATTGGCTTGTGTCAGTTGGTTGTTTTAATCTCTCCTGCACCCATGAAGTTTATTTTGCTATGTTGTTTGAGACAAATATGCCATTTTCTGAATAAAACTCAGGGACTTGTGTTTACATCAATCCTTCCATTCTCAATATCTGTACCGCGTGGTATGTGATGTCAGGAGGCTTGTCCAACCAAAGATTGAAAGAAAGACCCCAGCCTGGAGTCAAACAAGGGACTTCTCTCTGTGTGGAGAGTGCAAACCAGTGTGGCCCTTTCCAAAGTGTGTGTTACTGTTGTTTCCTTTATGACATTTGAGCTAGTCACAACTTCCTGCCGATCAAATTAATACTCAGAAATATGGATTTTTGGGTGGAAAAAAAAAATCTGGAAAAACTTTTAATTGTACTTTGCTGCCATAATTGTCAGTAGAGTTAACTACACAGTTCCATTAATGAGAAATCATTCTCACTCAAGGAATATCTGTAGAATTATTTGTATCATTTACCTTTGTCATAACATTGTTTAAAGTTTAAAAATGTATTTTAGGTAGGTGTAAAAATATACACAAAGTGAAAATAAAAACACACCCAAGTACAAAATGAGCCCATGAAATCTGTCTGATTCTAGAACTAAACATAAGCTCATCATACAATTCAAAGGATAAACTCAGGTTGATATCCTGAACTGGGAAACACAGACATCAGACAGTGATTTCTTCAGCAGCCTCCCTCAGGATAGCATGATTTATTACATGTTTGCAGTGTCCAGACACATTGCAGTGGAGAGAGAAACAATCCAGTCAGTGAATTACACATGATATACACAGTTCGATATGGGACTCTGAGGCACTGAAGAGCCCATTTCAGAAATGTCTAAGACATGAAGTATTACTTCAATAAGTGAAAAATAATCCAGTAAAATTTTAGGATAAGAGAAATCATGATTATAGTGGATCATTCCGCCCACAACTCTACTAAATACTCCATATCAAATCTGGAGTACTTAGCCAAAATAGATTTTAGCTGATCTCAATCATCATGTTATGTCAAAATTTTGCCCTGATTGAAACTTAATTTAGAGAGTAACATAATCAAAAAGATGACGTATGAAAATTCACAATATGAACCGGAAGCTGTACATAAACACATTTCTGCTGAGAAACTGTCTACACATTCCAACTTAGTATCTCTACCGGGAATCTATTTCACTTTAAAATATGCAAATATCCAATGTCTTTTGAAAAAAACAAGGGGGGGGGGGGGGGGGGACCTGAACCACAAAATGGACTGAATAACTCAAGACACCAAGTAATAAACTCACAGCACACGCATTTCACACTAAAGCAAAAATGAAATCATTTAAAAAAACAAAAACAAAGTTAATCAAAGGGGTTTCTGGCCTCACAAACAACGTTTTGTGACACATGAATGGATCAAGCATTTGGTTAGTTAATTCAGGAGATGTGTCCGTTCAAAATTCACACATCTCATCAAACTGGACTTAGAATCCAAAACTCCATAAAATGTCATTTTGAAAAAAGAAAAAGAAAAACATTCGAAGCTCGCGTTGAACATCAGCTGGAGCACGAGATGTCAAAAGTGGAAAAAAAAAAAAAAAGAAAAGACGAAGGACAATTCATGAGTAAAATTTTCAAAAAGCATCATCTTTCTGTGAGGTCCTCGGGTCTCAATTATCTCTTTGCACTTGGTTCTTCGGGCTTCTCTTCCTCGTGGGTTTTCTGGTGAGCTTTCAGAGTGCGCTCGCGGCCGAAGCTCTTCCCGCAGGTTGGACAGGACAGGCGGTCGGCGGCGTGAGCTCGAGACATGTGGGCATCGAGCTGCTCGGGCCGGGCGAAGCTCTCTTCACATTCTTCACAGGGGTGGGCTTTCCGCGGGGTGTGTTTCTCTTTCTTGTGAGCGCGGAGTTGGATCAGGGCGGGGAACGTGAGCTCACACTCGGGACACGGGTGCTGGCGGGGCGGAGCGGGTTCTGCTTTCGGCTTCTTCTCCTTCGCCGGAGTCTGGCTGTCTTCCTCGGAATTCTTTTTGTCTTCCGCTGCTTTTGGAGGACGGCCGCGCTTCCCCGCCGCCGCTTTCCCTTTGTCTTCAGCCGGGGCTGCTGCCGGCTCCGACGTGCCACTGGCCTTCTCCGCCTCCTCAGGCTCGTCCTTCTTCTTCCGCTTTCCCTTTTTCTCAGCCGCCGCCGCCGGTTCGTCAGCTTTCGAAGGCCGTCCGCGTTTCTTGAGGGACGCGGCGCTGCCGTTGCACTGCTGGCCTTCGGGATACTTCTCCTGGTGCTCTATCAGCTCCGACTCGGCTTCGAATCCCTGACCACACTTCTTACAGCGGTGGGTCTTTGAGGCGTCCTCCGGCTGTTCTGTCGTCTCTACTTCTGGACGCGGGTGCTGGGACAGGCGGTGAGCTCGCAGCAGTCCAGCACTACGGAAGATTTCATTACAATCTTTGCACACCATCTGTTTCTCCGGACACACCTGTCTTCTGTGAGCTGTGAGCTACAAAAATGTGAAAAGACACAATGAAAATATTATGAGAGAGTTTAAAACACAAACGGGTGCAATTCAAAAGTGATTTCTTATGTCTCACTCACTTCAGAGAACGTTTTAAAGCTCTCCTTGCAGTGAGCACATTTGAAAGGCTTGTCGTCCTTGCTGTGCGTCGGCTGGTGCAGCGTCAACTCCTCGGATGACGAAAACGTTCTGTCGCACACGTAGCACGTAAACAATGTGTTTCCCTGTGTGGAACAAATGAAGAGGAGCCAAAGTTATGAAAAGTTAGACCGAAATATCACTTCTTTCATCAAGAAGTAACATGAAGACCCACTGAGTTGTTGAAAATAAAATATATCAAGTTTTCATTCCACAATTGAATAGCATTACTACAATGCTATGCACAACAAAGGTAGGACAGCTAATAAGAGTCAAGAACAAAAATAAATGTTTTCCTGGAAAAACAACACAGTGCAATCTAGATGTTTTCTGGCTGCTTTGTGAACATGAGCCTAATTTTTGGGGGGCAAACATAACAAACATTTTTAAAAAAAATGACATTGATCATTACACAAAAATATTTGAGAATTAGAAATTGGAAAAAAAAAAAAAAAAAAAAAAAAGAATAAATCAGGGACTTTATGGCTACGAGGGGACTTCCCAGTCCAGAAAAGGGATAATATAAGCAACAGCAGCGATAAATGCATACACATTGCACAACATGGTAATGTCATGGACTGTTAAAACAAGGTTAAGCTCAAAGTGTAGCAGACAAAGGAAAATCACTCTTTATATAGGAATAAATGAAGAAACAAACAGATCTCAGGTTAAAAAAAACAACAAGCGAGTAGTGGAAGGTGTACCTGCTGAAGCTGCTGCTTATACTCTTCTCTGTGGCTCTTCTTCATGTGCCTCTCCTTGGCTTTGGCACTGCAGAACGTGATGAAACACTGGAAACATTGCAGATTCTCATGCTGGTCTGGAAACATTGAAGAGAAGTGTTTAGTGGGATGCAGAGGACTGTTATCCAGAGCGAGGACCAGCAGCAGCAGCAGCACTTACAGGATTGAACAGAAGGAGCTGGAGGACCATTGAAGCTGATGGGCCTGCGGGGCTCTGCTGGTCTCTCAGGGGGGGCGACTGGAGGTGGATCTGGCAAGCCCCGTCCCATCACTATGTCCTCAATGTTTAGGATATCCGAGTCCATCCTGCGCTCGAAGGGCTGGTTTCTGCGAGGATCTCTCTACGAGCAAACATGACACAAACAATGAATGAAGTTCCAGTGTTGATCCATAGCGGGAAAAACACAATGTTCGGTCACAAAACGCGCTTAATTCAAACCGCGGCTGACTGATGACAACCAGTAGATGTAAATAAAATAATTTAAACAGCATTAAGCAGTAAACCTGCGCACACAGAAGTCAAACTATTATAATTAAAAGGGAGTTCAGTTCCACGGAAATGCCTGAGCGCACATTAGCTCAGCGGACGGTTCCCTTAAGGCCGCTGGCTGCTCCAGCGAGCTTCATGCAGACCTGGACCCTCCCGGTGGAAGTAACCAAAGAGAAATGCCTCAGCTGGGACCATAAATGTGTTTATAAAGCGGGTAGTCGCTCTTGTTAGCACGCAGCTAATAACAAAGTAGCGGGCGGCTCGAGCGTGCTAACGTCGGCTAGCTTGTAGCTACGTGCTAACCAGCGCTAACAACACTGGCTGTCTTTCTCACAGTAATGCACGATTTCCAGCATTTCCTTCTTGTTTTCATTCATTCCTCGTAGTTTTCACGCGCATCAGCAGTGAATCGATGCGGCTAAATACTCCCTAAAGCTCGATGTGAAAGGCAGTGGTCGTACGTTACCTCGAACCGCTCTTTGGGGCCAGTTTGATTGGGAGAGTTGACCCCAGAAATACACCACATAGATCGCAAGCTTCCCGCCGTCGCCGCCGCTGGTCCAGCTAAGATGGCGCCGCGAGGCTCTTCACTCTGTTTACTGATGCCGCGGTGAATAAAACACCGCTACGAAATCACGTTTCCGAGGTTAGACTGATAGGTGTGATTCTGTCAATATGCGGAACTAACTAATCCACAAAACAGAAGCGCATGGAAGAAGAGATCCACCGTTTCTGTACACAGATTGGAGTGTTTTGGTTCTACTCCTTCTAGATCTATGTTGTCTATGTCACGTGACCGAGATCAACTTAGGAAAAAAAGTATTTTAAATCTAATTTCTAAATTCACCATGAAGTTGATGTTAGTAACACATTCTCTGTCAATATCAGCACATTCAGAGCTCTGGTATCACAATTTAGTTTGAAGCATTTTTTTTTTTAATATGCCGTGTTGTGTTTGGGGTATGCGCTATAGGTTTTTTTCCACAGAGAAAGAGAGAGAGAGGGGGGGGGGGAGAGAGAGAGAGAGAGAGAGAGAGAGAGAGAGAGAGAGAGAGAGAGAGAGAGAGAGCGCGAGCGAGCGAGCGAGCGAGCGAGAGCTGGTTAAGCTTGAGTATCCTAATTGAAAAATTATATTGACCCATTTCTCCTTATAGGACAAATCTGTGGGAAACAACCAAATGGAAACACGCCTTTCTGGAGTAGTGACCTCTTGTGTTGAAGATCTGTAATGAGACATGTGTTATAATGTGGTAATAACAACATTCTCAACCAACATGTCTGTTGGGTCCAATACAGACGAGACTGTTAAAAGACATTTTCTCCCTCAATAGTATATCAATTCTAGATCAGATCAACTTATCTTTGGCATCAGGCTATGTACCAAAAGAAACCTCTTCCTAAAAAAGCCTAACCTTGATCCAGCTGTTTTAACAAGTTACAAATGTCCAATCTTCCCTTTATTTCTAAAATCCTGGAAAAAGTCGTTGCAACATGACCATGAATTATAATGGGCATTTAACATAAATTAATTTATCCAAAAATCAAACAGCTTTGATAGATTATCAACTAACACGTTATTTTTTTATTATTATTTGGAATTGCGCAACATATATCAACCTAACTAACTCAATATTTGCTGGTTAAGTTAAACTATGTAATACTCATTAAAACTTTGACGAAAGACCTTCTACAGTTGCTGTAAAAAAAGTGAGCAATACATATACAGTATGCATAGTGCACAAACGCTCAGACAGATGTTTTTCAAGTTGAAAGTTTTTTCAAGTTTATATTTTTTAATTTATGTGCTTGGATTTGAACAGAAACTACTCATTCATCATATTTAACCTGCTAAAGTAACCCAGTCGCTCCACTGCAGCTCTTGTGCTAAACCTCATGAGCTAAACCATACGAGCCAGATTCCCCATCACTAGTATTTTAAATCTGTTGTAGCTTTTGTGTTTCACATCTACTTTGTGATTTTTAATTTGAGTGTTTTTGTGTCCACGTACTTATGTAATCACTTTACGTCTTTAGTCGATATGTATGACATCGCGATATGAAACTATAGAAAAAATACGCTTTATAACAAAATTAATCATTATCATCAGTCAAAAAAGTAGCAGTTGCAGTTTTTTTTATTCTTTTCTGAAATTCATGTATTTGATGTAAAATAATTCATCATGAAATGTAAACTAGTTCAGGTCAAAAAAAAAATAATATTGAAAAAACAGCATCATTCAAGCACAATGTTAAAACAATATTACGCTTCTTTTGCTGCACAGTGTATGGCTAGAAGTCTTTAACACTTCCCGAGGAAAAATCTTTCTCTTTTGGCTCAATAACTAGATACAGAGGACGACACTGCCAGTGAAAGGCATCATGGGAAAGTTGTAGGAAAGGGGAGTTAAGTTTACAGACATTATAATAAGGGGGCATTCTAAAAGTAAAACCGTTAGAGAAAACAGAGTGGAGTTTCTATTCTTTGTCCGATCCTTCTTGGCTGTGGAAATTTAGAAAGCAGTTGTGGTTGCGTGAGATACACAGAAAGACGCAGCACTTAAGGCATAGCACCCGTGAAGTTCTCTGACAGTTCCCAAAGCGACACCGGCCACCTTCTCCCTCCGCGAGCTGCTCCGGCCAGTGGCCCGAACCGTCGTACCGTGTGGCGGCATCTGGTAGAGGACTCTCCTCCACCACGAGGGGATGCGGGGTTTCACTCCTTGAACAGGCCTTCTCTTTGGGGGGCTGAGGAGGAGCTGAGTCCTGCGTATCAGAGCCACTGGAGAGAATCAAAGCCTTGGACACCTCCAGTCTGAAGGCCATGAGAGTCAAAGGTGCAGACGCCGCCCTGGAATCCCGTCGGTACGTGAGCCAGGAGTTGACCAAAGCCAGATCTGCAAGGTACCACAGCACCGCGTGGGGCCAGCGGGTCGGAGTGGACGCAGTGAGGGGGGTCTTGTAAAGATTTTGCAGATCTCTGTTTAAGCGAGCAGACATCTGAGCCTTCTCGAAGTTGTCAGTGAGTAAGGCCATGTTCCTCTGTCCATTCCCAGCGGTAGAAAGTATGAAACCGCAGTGTGACCTGCGCAGCATCAGCTTCCCGTCCGAGCTCACAAACTCGTCCCCGATCTGCCCCCGTGCCCCCCCCACCCTGCCCGCCCCGTGAACACCAGCTGCAAGCAGACGCTCCAGCATGGCCGGCGTGGAGAGCTCCTGTTTGCAAAGAAACACCATACTGCCCTTGGAAACCATTTTCTCTACAGCGTCTTCTTTGTCGGAGAGATCCAGTTTAAGATCCACATGTGACAGTAGGCCACTAAATCCAATTAATGTAGTGCAGTGGAGAGACGGCTTGCTGCTGTACGTCCTGCCAGTCAGAGGAAGTGGATACTGGTCGACTGCATATTCCCCCTTCTGTCCCAGCGTCTGGCAGCCTGCGGCGAAACGTCTCAATATCGGCTGAACCTTCCACAACGGGTCAGGAGGTGGTTTCGATGCAATCGCATCACTTGTCGGTTCATCTCGGCCCTGCCCATCTCCCGCCGTTACACACTGTCCGCTTGGGCTCGCATCCAGCTGTGCATTGTAAAAGTCGCCGTCTTGCGCCGTTTCCTGGACATCTGCATTCGCCGGATCCGTCGAAGGGGAAGTCAACTTGAGCATGCGGGTCAGCTCCAGGAACCGGGACAGTGGCATCGCTTCAGCGATCAAGGGCACTTTAGTCAAGTCCTCCCAGTAAAGTCTCGGACTCGGGAACTAAAAAGTAACAACAAATCAAATGAGGTTGTGATCACATCAAACCAACAGCCCTCATTTAATACAGCGCTTTTCAAAGTGTGGAACGTGAGGGAGACGTCAAGAAATCATGACGCCAATATATGAGAAAAATATGGTTCAGCTTTGAATGTCATTCAAGTGGAAAATAGTAAATAATAGATGTTTGTGATAAAAATGATCAATTCAACAGAAATGAAACCCAAACATTGAAGAATGTACAATTATATTTTGGAATGACCACAAGAATAAAAAAAAAAAAAAGTGTCTCGTTCTAAAAGTATACACATTGTTAAAAATAAAATAAAAAACCTGTTGCTTATCTATGGAAAACTCAAGTTTGTACGTGTTCTTCAATATAAAAAATCTGCATCATGTAAACAAACTGGCATTAAAAATAATCAATTCTGACATTTAATATTCTCTGTTTTTAATCAGAACTGAAGTTAGTTAAAAGATTTGCACAATGAAATATACGCAAATACAATAGTCTGTACTATTTTTACAGCAGTTTTGTGAAGTGGACATTATTGTCCTCAATGACTTGAGGAGTAAGTCATTTAAACTGATTCCTGGGGGTTAAAACACATTTTTAGAACAAACTATTTTTTAGGAGTCTATTTAAAAGTCATAGAATTACTTCAAGTGAAGGACCTCGGCAGTAACTAGGATGAAAAGAGTTCTTTAAACAACATGTTATAGTGTGAAGAACATAAAGCCGTCCTTGGTGAGGGACAAAGTGGTGTGAGATTGGTGTGTGAGTGCATTCCCTGTTTTCGGAGGTTCACCCTCCCACATTTTAAAAACCACTGATTTAAAATATTAAATAAACAAAAATACAAACCTTCAAAGTTCCCATTGCGATGTGAATCCCAACGAAGCATGCTACTTCCCTGCACGTGACGGGGTTTGGCATGGTGGAGAGTTTATTAGTGCAATTGGTGAATTCTACCCAGGTTTCCCAGTTAAAATACGTGCAGAAATAATCAATGGGCTCTCTGGTCCTGTTTTCTCTCGGATCTTGGAGCACGTCTGATGAAGTTGATTCACTGAAGGAAGAAAATAACCTGAAGAGTGAGTGTCACACGTTAAAGCCAAACAGCTGACACACTGGCAATAATGACATGAGCACCAGGTGTGTGTAACTTCGTCTTGTATGACAACATATAAATAAAGTTTCAATCTGCACCACATCATAATATTTGCTGTAATCAAAACTAAATGATTGTTTTATGTGTTTGTACTTTGTTCAGGAAAAAAAAAACAAAGTTTCGCTGTACCTTCCGGACGTTTGGCCCGGCCGTTCTGCGGTGTTGGTTTGGTCCTTACTGAAATAGGCCATGATCGCCGCCTCCGAGTCAAGTTGTGGATCAGACCATTCAAAACTTCCATTGTCTTCTTCATCAGAACTCTGAAGAAGATAGTCCCGGAGGTCTGGCGGACGCTGCCACGCAGGGTCTGAATGTCCAAACATCAATTGATGAATTAAAATGAGCAAACTTGAACACAATAAACATTTGGAATTAAAATGGAAGCGGAAGCTAACCTTGCGGATTAGTAAAGTCACCGACTCCTTTTTCGGATATCAGACATTGAACTCCTGTCTCCTGGTAGTCTTGTGAAGAAAGGCTTCTTTCGTCTGTTTTAACAGAGTCCAATTAAAATCTCCATTCTTTGCTGGAACATTATTCAAATAAAAAAAGACAAATACTCACATGTATCACTTTCTGCTGTTTGATGTTCGACCTGAAGTGTGTCGCTTGGCCCCTCAGCAACAACCTCCCTTTCCTCCTCTTTCACCGGGTAAAAGATACACTGGTTTGTGTTGAACTCCGGGGAGACGCCACAGTCCCTCGGCGTCTCTTCAATGTCCATGACTGAAAGCACAAACCCCAAAAGACATAAGCCCCCTCTTTAGCAAAACGTCTGAAAAAGTGGTATATAGTGATGACAGTATTGATGATTAGACGATTTTCTTAAATTGTAGAACCGTGTTGTTTTCTTCTTACATGGGACGATGGCGTTTTCATCGCTCACTGGCTCCACATTCCAGCGGATGTGTTTGCTGCTCTGCGTGGCCTGAGGATCACTCAGCATGACGCAGCTTTCCTCCTTCACCAGGACAGTCCTCGTGTTGGGTGAGGTCCCGCTTGAATCCTGTCTGCTTTGGCAAACCTGCAGAGTTCCCGTGGCTTCGATTTCCACCTTAATCTCCTGACAACCTCTCTGTCCAGTGAGGAACTTCTCCAGTATGATGCCAGGGGACTGGTCGGCCTCTCGTCTTGCTTCCTGTCCTTGCAGCCCTCCTTCGTCGGTGACTTGGTGAACATCGGTGTCTACAGACTCCAACTCAAACACATGTTGTTCCTCGTGAGACTCCTCTGATGTCGAGCCAATGGGAAGCGCGGTAGCTTTGCTGGCAGCAGGTTTAGAGGAGGACTCCTCCTGCGGAGAACTTTCTGTGCCAGTGTTGCTGTTAATCGCGCCTGAATCTGGAGTTATCGG
This sequence comes from Lipophrys pholis, assembly GCF_963383615.2. Taxonomy (NCBI): domain Eukaryota; kingdom Metazoa; phylum Chordata; class Actinopteri; order Blenniiformes; family Blenniidae; genus Lipophrys; species Lipophrys pholis. The sequence goes on along the minus strand of NC_137639.1, from coordinate 13,894,356 downwards.
ACGCTTTTCATAAACCACGTTACATTCATCTTGTTCTTTTTCAGATTCTGTCTCTCTGGCAGTATCTTCTCCTGAAGGCCACTTTGAGATCATGTCCCTTTTCACACATTCTGTCATTCTTGTCTTCCTCCTGACAGCGACATTCTCTCCATCCCTTTTCTTCTGGACTAGAAGTTCTACCTCCTCTTCTTTGACCTCCACTGGATGAGTGGAACAGGATACTGTTTGCAAAGTCAAGCCTCTTTCAGTTGTTACATTATTACCGTGCTCAGGATTCTCTGGATCACAGCTCCCATTTGATTCGTTTCGGGAGGTAGAGTCTCTGTCATTCTGCTCGCCGACGGTGACTAAATCCACCTCGAGGACCAAATCCTCCTTGATGTCCTCCTCCTTGTTGCTGAGAACTTCAGCTCCGATGCGAGGACTCTCTGGAGTCGGGTCTTCCAACTTGTCTTTGTCCGATGGCTGGACCGCCGCCGCTGTTTCAGAAGCCTTTGTTGGAGTGAGGTCAGTCGCAGAACATTCTGATGTGAAATTTATTTGCTCCGTGTTATTTTTCATTTCAAGTGACGGTGAGGGATCCTCTGGACAGGTAGGAGGTTGATCACCTGCTCCTGTTTTAGTCCCAAACATATCTTCATAGGCACTCGTTTCAACATCTGCAGGAGGAATAGGTAACGACGGGGAAGGAATTAAAGCTGGAAAAGAGACATTTCGCTCTCGGTCTTCTAAGGACATCTCTGGTTCCGTATCCCAGTCTGCTGCAGCATTCATCAGCCCGACAACCGTATGATCTTTAGGGAGCTGGTAAATATCCAAACTAGAGACACCTTCAAATAGGTTCCCGTTAGTGTATGTGAGGCTGGGACTTTCAACAATATGCACCATTGTCTTGTGTTTCTGGAGGGAGGAGACCTCACTGAACCTCTCTCCACAGTCCTTACACTGCAGCTCACGCTTCGAAGTTATCACACCTTCCGTCTCCACTTTTGAGGAGGCTTTACGTTTCCTGGTGGCCTTGGTCTTGGCAGGCGGCGTCACGGCCGATTCAGGGGAAGGCTGCGGCGACGGTAACAATTTAAGAGCTTTCTGGTTCTTGTTGGGTCTTCCCTTTTTCTTCTCCTCTGATGTGGGCTCATTTCTCAGAGGACTGACCTTGTCGTTGATTTTAGTTCGGGTTTGGGAGTCCTGAGGTGAAACCTCGGGTGTCTGGTTGGAGGTCTTTGAAGGGTCTAACTTGTAAACTTTTAGCTGGGGCTGTTTGTGACCTTTCAGAAGAAGTAACGAGTCTTGCTTTATGCGTGAACCTGGACTTTCTGCCTTTTCCACTTTTTCCTTAGTTGAAAGGTTTTTCTTTGTTTTCCCACCCTTCGTAGCCTGAAGCTGATCTTTTTGCATTATTTGGGGTTGTTTTTTCTTTTTAAACATAGGTGAATTTACAGTTTTGTGTGCCATCACTCCCTTCTGGGCTTCTTTTTGCTTTTTCACTTTACCTTTCTTTGCATCCTCTTTTACTTGTTGTGAGACCTGGTTTGGAGACGTGGACTGTATAATGGCTGCAGATAACACGCCCCCTGTCTCGTCCTTTTTCCCCTTTTTCCCCTTTGACTTTTGACTTGACCCACCGACTTTCTTCTCCGACTGATTTGTTTTTGCTATTCTACCTCTGGTCACATTTTCCTGCACTGGCTTGCGCTGCTTCGAGAGCTTCTTCTGTTTCATGGTTTTCTTTTCCTTGTTTTGTGGCCCAAACTTCACAACGAGGTGAGACTTTCTTGTTCTTTGGCGTTTCGCTGGTCTGGCATCATTGTGCAAGTCATGCCGAGACATTGATCCAAAAAGGTCTTGCACGTACCCTTGAAAGACAAACGCCTGGGCGGGCTTTCTCTTCCGCACTTTCACCAGCTCTTGAGCTGACATTACGTTCATCGGCGATTCTGAGATCCGGAGCACCTGCTTGGTCTGGGATCCATCCTGAGCCTGCTCTGTAGCAGGCGAGTCCTCTGCTGGGGACGTTGTATTCTTGTCTTTGACTGGCAACTTCTCAAATGGCTCTTCCTCCTGTTTTTCCTCCGTCTTTTGCATTTGGCCACCATCCGTCACGGGGTGACTTTGCTCTTGGTCTACTGTTTGTGTCTGAGAATCGGCCTCAGCTTTAGGATTAGAGTCAGATTCACTTTGAATGTGTGTATGACGTCCTGGAGAAGCCAAAGAGCATGAACGAACGTCTTGTTGCTCTGGTTGTAACGATGTCAGCTCCAACTCAACGGTTGAGAGTAAAGGTGGGACTGACAGGCTGGTACCAGGCTCGACAATTAAAGTACCATCCACAGTCGGACCAGGAGCCTCAAACTCACTGGTTGGTAAGAGAGAGGAGGAAGTGATTTCATTTGGAGGCACATTTTGTGAATGCTCCAGCTCCTCAGTTGGTATCAGAGCAGGAGTGAGCTCTAATATGACTGTTTGCTCGAGGTTTTGTTTGAGATCATCTGCCTCACTCTGACAAATCATTGTGTCCAAGGGATTGGAGTGGAACGCATTAATCCCAGGTTGGTGAAGAATCTGATGTATCACCTCTCCCTCAGTTCCCACGATTTCTTCAGCAGAAACAACCGTCAGCTCGATATTTCCACCTGCTGCCAGCTGTGAACCCAATTCTGAGAAAGAGGGATTTTCTAGTTGTCCCTCTGGTGTAATAGGTTCCAATATAATAGTTTGCTCCATTGAAGGACATTCACTGTTCAAAGGGTTCGATTCCATCTGTTTCAGTCCGAGCAAATCTATCTGTGTTGGACCAAGGTTCTGCGGCACTTCAAGTGGCGGGGCATGAGGTGGTACCTGCCCCAATATGACGACTTGATTCACTTTTTGTATATTTCCCATGGACTCTATCATTCTGCGTATCTGCTCTGTATCAATATTGCCATCAACTTTTTGCAGCGGTCCGTTGGGCTCCACCTGGAGTAGTGCTTGCTGGCAAATAGATATTGGAGTTATTATTGGTAAACATTGTTTTACTTGCTGGGGGGCATTGCTTCCCGTGGCAGGGAACAAATTGTGCTTTTTTCTCATATGATGTTGCCTCGTCTTGAAAGTCTTGAAAGTGGCCTTGCATACAGAACAAGGATACTTTACCGTGGAAGCACCTGTAGATAACAAAGACAGAATGTAGTGAGGCACCTTGAAACCAAAGGTTCGATGGGTTGACATGTAAAACTTAATCAATAAGTTAAATTTAAACCGACCCATCATTCTTACCGTCTTTTTTCCTTGGTTGTGCTTTAGAAGTGGTGCCCCCTCCGGGTTCACTGTCTCCATTCTTGTGTGCGGCCATATGGTTCATCAAACTTTTGGATGTGTTGAACCTCTTTCCACATTCAGTGCAGACGAACGGCTTCTCTCCAGTGTGCTTGCGCAGGTGATACTTGAGCAACGTCATGGTTTTGCAGGGTTTACCACAGTCAGCGCAGGCGTAACCGTCCTGGCCATAATGTTTCTTTTTATGAACCGTCAGCTCAGAGGTCTTCCGAAACGCCACGCTACAGATGGGACACTTGAAAGGTTTTCTCTCGATGTGGGCTTTCTGGTGAGCCATGAGCTCAGTAGAGTTTGTGAAGTAGCGATCGCAAACATAGCAAGCAAAAAGGGCATTCTTCAGGATTCTCTGCTCATATTCTGTCGGGTGGTTCGACTTCAGATGGCGCTCTTTGCTCTTGGCGTCACTGAAGATTATATGGCACGCGAAGCACTGCAGGGAGATCTGAGAGGCTGAAGGGAAACATGACAAATGTGGCGTCAGACTGCTGTCACAAAGAATAATGATGCACATAGAAAATGTGTTTGGGTCTAAACATTTATCAACGCATGTCTTCACAACACATTTACCAGTCAAAAGAAATGGTTCATGTATGTCTGATGCATAAACATTAATTGTTAAAGCTTCTTGTTAGTTTGGTCACCAAGTCCATTTATCACCCTAAAACATATTAAAGTGTGTCGACTTGTTACACTTCATTTCTATTTAAATGCTTAAAAGGAGCTTTAAAACTCTGCAGGCCGTCTGGTCCCCTGGACCAGGAGGACAGAGCGCATTACACCTGTTTAAAAGTCCCTACACTGGTTCATTTTTAGGAAATACTTTATTAATCACAGGGAAATTCTTTAAAAAATATCTTTATAATAGATTAGACTATGTTAGATTTGCCTTTATTACTCTAACAGTGGAGAAATTCACAGTGTTGTCAGCCGCAGTACACACAAAAATACACACATAATAAACAGAGAAATTGCATATTTAAGAAAAAATCTGCAAACATAAAATCCCCACATTAAAATATACATTAAAAAACAGTGCAAGTCCGGACGGAGAAATAATAAACGTATGTATACATGTCATGAAATAGTGCAACTAACCAGTGTAATGTGAATGAATATTTCTGGATGTGAATATGAGAATTGTCTCGGCTGAAAACATCCTGAACATAATGATTAGTGACACGAAGTGAGGACTGCTTCACTGAAGCTTTTTGAAAAACATTAACTTTTTTCTTTACATTATTTTAACAGACTATTCAAGCATCAACTTGATGTTTGCTGTGTTGCTTCTGTGTCCTAGTTCCTACTATAAAGGGAGACAATTGAAACAAAGGTTTGATCATCTCTTCAATTACTGAAATCAAGAAGAAGGTAAAATACTCACATGTGAGCAGATCAGTCAGCGGTTGGGCCACATCTATTTTTAAAGGATCTGTCATGGCCTTCTTAGAGGGCAAGTATCTCCTGCCGTCGCTTTTATCCTTTGCTTTTGGTTTGCTTTTGGTACCTCCATCAGGCGCTGGTTCTGACTGGGCGCCCGCCTTTGCTGTAGCGTCTGGTTCAGTGCTCGCTGGTGTCTGACCAACAGCATCGAGCTGCATCCGAGCTGCACTGGAGGGAGTGTCTGCTGTTTGCACTCCAGTCTCTCTTTCCTCCGTAGTGACGGCTGTGTCCCTCGCAGCAGGACCGGCTGACAGATTCGCCTCCTCTGCAGCATCTTCTTGACTGTGTGCCGGCTCAGCTTCAGGGTCTGGTGGTGGCTCTGTGGCGGATGCGGTCACGGTGCTGGAGCCCTCGTAAGCCTGTGTTAGACTCTGCATGGCTCCTTTCTTCTTAGATGCTTTCGGTCATGTTTCTTAGAGACCTTGACCCACAAAGAGACACATGTAGATGTTAATAATGCATCAATTGTGTTGCAAATATGTAATAAAAAAAAAAAAAAAAGGAAACCATGGTGGTGGAACAGCACCTTTGCTCTTTACATCACGACACTGGAGAATAACTGAGCTCTACCATTTGAATTACAATAGAAGACAGAAGAATGTGGAGGGCAGCTAGAGGAGGAAGCACGTTTCTAATATTTTAGGTCTGACTACAGTGCTAGGACACATTTTCATCTTGCTGATGGTCTCTTCGGTTATCTCTCCCATCCAACCACATTGTGAACCAGTAATCACAGGTAACATTGAATTATATGGCTCGATTGTTTGACTAAGGGCGAAGTGAGGGCGCAACCATGAGCGTTTTAAAACTCACCCAGCGTATATACAAGCAAATACTGCGCGCCCAGATTATTGTGCAAACACGGGCGGTGCGTATTTATACAGAAAACGGAGCTTTAATCTCACCCAGGCCGAGTCGTTCGCCGCTGTCCGTGCGTCCTCTCACAAAGCGAACCGACTAAACAGACGCGGTGACGTCACGTCCGACGATGAGAAGCGATGACTTATGGGAGTTGGAGTTTTTCCTTCATTGTTACGAGGACAGCAAACTATTCATCAGTTGAGACTAAATGCGCTTCTCCCAAAAAAGAAAATAAACATAGATAATTATCTTAAGGAATTAAAATTGGGCTTCTTCTTTAACCCTTCATGGGGCAATTGACTATATTTGGTAACTTGCTCATCTTATAGCGTTTTCACAAAATACCAATGACAATTTAAATAGGATTACAGAAGATACACATTGACACGTCGGCGCCCTTTGTACAATCCATGTAAATAATACCAGAGTATAGCAGTTTTGTTGTAAATTTGTATTATATTCACATAAACAATTGGACTATCGTGCACTTTTTTTTAAAAACTTATTTTATTTCATGTTTATGCAATAATGGTGGATGTGTGGAAATGTAGCTGATGTTTTCATGTTTTTTGATGAGATGCAGGGAGGTGGAATTTCCTTTCAGGAAAGTAATAAAGTGCTATCTTATCTATCCAGTTGATGTGTGCCATTGCACATCAACTGGCATTGGATGAGCCACAAGACATATGTGAGGCCTTATAGTCACAGACTACCGAGGCAATATTAACACTGTGGACACGAGGTAAACTGGGGTACCCTACACTTACTGGGCAATTTCCTCAATATTTCATTAGTCAGAAGTGTCATGAGATGTTTTGTTGTGCTATATGAATTAAACTGAAATAATAAGATTTCAAGTCTAGTCAATTTAACGCCTTTAAAAATAGTTTCATTTTGATTTAAGTGAATTACAGCTTGCCCTTTTTTATTGTTAAAAAGGGAGGGAGGGGGGGGCTAGCTGTGTGTTTATATTATTTGGAGATATGGTTAATATTATCACCACCATGCATACATTACATATTACAGAATGGAAATAAAGCAAAAATATTTCACGAGAACAAACTAATCTTTAGGAAGACTTGCCTGCTGGTATCAGGAGATGTTGTTTTACCTTCTTTACTGGGACCGTCGTCTCCTGAATAGTAAAAGTTTAATGTATCAGGAAACATAGTGAATTCAGAAGATTTGACTTTGTGCCTCATTCTTTCTCTTAGAAAACCTAAAATCCCTCCAAAGCGCGATGGCTCTGTTTACTCCACCATTTTAAATAGCCATACATCAACTGAAGGACATTTCTGGTTAACATCCTCTGTACACAGAATGATGAACACCAAAACTCATTTCTAATGCACTTTATTGTCATTTGAACTAAGTTCATTGTCAGTTTGTCATGTTCAATGCCTTGCAAAACAAAGATTTCATTTAACACACCAAAAAACATAATAGAACGTAACATAGCATGATTTGTGATTAAAAATGAATGTTAAATAAATGTCAAATCCCCCAAAGAGACTCAAGTTTATCAGCTGTTCACATGATTTAGTTGAAAAAAAAAAAGAAAAAAAAAGTTGATTTGTAGCAAAGACAGTCATAATAGAACTTAAAGAGCAAAAATAAGCATACATTCTTCTGTGACACTTCATGCCTCCATATCGTCATCTTGTAGCATCGGTATTTCCCCGGTTGCATGTTTTATATAATGTAAATGCAGCCCTGCCATTTCATCAAAGCCCATATCACACTCAAAGCACTCCCACTTCCAGTATTTGTGCTCTCTGTGCATGCCATCGCTCTTCTCTTTCGTTTGTGACTCTGCAGCCTCTGACTCTGACATGTCGGACCCGGCGGTCACTGGTGGTTTGGGAACTCTGAAGCAATGCGACGGTTCTCCACAATCCGAGTCGGAGCTTTCAGGATTTGCACCGTCGTCGTCGTACTGCTCCGGGGGTTCACTTGGGTTTTCTTGCACATCCTCTCCTGATCCGAGCTGCTCCTCCACGCCTGTGTTGGCTCCTGGTTCCTCTTTGATGTGTGGGAGGAGGGGGTCTGTTTCAGTCTCTCCCTTCACTTCAGTGAGGGTGGAATCCCCCGTGGCCATACCGCGGCGCCACAGCACCGATTTATGCGTTTTTTTCTTGTGTACAAACAGTTTTCGGGGATGGAAGAAGCTCCTCCCACACACCAGGCATTTATAAACCCTTGCTTTAGGGAGCCGCTTTAACGATTCGGGCTTCGTTGGGCATCTCCTCTGCTTCACATTGTGATTTTGCAGGTGTTTATCTAGAGTCTCTTCAGTTAAAAAGCCTAAGGCGCAGCTTAAACACCAAAAGGGTTTCTGTCTATGTAACTCCAGGTGAGCCATCCAGGATTTCACAGTGATGAAGGATCGGTTACACTGTTCACACGCGGGAATCGATTCCTTGATTGTCCGACGCGACCTGTGAACTCTGAGGTGACTCAGGAGGCGTGTTTTCCTGATGAATGACAGCCCACAATCTGGGCACTCATACTTTGGCAGAATTGGCTCAATTACAGACTCTTTCTTCGTTGGTGGACTTGGATTCTCGTGTAATTTCTGGTGCTTTTGGAACGAAACCAGGTATATGTAAATCTTTCCGCACACAGAGCAGGTAAAGAAATTCCTCGGCTCAATGTTTGCAGCGGAGGAATGGCCGTCGCCTTGAACCTGTGCGAGTCCCGAGCTGCTCACATCTTTGCCCTCTTCTTCCTCAACTCTCCAAGAAATCAGCTCTGCTGAATTCCTGTTGTCTTCTGCAGTACCATCCTCTTCCTCCAGAGCGTGCTGGTGCAGGTGAGTCATGTAGTCCTCCTGCTGTTCGAACTTCAGTCCACAATCTTCACATGCAATGCTTCCTTCTGTCTCTACAAAGGGAAAATAAAACAGTATAAGCTTGCATATATATATATATATAACATGTGTAAACAGAATTAACTAGTTTATAAGACAAATTCTTATCCCATGGTCACTTTAATATTGAGAGTTGGTTGATATGCAGATTTTTTTTTTTAAATCACAAACCTGTGATTTCGATCTATCAATAGGAAAGTACTGTGATACATAGTGTGTGTGGGTGTGTGTGTGTGTGTGTGTGGGGGGGGGGGGGGGGGGGGGGGGGGGGGGGGGGGGGTGTTGGTCTTTTCTTCATATTGTGCTTTTAACTAAGCTGATTATTGACACATTTCTAAGTTTTCTATAGTTTTAATTGTGTCACATTTTGCTGCGACTTCATTTGTCTAGTCATCTCTGCCACTTTCTTTCCAAAGTTTTACTTCAAACACAGGTGCATCAAAAACAAATGAATATAAAGGAGAAGCTCTTCTTTTATCTAGAGTTCAATTCAAACAGTGAGAAGTCTTTGTAGTCAAGATTTACTAAATTAAACAAAAAAGCCTGTTTAGTTTTGACGACGCAACTGCATGTTTCCTGCAGGGTATTTATTGATCGGGGTCAACAAACCAGACGACCTGTTGACACTTCAATAATAATTCTCCAGCAGCAGCTTCCTAGGTTCACTCTGCTGGTTTTAGGCGGGTGGTGTCCTCCAGTTAGAACTTTAGCGTTTTTCAGCCAAAATAAGAGCCGCAACCTTTCTCTCCATGCAATCCAGTAACATTTCGGAGAACTTCTGGAGTCTGGGAAATCTGATGACGATGGAAACAAAGTCAAGATTTAGATTGATTCCACACATGTTACTCCGTGGCATTTATTAACATCAGTGTGAAAGTTTTCAGGTAATTTTATGTCCCATTTACTTAATTTAGATGTAATAAGAAAAAGAAAGTCAAACTAACTGAATTTTGTATGAACAAAATACTAAATATGTTCTTACCCAGTTGTTCTACCAACCACGAATGAGATGAAAATGCTTACCTCAGCAAAAAAATACATTTTTAAATTCACCCCTTACATTTCTTTGAGGCTTCTTTTTAAACGTATCACACAGCAGTTACATTTAAAAAACTACGGGTTATTTAGTAAAAAAAAAAATTGTTACTAGTCATTAAACATGGTCAAAGACTTATACTATGTTTAAAACATTTTTGATGAAATTCCCCAGGCTAATATAATATATATATATATGAACAATAACTGAAGAAAATGTCTACAGCTCATGGCATTACCCACCCAAAAAGTTAATCAGGAAACAGAAATAATTCAAGGAAACTGCACACATGATTTTCAAAGGTGTGTCCTGATGATAGTGATGTTAAATCATTTACACAGTGCAAACATTCTTGCAATAAAAAAAGAAAAGAAAGGGGAATTCCCTTTATTTAATCTTTGAGAGCTCTTGGACTTTCCACAACAAGCAAGTTAAAGAAGCAGTCAAATTGTGTATTGGTCATGTAATGGAAAAAAAAAATCAACAATAATTCTTCATACACCAAACAAATATTGTATTAGAAAAGTGCTATTCTAGACTGAGGAACTTAATCATCTTGCCACAACACAGATTTCTAACACTGAAAAGAAGGAAAACACAGGAGTCAAATCATGATAAACAATATCTACACAACATCCAGCTCATTGTGTCGTTAGTTTATGGGAGTGTGACGCCAAACCTCGGAGCGTCATGATCAACCAATCTGCATTAAAAGGTAAACATGTACACTGTTAAAGTTGTTTTCTGTCGTATATGCAAATATTTTAAGTCCTCAAAACATCCGAAGAGAGAAAATCAGCAGCAAAATGGGTAAAATAAAGACTTTCATGTGCATTATTGTTTCAATGCAGTCATAAGATGAAAAACAGTGTTGACAGCACTTTTAGCTTCAAATGCAGGAGGAGCAGAAATGTTTTTATACAGCTTTTCTCTTATAGCTTGACAAACCTCAAAGCGAAATCCCAAAACTCACATTCATGCCAGGTCTGATGAAGAACAGAGGCTCAAAAGTCTGTACATTTAAGTTGCCAACATAAGTCACATGTGCGTACGATACAGTCCAGTGTAACCGAAAGCCTGAGAAAGTAACCAACAGGACAGCTTCATTATCAAGAATCCCAGATCATGAACAGAACAACAGGAAAGTCAAATCAAAGGTCCAAAGGAACATTTTGTGAGCTCATGATTGACAGTTCAAAAAAAATTAAAAATCTACAGTGTCCTTGTTATCTAATAACCCCGGGCATGTTCGATATAGTGCTGGTGCAAATCACTTTCGTTGCGAAAAGTTGTTCCACATTCAAGGCATGCGAGGTCCTCGGGTTCTCCTGGTGATACGGGAGCTTCACTCGGTCGCTCGTACGTTCGCACACAATCCTGGTGGTGATCGATGAGCTCCTGTATTCCACGGAAGGTCCCGGGACAAAGAGAGCAGTGGTACGAGTTGTTGCGGTCGCACTGCTGCGTCTCGTGTTTTTGTAAAGCGGTTGGCGACAGAAAGGCTTTGCCACAGTGTTGGCACTTATGGCTGTTTTGCGGCTGGCTGCCTGGCTCAGGAGCAGCTTGTCTCGCGGGAGAGGATTGCAGAGTCTCCCCACTGCTCTGGGCTTTTGGGGGCTTTGGGGTCAGGGCGGCGCTGAGCCGGTAGCGGACCTCGTTGGGGAGGCGACACCGGACTTCGTCGTGCCAGGCGAGGTGCTGCTGCAGCTGATTCTCGGTCCAGAAGCCGTGGCAGCACAGAGCACAGCAGTACAGCCGGCTCTTCGCCTTCATCTTGTGCGTTCCCAGCTGCTCCTCCGTTTGGAAGGCTTTCCCACACTTGTTGCACTTAAAGAAGCATTTGACCGCGTGCTCGGACGCATGGCTGAGCGGCGGGGAGCTCTCGGATGTGGCTTCAGCAGTCTGGCTTTCCGTTTTAAACTCCCGTTTAGACTCCAGACACATGGTCTTGTGCTCGAGGAGCTCACCTGCACAGCTGCACGGCTTCCCACAATCCAGACAATGGATGGATTTTACGGGCGACACAGTTTTCTGTCTTACTTTGCCGACAGGACTGCTGTTTGTCGTGACTGTGGCCGTTTCTTCAGCCGATGGATCTTCTTTCTGGTTCGCTTGTTCATCATTGGAGACTAAGTCCTCCATTGGATCAAAATAAAGAATTTGCTTTCTCCCCTTTGTGCTCTTTGAGTGCACCTGCCAGTTGTGGGCCTGCAGACCTTTTGCTTTAGCAAAGGTCAAACCGCAGATGAGACAGTTGTGGATTTTAGATTTCGTGGACTTGGCACCGCTCCGACTGCAGTTTGGATCAGCCTGTTCAGGACTGTGTTCCAGCGGCTCGTCGACGTTCTGGTCCGCTGCCTCCAGTTTGACAGTTTGTTCCCTTTTAAAACTGGCAGATGGAGGCGAAGCTTGAACACCCTTGTGGGAACACCCTGGGCTTGAGCTCTTCTCACTTTGGTTTGATTCAGGTTCCGTCTGAGACTCGGGACTAAGGACATTGTGGCGTGCGGTGGACGGCGAGCTCTTCTTTTCACCGTGCCATCGTTTGTGGGAGCCGAGAGCCGCGTTAGTCAAAAATCGCTTCCCACATTCCGAACAATGAAATTGACTTTTATTTTGCCCGTCCGGCTTATGATCCCGAAGCGTGGCAGAAACTTTCAAATCGGCTTGTGCAGCAGAATTTTCACCATGAATTCTTTGATGAAAGTTCAGAGCTCGAATGACTGAAAAACTCTCGTCACATTTGTGACATTTGTATTTAAGTTTGCGCTTGCTTGGACTATTGAAGTTAACTTCATCCGTGTCATTTATCTTCACCTCTCTACTGTCCAGCTCGTTCTTCACCTCAGTTTGCACGTTTAATCGGCCAGAGCTTCCCTGTGTATGGACGGCGTCAATAATGTGAGACGACTCTGTCTTTTTGACATCTGGACCATCTCTTTTAATACAAAGCTTCTTGTGAGCCCTTAGCGAGACCTTGTTGTTGAAATACGCGAAACACGACGCACACTGAAGATCCTCCAGTGTGACTGTGGATCCTTGGGAAGATGGAGCAGGCCCGGTCTCGTAACCGTGGCTTTTGAGATGAAACTGCAGTGCTTTGGCCCGTGAAAACAATTTCCCGCAGTCGGGGCAGCTGTACGTGTTTTTTTGCAACTGTTCGACTTGATGCTGGAAAGACTTGATTGGCGGCGGCAGTAGCTGGTCGCTATGCACCACCTGGTGTCTGAGGAGACTGGAAAAGAGACGAAACGACCGGTTGCACAGTTCACATTTGTGATCTCCATTTTCGTGTTTACGCATGTGCAGCGCCATGATTCCCTTGTGGCGAAATTTTCTGCCACAAACTGGACATGCAACCTTCATTGAGGAGCGTGCGTGTCCATTAGCGGAGTGCAAAGACCCTGCAAAGCCTTTCCTCAGCCTCAAATCTGCACACTCCGTCTGACTTTGCTTATGGTGGGAATAAGCCCCCAAAGACCAAAAACCCTTTCCACACTGCTCACAGTGATAGACCTTTGGGCCCAGCAGGGTTTTATTAGGATTATACTCTTTTTTAGTGTCTGAAAGGTTCTCTCTCTTTTGCGCTGAGCAGGTTTTCAAATGGTTGAATAAGCTAGACGCGTGCAAATATGACATCATGCAATCTGGGCACTGGAACGGTTTGCTTTTTGGGTGATTTAACTGATGAGCTACAAAAGCAGAAAAACGAGTGAAGTTTTTACCACACTCGATGCATGTCAAGTTTGTTGTCTCTGCTCCCTCTTCCTGAAGCAGCACATCATGGCTTAGGCTCGGATCACTGTGTGCTTGTATGTGACTGCAGTGTGCTGCAAAGCTACTTGTTTGGTGGCCACAGGTATTACACGAGTAGATTTCCGCTGACTGACCTTCAATCTGATGTCTCCTCTTATGAACGCCATGAGACGTTCTGTGCATGCGCAGTGATGACGGACTAGGGAACCAGCGGTGACACTCGGGACAACGGAACCGATCCGTGTTCTCGGCCTCCTTTGTCGCCTGCACACTTGACTCGTCGGCTTGGTCAAAGTCGATCTGCACGATTTTCAAGTCCATGTCTGGTTTGTGGAGGAAGCCGTCTGCATCGTCCCTCGCGTCCTGATCCGATTCACACAGAAGCTCGAGGTCGGGGTCCACGTCTTGGACGTCCTCACCCTCAGACTCACTGGCACTGATTACCTGTACATTGAAATCTCCCGGTTCATAACTCTCCATGTCATCGTCACTCTCGTTATTGGGAGTTTCTTCAGTTGTACTGGTGGGACACAAACTCTCCTGTTGCACCTCTGACTCCGGAGAAGTCTGCTGATCATCCATTTGATTTCTGCCGCCTTCTGGTGTTGCTTCTTGGGTTACCGGATTGGAGACTGTCTGTGCACCCTTCTCCGTTTCTTTGAACGCATCTGTGTGATGAAGCTGATGGGCGTGGAGAGCAGAAGCCCTGGAAAACTTCAGCCCGCAGTCTTTACATTCGAACGCCTTCTTCTGTACCTGACACACCTGATGAAGAAACGACTTGGAGGGAGTCTCCCCGTGTGCCATGCGCCGGTGCCTGTAGTAGAACGTGAGCGTCATGAACACTTTCCCACACTCCTCGCATGGAAACTTGTTCGAGGAATCCGGAGACTGATTAGCATGCCATCGCTGGTGGTTGAAGAGAGCGAGGTGGCCGTTAAAAACCTTGTTACATTCGTGGCAGGAGAACTCATTAAAGCTCTTCTTTGTCTTTTGTTTCAGTTCTTCGGGAGAGCACTGGCTGTTGCGGCTGAATCGCTGGTGTGTTTTCAGGCGGTACAGGGCGGAAAAAGCTTTACCACATACACATTTGAAAAGGTTTTCCGAACAATTCTTCGCCTGAGGTTCACTGGGCTTGCCGTCTACCGGAGGTTCGCTCGTCTGCGGGGCATCTCCTGAGCTCTTGTTTTTCGACTTGATCAACTTTTCCTCGTGACAGCGGCGATGAGCGTCGAGCGCTGAAGCTCGCGAATAACTCCTCCCGCAAGACTCGCACTGAAACGACTTCTTTTTCAAATGTTCGAGGTCGTGAAAAACTGATTTGGAGGGCGGTCTGTGAGAGCGCTGGTGGTTGAGAAAGTGTCCGATCACGCCATAACATTTCCCACAGTCTGGACACTCGTAAGTCGGATGCTTCGTCGTCCCTGAATTTATCGGACCTCCAGGCGTCTCCTTGGGGAACTGCTCGTGATTTTTCATGTGCAGGTCGAAATCACTCAGTTCAACAAATGAGAGGGAACATAAAGTACAGAAATAAGGTGTTGCACAGTCCTTCTGTCCACTGTCCAACTGGTCGCCTGAGCACACGTTATCCTGTGGGTGTTGGCTGCAATGCTCCGAGTAGGCTGCCTCTTCCGTGAAGGCTTCTCCACAATCCCGACAGCAGAAAACCCCTAGAAATAGAAAAGGGGAAAATAGGAGGTCAAAGCCACTCCTGTTTCCACAGAAGAAAAAGAAAAGGAAAAAGAAAAGGAAAAACAAAACACTGGTGCAAACAACGTCTTTATTTTTTTTTACAACATAAAAAGGCTTCAAAGTGACAGTATAACCGCTGAACAGTACAATTTACAAAATGATAAAACTATAAAACTTAAGATGAGATCACTTTACGACAAAGGTGCAACATGGCGCTTTAGTTAGTCACACCACCAGCCACTGTAAAATCATTACTTGAATAAACCAATCAATGTTTAAATCAGGAGATTTTCCTGGAAGGTGTGTGTGTGTGTGTGTGTGTGTGTGTGTGTGTGTGTGTGTGTGTGTGTGTGTGTGTGTGTGTGTGTGTGTGTGTGTGTGTGTGTCTGCTCCTGGAGTTCAAACTGTTTATTACTAAAACAGTGCAGCAAACAGAATTTCTGAAAACATTTGAGGCGAGAAATAAATTGGGCAGTTGCAGAAGCTGTTCGTGTTTTGGTTCCACGACAGAGTTTTGGCGGTTTACAAAAGTTCTGCGACTCGTCGAACCTCCACGCAAATCTCCTGTGTGGGATCGTTTAGGTTTTGTCATTGAATACAACGGGGGAAGGAAAACAGTTTCAATGTCTGCAACTGTTGCTTGAAACATACCCCATTCGTTAAAGGAAACACGAGCAACCCACAAAACATGCACTGAAATCAAAGAGAAATCTCGGCCCATAAACCGAAGTGGAGACCAAACTGTGGGCGACGTGTACCATTGCACCCCTACATTACACTGTGCCACAAAATTCAACTCAAACATTTGGATCTTAACCTGCACAGAAAGCCGCCGACAACCGCTACTGCTGCCCGAATTCCAAAATTAGGTTTGTCGACAAAGAAATTAGTGGCCAGATCCGTATGCATTAGGTAGATCACTGTTGTCCCATTTGATTATACAAATACTTGACTACTATCACAATGATATTTAGCTTTGAAATACGAAAATGTTCAGACTTCGGTGCTTTATTGTGCTGCTATTGTCATACGTGACGGTATGTGTCAGTCACAATTGAGAGAAACGTGTAAACATTAAAAATGAAAAATGTAAAGAAAAAAAAAATGCATTTAAAAATGAAATACTTGAAAAATGTCCTATTTTCTTATTGACTGAAAAACAGGAAGATGTCCTGGATGCAATAATGCCGCAAAGGACATTTTTTAATTATTAGAAGTCATTTTGTATGTCTCCACTTTTTGAACAAGAATACAAAATATTAACAGTCAATTGATCCGTTATCATTGTAAGGTTATGTTTGTTTGCAAGCAAATACAAGAACTTGTCTAATAAGCCTTTTGTCTCTGGATATCAACAATATTGAATCAAGTTTTTATCCAATATCAGTGCAAAGTGATGTTAAAGTAGTTGTTTTTTTTTCATTACGCAATGTGTTCAGTCGCAGAATAAAAGCCCACACTGCATCGATTATGTGAACCAGTCGTGATTAGACACATTGCTTTGGCTGCAGTGTTTGCATCCAGATAATATTTTATGATCGGAACAAAACAAAACAGATTTAGATCCATGTCTGTTTGCTCTCTGTAAGACTGGGAGCCGCGTCTGATCAACACACAAGATGGACCATCAATCACTGTGCATTTCTCCTGGTGTTTAATTGTCCGTGTGATCTAACGTGGCGAACTCGGCGTGGGAAGGCACAGACACGTGAACCCTCGCGCTGCCACACGTAATGGACATGATCGACCGGGATGCCAACAACTGCAGGATACTCACTGTTGGGAGTGTCTCCAGTCGATGGATCGGCGTCCTTCCCGGGGGATGTTTCGTCCTCGTTGGGGTTGTTTTCCATCGCGTCCTCGCTGATCTCCGCCGGGGCAGACTCGTCCATCTTGGCGTGGCTCTGTGAGCTAGCTGACCCTGAGCTAGTTAGTTTCTCACCACACCAGTTATTATTGAAACAGTTCCTCAAGTCAGCTCATCTGCAGTCTGGACACGACGCATCTTAGAATGGAGTGAAATAAGTGAGTTATTGGCGCTGAACCTTGCTCTGTCCCTACTGTTGAGGAAATATTAGCCGATTTACTGTGCGCATGCGCATTGAGACGTCGCGCCCTCCCTTTACTCGTGTCTTCTTCTATTGTTTTGTTTCCGCTGCAGCCGTTGTTCTTCTTCGTTGGTTGTCGGCTGACACACAGGCTGAGCTGCAGTGACGCCTGTTGTGACACACGAAAACTGCGTGGTTCTCACTTTTACTGCGAGTTGATTCTTCTCTTTCATAGGCTGATATTTAGCACGTGCATAATATAGAATAATTGAAAACCCTGACCGTGGGGCAACATATTAAAAACATACCAATATAATAAAGTTGAGCATAACTGTATGCATATACTACTCAAGAAAAGTCAGGAATATTCAGCATTTCGGTGAAATTGCAGGATTGACCTAAAATACGTTAACCTTGAATTTAAGTAAAAACGTTTCAACGTTTCAGTACTTTTTGCACAACTTGCTGATCTCTAACAAAAAACTTAACGCCAAAATTCACAACGGGTGTTTAATCTGCGAGTCGACTAATTCAGTTCCACATTAAATTAGAACTGGTATTTACAGTCCTCCTTTTCATGTTGTTCACATTTGTATATCACGAGATCAAGACAGTGCTTCACACTTGATCAACTGTACATGACAAGTTATTGAGATAGGGTTGTTTTTTTTGCAGTGTAATAGCCACAACTGTTGTTGGCTTTTTCCCCCAATTAATTATTTGAAATTAGGAAATCACCATTACATGCTTAAATACCCTACTTTTTTGTCACTGGAACATGAACTATTTATTTACGATTGACAACCTCCAACCATACTTTACCAGACAAGCATTATAGATGTGGCGTTCATTCTGAACAGTTTGACTGTCCATAACAACAATCGGACGTTGAGCAGCAATTATACGAGCCAAGCATATTTCACATTTACCCAGGAAAACCCTCTGGAGGAAAAAGAAAACCATTCATGCTGGACAAATACCACAGGCCTGTTGCCCTGCCGGTTTGAACTAAGACCCTCCAAGTATTTTGGGCATGCATGTTGTGTGTTTTATCAGTGATGTCTCACACCTGAGCATTAGGGATATCATTTGAATCTTTCAGTGAACATTCAGATTCAGACACTATACATTTAGGCATTCTGTGAAGCACTGAACCACACAAAGTCGTAACCAAAGGTAGATTTATTTCTAATCCAACAAGTAGATGTCTTGGGAAGAAAAGAAAAAAAAAAGAAAGCTAAATCCATGCTAATACAGTGGATAGAGGTAGAAGGGCACGTTTTGAATGAAGCTGAAAGCTTAAAATGCACAGGAACATTTTATTTCAAATTTTTGTTTTTCACAAATGAGCCATGTATTTATTTTACAGAAGAAATGAAGGTTTTCAGTCACTTACTGGGTCAGTAAAGTTGAGCAAATGCAGTTTTCTTAATGGCAAAGATGAGAGGGCACTCAGCTAAATCTACAATTAGGAGTAATCTACAAATTAAGAAGGAAATCATTGTTATTCACAAAAATACAGTAAGTACTCAAAAATTGCTTAATTTGATACATAAGGGTATATTCCAATCTGAAATCTTCTTTCTGGTAAGAAATGCCCATTAGATAGCATCAGTTCGACCTAGAAGAGGTTCAAAATGTCCTTAAAGTCATCATTCATGACACTGACAGGGATTTAGGAAAGTGTTAAATTAAGTATAAGTTTTGTTTGCCTTGCCATTGTGAAATAAATCTATACAACATTGCAAGTTTAATCACTTTAGATTTGTATCTATTTAATAGCAATGTTGTCAGTGATGGAGCCAAACCATTACAATTAACGGCCCTATGTAAAACTCTCGCTGAGAAATGACCTTTGACCCGTCCTGTCACATTTTGTTGACACAAAAAAAGACAACAACAAAACAAACCGTTATTAAATATTTGGACCCAGACCACAAACCAGTGAACAGAAATGTATCGTAGCAGGATGATACTGTTTGAGTACAGCTTTTTCTCGTATGACTGAAAAGATGTGACCACAGCAACCGCTGCCCCCACCCCCAAAGCAAAGTCGTCTTTTAACTTCACAGTATCGTAGTCAGACCTGCTCTGCATTTGGGGAGTTGAGTTATGTTGAGTCTCGTGTAAGAACAAACTAGGCCTGAAATACCAGGACAGCAAACATGCAGACTGCACTCATAAAAAGGCACACAGTATACTGTACATGGAAAAACAAAAACAGTACAAATGGTTCAGGACAAATTAACAAAACTAGAAAAGTACTAATATCTAAATCTAAGGTTTATTGGCAATAAATGCAATGCAGACAGTGGAACCTCGTCAACCAGCACCTCGAGTATTTGGATAACTTTGGAAAACAGTGAAACCAATTTAATGGCACATGTGCACACTGCTAAAGACGCTGGATGTAATCCAATCTGGAGCTAAGAGACTTGAAACGTCTATCAAGTGTACTACACTGAATCTAGTTTCACCATTAAATATTTATTTTAATGCCCAACTGGTCAAAACAGCAGAACTGAGCGACAAATAAACGAGGCTCCACCAAGCAAAAAAATTTGCAGGAAAGCAAATAATAAAAAAAGAAAAAAGTGTTGCTGCTAGTGTAGAAATGTCAAATCTCCCCCTGCGCATGTTGCAAGTAATGCATTTGTAGATCCAGCTCCCGAGGGAGAGTGCGTCCACATATCATGCACTGGAGAAGTCGTTCGGGGGGGAAAGGCAAACGGGCTCCGAGTTTGTGAGGTTCTGTCCGCTGGGCAAGCTGAGGTAGGGGCAGAGCCTGTGGCATGTGGGGCCGCTCGCTCATGACTGCCTGCGGTGTGAAATAGATTTTTGGGTGTGGGGGTCTTGGCAGTGTACCGACTGCGACAGAGTGAAGAGGGTGAGTGCCGGGCAAGGCAAGAGGAGGGAGTGGCGCAAGTGGAGCCGAGAAAAAAGGAGACGTCTGATTTATGATTATCTGAGTGCCTGTTACTATTGGTTTTGGCTGCAGCTCCGCCCCGCTGCCTGGTTTGAGTTGTCCAGTGAGCAGCGTCTGAGGACCCACTGGGGCGCTTTGGAAGCCCCATATTGGAGTTCCTATACTCTGGCCAAAACGAGGCTCGTACTGGATGGAGATGGGAACGTTCTGCGTTGCTGTCTGTATGTTGGCCCAGCCAGATGACACCTGATTTTGTGGTGGCTGAAAATCTGGATTCTTTACTATTTTGTCAGTGGAGTTTATCGTCTTTGGAATCCCTGGAGGCGTCTGCATGTCCCACAATGTGCCACCGACCCCAAGAGAAACAGAA
The DNA here is from genome assembly GCF_963383615.2 of Lipophrys pholis. NCBI lineage: Eukaryota > Metazoa > Chordata > Actinopteri > Blenniiformes > Blenniidae > Lipophrys > Lipophrys pholis. The sequence goes on along the minus strand of NC_137639.1, from coordinate 13,874,037 downwards.
GTTGAAATTGGAATAGCACTGCTTTGGTCTACTTTAACTGAGGTGGGTGCACCTGCCAAGCCCGAGGCCCGCGACTTCTGTGGCTCGCAGCCGTTCCACGGCTTCTCCTGCTGACTAACAGTCGGCGGTTTAGCTTGGGGATTACTCAGGTCCCATGCTGTGCCCTCCTTCAAGGGAGGTGCGGACAGCTCTTTTTGGGACTGCACAGGGGCCACTGCCCATCGCGATAGCTGCAGTTCCTGGCCGACCTTTGAAGAGCTCTGTGAATTCACTAGCACAGCAGGTCTGACGCTCCACAGGGCGGCCCCTTCACCATAGGAGGAGGGAGCAGAAAAAGTAAGCTGCCCAGAGCTTGTGGAAGCGAGTACTGTGGATGATGTGGGTGTGCTACTCCAAGTAATGACTCTGTGCTGCCTATGCTGTGTCACCTCACTTCCTGCTGATGGGCTAGATTTGTTCGGCATGGACGCAGAGATGGAACTGACAGAAGACGTGCTCTCTTTTACATGTGCCGAGTTCAAACTCTGACCTGAATTGGAGACCAACTGAGAGACATCTGCCCTGCCAGCACCTCTCTGAACTCCTGGCTTCACCGGCATCTCAGACTGTGAAGCTCCATGTTGGGGCTGTGATAGCAGAATTGGCATCACCTCCCCACCATCCACTTTCCACTGGACTGGTTGCGAGTTCACCTTGGACATCCATGACTCCTTCTGTTTCATGCTTTGTGAATCCATACAAGCTGAGGGGACGGAAGACGGTGCCTGAGTTGCCTGTTGTTGCACCTCGGCATCTCTCTGTGCAGGAGCCGAATACAGAGGCTGATTAGAGGCAGCCGTCGCCGAGGCCCCTGAAGGTCGAGGCCAGCCCCAGGTAAACCTACCCCCTCTCCTCCCCCGGTTACCCCGGCCTCTCATCCTGCTACTTGATTGGAATGAGCTGTATTGGCTGAACCCCTGCCGCTTGCGAGCATGGATCTTCTGGTGCACCAGCAGACTGCTGAACCAGGAGAAAGTCTTGTGACACTCCTCGCAGCGGTGAGGCCTCTCTCCTGTGTGTGTGTTCATGTGATCGCGGAGCAGATAGGCCAACCCGAAGCTCTTGTCGCACTGGTCGCACTTGTGAGGTTTGTCACCATTATGCGACAACATGTGCTGTTGCAGCTGGGTCTCGTCGCTGTAGCCTTTGCGGCAGCTTGTGCAGCGGAACGGCTTTTCCTGATGCAACTTTTGATGTGTTTTCATGTTCTGCAAGAAAGCAAAGTCCTTCCCGCAGTCTGGACATTTGTATGGCTTCTTGCCTGTGTGAATGATAACATGCTGCTGTAAGTAACTGCTGAATCTGAACGCCTTGCCGCACACTTTGCACTGGTACGGCCTGTCCTTGGAATGTATGCGCATATGCAACTCTAATACTGAGCGATGGCGGAAAGTCTTTTCACACTCAGAACACTTGTAAGTCTTCATACTTACGGTCTCACCTTTCATCTTTGTTTGGACATTATCGTGGCTTAATGGAAGTTGCAATACAGGCGCTGCTTTTGGTGGCGTTGCCAGCTTTTCTAAGTAGGCGAGCGCCTTGTGAACGCTTAAGAGGTGCTTGTTTAGACTGGACTCATCACGGTACACACATGGACAGTGTGGGCAGGTGTGTCCCGTTTCCCAGTGCTTGTTATTCTCCTTCGGGGGCCGAGGAGTCTTCTCCAGCGTCTCGTGTTCCGCCTCGTGCACCAGCATGTGGGCTCTCAGGTTAGCTGGCGTACAGAAGCTCTGGGGACAAAGTGGACAGGTGAATGAACGTTTCAGTTCCTCGTTCTGGTGAGTGTTCTCCTTTCCCGGCCCTCTGTTGGCCTCCTGCACAGAAACAGGAGCCTGCTTGTTGAGCGGCTCACTACAGGAGTTGGATTTGCGTAGTCTATGCTGGCGACAGTGTGCCTTCATATTCTGGGCAAAAGCGAAGGTTTTGCCACACTCGGGACAGCGGAAAGGCTTTTGGCCGGTGTGCAGGTACTGGTGCTGATGGAGGAGGCTGCTGTACTTGAAAGACTTTCCGCAAACGTTGCACAGATGAGAGCGAGTGTTGGCTACGTGCCTGCGACGGTGGTCTTCCATGATGGAGTAGTGTTTGAATACCAGGCCGCACTCGGGGCACTCGTAGGGTTTGAGGACCGAATGACACTTCTGGTGGAGGCGCAGGGCTGAGGCGTTAGGGAACGTTTGGCTGCACTCTTGGCATGAAAAGATGCTCTCCTGGGAATGGCTCATTATGTGCTTCGTAACGGACACCCGAAACTGGAATTCTTGGCGGCACAGCGGGCAGTGGTAAGGCTTTTCTACTGTATTGCTGCAGTTGTGGTCCCTCAGCTTATCGACTGTGTTGAAGATCCGGCGACATCCTGCACATTGGAACATCCCCTCCTCCTGTGTTTGCGCCTCCTTCTTTGGAGAAATAAGTTGCTCCTCCTTCGCCTTGTGTTCGTTTTTGTGTTTGATGAGGCTGCTGCGATGCTCAAAGGTAAGGCCGCACTCCTTGCAGGTGAGTGGCGTGAGGTCTTCCTCGTGTGCATGAAAGTGTCGGTGAAGATTGAACGTCTCACGGCGGGTGAAACACTTCCCGCAGTCCTTGCACACCAACCGGCTCCTGCTTTGTTTGGATGGCGAATTAGCACCGCCCCCCTGGTCCATTTCATCTTCGTCCTCATCTTCAGCAACATCCCCCATCCTGTCGACTTCGGCCATCAGATCCTCTGCTGATGAAGTCTCTGAGCTCCTCTTATCATCGTGAAGGGGGGCTGCCTCATCATGGGCCTCGTCCCCGTCTGCTTTAGAGGTGATGTTGTCTTTATCGCAGGCAATTGATTGTGTATCTTCAGCGCTGTTGGTGTTGTCTCTGGTATCTGGAAGAGAAACAGCACAAACATTAGCAACTGATTTGTGTGCATGTTGTAGTGACTGCTGCCTTTCATCTGGTTCAGTGACTTTGTCTATTTTCATTTTTGGAGTCTGCTCCAATCAATTCATTTACTTCATGTCCATGTTTGAATAATAATATCTTTCTGCATCACATTATTATTTACTGGCACCGTTTGTTAACTCCTTATTTTGTTTCTTTTCGTATTATTTAAGATGAAATGAATGAAATTATACCATGTATTTCACAGCAGTGACAATGCTTAATTTTATCATTGACTTTGTGACAATAAAACTTTTGTATCCTGTTAAAATAAATGTTAATGTAAGAGCAAATGAAAAGCTTGTCATGCAATAAAGAAAACACCTGAACTGGCTAAATGCCTGTTTGCCTGTGTATAGCCAGCTCATCAAAAGCATGGAGTCGAACCAACAGTCTGAACTCGGAAAACAGTCCATTGTTCCACCCGCTCTAGTTGTGACTTGTATTAAAGCTCATCCTGCACAGACATCCTGCTGCGTGTAACCTGAGACACTGACGAACATCTCGGGTCACGTGTGTGGAAAAAGACACTTCAGTATCTTTCATGAGGGGGTTGATGATTATGCTACTTTGACATAAAATTACAAAACATTGCAATTTTCTTTTTGAAATCAACAGCAATAACAGGAATGGAATGACAATACAGAGCTGTGCTGTCAAATTGTGATCCTCACGGGCGACAGTCTTTATGTTTTAGATGTTGCTCTCTGAATTGAGGAGCTTGTTATCACGTTATCACGGCTGCTGGCCAAAACAATGCACAGCCGTGGTATTTGGTGTCAGAACTCCATCAACTTGGGGAGTTTTTCACAGTTAATGAGAGGAGGAGAGGTTATCCAGCCATGCGTTTCATGCATCTGATCGGTTTTAAATAAAGCCCAGCCGAAAATAACCAAAACAAAGTTTTAGTGGGATATAATGGGAGGAGCTTTTGAACCCTAAAAAAAAAAAAAATGCAATACTAAGCCATTTCAAATAGTTATCAAACAGTGTACACTCTCATTCTGAATAGACAGTTTCAAAATGTGCCGGATGTTGCTCCCGTTTCGTTTGAGCATCCTTGGATTAACCGCTGGATGTTTTCTGGCAACAGGTAATGACTGCTATCTTTCAACTGCACACCTTTTCCACAGTCGGACACGAACGATCATAAAACCTGGCTGCAGCTGCAGGAACAGACCCAACGGACTGTGTGAAGGCTGTGGGGGTGGCAGCGCTTCCATCCCAACAACTTCTGCAAGTATTTCATTGTTTGGGGATTAGTTACACACTCAGCTAATCAATTCGCCTGTGTTGAGTCTTTTTTATTTAAGTCACATTATATAAAACACGAAAGGTGTAAATTCACTTCTGAGTGTAATCTCTGTTGAAATAGCGGGCGGAGACTAAGATTTATGACAGAGTCACACTATCAATTGTTGTGACAGAACATCAGTGTCACCAACGACTCAGCAGACCAAATGTAAACAATGTGACTCTGGCTGTTAGCATGTGGCTAACAGAGCTCTCTCCCTCCCTGCCCGGGTCCTGGCAGCTCCGGCTCGGTTCGGTTCAGGTGTTGCGGGGAGCAGCTCTGTCGGTGTGCACTGAACCGGCTGCGGGAGCTACAGCTCGTTTCGCCCGGAGGCCACAGCCAGCCCCGGAATACCTCCAGTGTTAGCGTACCTCGCTCCGCCGCTTCCTCCGCCTTGGTCTCCGCCTCTTCCTCGTCGTCTTCGGGTTCCGACCAGTCGAAATCCCGCTTGTTGCTGCTCGGAGCCTCGGTCGGCCCCTCCGGTGAGACAGCCGCCGTTTTGTCGGCTCCAGTAGCGGATTCAACACCGACATCCGGATGGCTGGCGGTGCCGCCGCCGATGGCTCCGGGCTCATGGTCCTGGCTTCCGGCGGGTTCCTCCGGTGCTTCTTCGTCTCTCGGACCGGAACCTCCAGACTCCTCTGCCTCCGAGCTCTTCTTACAAACTCCAATATCCTCCGCGGGGGGGTTCTGCCGCTCCGGAGACTTCGACGGGTCTACGGCCGCCATGTTTCACCCGTGCACCCCCTTGTCCAGATCACACGGGATACCGCGAGCAAGTATCCGAGCTTCCGGTTCCAACTTTCAAAATAAAACGTTGCCTCCCGTACAACCGGGTTCCGGTTTGAACTTTCAAAATAAAACGCCACCAGTCTGAAGCCACGTGCGTGTTATTATTTTAACGAATCGAACTGAAAGCTTTAAATTTAACATTCCCCTCTTCATTCCCGTCCAATGTCTGTAGCTCTGCACAACAAGCTCTTTTTTTCACAATTAATTAAGGTCATATGACGAAACCTTTCAACAATTTTTTTTTACAATTAACAAATTGTTGCATTTACACCGTTAGTTTTTTTTAATCATGTTATATATTTCGATTTAACGTCTTGCTTCACATTGTACTAAATGCTATTCATGTGACAGAGAATTGCGGTATTTAATTAGCTTTACTTTTCATGCACTTATACACTCACTTACACGTATATAGGCTATTTAGTGTCACCAATTCACCTCAAATTGATGTTTTGGGATTTTGGTAGAGAAAAGAGGAGAACCAGGAGATAACCCATACATGCACTGTAATCCTATGCAAACTCTGCACAAAAACGCACGCGGTCAGATTTGGGTTTCAATCTTGCTCAAGGACATTCCAACATGTGGATATAGGAAAGCAAAGGTTCCACACTACTGATAGTCAGAAAAACTAAAATATAATTGCAAAGTCATCTGAAAGTTGTCTTGAAAGTATTCAAACGGTAAAATCTTTTTAAATTGGAGAACCCAACTCTTTGGGAATCCATCCAACCTCATAATACCAGTTTCTCTCAGAAGATGGTGTAAAGAACTACACTAGTACCTATCCTGGTTCAGTTTGAGGAAGATGGCTGACAGTTTGATGAACTACTACATATCTAAAAACAAATTCCTAAAACTGCAAGACCTTAAATTGTACCTTGCTGTGATTAGAAAAGTATTGCATTTTGACTTTTCACTTTAAATTTGTTGACTAAGATTGAATATGTAGAGACAAAGCCACAAGTGATCAGCTGGGTGTATTTGCAGTTCGACTCTGTCGTTTATTAATTTGAGTTACATTGCATCGGAACAGTAGCTATCTACAAATTATAGCTTGTGCAAAACTACATAGATGATGGCCATAAGCTGTTTCTTTGCAGCTATTTACAGAAACATCCATGATACCACATGCAATATTGTCATAAATAGCCCCTAGATACTTATACTTGTTTGTGCATTTATAGCCCAATGTTTAAAACAAAGTCTGATGCATACTGTGATGGTTATGCCTGGGAACTCTTCTTCACGAACTCTGTCCTTTAATACCGTTCACTTCAGTGTCTCAAAAGGCACTGGACTGAACAGTCGAAGTTTATTGTCCAACCAAAAGTTGGAAACGTACCTTGAAACTGTTAGAAAAAAATGAAATAAAAAAAGAAAGCACAAGCAGACATTAGCAGGTAATTACAATAGCTGTCTAACTACGATACATGTTAACTGCAGATTACAAGTACTTTATGACAATGTAGTAAGTGTAGTCAGTACTGAACTAGTAAGAGCGTTATTGAGTTGTGCAGTTCGACTGCAAATCATGTACAGAGACATGCATATTATACATCAGCACCTACAGTACGCTGCTTTTCAGGGTATTGAAAGTCTCCTGGGTGAAGCTGTCACTTCAGAAAACGACAGTTTTTCACGAGTTCTTATAGCACAAGAATATGTCTGAAGAATCCAGCTAATGATAAGGCCACCCGATGATTTCATGTGTCATTTACTCATCCATACCAGTCCCTTCTTCACGCGAACCTCATTACAAGGATTTCCACTTACAGTATCTTACAGATAATTTACAGAAATACTGTCGGTAGAAAAAATCATTTCTTTTTCACATTTTGAAACATGTCTGATATGTAGCTCGAGTTTTTAAGTACATTCTCCTCAGCGCCGTCGTCTGCGTCTGTGGTCTGCAGCTCGCCCTCGCCGTGACCGCTGTACGTTTTCACTCGTGTCTGCGGGCGAATCCGACGAAAAAGTTCCGTGTATGTCCGGGGACGGCGGCGCAGCTATCACTGCAACAGCTGGCTGATGATTCAAATGCTGGGTGACCTGCGGCTGCTGCTGTAATTGCGTTTGCTGCTGCTGTTGTGCAATGTGTGACTGGTGTAGTTGTAGCTGTGACTGCTGGGATGCTTCTATCTGCTGCTGCTGCGGCTCGGTGTGCTGTAACTGCTGCGTAACTGGCTGTAAGTGCTGCTGAGACGTTTGTGATTGTTGCGCCGGTTGTATGCGATGCTGCTGCGGCTGCTGCTGCTGGGCCTCGAGCACTCCTAACAGCCTCTGCAAAAGAACATTGTTTTGTTGCAGACTGACAGCTAACGCCTCCTGTGACGTGACAAGTGTTCTCATGTCTTGTCGAAAGCCTTCACCGAACTCGCGGAGGCACATTTCTACTCGGTTGCCCAGCTGTATGGCGGCTTCTCCCAAACCTCGCAGCTCATCCTCCAGCCAGGAGCGAGGGGGGGCTTCCAGAGGACCCTGCTGAGCCCCCAGTGACGGTTGAGGACTGCTGGGCTGCGGGCTGCCGTTGAGAAAAGGAGCGCTGTAGAGGGGAGAAGGGGGTAACCACCTTTCCGAGGGAGGGGGTGGCCCTATTCCTAGACCCAGTCCTAAACCCAGTTTGTCCTCCATACTGTTGTCTACTGGTTCACAGTCGGGTTCGCCCATGTCTCTCTCGCGCTCAGAATTGTCCTCATCTTTTTCCAAACCATCTCTCTCTGATCCATCTGCTCCTACACCTGCAAAAAAAAAAAAAGAAGAAGAAGAAAGAAGGAAGGTAAAGTAGATATTATTCACGTTTATAAAACCTGCAAAGAAAAGCAGCTGATTTTTCACAGAGATTAGTTTCACCTGGATCTGACTCAGGAAAACACGGGAAACTCAGCTTTGGCCTGTTGCTTTGCTTCTGCCTCGCATGCTGTAGCCTGGGGCTCGACTGAGAAGAACGACCGAGCATGGAAGCCCCTCTGCTGGAAGGCAGGTAGCAGCTGCGGTGGCGGGCATCCGCCAGCCGGCCGCCGTTGCGCCTCTTCAGGTCGTCCCAGCGCTTCTTTACCTCTCGGAGAGTGCGCGGAACTCTCGACACAGCGTTGACTCTTTCCAGGATTCCTGCCCAGATGCGCTCTCTCTCCCGCCGCCGGAGCCTCCCTGCGGGACCGAAGAGCTCGCCTTCACACCGAGTGACTTCCGACACCAACACCTCCAGCTCCGCTCCGCTGAAACGACTCTTTCTTTTTCCAGCACCGCCAGCAGCCAGCGCAGCTGACATAGCTCTGTCTGTGGAGAGTGAGAGAGGAAGTGACTTGACGCTTAGATCTTTGCCATGCAGTGCATATATTCTTCACACTGGTCCTACATAAAGCAACATGCTCTTCTGTTGCCATGCTTTCATCACATGCAGGCTTACTTTGTTCAATGGACAGGAGGTCGTCTGAGGACATGCCGGGTGCCATGAGGTTTGGATGCACCACTACCACGTTGAAGGGGAGACCCCCAGGTAACCCGCTGCTCTGGTCACAGCTGCCATCTGAGTCGTCATCCTCCCTGGGGAAGCCGTTCTCTGAGGCTCCCCCTCCAAAGGGTCCCTCCGGAGACTCCACTTTGATGTGCATGGGAGGTGATTGCTCGTACAGCAGCCCCCCCTCCTCGTAGTACTCAGTCATGGATCAGACCTGATTCACAGCAGAACTGCCGGCCCGGCCAATTCTGATCCAGGCAGCTCCTGCCCCATTAACACAAGCTAAAACTGATCCTACTGCTAAAACCCCGCCGGCTCTTCAGTCTGCTGAATCACATCTTTATGGACTGCTTTAAAAACAACTACCACACACACAGTGTGAGATGACTTTGCCCTTTTAGATATGTAAGGTTCACTTAAAAGCTTAAAAAAAAAACACTTATAAGCAAGCTGATTAACTCAGTGCAGCTCAGAGAGGAACATATTAAATGTGAATATGAGGCTTTAAAAGGTAGCTGCAGCTAATTGAATTCATTTTGGGTGCTCTGGACTCACATCCAGACAGTGTAACACACCAGGGGGGCTCATTCATCTAAAGGTCCATCTGATTCACACCGACTCCTTCATCCAGTCACAGCATCGCCTCCAGAGCTGAAATGCAGAACAGAAACACAGCTCACTGACACGTCCCACACCAGAGCAACCGCCTTCAAATTCTCCCGGTCGTGATGATTTCTCTCTCATGTCGCATCAATGCGCATTTTTTTCTGCACCACATCCGCAATGGTTGCGCATTCCGCATATATTAGTGCTGATCTGGTAATAGAGCTAACAGGCTACCACAGTGTGAGAGAGGAGGAGCAGCAGCTCTGTCTGCTCTGCCAGCCGCAGCCGAGCAGAGGGCAGCACGCTGCCCGAGCCGCCGGGATCCCTTACCTCATCGTGGAGACACATGGGAGCGAAACCAAACCAAAACACACACCGCACAGCTGTTAGCATGTTAGCATCAGCGCCGAAACACAAACCAGGCGGTCGCTCGGTGATGACGTCAGCGGAGGGGCACTCCGAGTAGCCAATGGGTGGCGGTGGTGATCTCACACACACACACACACACACACACACACACACACACACACACACACACACACACACACACACACACACACACACACACACACACACACACACACACACACACACACACACGCGCGGTTTAGAGCGGGGGTGTCAAACATTCTGTATATTTTCCTGTGTGCATCTATTTTGCAAGAACTTCTCCTCTGTGATTAAAAAAGTATTTCTGTTCTATTCTATTCCTATTCATGGGCGGGGGGGGGGGGGGGGGGGGGGGGGGGGGGCTGCATAGAAATAATACACAGTGTGTATGTAGTTTTTTTTAATTGTACTTTCTTTTGGGGGGTGGGGGGGATCATTTATAGGTGGTCTTCTGGGCCTCACCGTGGGGCAGTGGTTTGTCCTCACAGAAAGCAGTCATGGATTCAAATATAGGTGTCAGGGTTCCTGTGTGGAGTTTGCATGTTCTCCCCATGTCTGCGTGGGTTTCCATCAGGTCCTCCAGTTTCCCCCTGCTGTCCAAAAACATGCATGTGAGGTTATTGGTGCCCCTAAATCGGCCATCAGTGTGAATTTGTGTGATTGTGTATCTCTTGCACAAGATACTGAATCCCATGTTGAGAAAAAGAGAATTTAATACATACACAAATAATATATTCATAATCACATTTTTCGTGTAGGAAATAACATAACAAGGTATCAGAGAATGAAGCTTCTAAATGTGTGAAGATTGCTTCAGCCAGCCTCGGCTCAAACTAGAATTACATTTTGGTTTGCATTTTTCTAATGTTCAGAACTGTCTTGTTGTGTGGTATCTTTTATTCTTTTTTCCAGTAAAGTAAGTACTTAATGTGCATTACATTTTGCTCACACACTTAGATGTATTGGAACGGAAACCAGTGTATTTTAATTTTTTCTATTTATCTTTTGTTGTTTGCTGTGGAGCCTGAAAACTGGACATTATGTTTTGAGTGTTTCTGTTGTAATTCAGATATTTGAGCTTTTTATTTGTTGCTTTGACAAAGAACATGAAACGAAATCATGTAAGCATGAATTATTAATGTGTGAAATGACATGTGTATATCTTTACAGTTATGAGGGCATTGGTGTGTTTGAGTCACCCCCACATTATCAGTAAATTTGTGTTCCAGGTTGTGTGTTCACATGGCACTCAGCAACTAAACAGTGAATTATAAAAAGGGTGTCCTTGGGCAGTGAGATAGGAGAGGGACGGGGGCCCAGAGGAACAAGCCTGGAGTCTACGCCAAAGTCTGCAACTACAACCCCTGGATTCGCACCACCATGTCCTCTGACTGAACGTCATCTTACAGTCTCTTGTTGTGAAAAACAATGTCTTTCATGAATAAATCCTCTCAATAATAACCAGTTTTACTGAGTGCTTTGTGGATCTTTACTGACTGTATCACACTCGTCACTCTTCAGTTACCAAACCTCCCAGTACAGATCATCAGAGCCCAAGTCTTCAGAATGACAGACAGTCTCAACAGAACAGGCTTACTAAACACTGATCTGGGCTGGAAATGTGGGGGGGAAAAAGTGACACGTTTATCACGTGGGATTGTTCCAGTGATTTTTTTCATTTGCACATTCCTCGTGTTCAGACTGAACTGGGAAAAAAAGAACAAAATCTGTATTTCATCTTTTCAAATTGTTGATAGAAACCTGCAATTTCTTTCTGGCTCTCCTGCTCAATTGATTTCAGAAAGTTCACAGAGAAACTAAAAGGTTAGTGGATTGTGCGTCAAAAAAGAAGAATATGACTTTGGACAAACTTGCACATAACTGGAGTGAGCAACTATGACCGCATCCTCCGAATGGTGACCTCACAAGAGTGCAAACCAAATGTCTTCATGTACAACAAACAAAAAGCAAAAGCAAAACAATTATATTTTCCATTTCTGTGATTAAACCTGGCCTCTGGCATGCTGCAAACAATGCAGATAAAGATCCGGAAGTGCTGAGTATGCCTTTCCACACACAGCACGCTGAGCAATGAAGGTGTTTTTCCACTGTTCTTAAAGGCGAAACAGAGATCCTCCATCGAACGTGTCTTTTTTTTCTATATCTCATGTTAGTAATTAGAAGAAAAAGATTACAAGAAAACAAGAATGTAAATGTAATCTCTAAATAATAGTATTTTAAAAATACAGTTTTTTGTTCTTGGCTTTGACCATGAACATAAAAGAGAATCATGTATGAATTAATGAGTGAAAATCTTTGGGGTTATGTTGGTGTGTTTGAGTAACTCCACATTATCAGTAAATTTGCGTTCCAGGTTGTGTGTTCACATGGTGCTCAGCAACTAAACAGTGAATTATAAAAAGTGTGTCCTTGGGCAGTGAGATAGGAGAGGGACGGGGGCTTTAAAAGGGGCTGCAGTGGAGCGGCGCTCACACCGAGGCTCCAAACGGCACCACGATGAAGACCTTCATTCTTCTGGCTCTCTTAGCAGTGGCGTGTAAGTATGGAGCTTCCATCAAGTACATTTCTCCAACTTTCCTGATGGCATGATGCCTAATCGCTGTCCTCCAAAATCAGATGCTGCTCCCATTGAGGATGACAAGATCGTTGGAGGCTACGAGTGCAGGAAGAACTCTGTGGCCTACCAGGTCTCTCTGAGCTCTGGCTACCACTTCTGTGGAGGCTCCCTGATCTCCAGCACCTGGGTGGTGTCTGCTGCTCACTGCTACAAGTCGTGAGTCAATTAGAGAAAAGACTGACTCAGCAAACAGAACACAACTCTTACTTCTCTAGAATAATGGACACACACAAGGTCAACTCAGTGAAATCTCTTGTTGGCTCCTCCTGCAGTATACATTTCTCCTTTCACTTGAATTCAAAGTTAACGACACTGATCACCTCCTCAAAGTAACCTTTATTTCACCTTCATGCTTGCGTGTGCAGCCGCATTCAGGTGCGTCTCGGTGAGCACAACATTGCCGTCAACGAGGGAACCGAGCAGTTCCTCAACTCCGCCAAGGTCATCCGTCACCCCAGGTACAGCAGCTACAACCTGGACAACGACATCATGCTGATCAAGCTCAGCAAGCCCGCCACCCTCAACAGCTACGTCCGCACCGTGTCCCTGCCCTCCAGCTGTGCCGGTTCTGGCACCCGCTGTCTGATCTCCGGATGGGGCAACATGAGCGCCTCTGGAAGTCAGTGACTCACTCAACATGTGTGGAGCAACGTATTCTCCGCAAGGTGTTGGAGGACTACTTACATGTGTGGTTTGGTTTTCTAGGCAACTACCCCGATCGTCTGAGGTGCCTGGATGCCCCCATCCTGAGCGACAGCAGCTGCAGGAACTCCTACCCCGGACAGATCACCTCCAACATGTTCTGCGCTGGATTCCTGGAGGGAGGAAAGGACTCCTGCCAGGTATGAGCTCAACAAATACTCACTTTATCTTCACATCAACCTCACAGCACCTCGACTCACACGTCATCTTGTGCTTTGGGTGCATCAGGGTGACTCCGGTGGCCCCGTGGTGTGCAACGGTCAGCTGCAGGGTGTGGTGTCCTGGGGATACGGCTGTGCCCAGAGGAACAAGCCTGGCGTCTACGCCAAGGTCTGCAACTACAACTCCTGGATTCGCAGCACCATGTCCTCCAACTGAACGTCATCTTACAGTCTCTTGTTGTGAAAAACAATGTCTTTCATGAATAAATCCTCTCAATAATAACCAGTTTTACTGAGTGCTTTGTGGATCTTTACTGACTGTATCACACTCGTCACTCTTCAGTTACCAAACCTCCCAGTACAGATCATTAGAGCCCAAGTCTTCAGAATGACGGACAGTCTCAACAGAACAGGCTTACTAAACACTGATCTGGGCTGGAAATGTGGGGGGGAAAAGTGACACGTTTATCCACGCATTGTGGGATTGTTCTAAAATTCTCCCCTTATGAGAAAATGTTTTAGATTGTATGAGCAAATGGTTGAATTGTGAACTTCCCAGGTCACCAAGACTCTTGTCTCCTTGGAGACAGAACTATGGTACCGCAGTTAAACAAACACATTTTTGGAATATTAAAAAAAACTGTCCTGATGACATGTGCACACATCATTCTGAGGTGCTGGAGGGAGCCTCATTCCCCGACACTGAGTATGTGGAAAACACAAATGATGTTGACAGTGGCGTGTGAGAAGATGTTGGGGAGATTAAACGGTGAAAATAATATTATGGCAGAAAAATGGGTTCGTTTTAGTCAGCAGATGTGTTGATTAGCCAATCTTGCCTGTTTACGTGCCTCCCTGCCTTGTTTTAGTTTTTTAGTTTTTTTTCATTTTATTTTTTACCTCCATTATATATGTCCTGTCGTTACATGTTTGTTTGTTTTTTTTTAAATATTGAAAATACAATAAAACTTTGAATTATATAAAAAAAAAAGAATGACAGACAGTTGCATTTGAAAAAAAAAAAAAAGGAGCTTTATTCAATTCTAAAGTGAAACTAATAAACTATATTCAACAGAGGAAGAAGTGCACATTGAAAACAGCTGAGGACAGATTGTTTGTCATGATTCTATTAAGTTCCAGAGAACCAGCAGCCATTACACCTCACGTTCCAGTGATCTTTTTTTTTTTCATTTGCACATTCCTCGTGTTCGGACTGAACTGGAAAAGAGAACTTTTTGTTTCTCTGCCCCCTCTGCTTGGAACACCTTCTATATAGAAACCAAAATATCGACATTGGTTTCTTTGAATCATTTCCATTCTTTCTAACGGATCGAAGACCGAGCTTCGATCAATCAGTATTGGTCTTTGTCGTCTTTCACTTATGCACCCCAATATTGCACTTTTCCCCTCCAATCTGTTCACAAAATCTGTATTTCATCTTTTCAAATTGTTGATAGAAACCTGCATTTTATCACACCGACTGTTGGGTATTGACAAATATGTTGGTTTGTAAATATGATGATGTGGCATCATCAGGTTGTAAAGAAATTCTTTCTGGCTCTGCTGCTCAATTGATTTCAGAAAGTTCACAGAGAAACTAAAAGGTTAGTGGATTGTGCTTGAAAAAAAAAAAAAAAAAAAAAAGGAGATGGACTTTTGACAAACTTGCACATAACTGGAGTGAGCAGCTATGACCGCATCCTCCGAATGGTGACCTCACAAGAGAGCAACCCAAATGTCTGCATGTTAAAAAAATATATATATATTCCATTTCTGTGATTAAATCTGGCCTCTGGCATGCTGCAAACAATGCAGATAAAGATCCGAAAGTGCTGAGTATGCCTTTCCACACACAGCACGCTGAGCAATGAAGGTGTTTTTCCACTGTTCTTAAAGGCGAAACAGAGATCCACAAACGAACGTGTATTTTTTTCTATATCTCATGTTAGTAATTAGAAGAAGAAGATCACAAGAAAACAAGAATGTAACTCTCTTAAATGGGTGAAGAAAGCTGCACCCTGCCTTAGTTACTCTAAAGCTAAATTTGTGTGTAAAATTTGCTTTGGTTTTCACAATAAATGAGACATAACTTTACTGTTCACCTTCCTTACCTGAGGGATCTTTTTTTTTTTTTACTCCAACAGTAAACCAAGTACTCAATGTGCATAAAATATTTTTCACACACTTAAATGTATTGGAATGTCGATTAATGTATTATATTTATTTCACAAATGATTGAAAGGAACTTACACGACTGCGCTTTGTCTAATACAATAAAGGAAGTTGAGAGCGTGGGTTGATGACAACTGCTACACTTTGTTCACATACAGACGGAAATGTTTGTATTTTCTATTGTGTATATCATCAAACAAGACAAACTCAGTGTATTGTTTCATTGCATGTCTCTCAGTTTGCTGTGGAGCCTGAAAACTTGACCTTTTTTCAATGTTTCTTTAGTTAACATCACTTTAATTTGCAGTCGTTTTCAATCCCAAATTAATTAACAGTCATAAATCAATAATAAATCAAGATTAGAATATTTATCAAGCTTCAAGTGTGATATAATTTTCTCTAAATAATAGCATTTTAAAAATATAGTTTGACGTATTCATGTATGAATTAATGAGTGAAAATCTTTGGGGTTATGTTGGTGTGTTTGAGTAACTCCACATTATCAGTAAATTTGCGTTCCAGGTTGTGTGTTCACATGGTGCTCAGCAACTAAACAGTGAATTATA
This sequence comes from Lipophrys pholis, assembly GCF_963383615.2. NCBI lineage: Eukaryota > Metazoa > Chordata > Actinopteri > Blenniiformes > Blenniidae > Lipophrys > Lipophrys pholis. The sequence continues at coordinate 13,858,304 of NC_137639.1, read as the reverse complement.
AAAAGTGTGTCCTTGGGCAGTGAGATAGGAGAGGGACGGGGGCTTTAAAAGGGGCTGCAGTGGAGCGGCGCTCACACCGAGGCTCCGACCGGCACCACGATGAAGACCTTCATTCTTCTGGCTCTCTTAGCAGTGGCGTGTAAGTATGGAGCTTCCATCAAGTACATTTCTCCAACTTTCCTGATGGCATGATGCCTAATCGCTGTCCTCCAAAATCAGATGCTGCTCCCATTGAGGATGACAAGATCGTTGGAGGCTACGAGTGCAGGAAGAACTCTGTGGCCTACCAGGTCTCTCTGAGCTCTGGCTACCACTTCTGTGGAGGCTCCCTGATCTCCAGCACCTGGGTGGTGTCTGCTGCTCACTGCTACAAGTCGTGAGTCAATTAGAGAAAAGACTGACTCAGCAAACAGAACACAACTCTTACTTCTCTAGAATAATGGACACACACAAGGTCAACTCAGTGAAATCTCTTGTTGGCTCCTCCTGCAGTATACATTTCCTTTCACTTGAATTCAAAGTTAACGACACTGATCACCTCCTCAAAGTAACCTTTATTTCACCTTCATGCTTGCGTGTGCAGCCGCATTCAGGTGCGTCTCGGTGAGCACAACATTGCCGTCAACGAGGGAACCGAGCAGTTCCTCGACTCCGCCAAGGTCATCCGTCACCCCAGGTACAGCAGCTACAACCTGGACAACGACATCATGCTGATCAAGCTCAGCAAGCCCGCCACCCTCAACAGCTACGTCCGCACCGTGTCCCTGCCCTCCAGCTGTGCCGGTTCTGGCACCCGCTGTCTGATCTCCGGATGGGGCAACATGAGCGCCTCTGGAAGTCAGTGACTCACTCAACATGTGTGGAGCAACGTATTCTCCACAAGGTGTTGGAGGACTACTTACATGTGTGGTTTGGTTTTCTAGGCAACTACCCCGATCGTCTGAGGTGCCTGGATGCCCCCATCCTGAGCGACAGCAGCTGCAGGAACTCCTACCCCGGACAGATCACCTCCAACATGTTCTGCGCTGGATTCCTGGAGGGAGGAAAGGACTCCTGCCAGGTATGAGCTCAACAAATACTCACTTTATCTTCACATCAACCTCACAGCACCTCGACTCACACGTCATCTTGTGCTTTGGGTGCATCAGGGTGACTCCGGTGGCCCCGTGGTGTGCAACGGTCAGCTGCAGGGTGTGGTGTCCTGGGGATACGGCTGTGCCCAGAGGAACAAGCCTGGCGTCTACGCCAAGGTCTGCAACTACAACTCCTGGATTCGCAGCACCATGTCCTCCAACTGAACGTCATCTTACAGTCTCTTGTTGTGAAAAACAATGTCTTTCATGAATTAAAAAAAGTTGAAAATGTGACCGATTCCTTTATAGATCTTTACTGACTGTATTCACACTCGTCACTTTGCAGTTACCAAACCTCCCAGTACAGATCATGTAAGCACCAATATTAAGGACAGTGAAGGACAGTTGCATTTGAATACAAAAAAGGAGCTTTATTCATTTTTGAAGTGAAACTAAAGCATAAACTATATACAACAGAAGAAGTAATGCACATTGATAAACAGCTGAGGACAGATTGTTTGTCATGATTCCATTAAGTTGCAATGAAGAAAACCAAAACTTTATTCTATACTGGCTGTTCAACTAAATGTATTTGTGCGGAATGTAAATGTCAGATTTTTTTGAGACAATATATAATCATTTCAAATATCCATCACAGTTATGAAAAATATGCAGTCCAGATATTAACCCTTTAAAATACAGATATGAAATGTTGATGCAAACTGGCAATCGGTACACTTCTGCTGACACAGCTGGACTTGAGGGGAAGAAAACACTGGCATGATTAAAGGCTTGATATTAACCTCAGTGTTCACATACTGAATGGAGACAACATGATGAGGTGAAAACGTTTCAAACTCGAAACATTTCATTGCAACGTTGTTCAGTCGTTGAGTCAAACTCGTGGACTATGTCGCACGCAGCCTGCAGAACAAAGTGCGAAAAGGCAAAAAACACGAAGTTCAAAACGTGTAGTGGTCATGTCATCGTCTAACTCAAACGTTTCCATTAGATTTTACATACAGCACATCTTCAGTAATCACGTCGCTGCGTTTCCAAAGGCGTTATTCAGAGGCTTCTGCTAGGCAGCTGATAAGTACTTAAATTTTTTCATTGTGTGAAAGATTTTTTTACAAACCAAAAGTTCACTTTGGCACAATTGACCATCAGGTTGTAAAGAAATTATTTCTGACTCTGCTGCTCAATTGATTTCACAAATCTCAGAGAGAAACTAAAAGGTTAGTGGATAGTGCTTTTAAAAAAAAAGAAAAAAAAAAAAAAGAAAAAAGGATTGACTTTTGACAAACTTGCACATAACTGGAGTGAGCAACATCCTCCCAATGGTGACCCCACAAGAGGGCAGTCAAAACAGACCAAGAGCTTTTTTTCTATACGTACCTCCGTGTTTTCACAAAACATTGCGGTATGTAAAAAAAACAAAAAACAACAATATATTCCAATTCTGTGATTAAACCTGGCCTCTGGCATGCTGCAAATAATGCTGATAAAGATCTGAAAGTGCCGAGTATGCCTTTCCACATACAGCACACTGAGCACCATCGGATGGCCCTTCTTTTGACTTTCTGGCATTTTGAATGAAGGTGTTTTTCACGCTTCTTAAAGGCGAAACAGGCGCGAGTTCATTTGTTCTGTCCTGGCCAGCTTCTCTACCTTGGACCGAATGACTCCTGTTGGGATGTCTGGAAGAATCGGCCGAATCAAGACTCGGACTATGAACAATGGAGGGTTTGGAGTCTGTCGGCGGCTGCTGAGCAGCTGCCGCCGGGTGTTGGGCTGCGGAGCTCGACTTCAATGTGGAGCTACTGTCAGGAGGACTCAGTGTTTTCTTGCTTGGGTGAGTGCTAGGACCTTCTAAAGACAGTTCAACATCCGAAACCTTGGATCCTTCCGATGGTGAAGCATGGCAGAGCTCGTGACTGAACAACAAGTCCAGCGTCTGGAAGCTGCACTTGCACAGCTCACACTGATAAGGCAGAGATACTTTCCTCGGCCTGACTTCAACCCACTTGAGCTCCGGATGCTCTCTCATGTGTTTCTTGTAAGGCTCGGCGAAACGGAAACCTTGGCCGCACTGAGGACAAGCGAAGCGGCCTTGTCGCTGGCGGTGAACTCTCTGGTGATGCCACAGCTTCTTCCAGTTTCCCAGCGTCTTGCCACAGCACGCACATGAGTAACTTTGATTTGGGGAATGTGTGAGCATGTGGGCCCGGAGCCTGCCCATGTGTCTGAAGAGACGCCCGCAGGCAGGACACAGGTATTTTCTCGGGTCAGATCTGGTGTCCAATTTGTTCAGCTTCGACACCAGGTGTGAGAGGGGATGAGCCCTGATGACGGTGGACTGGAAGGGTTTGTTCGTGTCGCTGGGGCGTCTCTTGCGGCAGACCTGGAATTTTTTATTCTGGGTTCCGCAATTTGCCGCCGTGGCAGGAGACGAGTTGTTCCCCACTGAGCACCGGAGTGCAGGCACTGTGTACTTTATTAATGACATGGTGGTTTCCTGCTTTATGCCGGAAGTGGGTCTGTCCGCTTTGCACAGGCTGTGATGGGCGGTGAATTCGGACAGCACGCCAAACAACTTGTCGCAATACACGCAGCGGTAAAGTTTGGCCCCCGTGTGGTCCCTCATGTGACTGTTGAAGGCCTGCAGGTGGTCAAACACGTTCTTACAGATGTGGCATGTGTAGGTCAGTGAAGGCTTCAAGCACCTGTTGGGTTGGATGACATCGTCGCCTCCCACAGGCCTGCACGTATGATTTTTTGCATTGCTGTAATGAGTGAAAGATTTTTCACAGCGCGTGCAGTTGTACCGCTTCACGGACCAGTGCGTCAGCTCGTGAACGCGGAGGAAATAGGCTTGTCCAAATGCTTTGCCGCATATGTCACACTTGTAAGGCTTCTCTCCCGTGTGGACGCGCACGTGCCTGACGAGGGCGGACTGAAACTGAAAGGACTTCCCACAGTATTGGCAAAGTTTCCGCTCTCTCTTTTCTTGTGCTTTTTCAAGTTCTTCACCGTTGTCGCAGTTGGCGCCTCCGTTTGATTTTTCGGGGTTGTTGTTCTTATATTCCTGCACAAACTCCTGTGCATGCATCTCCATGTGGGAAGCGTACTCGGGGTTGGAGAATTTGATACTACAAAAGGGGCATTTGTGATACATGTGCCTTTTTCTGTGAGTCTTGAGATGAAGATTCAGATTGGAATTTTTACTAAAACCTTTGTCACATTCAGGACATTTGTAAGGCCTTTCTCCCGTGTGAACACGTTGGTGGATGATGAACTGAGACTGAAACTTAAATACGCGACCACAGTAACCACATTTTAAAAGGGTTTTACCCCCCTTTTTAACATAGATTACTTTAGTGTTGCCATCTAGATTGGCTTGGTTTCCTACATTTTCTTCTCCCGCATCAAGGTCTGCTTTGTGCTCGCCATCCCAGTGACCTTCCTGGGATGCGTCATGATCCTCTTTAGGTACGACAACATTGCGCACCGTTATTCTCCTCCTTCTCTGGCCACCTCTCTTACGTCTAAAAATGTTTCTCTGGTCAGGAAGGCTCTCTGCTTCAACCGTGGGTTTAGCACGGTTTTGAACAGATTTACGACTCATCAGCAGCGACGCAGGATTTAAACTATCCAGCTCGACTTCCACGTCCTCTTCTTTAGGTTCAAGGAGCACGTCCACAGATTTCTGCACTTCCTCAGGGGTTGGTGCGACGCCTGGACCGGAGACTGTTTTCTTCCGCAAATCTGCATCCACTGGAGACTGACAGGAGTCGGGGGTTTCAGACTGGGATTCCTTGCTGCCGTTCATGTTTGCCGATGTCTTTTTTTCAGGCTGAACCGTCAGGGAAGAGCTCACCGCCTTTAGATTGCTTGTATCGTCTGGAGAAGCAGCTTCAGGTTGGAGCTGCGAGGGCAACATTCTTGGTGGTGATGTATGTTCGTTTGATTGCTGCTCTTGTTCTTCACCAGCCTCAGTGAAAAGCCGAGTGTCTTTTCCATTTGTGTCACCTTCTGCTTTGTCGTCGTGCAGCCCCTTCTGCTGAGCTGTCTTTTCTGTTACTGGACAATCTGTGCTGTTGATCAGAGACACGGCCTCCTGGGAATCAACCAACTTGGACATTTTCTCTGGCAGCTGATCCTCAACCTGCCACTTCTGCCTTCTTCGTTTGACAGCTTGAAAGTTTGACGTGTCGCGAGGAAGTTCAGTTTGTTGAGGGTCTGCATTGCAGTGAGACTCAAAGTTTTCATCCTGTGTTGAGGGCAGCCATTTTCTCCTGAGCCTCCTTGTCGGGACAACATTATTAACATTAGGAGGAGGAGCAGAAGTAACACTGGCAGCAACCTTTGAAATGGTGTTTTGAAAAGCTGTGTTTTCTTCTCTTTTTGGTCGCCCTCTTCTTTTCTTGGGCAACAAAGAGTCGCCACTTTCAACTTTATCGGCAGATACAGCATGGGGATCAGAATCTTTTCTATGAAGGGAGTCATTGATTAAGTTATCATCTATGGCATCAGGTAACTTGTCAGTATTGCGGTTTTCCAAACTTGTTGGTAAAGGTAGTGTGGTGCCAATTTCCTTATGCTGCACCACTGCAGCAATCATAGAAGTATCATGATCTGTTCCATCTTCAGTCAACAGTTTTCTCTTACGAGGCCTCCCGGGTCTCCTGCGGAGAACCTCAGGCCTTCCACGACTGTTCGTGGTGGAGCTGCACAGGCCCGCCGAGGACTTTTCTCCCACTCCTACGCGGGACGGCGTGTAATGCTCGCTCTGCTTGCCATTGTCTCCGCCAACTGTGTTCGAGTTGACCTGATTCCCAGTCAGGTGGGTCGGCGAAAAAGCCTGGCTCAGGTCTGTTGCTTTCATTTCATCTCCCCACCCGGACTCCAGAACTTCCTCAGTGCATCGCTTATCTTCAAGGACCTGTTGAGACAAATTATTATATTAATGACTTTGTCTGCCAATATAAAATAGTCTAATATGGAGTTACTTGAATTGGAAACTGAAAACTGCTGCAATCATCAAAAACACCGAAATACAGTAATTCAATAGAAGTAATTACACTTTACAAGTAAGTTTTCTACTGACAAAAACAAAGTCATCAAAGTAGATTTAAACCCGTTTATACATACAATACTGTGTGAAACTTTAAGGCATGTGTGGGATAAAACTGCCACATATCCTTCAGGTAATAAGATCAAGAGGGAATCCGCTAGGCTTTAAATTTATTCTGGAAAAGAGGACACCACCCCCTCGACGTGAAGGAAATGCCAACAACAACCATCTTCAGTGTAAAGAAAAGAACTTAATCGTATCTATGACAACAATGTGGGGTCTGTCTGGGGCTACAGGAAGAAAGAGGGATTTCATTAAACCTGCATTCACCAAGAACCGTTCAGTTTCGTGAGAGAAAATAGGAACAGTGTCTTGAGAGCAACACATGGACACCAAATACTGATTTTCTTAAAATAGTTTTGTGCTTTTTTTCCAATTGATAAAAAAACTAATAACCTATTAGCGTTTTCTTGTTAAGCAGCTCTTTTCCACAAATGCCTGAAACGTTTCCACAGAAATCTGGATGCAAAGCCCCCAACATGGGAAAGCATATCAGAATTCAAAGCATTCATTTTGGGGCAATATAACGTCTTCTTACAGGCTACCTGGTTGCAGTCTGAAGGCTCATGAGTTGGACTAGGAGGGCGAGGTGCCACAGAAGTAAGTTCAGAGACTGTGTTTTGACCACTGCTCTCTCTGCCGAAGGACACTTTACTCCCCATGTCAAGTCTGCCGATTAAACAGTGACTAGGAGGCTGTAACGTATAAAAGAAAAAAAAAGAGCAAAATGCTGTACCGTTACATGACGCAGCTTAGTGTTACTTGTTCTCTGGAAACCTAAAAGTGTCAGTCAAATGCATGCTGAATTCCAATTATAGTTTAGACTAAAATAATGAAGAATGCAAAAAAAAGAAGTTTGAAATGTGCTGTTTGATTGAAATTGAGCCTGGGATAACAGACATTTTTGATAACAGATAAAGTTACCAAAACACATGAGCTCATGTATGTATGAATGAATGAATGAATAAAATCAGAATTAGCAATGCATAACCTACTAAAGCCTTGCAACTGCATTGATTACTCGTCACTCCTCACTTTACGGATCACACGTGCAGAAGAAACACCACTGCAACACCACAACCAAGCAGAGTTACATTAATCCTACATATCTTAATGGAGATACAAGAAATCAAGCAGGCGCATCCTCTGATGTGACACAGGCATGTGACACACACAGCAGCGACAACAAGCTTTTCACATTCACATTTGAAGCCACTGCAGCATAAATGGGAAGCGCAGCACCACGTATTGGATGTTTTAAACGTCAATGACCTGTAGGGATTCTGTGTGAAGCTTCAACAGCTTCCAAAATCAAAACAATGTGAGTTTTGCGTTCAGGTTCGGTGGGCCTGTCAGCCAGCAGCCGTCATTTCGCCACACGAACCAGCGTTAACCACAATGTCAGCTCGCTGCGGCTTCCTCACAGTTCAGGAGTCGTACCGTGGACTATTTCTGGGCTGCAGTGGTTTAATGTGAGCGTCGGTGGTGAACACAAAGTGCTTGCCTGCGTGGGAGACAGTGGGGACGGCGTTCTGCGTGGCCATGCACGGACCGCTCACGTAGCTAGCACGAGCTAACTCCGGAGCAGACACTCTCTGCGGGTACGAGACACTTTCCCTCCCGACGCGAGGGTGCATTGATCCCGGGGCTGCACGTCCGCCGTGGGGCAGGCTCCGTGGCTGGCCGGAGCGGCGGCGCGGGTGATCCGAGTCGCTCCGCAGCGAAGCACAAAGCGGCACAAACACAAGCAGCGTTTAGCGTCAATCACGCCGACTACACAGCGCGGATACTTCAGGGACTGTGGGAAATTCTGGGTTTGCTTCAGGGGGGGATTCCAAAAATGGGAAACCCCGCTACTTTGGGATTCGTTATTTTGTCTTCACATTTCCGTGAAAGTTGCATTTATTATTTTCACGTTGTAGAAAAGTTTTGAACTCGACTGAGATCATTATTATTTTAATTACTTATGAACTAAAACTCTGATATATCTTTTTAAAAGGCTTTTAGTGTTTTATTTGGTTGATGGATTTTTCAATTGTATTCAAATTTTTCTAGTATATGCAAATGAGATGTGCCAGGGAACGCACAGTAGTGTAGTGGTTCGCAATCACTCCTCACAGTGAGTGCTGTCTGATATGATTCCAGAATTGAGGGCTTTTCTTTGAGGAGTTTGCATGGTCTCTCTGTGGTTTCCCCCCACGGTCCAGACATGTTTATTAGACGAATAGGTGTCTACTTTGGACCAGTGATGTGTGAATGTTGTACCCAGTTTTCACCCATAATCAACTGGCATGAGCTAACAGCATTCGTCAAATATACTTTTATGCGTCTACTTATTATGGTTGTGGCCATCAGACTCCTGGAAGAGACTTCTGATAGTCAGTTATTAACACTGGACCCAGACGGAACGTGAACTCCAGACACGCGTTTGAATGACACCTTCGTCACCTTTGGATCACACAAACAGCTCCCCCTGCTGGGCTTTTCCAGGATAGACCCTGACTAACTTGGTACCCAAAGGATTGAAGACATTATAAGTTATTTAATCTGACAAAACATTTATCCATTTGTTGTCTGTTGGTTTTTTTTTATGACTGTTTTATATTGTCTTGGTTATTTTTGTTTTTAACTTATAAGGTTTATGTTTTATCTAATCTGGTTTTATCTTGCTACTTGTATATGTGGGCAACTTAAAATGTCCTGACATGTCCCTTTGTCCAATGCATAAATATATTTCTTTGACAAATACATTTTTTTTTCTATTGTTGTTGTGACTAACTGTATGCATAAATGTACACTGGGAATAAACAAATGACTTGCCCCTTGTGGGATAAATAAAGATGTCATATAGCATGATGTTACACCAGTTTCTAAATTCCATCCAAACCTTTATTCTTTCTGCACTCTCTAAAGAGCCAGGTTTAATATGTTTAAACACCTTTCTTTCAGAAATCACTTAAAGCTACATAATTTATTCAGAGAAGTTATTCATATTTGATAGATTTAATGTCACTACAAAGGCAAACCATTGCATGTTATTTCTATCAAAAACACTTTCACTGCCATTTCTAGTTAAAAATTGGTTTGTAGAACCCTTAAAGATTTAATATTAATACCGTCACTATACAATGTGTTATGTACAGAAGTGCACCAAATATGACTTGCAAGAGTTACTTTCACTTGCAATGGCTTTGTGCATCCAGTTAAATAAAATGTAGGTACCAGTAAACTGGCCTATCACTGTGTCTATGCCAATATATCACTAGAAAAAACCCAAATACTCTGTAGTCTGACATTTTGATCAACATAACACAGTTAGTTTAGAAGAAAACATGGAAGATGCACAAGTTAAAAAATATTGTAAGTTGTCTTGCACAATTAAAACTATGCTGTTTATTTTGACCAAGATTAGTTTATCAACTAAAGCTTTTCATTTCTTTAGGTTTCCTGTTTGGAAATAGTCTGCTTTCTCTTGACAAGGTTTTCAAAGTTCATATTTAATTTCAATTACTCATAACTATGTTTGTCTAATGTTGCAAATGTATTAATAGTACTACAGCTAAAAAACTCAAACCATTATCTATTGCAATATTACAAAAACAGACTACGAGTTTGAAAATATAGTTTAATACATCATATACTGTATCCTTAAGTCTGACAAAGCTGAAAAGAACACACAAGGTAATGTGGCCAATCCCCACAGTTTCACAACACATTCAGATTGTACTAAAAACATAGGAGAAAAAAAATTACAGTACCTGGTCACCCCAAAAAACATGGGAAGCCATGTACATACATTTTATAACAAAACTTTTGTACACCTTTTACACTCATTGCAGGGGAAACAACTTTAAACTTATGGGAAGTCAATATCGAAATGTTGAGTGCACTAACAAAAGGAACCCAGCTTAAGTAAAAGGCATGTTATCACTATTTATTCTACACTGCTATATGTTTTTAAAGTAGTTTGTAGGACTGAAAGCATTGTGTTTGGGTGCAATGAACACAGGAGATGCCCTTGAAGTGAGACGGCTGCTTCCCGATGCACTTGGTCCACAAAAACAAAAAGTGTGACATGCAAACTGAAGAGGCCTCGCCAGTTTTGTCAAGTCTTAATGGGGACAGAAGAGGTTACTTGATAAATCATCTCAGCCGGTTTGTCGGGTCCGCTTTCAACAATGTAACAGTCATCGTCGGCGTCCACTTCGGTTTTCCCGTTGACGGGAAGCCTTCCCTGCCTGTTGTCCAGGCCGGCAGCCATGACTGGACTCTTCATCCTGCCGGGGGCTGGAACAAGTCGTCTCTCACCATTCATCTGCATGAGACCTGGGCTCGCCATCGACACCATCCTCCTCTGTGTGTATGGTTGTTTCCCAACTCGCACGTGCTGTGCCATGAACTCCTGTGCCTTAGCGCACTTGTGCCTCTGGAGCAGCTGCGGAGTCTCGAATGGAATATAACAGACTCGGCATGTGAACCCACCTGAAGTCGACTGTGTGGGTTTGCTATACATGTGTGTAGAGTTTGTGGGCAGTTTTATCTGCACCGACGGGGCAGCGGTACGGCCGAGAACACTTCGGTTAGAGAGACTGGGATATGGTTTCTGGCTCTTTGTTAAAAAGGAACCACCAATAACTTTGGATGCATTAACATTTTGATTTTGAAACAGCAAGGTTGGAGTGACACCGAGGCCCTGGGTGTTCTTACTATACGATTTGAGTTTTTGATTAAGCTTCAGTGCTGCGAACTGACGCATCTGACTGTTTTTATTGTTTGCGATGGTGTGCTGGTTGGAGACTGCGGCCTGAGGAATTTGGATACTCGGACTCTGTCTCCTGTCTCCACTGGGTGGCTTGTAATTTAGCGGTTTTGCAGTTATGAGTCTGAACTTCGTACCATTGTTCGGCAGGTTGCAAACATGGAAGCGAGGCACCATTTTCTTGCTCGACAGCAGCATGCCACATCCTATACAGCCAGAAACCTTATCTGTGACATGTGAGCTGTGATGGGAGATGAGTGAGGACTTTGCTATAAAACACTGCCCACATTTGCCACACGTGTATGGCTTTTTCTTGTTAAACATGCGCTCTGTGTTCAACAATACAACTGGCTGATAAAGTGACCAAAGATCCACGGTTGGTGCGCCGACATCTCCAAAAACATTCCGCATGTCTGTTGAGGGGGGAGCAGAGGTTGGGTTCAAAGGTGCTTGCGATAAAGGGAGGAACAACCCAGGCACTTGTGAATTTTGTTTAGATGACAAGGGGACTTGCGATACATGAGCCGATGTATTAGGAAGCAGCAGCCGAGACTTTGTTGGCAGCGACCGCGATGGGACGCTGTGCAATTTGGGTGCCTCCCACACAACTTCGCCCTTGTGCAATCGTTTCAACTTCTCCTCTGCTTCAATGTGTTTCTCCATCCTGCGCTTCCTTATAGTCTCATGGTCGAGCGCCTGGTGCCCTGGTTCGTGTGTGTTGCTGTGCTCCAGCATGTCTTCATATTCTGTGAACTCGGTGCCACACGAGCAGATGAAATTTACAGAAGAGCACGTGTGTTCCTCCAGGCATTTCCTATTTGCAAAAATCTGCTCGCAGCTGAAGCAAAAGTGTCCGGGGCTCATCGGGACTGCTGGGATGCTACCGGCCGTAATATTTAGTCGTTTTTCCCCTCCTCTATCCATGGTCAGGCTGGATGTGGGAGCATTCACCAACGATGGATTCCCAGTAGAGCACTTCTCCTGTCGATGGACACAAGATTTACAATCAACACAATCTTTAACCATTTATACTACATTATCACCACTCACTGGAGGCTCATACTGGGGAGAAAAGTGAGCTAACCATGCTAGAAGCAAAAACAAAAGGGCATATTCTCCAATCTATAGACACATATATCGCCAAGTACTCTAAGTTTACTATTTATTGTCACTTTCAGTTTCATGGGAGGTTTTAATTGTCTTAAAAGGAGCTAATGAACTCTCAAGCAATTTATTCAACATGCACAGCGAATACGGTGAAAAACGCAGCGCAGACAGCTTCTCTGGCTTTCCGAGTAGACATACATTGCGAAAAATAATCTTTACAAGAGTCTTAATTTGGAGATGTTTCACGCTGTCGCTAATCGCGCGCTCAGCGAGCTAACCGCTAGAACGCAGCCATGCTAATGCTAGCAGCAGCAGCAGCTCGCTGACAGACAAATAACGTCACCTTACCGTCACATGAAAATGAAGCTGGCGCCGGATTAATAATCTGACGTTTCCTCCAAGAGTGCAGCGAAATGTCAGTCCATTGTTGTTTGGAGGGACGGCCACAATCGGGGTCAGTCGCCGGGGTTTTGCGCGGGTAAGCTAACTGCTAGCCTGTCAGCCACACCAAAAAACAAGAGGAAGAAAAAAGAAGACGAGGAAAAAAAAAAAAAAAAAAGCCCTCTACTTCTTCTACGGAAGGAGTGCCGCGGCGCACAGGCGACCCCACACTGCCCCCTATCGACCCTTTCCGTACATGGAACGTGAGCTTGTGGGGTGAATCTGAGTTGAGGTGCCTGTTGTCATGAGGAAACTGGAGTGGGAGCTCCAACAGAACAGTGTGAGGGAGGTCTGGGGTTGTTTGAAGACCCCCAGGAGAGGGGAGATGGAGCTCCGGACAGGATTAACTAACTCAATCTGTTTCTTCACAGATTTGATGCTTCGGGCCAGTGGCAGATCTCTGGAGGGGGCCAACAGGGGCTGGTGCCCATGTAAAACTGACCCTGAGTTCTTTCTTTCTGATATTGCTGTCAGCTGGTACTGCCACGTTTATCACAGTTGCTCTCTTCTGTTGTTTGTCAACAAGCACAATGTCCGGCTGGTGAGCCAGCAGCTGTTTGTCATTCTAGAAGCTGAAGTCCCACTGGATCTCAGCCCTGTTGTTTTCAACCACCTTCGGGGGGGATTTCCCACTGGGGTTTGGTGACTTCCAGCTCTTACTGGTCTCAGATATTTCCGTACACCATATCAGCCACTTGGTTTTTGTCTCTTTTTTTGCAGGAGTCTCTACAGTGTACATTTCATGTACATTTTGTACCCTTGTTGATACATTGATATATTTAGACACCTCTTTTGATGCAACGTTGATCCTCATAATGCATAACATGACAACGTATCTGTGCAAATGAAAAGAAACATGTATTTTCATTTATTTCAATCTATTAAAGAGGTGGGGAATCAAAACCTCTCTGCCATCCTTGAGCAAAAGTGAACTGTGGGAAGGCAGATTTCATGGCAGATCTGTGATGTTGGTAACTCTACAATAAAAAATAAAAAAAAACACATCCGAGTTGTGTTTTTGTATAAATCCTCTCAAGTCATAACAACGTCTGTACAGATTGACTTTGGTTTATACTGTATATGTTCTTCATTATTGCATATTTGTTTCTCACCTGCATGAACTGAATGTCATCGCACATTCATAATCACAATGTGCAGTCTATTTATTCACCTGAAACATACAATAAAAAATCCAAAATTTTATTTAAGCTAAAAAGAATATTTCCGCATCACTATTATTCCCCAACCTGGATTTTTTATTCACTTCTATACCATATACGTACCGCCATCATGATGGCCATTATGGATTGGAGACCTGTCCAGGGTCTACGTTGCTTTCAACCAGTGAGCTGGGATCGTCTCCGGAACTCTAAATTGTGTGAAGTGGTGAAGAAGATGGATGGATGGAGAATTGTGTTCTGAAACTAAGTTCAGACTCAGATTTTACTTTGGGTTCTGGACCACATTTCTCACTGTCGGCCAGCAGTGAGTAACTACCAGAAGAGGTCAAAGAAAGCACATCTGGACCGCCGTCATCTTAAACACAGCTGCTAAAGAGCTGAGTGAGCCTGCGGACAGAATGCCAATAACATTTTGCCTGTCTGACCACAAGAGGCATGTGATTCAACCTACCGTCAGACTGCACATTGCATTGCAGCCTGCTCTGCAGGCAAAATATGTTCCTTTCCTATTCATCCAGAGTGTGATGTTTATAGTTTTATACATTTTGTTTTGCCAATAAAATATATTCCTCTTTTTAAAATGTATTTTTTTAGAAACAAATCAACCCAAGTTCTTATGTGGAAATGAAATACACACATTTTAATTCAAGTTGTTTACTTACATGAATACTTATGTTTATGTATGGTTAACTGCCTTTGTATATTGGTTAAAGTTACTTCAGTGCATTTTCATTTAAGTGTTTTATGCTTATAAATTGTGATTATGAAAATGGATGAATGAGCTTATAATACAAGCTTTCGGGTAGTATTGTATTTTAATTGACTTTATGAGTATTAATAAAATATGTTTATTTAGAAGTAGTGTAAAATTATCTGTATGAAAATTGAACAACCAAATATATATATATATACACACACAGCAGATACCCACCTTAATGGAAAAGATCTTTGGCTTCAAGAAAGCAGAATTATTTCGGGTTTTTTCACGTTGAATTAGTATTTACAATGTAACTGAAAGTTCATGTTAATCCAGCTTTTAGGCCGTGAGGTGTAAATAAAGATGAGTTCCACACTTTATCAAATGATAACGTACAGGTTCCACAAACGGTTTATTTCCACCCACAACACAAACAAGCTACAGCAACAATTCTTAGATAAACTGTTCAAATTGTTTACAGGCTAATGAGGCTATGCTAAATAAGACGAGTTGGAAAAACTAAAGTATGCAAGTATATCAAAGAGTTTTTTGTTTTTTTTACATTGGCAAGCAACTGATATATTTACAAATTATTTAAAACAGCTTGCGCCATATTGAAGTAAATCCTGGAAGGTAATATAAAAAATAAAAACAAAGGACAACTGGTAAATTATTACAGAATGAAGTACTCTGAATGAAGCACTTACCAGGAAAAAAAAAAAACGAATAAAAAAGAAGGGCTGTTAAGATGCCAGCTGTTCTTGTGTGTTTGGTTTCGTGTTTCCAGCCATGATGCGATGAATTCGTCGACGGTGGTTTTTGAGGGATTTCAGGTTTGGGTAAGTCCCATTGCAGACGTCGCAGCGATATGTGTCCGATTGTTTGTGAGTGAGCAAGTGTTTCTGCAAACTGTCCACCGCGCCAAACCAGCGAAGGCAAACAGGGCAGCGAACGGGCTTGATGGCGGGCTTGCAGGCTCCACTCCTTTGGTGAAACATTAGACTGATCGCATTTGGAAAATCAGAGTTGCAGTTGGAGCAGTGATGGGCTTTAGGTGGATTTGTGTACTGATTGGTAATGCGCGCTCCTTTGCATCGATTCCAGGATATATGCCTCCGAAGGGAGCAGCGAGTGGCAAAACTGTTGCTGCACCGAGTGCACACAATCCGCTGTTGCTTTTTGACTGCGTTGAGCAGCGGAGCCGAGCGCAGCTGCTTCTGAGGCAGCGGATGTGCTGGCCGAGGTGGCGGCGGCGGCTGCTGCTGCTGCGATGGCGGCGGCGGCTGAGCCTGCTGTTGCTGGAACCTCAGCAAAAGAGGTTGCGATCGCTGCGGCTGCAATCCCTTCAGCAACTCATGACGAGAATGCATGTGGATCTGCAGATGCACTTCATAGTCTGCCCACGAATTGACGGTCTCTCCACAAGTGGGGCACGTGTACGACTCTTGGGCGTGCTTCTGCAAGTGCTCAAGGAGAAGTCTCGGTGACGTGAATCCGACCCCACACTCGCACGTCACCCTCCTCGGAAGGACCGAGGGGAGTGACATGATGCCCCAGTTACCACTGCTGTCCTCCTTGGCTGGACTGTCTGTCGTGTTCGCGGGAGCGCTCTGCCGCGCCGCCCCCATGTCCACGCCTGTCACCGTTCGCTGCATCTGACACTTCTTCCTGTGAACCATCATGTTATCTTTACGATTGAAGGTCTTCCCACACACAAAACATGCAAACATCGGTCTCACAAGACTGGTATTAAACGCCATGCCTCCCTGGCTTCCACCCTGCGGGCCGCTTCCAAACCCCCGCAGCCTAAATCCGCAGAGTCGCAGATGACGCCTCAGAGTTGATGCCCGACTGTAGGTTTTCTGGCACCTGTTACAGGGGTAGCGTCTCACACCATCTCTGACAAAATAGCGCAGCCCGTGAGATGCCATCTCTGCTGGTTGAGCTTTGCTGTTCTCGCCAGCTTTCTCGGCCGAACCGAACATCCCCATTTCGTCGTCCAGGGGCATTATCCACCGGGCCTCATTACGGTCTACATCGTTAACTTCTCGAACCCACTTGGTTTCTCCTTGCTGAGGTGGAATCCCGGGCAGCGAGGGCTCCGCGTGCTGCTCCATTAGGGAAGACTTGGTGGGGAACGGGGAAAACTGCTTCGCTGGATGTGTCCAGGCCAAATGAGAAACCAGCAGCTGCTCTGCAGATGGCGAGGTCAACTCAACTTTGACACTGGCTTGTTCAGTGCCCACGCCAACACTCTTAATGTCAACAAATTCAGATTTAACCTCGTCCGTGTTGAGCTCGTTTGGATTGTTCAGCGATAGCGTATTCGGAGCCGACAAACGAGACTGACGACCCTGACACTTGTGTGTTTTCAGATTCCACCTCCGGGCGTAGCTGTGCTTGCACAATGGACAATAGAAGACTTTCTTTGTATTGTTGACGCCATGAAAGGGCACTAGTTTTTGAGCAAACGGGAGTTTTTTTAAAGGGCCTGATGATTGCTTGCTCCTGTTTGCAAACTGAGGGCACACGTGATTATCAGGCAAAGGCATCCGTCCAATGATGAGCTGCTTGCAACGCCGACAACATTTAATTCTCTCTTTTTTATGCAAGAAATGATGCTCAGTCAATCGGTTCACGTTCTGAAAAACCCTGCGACAACGGCCACATTGATATCTCCCAAATGTGCTCTTACTGCTTGGATCCATAAGCGTCTGACGGGTTTCAAGCATCACAACAGGAGAGAAAGTCTTCGTTAAAGACACAACTTTCTTCCTACTGGACTCAAGAATTCTACTGATAGATGGACATTTTGTTTTTATGCCAGGTTTTGTAAGCAGTCGCCTCAACTGTGCAATAGAAAGGTCATTAATTGGCGGCTCTGCAGTTTTTTCCCCCGGCGTTATGTCAACAGGTACAACCTCGTGTTTCGGAACCACCAAATCTTCATTCTGATTTGGGGACTGACGCGCCGTGTACGCCGATGCCAGTAGTTTCATGAGGGCCACGTTTCTGGGCGTGCTATTGGTCATTGGGGCGCTGTGAACTGAATCTGTATCGACCTCAAAGTCCTCATCACACTCGGGTATTTTTTCTCCCGTTGTTGACATGTTCTCGAAGCATTCCTCCTCTTGGAGGGGTGCACACTGGCCTTGAGGAGAGGTTACTATGGCAATCCCGTCTTCCTGGCTCGTGTCTGCTTCGAGGGCTGGTAATATGGGCGGTTCGGCAGCTGGGGACATGGAGGTAGAGGGGCAACTGAGGACCAAGTCTGACTGGCTGGCGGGAGAAAATGAGAGCTGCGGAGTGGTGTCATTACCGTGGGGGGGCTGCTGCAGCTGAGGGACATGAGAGCGTTTATGCTCCAGCATCAGAGTGAAGTCCTGAAATTCCTCTCCGCAATCACAGATATAGAAGGAAAAAGCGCCATCAGACGGGACTTTGTTGGAACCAAGCTGCTCCCCGGTACTTTCAGATGGTGCCTCATGCAGGCGGTGATTGGCCTCCGTTGTCGCTGGGCCGGGGTCCTTGGCGGCTGCACTTGCATGGGTTGCTTGGTGCACCAGCAAGGAGGCCAGTCCGCTGAATGTGGCTGAGCATGCCACGCAGCGGTACATTTTGGGGGATGAAGCATTTCCTTGTAAGCCGAGCATCACGACAGGAACTGGTCCAGCAGGAGAGTTTCCTGCAAGAGAACAAATAAACATTTTGTTACAAGCTTTACCTTTCTACACACAACGACGATTTAGTAATCAAAAGAAGGTCTTTAGTCTATCTTTTCTCACTTTGTTGTTTAATTTCACAGTTAAATGCAATTCTTCAACATTAATGAGTCATTTCATTTTACTGCGAATTTTCCAATTCAATGTGTGCTTTTATAGACAAAAGAGCCCCAAATGCCAAATTTCCAGAGTCAGAGCTCCCTTTTCCCGTGGATGCTGAGACGCTCTGAACCTGAGGCACATCCTGGACCGCAAAGATGAAAACATGACCTCCATTTTTTTTTTTTTTTTTTTTTTTTAGCTCAACCAACTGGCTTAACACGTGTTGTCATGCAGTAAACTAGCATCTGATGTCATGTAGCTGCACATCACAGTGTGTCTTTGATGGTAATAAATCATGTTTTTGTTCCTTCTTTTTTTTTTACCAACAACTGAGCTACAAATAATTACTATTTCATTTTGTGTTTTGTTTGTCTTTTTCAGGCTAACCGAACATAATTTCATCTAATGACAAACATGTGTTCGTACACAGTGTTAAAAACCAACAATAGGTACAAGTCAAAGACTGGGCACAAAAACCAATGGGAGAGAAATAATAATAAGAGAAAACCACAGTGTGCAAAGGGTGTTTGGTACAAGCTAAAGAAAATACAAAGAAATATTACTATTCTACATCACATCCACAATGCCACCAGGCATGCAGCTGGTAAAAAAAAAAAAAAGCAGGGGGTAGCAGCTGCACAAAACATCCACTTTTGCACCGTGCTCACCAGCATTCCCCAAAATATATAAGTCTATCACCACAGAATGCATTAAAAACATTTTAAGGAATGAGCTCTCCATATTGATGAGTGCAGATCCACACAACCTGTCTCCTGGTGACGTTTGCTGACGACACAGTTCTGCTGTCTACCACTGCCCTGCACCACGGAGCTGCTCTGCAGCAGTTTGTCGAGCGGTGCGACACTTCCAGCCTGGAGCTGAGTGACAACCAAACCAAGGAGATGGTGGTGACCTTCTCCAGCAGCCGCAGGGGAACGGGCGGCAGCTGTCACCGCTGTGAACCGCCGCCCGGCCGCCGAGACTGTAGAGGAATACAGATACCTGGGTAGCATCTATGACAACCACGTGAGGTTCTCCTCCAACATGGAGGGGACCCTGAAGAGGTGCCACCAGAGGATGCGCCTACTCAGAAAACGGCTCCCTTTTCTCCCAGCCAAAAACAAATCTGACTGACTTTCCATTGCACAGGGTTTTATTCATGGACTTCCCGCTTGCCACCTGAGCACCGTGTACAAGCAGCATCGACACATTCTCAGCGGCTCAGCAGACGCTCTGTTCCCTGCATCAGAGCGGCGGTCGTCTGGTCACAGGTTCCGTTGTACAGCCAGTAAGACCCTGAGAAGGAGAGCGACCTTTGTGACTGATGCCGTTCTCCTCCAAACCTCTAAAGGGTGACAATACCTGGAAGCTTTGTGCAACATTGTCTCATGAGCAGTGTTACAATGTCCTCATGTTCAATTTTTACTTAGACGCTTACTTTTATTTTCACTTTACACTGTGGAAAAACAACCATTCTGCTGTGTAAATATACCTGCTGTTTTATAAGTACACTTAACTACCTCCATAGCAACTACTAACACCGTTACTGGCAGCAGGCCTGCCACTGTATATAACCTATACCTAATCCCATTGCTTTTTTTATACTCTTTAATGCACTAATTGCCTCTTGGGGGAAAAAAAAAGAGTTAAAAGTCAAGTTCAAAACTACTTATGCATCAAAGTTAATATTTTGGGCTATCTCACGCGTGTAATCTTGTACGCCTTTGCTGACAAGCAGGACAAGTGAAGAAATTAATAAATAGCTCGTCTCATGCATGGTTTTCACCCAAAAACAAGCAACTGGAGATTAAATGCAACGATCCTATGAATGAACAAAAAATTATTTCATGTCTGTTGTTGCAAGAGTGTATTTTAATACAAGGGTTTATTTGATCTAGATCATATGCCTTTTGATTTAAAAAAAAAATAATGTTTTAAGTTAAACCCAGACGGCAATACTCATGATATTTGATGCACTGTTATATTTCTGGAATATGATGAGTTTACCAGCGTACTGACGTCAGGTCAGCCAAGAAAGGCGACGCTTTATCAGAACATTCTGTTTTTGATGTTGCTATTGCAATTCAAGCAATAAAAAAAAAAAAAAAGCTGATTTTGTTTGCGAAAGGAAATTAATTACTATTGTCTTTCTGATGTCGTTTACATTTAGAAAATGAGCGCAAGGCTACAGGACAGGTAACATTTTTTATCCGATTAACAGAAAAAAAACTTTTCCAACATATTTTCTCAAGAATTATAATAAAATAATTGACAACAGAGAACATTAATTCTTAAATTATTATTGGTCCAGATTTTGCAAAGCAAATGAAGCCTCATACAGAAGAAAAGTCTTTTAGATTTTAACAAGTCAATGTTTCTTAGTGCAGTTTGTGAAGAGTGACGTTTGTGAGATAAGAACATTTTAGTAAGTAATTAATTATACATCATATATAAAAGCAGTAGCAGATAGTGTACTATAGCCAACAGATCATTTTCAACAGGTCATTTTCCTGAAAGGATGTAAAATAGCCAGGTGGTACAAAAATCCCTTCATCCATATTGCTTAATCCTGTTCAGGATCTGGAGCCGATCACAGCTAACCATGTTTGAGGGCAGGTTACACCCTCCACAGGTCACCTGTCCTTTACAAAGTAAACACAGAGAGATAAACAACCACACCCTCTTACAAACACACCTCGGCGCAATTTTGGCTCCCCAATGGAACCTCACATTCATGTTTTCGGACTGCGAGAGGAAACTCACTATCTGAACCCATGTCGTTGTCGCTGTGAGGTGAGAGCACCAACCACTGCCCAGCGGCGTTGCGAGACATAAAGCTCGACTGGGGCACAGGCCCCGAACATACCGGTCCACCGGGAAAACTCCTGGTACTCCCGATGGCCAGTCAGCCGCTGATACTGGGGCGCAGCCCATCGATACTGCGGCACACGCCCCAGTAAAAAGGGTCAGGCAACACCCCTGTCACTGCCCCACTGTGCAGTTTGCATATATACTTGAAAAATGATTTGTAAACACAGCGGGTAATTTCAGCGAAGAAATATGACTTACTGGATGATCGTCAACATGGGCTCATGGGTGAGCGATCAACATCGTTGGCATCAACGGATGTTGTGGAAAATATATCAGCAGCTGTAAGAAAGAAACAGGTGTTTTTATTGATTTATGTAAAGCATTTGACATGACTGATCATTCTTTACTATTGCAAAAAAGTGGAACATTATGCCAAGACTGGTACTTCTCACAATCAGTATAACAGCTTCCAGTAATCATGAACACTGAATCACACTGTGGACAGTAACTGTGGTGTTCGAACCCAAGTTATTCATGCTTAAAATTTTTATTATAGCTCTACAGCAGCAATTAATTTAGTTACATCTGCTGATCACACGTAAATGATTGAAATCTAATGCTGGGGATCGTTCGGTAGAAAAAGCTTGCATATTCTTTATATTTCAGGTGTGCCATAAATGTCGTTTTTGTGCCGAGATTTGGGGGCAACGTACGGGACTATCTCGATGAATAGGATTAAAATGCTGACTTGTTTCGGTGATTCAATTTAAAAGAGTAAACTCGACGCAAATTAATTCAACATTGTTTTGTTTATTGTTTTGAATCTCGATTCTTGACTTGATGCAATCACAATGACAAACACGTTAGTTGGCTCGTGCACTCATCAAAGACATTGGTTTTGGGTTGGTTTTTTAAGCATGTATTAAAAGTTTGGATTTTATGCAGAGGGTATAATCAGAATCATTTAAAGTCGCTCCAGTGTGCGGCTGGCCGACTGCAATAATGAGCACACGGTTAGCAGCGCGCTAGCTGGGCTCTGACCCCACCATGCAGCCATCAGTCCGAGTCCTTCTGAGAGGGGCTCGAGACAGCCAGGAGGAAGAGGAGGAGGGGGTCAGTTCAGGAGGAAGGCCGGAGAAAAGGGAGCATCTAACGTTTGGAGAGCTCGCGACGGCGACCTATGAAGCGGCAGCAGCCGCTCCGCTCCTCAGACACTCACCGTTCACAGCAGCGCTGACATTTTCCTTCGAAGAGGACGGACAAAGAGAGGAGAGGCGAGGGCAAGCAGCGGCAGCAGCAGCTCGGCTCTCCGGGGAACCAAAGCTCTGCTCGGCTGTGGACAGACGTGATGCTGTGCCAGGAGGGAGACAGCCGAGCAGAAGAATGAGCGGGGCTGCAGCTGCAGCAGGCGCCAAGCGGTGCATGCGGCGCATGCGCAGAGCCTCCGGCAGAGGAAGACACTCAAGCGCTGTTTTTCTTCTTCTTCTTTGAGCGTGAAGCGGCGAGCGCGCGCGCACGGGGCAGTACCGACACCTACTCGACTGGAGGGTGTGGTGGCGGTCTCATGAGACTGATGAACACACACACACACACACACACACACACACACACACACACACACACACACACACACACACACACACACACACACGACTGTATGTGTGGGTTCCATTGGGTTCCTTTCTGAGAAAGAACGGCATCTGGTTTCATTGCTGAGGACGATAGCCAGATTCAGAACAGAGTTTAAAGCTGAGATTGTCCTCATTGGCTCCAAGTCCGCCCGCATCAAAAGCTCACAGTTTTTCCTTCACTGTTGACAGCTTCTCCGTTTCTCCCTCGTCTCAGGTTAAGAGTCTGGGTGTCATCCTCGACAGCACACTATCATTTCAAGCTCACATCGATAACATCACTCGGTCAGCACGTTTCCACCTACGAGATGTCCAAGCTCGGTCCTGGAGGGCCGGAGTCCTGCAGGGTTTAGCTCTCACCCAGTTGCAGCACATGTGATTGCAATGAAGGGCTTGCTATTGGGCTTTCTCACAACCCTGGTGATGACATCATCATTACATTCAGGTACGCTGAAGCAGGGGGAGAACTACAACATGCAGGACAGCGGTCCTCCAGGACCGAGTTTAGACACACCTGAGTCCTACGTAATATCAACTGCCTTCGCCTCTCTCTCTCCCTCTCCCACACTGGTCCACGCCCTGGTCACCTCCAACCTGGACTACTGCGACTCCCTTCTGTGTGGACTCCTTCTCAAATCCATCCATAAACTCCAACTGGTCCAAAGTGCTGCCACCTGAATCTTACCCCAGTTCTCCATAAACTCCACTGGCTTCCAATTCAACAATGCATTCATTGGGAAATCTTCTGACATTCAAGGCCCTGTATGACCTCGCTCCTCCATACCTCACTGACCTCCTCCACGTCTACACACCTAACCACACTCTCAGATCTGCCTCCGCTCTCAGCCTAACCCACATGACCACCGTGGAGTCCTGAGCCATCAGCCGCTCGGCCCCCACTTCTCACTTCCACCCAACATCAGAAACGGCGAAGATCTGGACATTTTAAATCTCATCTTAAAACCTATCTTTTTAAGTGAGCATATTCCTTTCAATTGGAATATTAATTAATATAATATTCATTTAATAGGAATGTTTGTTTTTTAGTGCTACTAAGATGTTTTTTTTTTTTTACTTGTTTTTAACTGCATTGTACATTGACCTTGGATGCTATGAAAGGCGCTTATGAATAAAATGTATTCCTAAGATTATAATTCACGTATCGCTGAAAAAGAAAGATGCCTTCTCACTCATATCTCTGTTGCTATGTCTTGATGACATTAAACACTGGATGGCCCTGGACTTTTCAAGTTTTAACGAGAAAAATAAAACAGAGGTGTTTGGTCCTAAAGCTTCATATGTGAAGCCAACAGTTTTGAACCTCTGGGTTTTAAAATGGACAGTGATTTCAAACTGCACCCACAGATACGCGCAAAGTGGTTAAATCAAGCTTCCTCCATCTCAGAAAGTTGTTAAAGGTGAAGCCCGCTCTTGTACGTCAGCACTCTGAAACAGTAATTCATGCTTTTATCGCATCTTGGCTCGTTTACTGCAATGCCCTTCATGTTGGAGTCAGCCTATCTTCCCTCGCACGTCTCCAGTTGGTGCAGCTGCACTGCTCACTGGAACAATGTCTGAGGGTGCACAGAACCCCGGTTCTGGTTTCTCTCCACGGGCTGCCTGCACACTTTACAATTCATTTTAAGATTGTTTCATTTGTTTATGACTTTCAACGGCCCCGCCCTGCCTTACCTCTCCGAGCTGCTTCACTAAACCACTTCATTCATGTTCATTTTTAAAACTGATCTAAAAAACCCAACTTTACTACTCGGCTTTTAACCCTGCTGGAGGTTTTGCACCTGTTTATATTGCTGCCTTTTTATTGGTCGCACTTTTTTTTTCAGCTGTGGTTCTTTTTAAAAATGCTTTATAAATAAAGTTGAATTGAGTAAACACACACACACACACATGAGAGGTTAGGTAGGTTCCAACTATGAAGCAGTTCACACAGCAGTACAATTAAATTGTGTTTACTAGGTACAGGGAAGAAGAGTGAAATATGCACTAGGTGTTTGTTTCTTTTGACAACCTGTTTATTTACTCGTTGGTTGCTTCTTTGCTGTGTGTTGTCATCATTTGGGTTTATGGTGATTTGACTGAAGAAAAATCACAGGATGCAAACTGATGAACTGGAGGATTTAATAAGCTTATGATTCTTCATACTCCTTTTCAAGCACATTTTCTTTTTTTTCTTTGCATTCATTGTTTCTCCTTTATTTAAGTTTATTGTTTGAACTGAAAAAACAACAACACTGTGTCACATACTTTTAATCAATTGTACCACTGTTCCCAAGTTCTCTCATGCAAAGGGCATAGACTTGATTTAAACAGCATATTGTGTGCTGCTGCTGATAGTGGAGGTGTGTGTGCTCCTAGGCTGATGATGATAGTGGAGGTGTGTGTGCCCCTAGGCTGCTGCTGATAATGGAAGTGTGTGTGCTCCCAGGTCAATACAAACCTCAGCTGATATATTCACTCAGTGATAGGGGAGTAGCGAAAAGCTGCACGTCTCTCTGCAGCTGATTGGCTTGATTTATCATGCCGCCTTGATAAAAATGGCAAAAGCCATTATAAATGTTTCTACTGCTCTAATGCCAGCAGCTGAGTTCTCCACACAAAACCATATGACTCGATGGCCTGTCAACTCGCCAGACCGATTACTTCAAGGTGAACGATTTCCTGCAGGGAACCAGCCACTAAAATAAACAAGGTAGTATCACTGCAGTTGTCCAGCATGACACTATTTTATTTAATCCCTTTCGTCACATTTTCTGTCCAAGCTGGTGAATTCAAATAGAATAGACTACTTATACTAAAAGCTCATTTGGCTTTGTTATTTTGACCCGTTACAGAATAGGCAGGCAGTCGCTGACGACGGTTGGCAGCTCTGGTACACATCATAAGGTTATGGCTGAGCTTCTTTCTGGTGGCTAGGATTCTACCTGAACAGCTTGATGCACACCAATAACTCTGACCCAGTTCCAATAAGTGGACTTTCCAACCAGAGGAGAGAATACATTACCTGGCTGACAGCAACACCGAAAAGGCATTCAGAGCAGTAGCCCACCCCCACCTTGGCTCCTTGGATCACTTCACAGTCATGCTTTTTCTCATCATATAAGCCTCTGCTGGTCAGAGCGAAGCCCTCTGTGAAGCAGGTGAGATTGTGGTGTGATTGTGCTGCGGAGGCACTACAGGACTGTTTTCAGTGTACAGACTGGGATGTGTTGAGAACAGCAGCAAAATACAACCAGAGCATCAGTGTGGATGAATACGCTACATCTGTGTCAGGATACATACAGAAGTGCATGGAGGATGTCGGTGTCATCGGGAACACCACAAACGCTGGATGACGGGAGAAGTATGCGCTATGCTGAAAGCATGGAGCACTGCGTTTAAATCTGGTGATGCAGAGGCTGCAAGATCAGCAAGAGCAAATCTCGACCATGCCACAAGGAAACCAAAGTGTGCCCACAGACTCGAAATCCGGGAGTTTTTCCATGATCCTGACTTCTAAACTGACCTACATTTTATTTATTTTTTGGCATGTTTGAGGTGCTGATCACCACCACGATGAGACAAAACAGCACCACAGCTGGGTGAGCAGGCACTGCAGCTTTAAAGAGCTGACGCCTGGAAAACCTTGAAAAAAATCTAACATCAATAAGGCAGCAGGGCCAGACAACATTCCGAGGAAAGTAGTCAGGGAGTGTGCGTACCAGCTGGTTTGGTTCTGACAGACATTTATAAGACCTCCCTCCATAACCAGCTGAAATGACTATTGCTCCATAGCACCGATCCCATAATGATGAAGTGCCTCGAGTGGCTGATAAAGCAGCACATTACCTCTCACCTCTCCTCCACATTCGACCAGTTGCAGTTTGCTTATCATCCAAACCGCTCTACAGAGGATGTGATTCCATCTGCATTCCACCTGAGCCCTAACCACCTGGAGGAGAACAACACCCATGTATGCTGTTTGTTCATTTCAGTTCAGCATTCAACACCAGCCTTCCCCAGGACCTGGAAGGAAACTGGAAGGGGAAGTGGGGTGGGGAAGAACACTTCCTCAGTCATCACCCAGCTCTCCTCAGGGCTGCATCCTAAGTCCATCACTCTTCAAACTGATGACTCATGACTGCTTGTTCTGTCCCTACTAGCCACATCATAAAGCATCCAGGGGATATAGTGAATATGGTGACATTTTGGCTTATTTTATTTTGATTCGATTTGTATTTACTGTTGATATAGTGTATGTTTTTGCTCTTGTTGTCTTAATTCTTTTCTTTCTTATTTTTACTGTCTGTTTATTACTGGAAAGCACTTTGGACACCTTGAGTGTTGTAAAGGGCTTTATAAATAAATGTTGATTGACTGACCGATGCTACAGTAGTGGGCCTGATTCAAAATGATGATGTCTGGGCCTACAGAGAGGAGGTGCTGCATGTGGTTGACAGGTGCAGGAAGAATAAACTTGTCCTAAATGTCAACAAGATAAAATAACTCATTGTTGATTTCAGGAGGGCCCACTTTCCACTGATTATTCACAACACAGCAGTGGAGGTGGTAGAAAGCACAGAGTTCTTGGGAGTGCACATAAACAATCTAACCTTGACCCAGAACACCACAGCGCTGGAAAAGCAATAGCAGCAGCGTTTGCTCTTGTTCCCCAGGATGAGGACAGATCTGCCTGCCGACATCTTCACCACTTTCTTCTTGAGTGCCATAGAGAGTATACTAACCAATGGCATCTGTCTATAGCAAGGGTGGGCCTTGCTAGTCCTGGAGGGCCGCAGTCCTGCATGGTTTCAATATAGATAATAGAGTTTAATGAATGTATCATGATGAAGCTCAGCAGAAAGCCTGATAACAAGCCAATCATTATCAGCAGTGTTGAAGTGAGGACACATTAAAACCGCGTAGGACTTCGGCCCTCCAGGACCAGTAAGGCCCACCCCTGCAAGGTGTGGCAGCTGTCAGCTGCAGACTAAGAGGGCCTCCGGAGAGTAGTGAGGATGGGCATAGAAGGTTATCAGGACTTTTCTTCTTTTTAAGGACATGGCTGCCAAACGCAAAAAAACATCAGAAACTGCACACATCCGCATCACTGACAATTCTCTCTGCTGGCTTCAGGTAGGAGGCACCACAGCCTGAGGCGCACGACAGTCAGACTCGGCAAAGGCTTCCTACCTCAGGCCAGAAGAAAGACATCTCAACTGCACATAGTCTTGCCTATTTGTCAGGTTTGAGGATGAGGCAATAATCTAGTGCAATAACTTTTCTCAAGTGCAATAATATTGCAATAATCTTCTCAGAGCAGTATTTCTGAGCGCCTTATCACTTTATTACTGTTTGTTTTTAAACATTTAGATTTTCTACAGACTTCTGCTTTAACTGTTGCTATCCAAACCATGTGTGCACCTATGGTGTGCATTTTGAATGACGATAAAATTCTATTCTAAATGTGATTACTAGTCAATGGCGCACCACTAAAAATAGAGAAAACATTTCACACAAGTTTATATGTCTTACTTCTAACTAGGGAATCGTCCATGGGACTTTCAAACTAATAATATTTATTAGCACACTATGGGTTAAAGTTAAGACATTGTTGTTACCTCAGGCAAATTTTTCTTTACCAGCCCTTCTACATTTTGAGATTTCCCAAAATAGACCATAAACAAACAAGCAACACAGATTCTTTTTGTTGCTGACTTTATTCTTAAAATGAATGCATCAACACAAATTTCCTAACAAAAGTAACAACCGCAAGTTGTGAAAAGAATATTCTTCAGGAGGATCTAGTGGATGTCTGTACAAGATACAATTTAGAAGAAAACAAAAATCTAATGGCAAGAAAATGAAATATACAAATTGATCTATGCTACAGTTGCAGTACAGAAAATAGTAGAGAATTAAAATAAGCATGAAAACCATAGTCTATTTCATAAACTGTCAACAAAAATGACTTTCAAACATTTTCAAAAATCAGAGTATGAATTCTGACATTTTTATCTTATTTCCTCTGCATTCAAACAACTTATATTCGTCGAACATTTATAAACACTGTCAAAAAACTATGTGGTTACTTTGTTGTATGCAACTCCCACTATCACAACTCAAAATATATACAATTCCATTAAAAGTGAAAAGAACAAACATCATAAGAGTCACGTATACAACAAGGGCAGAAGGGTACAACAGGTGGCATAAGGCATGAAAAGGAGTTCAACATACTTTAGTTACAATTAGGCCAGTAAAAGAAAAGGTCTATGGCATGTAAGAGCCATTACCGAGAGGACCCAGCATGAGTTTGTTGATGTTCCTCCAGTAGGTGAGGGAAAGCAAAGGCTTTGTCACATTCTGTACATTCGTATACCACCTCACCAACATGACTTTCTTGATGCTGCCTCAGAAGAGACCACAGACTGAATGACTTATAGCACATGTCACAGCGATATTCTCCAACCTCGTTTTCAGCATGCAGTCTCATATGTTCGGACAAATCTTGCTTTGTACTGAAACTGGCATTGCACCGAGGACAGTTTAACACTCCCTTTTGAGACTGAGGTGTGTGTGAAACGGCCGTATTTGGACGGTGAATATACTGATGTTTCGTGAGGTAGCGCCTCTTGGCAAACGATTTTCCACAAATCTCACATCTGAATGGCTTGCCGGCAGAGTGGTCCAGATTTTGATGTTCCAAAAGGCGGCTTTTGGACGTGAATTGCTTTGAGCAAGCAGGGCAGTTGTACAACTCCTCTCCTGTAACATCAACGTCCGCTTCCTCATCTCGTCGATAGTAAGCACCCCTTGGCAGTTCTGAGAAACTGGACTGCGCAACTGCCTGCCGTCGACTGGAGCAATTGTGCTGGTGAAAGGCATCATCCCCTGAAAAGCTCTGACCACAGTCTGTGCATTTTACTGCGACAGCTGGCGTCTGAGAAGAGCCCCCATGGTCTTTCACTCTGTTCTCCTCGGGAGGAACCCTTTTTTCACATTTATAAGCACCATCAGGATGTGTGGGGAAATGGTAAATCAGTTCAATGCCACTGGGAAAACACTTGTGACAGACTGGGCATATGAATGTAGGTATAGGTCCTTCACCTTCGTCGTCACTTTCACGCTTGATTTCTACAACAATGTCATCAGGGTTATTAAGATGACCGAGGAAGTCTTTAGTAGAATAAAAAGCAGTGTTACACTGTTTACATGGATATTTAGTCTCAGACACTGATGGTAGGTGGGTGTTCCTGTGTTTTTTCAGATGAGACGCATGAAGAAAATGTTTATCGCAGTCTGTGCAAGAGTATGGCCGCTCTTTTGCGACCATGCACCCATGCTCTGAGAGTTCCTCTGGATCTCTGAAACGTTCATGACAAACACCACAGCGATATTTAAATTCTGTGGAGTACCCCAATGAGCTTTCAGAAACTTGAGTGGGTGGTTCCTGCTCTGCCCGTGAAACTGGAGGGAGGGGGTGATGTTGAAAAACGGTGTGGCTTTTCCGATGTTCCGCTCTGTTACTCTTTGAAACAAATACTTGATTGCATATGTCACACGGGAAGTTGTCGTCACGGTGAGTGTACATGTGTTCTGTGAGCTGGGCTTGACATTTGAAAGTCAAGTGACATCTGGAACAACGATAGGGATGAATTTTGAAATGACCCTGTTTGTGTCTCCGCAGTGCAAACCGAGAGACGAAGCCCTTTCCACATGTTGGACATTGGAATTCAGACTGGTGCGATCTCCGATGCTGCTGCAGTTGGGATGGCTGGAAAAAGCATTTACCACACTCTGCGCATTCATGTGGTTTTTTACCCAGGTGACACAACTGATGATCCTCAAGATTTTCTGATGTTGTGAATGTCTTGCCGCACACATGGCAGGGGAAGTATGGTGCCAAGTCAGAGTCACTGCCCTCGTCACCACTATTATCCTCTTTTTCACTTTCGCCACTTGTACTGACTTTACTGTTGGGATTTTGTGGGTCGTTGCCTTTCTCGTGCCCTGTGTTTTTGCATTCTTTCTGCTCCTTTGGATGCCATCTTTTGTAATGTCTTGTCAGAGATTTTTTGGCTGCATACGTTTTGCTGCAGAATTGACAAGTAAATGCATCATCCACATGTTCTTCGCTGTAATGATTACATAAAGATGGTCGTGTCCAGAACCGCTGAAAACAAAGCTTGCAACAATATGGTCTGTTTGGATCATGACAAGTCTTGTGATCTTCAAGATCAGTCATGGTGAAAAACATCTTGGAGCATTGAGGGCAGGGAAAATTCTTGCTAATTCCGTGCATCTTCATGTGTTTTTCGAGGTTTGCTTGATTGGAGCAAACCCGGCCACATCTGGTGCAGGTGTTGCGCTTTTTCTCTTGCTCTTTTCTTCCATGATCTTCAAGGTGACTAATGAGGATTAGACCATCTGTGAAAGTCTGATCACATTCTGAACACTGATACTGCACTTCTTTCTTCTCTTTACTCGAGCTACTGGGCTCCTGGCTTCCTTCTGAATCTTGTGAGGACTCCTCAGACAAGCTATCTTTGCAAGAGAAGTTGGTCTGCAAAACCCCGCTGCCAGTGGTTTCAGATTTTTCTTTAAACACAAGAACAGAGTCATTTACTGCAAAATCTAATGTGGCTTTCAAAGGACCTTCTGGTTGTTTGGTCGCAATATTGTTTTTTTTGCATTTCCTAAAGTGATTTCTGAGGAGGAGTCTATTCCCAAAGGTTTTGTTGCATATTTTACAGGTGATAGGGTTTGGATTTTGGTGTGTCCGCTGATGACCCATTAGTCCAGCTTTATTTGCAAAAGATGTATTACACTCAAAGCAGAAGAACTTCTCAGGGACCTTACTTTCAAGTGGTGAACTCGGTTCACTGTCTGAAACAGCATCATCATTGGGGCCTTCATCACAACTTGCATCTGCAGTCTCTTCTTTATCGTTTGGCATGTTAGACAGATGTTGCTGAAGGGGAGCAGTTGACGCCAGTGGTTCCATTGTTTCCACCTTGTGTGAAGCCAAAAAATGCTCTTGGAGTTGTGAAAAAAGCAAAAAACGTTTACTGCAGTATGCACATGAAAAGCCTTTGGGTGGGCTATCAGGGGTTGATTGCCGTGTCCGTTTAACCTCTGATGCGGAGGAGCCTGATGTTGCAGTGCAACTCATTTTGTGATTTTCAAGTTTGTTTGCAGGGAAAAAGCTTCCACACCTGTCACAGAGGACATTACCTTGCTGCCTTTTCATGGTACATTTCAGATAATGACGCTGCACATAATCCTTCCTGACAAACTTCTGACCACAATAATTACAGGAATATGGTCTCTCTCCTGTGTGCAGGCGGGTGTGCACAGCTAAGTGTGAGCCACTTGCAAACACACGAGGGCAATAACTACACCCAAACTTGTGCTTTTTGTTTAAGCTGGGCTGGATCCTTTTAAGTACTCTACTCATTCTATCAAGTTGTCCTGTCCCATTTTCTGCTGCCGGATCAGTACCATCAAATGGAACAGCACTTTCTTGCATGGAAGGCCTCCTGCACTTGTTTACCTTTCTGTGCTTTTTCAGAGATTTTTCATGAGAGAAGGCTGAACCACAACGTGAGCACTTGAATAACTTTGTCGTATGGAACATAGTCACATGTCGAGAAAGTTTGGACTCAGTAGGGAAGTTTCGAGTACAGAACTCACAATCAAAGGTATCCTTTTTGTCAGAAGCATCATTGCCAAACTTAATTTGCCAACCCTTGCCCACATCATCTAAACTGATTTTGGGAATGCAGACCTCCAAACGCCTTTTCCTTCCCTTACAACGGGCCTGATGCACTTTCAAATGATCATGTCTTGAGAAGCATCCATCACAGGCTTTACAGCGATATGGCTTCACCTCATTATGGGTTAGAATGTGACGTCTTAAAGATCGTGGTTTCATGAAGGTCTTGGTGCAAAATTTACACTTATACTCTGCTTCACCATCAGCTTGAGAATGATCAGCTGTCTTTTCAATTGGAGGCATGTTTGGTTGATTTTTTACAGCATCAGTTTTAGGTTTCAACAGCCTATC
The DNA here is from genome assembly GCF_963383615.2 of Lipophrys pholis. Classification (NCBI taxonomy): domain Eukaryota; kingdom Metazoa; phylum Chordata; class Actinopteri; order Blenniiformes; family Blenniidae; genus Lipophrys; species Lipophrys pholis. The sequence continues at coordinate 13,825,580 of NC_137639.1, read as the reverse complement.
CTTGGAAATGCCATCACAGAGATTTTCATGCAGCGTGCACATATTTTGACTGCCAAATCTTTTATCACAGTGCGCGCATGCATAGGGTTGCACACCAGTATGTGAAACAAGATGTCTCAACTGGATTGATTTAAACTTAAACCTCTTTGGGCAATGAGGGCATTTCAACGGAAGCAGCTTGGATGCCTCGGACTGTCGAGGTGTTTTGTCTTCATCTTTGACTGTCTGTGAAGTGTATTTCATAGAAATTTCAACAGGGGGCAATGATGAGCCACCATCATTCTTTGTGGTTCCAGTACACTCTTTTAAATGTAGGGTAAATCTATTAACTCCATAGTGCCCTCCACAATTTGAGCATAGTTGCAGAGTGTTTTTCTTATGGGCAATGAGATGACTTTTCAGACGGATCTTTTTGGAGAACGACCGTGGACAACAAGAACAAAGGTATGGTCTTTTTGTCTTCGTGGGTTTAGTTTTGGCAAGTTGGTTGGTGGTTGGTAGACAGTTCTCACTATGAAGGTTCAGGAACATGAGCCGATAAAACTGCTTTCCACAGTTGGTACATGAAAATGCTTTGTTTCCAGTATGTTGGAGCATATGGCGCAGTAAATACTGGCGACAGCTAAAAGGCCTTTCACAAAATGGACACTGATTTGAAGATGACCCCGATATATGTGTGAGAGTGTGTTTTCTGAGCGCTTGGGCATCATCAAATTCTTCCTTGCATAAAGAACACCCCAGTTTTGATTTGGTTTGCTCTTTCAATTCCAAGCTTTGCTGTGGCTTTTCGGATGGCATTTCAACAAACTGGGACGGCTTGTTTTCTTTGTTTTGGTGAACAGTGAAATGTCGCCGGAGATATACTGGGTACTGGAACTCTTGAGGACACTCTGGGCATTTGATCAATCCTTTTTTAGGATGTTGGATTCTTCGGTGCTGGATCAGTTCTCCGATACTCGGTAGAATCTTTCTGCAGGCAGTGCACTGTATTCTTTTCTGGTGAACGCTTCTGTGACCAACCAGGTAGCAACGTTTCTTGAATCTCTTGCCACATTCCAGACAGTGGAATGGTTTTTCACCACGGTGCCTGACTTGATGTTTCGTCAGTGATCTTGATGTGCCAAAACATTTATCACAAAAATGGCACTTCATGGTAACCGGGCTAGTTTCTTCAGTTGATATCAAACTGTCCTTTTTTTCTTCAGTCTTTTTACTGCTTGAAACAGTTGGCTTGGACATGACAGAAAAAATTGATTTCCTGTATCTGATAATTTTGCCAGAAACTTGGTATAACTCATGTTTCTTTTTGTGTTTGTACTTCCCGGAAGGATGATGGAAAACTGCTGGGCAGAGACCACACTTGTATCGTGGCTCAGACTTGGCTGTTGAATTTGGGAGTGTGTGTTTTTTCCGTTCATTTTCTTCGGGCTGTGTTTTCTGTTTACTATCCTGTACAAGTATTTTTGGCTTATTGTCCGCTTTTTGTTTAATGGGCTCTTGCTTCTCTTTTGCAAGTCGATTGAGACAATCCCGCAAGCAAATGCTTTTGATATGTCTGTATCGGTTGTGTGGTAAACTGAAAGTTGTGTAACACAAGGGGCACCGATAATTACCATTAACTCTTCCTTTACCGTTGTATGTTGCGTTCCTGACACAGTCGCGCAAGTGCCGAGCCCTGTTGTAGGAGTACTTGAAAAGCCGTGGACAAAGAGGACATTTATGTTTTTTGTTCAGATCGCTCTTTGCTTTTGCAACAAAATGTTTCAACAACATTGAAACACTCTTCATATTGTGTACAGCATAGCGGTGCTTGTTCGCCTTTGCAACTGAGGGGTAGCTTTTGCCACATAGATAACATTCAGTTGTCCTGGCAATGTCAACAAGCTTCACATAACATTCCTGAATGATTGCGCGTTTGCGGTTTTCTACTCCATCCTTTTTGGGTGGCATTGGATTTTTAGTGCCAACAGTATCAGAACTGGTTTCAGAATGTTTGGACTGCTTGCATCTCCCAGGGAACCTCTTGTGTCTGTTAAGAGAACAAGATTGTGAAAAATACAAGCCACATCCATTACACCTGAATGGTGTTTTGCCAGTGTGAGTTCGCATATGCTGGATATAAGGCATTATTCTTCCAAATCTTTTCCTACATATATTGCATTTGTGGCGGCCAAGGTTAGGTTTTTTCTGTTGCTCTTCATCAGCAGAGATCTCCATTTGTTTACTGATTACACCACACACATGTTTTTTAGCTTGTTCCTTCCCTATCGGATAGAGATGACAAGTCTTGCAAAATTGGATGTCGACCATTGCATGGGCACAGTGGTGGTGTGCAATCAGACCATCTACATTTGATGTTGCGTGGGAGCACTCTGCACAATGATAGAAATGACTACTTCCATCTGTTGACTCCAATTTTTTCAAAATCACAACAGGGTGCAGGAACGTTTTCAATTGTGCAGAGAACTTTACTTGGGGTACTTGGCGCTCTGAATGAAGCTCGTCATCGTCTCCATCATTATTCTGACTTGAATCTAGCGCCGTTTCATCAGGATCACACGAAGAATCTTCTCTGGACAAAGGTTCACCATATAGTGTGTCAGACAGCGATGGCTCCTCCGTAGATACGTTCATCTCTTTAAATGAGTCTTGTGCATTTTCAGCAACATTCTCACAAGGACTTAGTGTTTCTTTTGCATCGGTTTGTTTAGACGGCAAATCTTGCTGATCAGTCAGAGGACTAGTATTTGAATTCAGTCCTTGTTCTGTCCATTCCATGTCTGAACAAGAATGTACATCTGTGCTTGATGTAATGAGTTGCAAGCAGGTTTCCAAACTTTTGAAAGCACTTGGTGCGCTGTCGTCGCTTGTCACAGAAGAACTGATACCATCTGGTTCAGGTTCTTGGCTTGCTCTCTCGGGCGCTGTTGAAATTCCCATTTCATTCAAATCTGGTGTGACTGGCTGTAAGCAGGATTCCGGGAGAAGACCAACGTTCTGCACATTGTCACTGGACCCGCAGTCATTTTGATCGACAGATGAGGTTGTGGTGTTCTGCTCTGATGAAATAGTAATTTTCATTTCTTGACCGATATCCATGCCTGCTGTATCATTAGCTGGACTGTCATTTGGGAAACTGGGTTCACTGCCATCTGTCTTTGCGGTTTCTCCTATCTTTTGTTCTTCACCAGCCAATTCATTGCCAGGATGGAGATTATCATTGGTGTTCGAGTTGGGCAAAAGTGAGGAAGACTCGAAGCAATTGGACAAACCTTGATTCTCACAGGCAGGGATTTCTTTAGACACACTTACACAAGTATCACTTGAATCTGGAGAAAGATTGTTCTTTGCCATTCCTTCTATGCTGCTTTCATTTTGACGGAGATCCGTGTCCATTCTACAGATGTTGGCGAGCAAGCTGCCTTCCGAAGGGCTTATGTTTTCATGGCTTGGACGACTGTCTGAAATCTCTTTTAAGAAACCTGAGACACACGTTTCTTTCACAAGGACCTCACTTTTAGGTTTCTCCTCCTTGCTGATGTTATTTTTATCCGACTTGTCTTTCAGATGCTCGACTTCATCATTTTCTGAATTAAGCTTCTTTTGCATTACTTTTTGACCTGAAAGATCTTTTTCATCAGTTGGAGGAGTTATGCTCATTGTCCCAGCATTATCATCTGCACATGCAGCGATTTTGTCTCCAATCACGTTTCCATTCCCACTTCTTGAGATGTCTGAACATTTCTCTTGAGTAAAATCTGTCATTTTCTTCTCGGGGTCGTAATCATTTTGAACAAGTGCAGTGTCAAACTTTGTAGCGGTCATGTAAGAGGTAGTGACCGATTGACCATTCTCTGTAGAAGATTCAACATTATTTCCCTGACTGTCCATTTTGTCTTGTGTCCACGTAACATTTTTTCCTGATGCCTTGATTGAATCAGTCTCTAACCCAGCAGCACTCTCAGTTGGATAAGTCATACTTCCAGTATGAGTTGAAATCCAGTCTGAAGAGGTGTTTTCTGGAGGAAGATCCATTTTAGATATTGCCAATAAATTACTTGCCTCATAGTCACAGGATGGTTTCGTTTCATCTGAGCCACTGCTGACATCCGAGTAGTTCTCAAGAAACGATGTATCTGCTATTCCACATTGTTGTTTAAAACCTAAATCTTTAAATTCTGAGGATTGTAATCCACCTGTGGCAAAATCTGGCATATCACTTTTTGCACATCTTTGCAAGTAACCTTTACCTGTTTGTTGATCAGCTTGCCACCGTGTTTCACTGCTGTATCTCTGGTAAACACAGTCCGAGTTGGAATTTGCAATCCCAGTATTTGGGTAGTAGTCTGTGCAATAGTTTGAGTTAGTCAAATGATCATGTGAAGTCACTGGGTTGGAAAACTCCTGCCCAATGTAGTTCGGAAGAGTTCCTTCTGCATCGGATGTTCTCCTTGAAGCTCCAGGGTCCGATGACATGGGTGGGACATTATGATAGTACGAGTTCCATCCATGAGCCATGATTGCCGAGGACAAGAAGCTGAAGCTTAGGGTGCCAAGTCCTAAAAGCAAACAAAGCAAGACAGTTATTAAACTAGACAATAAATATTATTTTAGGAAGAATCTCAAAATAGAACCAAAATGCTGGAGCTACTGTACTGACAGGATCGAGCAGGAAAGATCACATCAATCCAATATTCTTCTCTTCACTGGCTTCCAGTGAAATTCAGAATTCAATTCAAAATTCTTCTGACTTATAAAGCTCTAACAACCAGGCTCCATTGTATTTTAAAGAGCCGCTAAGGCTGTTTCAAGCTGGACGTGTTCAAGCGGCACATCAACGCTCCGTGCGGTTTCTGATTTTCTGACTTCATGGACGAAGACGTGTGGAAAAAAGGAGCTGGAGAGGAGGAGGACTGAAGACTTGGTTTTAAAGACACTAGAAAGCATAAAGTCATCCACGTTGACACGGAAAACACAAAATTTGACTCATAGATGCCAATTTGCTTCAGTGTCAGACTTCAACAGAGGGAAAGATTAATTCAAAGAGATAGCTTCATGGAACAGATCAAACTGAGTGATTCACTGTTTAGAACTTTGGACGACTGTGTATCCCACATGCAGCCACTGTTGTCTGGTGGTAGTGACCCTGGCTGGCATGTTATTGGGTTACAGTTGACTCCCCATTGGAGTGGTTTTCTTCTTTTTTTCCCCAAGAATTCATTAAGATGTTATTTTATTCAATCTGCTATTTTGCAGTGGATGATGAACCTTTTCAGCACTGAGCATCAAGGGATCGGCACATTTGATTTAACAGTGTTGTTGCCGACATGCTGGAAATTATCTCAGACCAAAACAAAGGAAGCAGTGGCTTTATGAGGCTGTTCAAGCAGATGTATTGGCGCGGATGTCACATTGTCCTGCAGAGTTCACGTCTCTGTGGAGGCATAACGATTCAGGTCATTTCTAGCTGAAATTGCAGCGCAAGTGATGGCCAATGGCCAACAAGTGGCCGTGTCCTGCTCCGGTCCGCTCTTCACTCGCAGGATCACCTGCTGGTGTCGAGGAGAACAAGCCTACTACCTCTGCTCTAATCTAATACTACGGTGGAAGTGTGTTTGCAATATATTGCCCCCTGTAGTTTGGGAGTGAGAGCCGCCTGTAGTGTAAATGGCACACGCGTTTTCTCGTGCTGATTCCGCACAACACGCACGTGCGTCAAGCATAAAACAGCCTTTAGTATCATGTTACTCCAGAGGAACATTTTGTTCTCATAGTGCTGGCTTACTGGAGGTTGTTCAGTATTCCAAAAGTAGAATGGGAAGCCGAGCTTTCAGCTATCAGGCTCCTCTCATGTGGAACCAGCTCCCAGTTTCAGAGACGGTGACTAACACAGTCTGTATGTATAAAGTTAGGCTTAAAACGTTTCCATTTAATAAAGCTTACAGTTAGGGCTGGTTCAGACCACCCTGGATCATTTTCTAGTGAAGCAGATATACGTTTCTGGGTTCTGACGAGGATTTTCGGACAGCGTACAAGTGGGACCAGTGCAAGTCAGCAGCGGGGGCAGGCTCGTCGGGGTGGGGTCCGCCCAGGATAAGATTTCTATGCCTCACACCCCACGCCTCTCCTCTGTCTTTTTCTGTTCTCCTCTCTGTGCATCCCCAGATTGGGCCAAATAAACTCTTCTTCTGTATTGGGATTTTGTCACGAACAGGAAGCAAATGAAAATTAGCTAAAGTTTTTTTTCATCCCATCTGTAGAATTTAGTGCACGAGTTGACTTTTATTTGACGCCAAAGAAGGATAGGTATTGGTACCTTTCACTTTTGAACCAATACGGTACCAATACCCGATACCTGGGAATCGATACCAGTCGTCAACAGTATCAATTTTCAGTACTTCTGTGTGTGTTAATTTGGTAATATATGTTTTATTTGTTTAATAATAATATTTATTTCTCAATATATAAACTTCAACAAATATATCAAAACAACATCCAACTGGTTCATAAATTTATACAGTGTTTTTTTTTTTTTTTTTTTTAAATAACGCTCAAATTAAAACCCAGCTCCAAATCCTCCTATTCCTATTCCTTTCCCCTCTGGAAACATTGTGTGACGGGCTCCATGGAAGACAAATAAGTTCAGCCTGGAGAAACATCTAGTGCTGAACCACAAGCTTTATTATTTTTATTTTATCTAACATACCAAGATTTTGAAAAATCAAATTATGAAAAAATGGGACACCCACAAATGCTTGGAGCTTATCATGTTGGGGTCCAACTGCTTCTTCAGATTAGAAGTATTTCTGCCGCTGGCCTTGCACTTCACGTCACGAATATTTCAGCGAGCGTAATTTGCATTGCGTATTGAAGAACGGGGCCTCTTGAGCGCTTGGTATGCACTGCATGCTACTCTGTTGACTGAACCTGCTACTGACGTCATTACGTCATGCAATGAATGCATGTATGCATGCATTGCTGCGTTTAAGTTCGCCTCAGAAAATCTCCACTCTCACAAGAATGTGTTTAGGTCAAGAAACATGGTACTGTGTGATTTTACGTGAATCGGTACTACTGACAGAATTCGGTCGGTACCTATAAAAGTATCAAATTCGGTACCTATTACTACAGGAGAGGAGCATTATTGTATGCAAAATAACGTCTTTTTGAGCTGCAACATATGATCCAGTTCTTGTCCATTTGTTCCCGTCCATCGTTGATGGGGAAACCATTAAATAATGTGTGAATTCTCTGCTGGTAATTCTTTTGACCATGTTTGATGTCCACTCTGCGTCGGCCACTTTATTTGGCCAAAATGCAGGATTGCGCACATCAAGTACTTGATTAGTCACAGTGCAGTGCGGCTTTTCACATTAAGTATCACTTTCACTTCACACTGAAATGGACCTACTGCTCCTTAAACAGTGCAGGGCCAACATAACGGTTCAATATTTTACAGGGAACCATTACATCCCTACTACAAACAGTGGTGTTTCACTATTATTATAAAAATGTTCTGTCTCTTTCCTGCAATCTGTGCTCTCTCTCCGGCTCCTGTAGTCTGTGCTTCTCTACCTTCATGCAGGATCTGACAGTGGAACTGAAAGTTTGTCATCTGAATCTTCTGCCTGCATCACACCTGAAGTAGATTTATGACAATCTATTTGTTGCTTTATGCTTGTGTTACCCCTACCCGAACCAAGGTTTGAATTCCTTCCCATAATCCATCTGTGAAACAAACTTCTACGATATTATAATAGTTATATGCATTTGGTCTACCTAATGATCCCAGGGATATGTCTAAGGGTGCGTTCACGCCAGCCTTGTTTGATCTGGACCAAAGTTCCCTTCAGGGAGTTTCTGGGAAAGTCCACTTTGTTTGGGCATGTGTGTAAGCTGCACTGACCTCTGATCAGGATCAAACAAGTGAACTTTGGTCCAATGTGGGTCTCTGTTCACTTGCAAGTGAACTATCTGCAGACTTTCCAGCGGATGCAGCAAGAAGACGTGATGTAGCGCACAATGCATTTTGGGCAGTAAACAAACAAAGCTAACTGCGTGAATCTGAAGAAGCAGAAACACAATATAGAGTTGTAAAATGTCTCGTGGGCTGGTCTGGAGTCGTGAGGCAGTGCAAGCCCCTCATGATAAAAGGTATAAGACTATATATCGCAGTTGCTTCTGGTTACCCACAAGAATAACGCTGTTTTTAAATTATTTAGCGAGAAGATAGGGCCACAGGGATTCAATCGGTTGGAGGATCAGTTCGGCATTAAGTTAAACAAAACTCACACAACAGTGTATCAAGGTCTGTGACTCGCTGCACAAAAATAGTAGCTTAGGGGAAGAAAAGGAGAAGTGGACTTTTTCAGAAAATCCTTGAAGTGAATTGAACTGAGTGTCAAAAGTGTCAAACAGGGCTGGTGTGAGAGCAAACCCACTGAAATGAAGGTGTGGAAATGAATGCGTTTTTTCGGACAAAACAACTCATAAGAAAAAATAAATGCATTAAAAAAGTCTTCACCTGGTAGTTCAAATGTCGATTGGCATCAGAATCCCAGAGACATCAATTCCATTTACCTGTAAAAGAGAAACCAAAAATTACCATTCTTTAACCACTAGAACTTTTTTGTTGATGTGAGAGACAAAAGTAGTTCCTGTAGTCACGACACAAGAGTAGACAGAAGGTAAAGCTTGTGTTTTAATGGAGAACCCTTGCTTATTTGGTGTAAGGTACTTTCACACCTGTCGGTACGATCCAGAATGCACATGTGGCACGGAGCACAATGTACTTGTATTTGTCACACTGTAGTTAATGCACCACAGCTTGCCCTTTCAATGAGTCAAGCATTTGTAACTATTTATCACATTTTTTGGGCAGCACTGCTCCACAGAGAGATTGATGAAAAAGTCTGTTCTTACTCATTTGGGTTTGAAGCTTGCTCATAAAAACCTCCAGTCAGTTCAGAGGCTTTTTTTGTCCTAAATTGTAAGCATTTTATATTTGAGTACTTTAATTGTGTTACTTGTGAAACCATGAATTAGTCATCAGTCAGCAAACATTTTAAACTGGGAAGTATTTTTATGATTTTTTTACAATGATATGATGGTTCATTTCATGAACAATTTGTAATCATACCACTAAGCAGCAAATCTGTCAGAAATATAGCTGACAGCTAATCTTTTCTAGAAACAAGGAGTCCACCGAATGAGGTCCTGAGTAATCTTCCAGGCAATAAGCAACATGAATACAAAAATTATCAGTTGGATATGGAACATTTCCAAATTTCATTTAAAAGATGCTTTTATCCAAGGTATACCCAACAATTGCCGCATTATGACAACATGGCTGATATTATGCCAGTCACTCTCCTCTCCTCCACCTAAAGTTGGCAGTGGCATCACACACCAGGATGCCATCAGTACATCTTCTAGTGAAGTTGCAATACACCTGATTGCAATGAGGGGATCTTTATTGGGCTTCTTACAAGCTTCATGATGACACCATTACATCCTTGTGTGCTGAAGCAGGAAGTCACAAAATGGAGGACGGTGGACCTCCAGTGAGGGGGTCTTACATCCCTTGTCCAAGTCTGCAAGTTATGCAATGTGGCCTCCAAGTATGTGACAATACATCCCAATTACATGCAATTGGATTGAGATCTATGGAATAGGCAAGTATCGTCTTTTCCTAACCTTTCTTGAAATACATTTTCCTCTGTGACAGGACATGTTATCGTGGGAAAGATAAAGTATGCATGTACTGAAACAATTCTTTGGAAGATGGTACATGTCAACATGATAACCACATTGACAGCAGAATCAAGCAGAACATTGCTCAAAGAACCTTTTTACCATATTACATCTTGGTGCAACATGTTCCCAGGTAAGCAATGCAAATACACTGGGCCATCCATACCCAAGTTAAGTAAAAAAATAAACTGAACTTTTTAGACTGGCCCTTTATGACCAACAGTAAATATGTCAATGGATACAGATAGAACTATTTGTCCCTTTTCTGCATTCATTACATGCATAATTTGGTACGTATCCAGTGCTTGAACATGCAGGGCAAACAGTACAACTCATGAGCAACCATCAAATGGAACAAAGACATCATAACTTGGAAATGTGAATGTGTGTGCATGTGGCCAAAAGTCTCTGTGAGAAGGTGATGCCCCTCTCACTGTAAACACAGTACTAATCATAAGCCCTACTCCATATACCGGTTAAACCTGGTCACACTAACCTTGCATCCACCAAGAGAATATGATATGATGAATATGATAAGTTGGCACGCACATCGGAGTGAAAGTCACAGAGGAAAGAAAGGACCAGATGCTCTCATTAACAATCTCATGGGAGGGATAGGAGTGCTGGATGAAGCGTGTCAAAAAAGGATGTAAAGTTTGACTTGCCACATTTCAAGGAAAGGTAAACCCTTCAAATTTGAAGTTTCCAGTAACAGAGCTAGTGGGAACTAGTTGGACCAAAACAGTGGCAAAGAGACCCTGCATTGCAGTAGTTCTCGCAACAAATATCAAAGCCTGTGAAACTGGGATGCGAAACTCAAGCCATAAAAAAAATTGCTGATATTGATGCAATAATTTTAAGCATGGTGTGGATGTGTTAAATAAATCAAAGGTGAAAACTGAATACTCGTCTTTATACGGCATGCTTAGTGGTTCAGTTTAAGATGCATAGAACATAAGGTTGCGTTCACAAGATGGCGCAACCTTGAGTGACTTAGAGGTACACTATATTGCCAACAGTATTTGCTGGGCTCTTTAAATCATTGAATTCAGGTGTTCCAATCACTTTATGGCCACATTGTGTAAAAAATGAAGCACCTCGGCATGCAGACTACTTCCACAACCATTTCTGAAAGAATGGGTTGTGCCCAGAAGCTCAGTGAATTCCAGCATGCCACAGTGATAGGACGCCACCTATGCAATAAGTCCAGGTGTGAAATGTCCTCTCTACTATGCATTCCACAACTGTTAGTAGTACTTACAAAGTTGAAGATATTGCAAACAGCAACCCAAACAGTGTTAGGCCACAAAAAAGTCAGAGCGGGTTTAGCCGATACCGAGTCGCATAGTATACAGAGGTCGCCAACTTTCTGCAGAGTCAATAGCTACACATCCCCAAACTCCATGTGATCTTCAGATTAGCTCAAAAACAGAATCTAGAAAGCTTCATGGAAGGTTTCCATGGTTGAGCAGCTGGATCCAAGCCACATCACTAAAAGCAATGCAAAGCATGGTGGTGCCAGCATGCAGTGATGTAAAGCACACCGCTACTTGACTCTAAAACAGTGATGTGTTCTTTGGAGTGACGCATCATGATTCTCGATCAGACAAACTGATGGACGAGTCTTGGTTTGGCCCTCGCCAGGAGAACAGTACTTGTCTGACTGCATTGTACCAAGTGTAAAAGGGATTAAATATGAATATGAAATACAGTGGAGACAGCAAGGCATGCCTTTTTGTCCCACATCAGTGTCTGATCTCACAAATGCCCCTCTGGAAGAATGCTCCAAAATTCCCATAAACACATTGAAACCTTGTGGAAAGCCTTCCTAGAAAAGTTAAAGCTGTTATAGTGGCAAAAGGTGAAACTACATATGAAATCTTTAGTTTAAAAATGGGGTGCCACTCAAACTCATATGCATGTGAAGGCAGGCAAGTGAATACTTTTGGCAATAGGTCAAAAACATTAAGAAAATCCATGATGACACCGAAAGATTCTTTGGGCATCATGAAATAAGGCTCATTTTTAAATTTGTTCAACCTTGATTTTTTTCTAAAAGAAATGACAGCCCTTGTGCATAGGGGCGACGGAAGAGGCCTGCAGCAGTACTTGCTGTCTGTTGAGGAGCAATGACAATATCAACTTTGACATCAAATCTCAAAGTCTTCACTTACACAACAAAAAAGTCACCAAATGTGTCAGTATAGAGGTCTATAAACTCAAATGTAGCAACAAAGACGCTAAACTGGCAAGCATGATGTAGTTTGTGACGTTCCTTTATACGGTTGAACAGGTTACTAGTGCCTCCCTGTGATGCAGACAAGAATAGTTTGAATATTCTTTTTCCCCTTCGTTATCGCGCACCAAATTCCAGACCACTTCTAGATAACAAATAATGACCCTTTTGGATCACTAGCTATTCCGATCTGTCACCTTCTGCTGTTTCCATTTGAAGTATCATTTTACACCATTTGCTTTGTTCAGTTCAACTGTCTAAAATGGTCACAGCCAGCACAGAAAATGTCTGCACGCTCACTGAATTGCTCCACATTCACTCACCCCCTGGCTTGGGACAACAGTTAGGATCAAAAAGTTTAAAGCCAGCATCCAGTTAAGTTAATGGTGAGAGCCAAAACTGTCTTTGTAATCAAAATGGATATAATTATGCTGTCCTTTACATCTTCAGCTGAGAAAACGACGCACACCGAGATGTCTGCTCAGTCGAAATTAAGACAATTTAAAGTCAAGTCAGTGGGAATCTGACAAAGTTTGACAAAGCCTCGCAATTATGGGTTGATTGGAACCCGATGAGCACCTTCATCTTTAAAAGCAGACATCTGGGTAAATTTAGGTTACAAAACAAAAAAAAGGAGGAATGAAATGGACAAAGCACAAGCCATGTGCAAACATTGCCAGACCAAAATATGGTACTCGGGGACACAACCAACTCGTATGTTCTCCTGCAAAGGCACCACACTGAAATGTTAACAGGGCCGCCTCATATATGTGCGTGGCTCTCGTAAGCAAAGCATGCGATAGCTACCGGTCCTAAAGCCCTGTCCACACAAGCCAAAACAATCCTTTTTATAACCATCATTCTTAAATATTGTTTCTCATTCACACAGAATGAAAATGACTAGATGATGTAGTACGTATACCTGGCCTATAGGTGGTGCTGTAACTGACACAGCAATGACATCATTTTCAGCTAATTGGCGCCTTGCCCATCCACACATCAATGCCAAGACGGCGTTTTAAAATTTCTCCATTCTAGAAGCAATTCACAAAACAGCCCTGTTCCCATGGTAAAAATGCTGTGTCTTGTGGATGATGGGCCAATAACAACGCAGTTACATGAAACGGTGTTGTCGTGTGGACGGGGCCTCAGATATGAGATGGGATGAGATATCACCATGAGCAGCACAGCTTGCTGGTATGTTGCACTTGAAGCACTTTATGCACACATTTTGTTCTCGCAGCACATGCTGAAGCTCCCTGCAATCACGTTCTTGTTGGGAAATTGAGGAAGATCACAAGTCTTGTCCAGATACAGTGCTCCAGTTGGCCATGTACTTCAACAAAAACAATCACAAACTGTTGACTGATGTTACCCGACAAACAGAGCACATGCGACACTAAAGCTCGCTACGGACTGCGACAGAAACAGATGGATCACAGCACGTGACATAATGCAGAGCTTCCTTGAGCAGCAACCAGCCATGCCAGCGCAGACAATGCACATGATTTTTGTCTCTCTGGGAAAAACCAGGCTCACGTTTTAGCTCAGTAAAAGGCTTGTACAATACCAATGACTTATATTCCTTAGTGCATGTAGACTAAATGCACTATATGTGTTTGGTTTAAAAACATACAATATGAATTTTTTTTTGTTTACAGCATTTGAAAAACTATGCAATTTCTTTTCAATAAATTGGGACATCGGGATTAATGAAATGAGTTTGACTCTTTCTAATATAATAGCATGTACTGGCCTATTGTTAGATTAATTTCTGCTTTATGTGAGACAACAAATTGTTGCGTACCAAATTCTACCATATCGAGGTATGTATCGTGACTTTTCTGAAGACATTCCACACTAATAAATTTAATTAAACATGCATCTTGCTCTAAAGGTCCAAGCATCAGAACAAACCCTAAAGTCCTTGGTAATGGCAACCTTTCACTTAAGGGAATGAAATACTGTGAAACGGTTGCAAATGGTGCCTGAGGTGCCAAGCCTATTTCCTGGGTATACCAAATATGGTGCTTTTCCAGTAGTTCCTACTCGGCCCTACTCGACTCGACCGTATTCCATTACAATACAGTACCACCACGGGATGGGCGGAGTCATCAGTCTTCCTTGTTGTGCACAAGTAATCACCCCCGATATGATGCAGAGCGAACATGCATTGAATATCAGCTCCAATAATAAATTAAATAGAATATTTTGATTAATAATATTACAAAATGTGGATTGCTACGATTGTGCTTCACTGATCAGTGTTTTAGTTCCACTGGTGCCCCTGTTAACTGGTGACCTTTGCCACAAGCCATTAGTAGCGGCTGATGTTAAAATGGTCAACAAATGGTATGATACTTTAAACTTTAATGGAAATGGGGGGAAACCCTATCCCTAACCCTAACCCAATCAGCCACCTGCCAATGTCACATTGTCTACTCACCTTAGTTTGCTCGCCTTAGCTGGCTTGGATCCACGGCTGAGCAAGTACCACGAAAGTACCTTGTAGCGGGGACTAACGCATAGTGGGAAAGCTTCAATAGCAAGTACAGTCAAGTCGAGTAGGGCTGAGTAGGAACTAAGCACCATTAGTGACCAGTTTACCTAATTCCAACTTGCGTCCAAAAACTCAAAATGAATAAACCAACTTTCATTGCAGTGACAAGCTAGACCAGTTATAGTAAAAATAAAAACAGTAGAATAAACTCTGAATAATGAAAAACCAAATTACTCACATAAACAGAGCTATAGCTCAAGAAACCTGAAAGACACTACCAAATGCACAACCATCTCCACATATAAACCCCTTTTACTGAAAAATGTTGCGAAGCTGCTGTACCTTTGCCATGCCCGACTGTGTGAAAAGCACCAACATAGAATACCAAGCAGTTGTCCCTTAAGCAGCAATGGCAGAAGTGTAACGGAAGCGAAGGGCTCCTGTATGACTGAACAAGCATGCAAAATAATAGTACATACACAATAAATACCAATTGACTTTTATCAAAGACTCGAGAAAGACTGACCGTGTTTTGCCAGTTTCAGTGTTGTTGTCAAATCTTGGTATGAACAGCACTACAGATTCAAATTCTACATCATAATGCTTGCAAAAAAAGGCATGCCATTTGTCCTATGAGATGTTATGTTAATTGCAAGGGATATGAATTTGGCAGATGTCAGAATGCGAGTTGCACAAATTAAACATTTGCAAAAATTCTCTGCCAACGTCAAAACACACCCCTTTTTCATTGTCGCATAAGACCTTCCATGACTGCCCTTCACCATGAGGGTCCCTTTTGCTGGTGTTGGCAATACAGAAACCCAAATATGTGGATTAATGTGTTCAAAACCTGTTGACAGTGGTTAAATCAAAGCACGGAGAAGGTGTGGAAAGGGCTGGCTTTGCTAATTACAGCATTGACAGTGATCGTCGTTGTCCAGTCATCACTGGAGGAAACGGCGATTGTCGTGGTCTTCTTGGTGGAACGCTGTCCTGGGCCAGATGCGTTGGTGGAAGACCAATCGTACATAGTAACACTAATGGTTGTAACTATACTGGTACTCAGCTGGTCTACTCGTACAAAACAGACAGGGAGAGTGGAGCAGGATGCAAAAGTAGAGTTTTATTGCTAAAACCCGGTGCTCAGATCAGTCCCCAGACAGATGCCAACGATCAGACACTTCGCTAGGCACGATCGAACACAAAAATAACTTGCTTGGGCTTGGTCTTTATATACACTGCAGAGGGTCCTCCTTCCAAACAAGTACTTCCCATTTTCCTCGAAGGAGGGGGGGTCCCCCTTTGTACAACAGGTGCCGCCCATATCTCTTTTTGCCACTTCAGCATTGGTGCGGAAATAACCGTATCTTACTAGGGCATGTTTTGGGACCCCTCCCGTCATCAATTCATTCTCTTGATGACACTAATGGTGTCTTCCGTCTGGCCCTGTCTGGTCTATTTTGGGCTTCGTCTAGCACCTTTCAAACATGTGCGTTTCAAACAATTCAAAGCTATAGCTCAGATCAACTACATGACATTTTAAATTCTGTTGAAGTGAAATCCACTTTGTGCTGAAGGTTATAATTTTGCATCTCATTTGGTGTACTCAGGATAAATTACTTGTATAACTTTGTGAGTTGATGTCTTTGGTGAAAATCAACTCTGGAGCATAAGCAGGAAGTAAAAGGAGCCTGTTTTCTCTGTATGGCATTCTTACACAAGCTACTGAGGCGCTTGCCGTTTGGCAGAGATGACTTTGCCCACCCCAGTCATTCTTGTTGCTCAATAAAACACAACCAGGAAGTCATATCAGAATTCCAGAAAGTTCTGGCATGTCATCTCTGTGATTTCACATACCATTCCAGCAAAGTATATGAAATCTCATGAAAGAGTTTGCAGCCTGCCTCGGGTCATTCGCTTGGAGGCCGCTTTGCCTCTTGCTACCTCTGATCTGAACTCACCAGTGACTCGAGTCACTTCAAATCAAAGCCTCTGAAGAACAGTAATGCAGAAAAAAAAAGGGACAACAAACTGGGCGACAAAGAGGAACGACAGATTGATGTGTATTATCTATTGCTGCACATCAATTGGTCAGTGTATTTCATTGTCATGTGTTGTCACCTGTTTTTATAGCTACTTCTCCCCGATACCCACAAGAGGTAATTAGGTAGATATTGCTGGTACCCACGCAGTCTTTTTTTAAAGAGATCTGCCATTTGTGTGGTCTTCTTTGTTCTTTGCACATGAGCTATACGGCTCAACACTGCCACACGGTCATCAGTGGTACTACTCCCATTTGGTTCATATCCAGGGAGCTTGTGAATGTGTAGCAAATGGTACTACTCCCATTTGCTACACATTCACAAGTTCCCTGGATGCTCCCTGGATACGTACCATATTACACATGTAAATAAATGCAGGAGATGGGCAGATCCTATCTTTTCTGTTCTCTTTATTCTAGAATTGTAGTTGAATAGCTTCCATCAGGACTCTTCTTTATGGTAGTGTAGATACAGCTGACCCCATTCTGCATCTCTTTATTGTATTGACTATGGCAAGGAAACAATCACACTGCAACACTGACACCATGTCAAAATTCCATCAGAGGGTCTCTTTCTTGTCTAAACTGTCAAGAATGAAGGCCTAAATGCTGGATGCTCAACACAGGTGGACACGGACGGAGCGTTCCGTCTGTCTTCTACATTCATTATGTGTGTAATTTGGTACGTATTCATGGGCCTTGCAGATGCATAGCAAATAGAGAAGTACCTTTGACTATGACAGTGGGGCTGTGTTATGCATTATAGTGCATATGCCAACAGCCAAAGGAACAAACAAAAAAAAAGACAACAGAAGTTGAAAATGGCTCAAACCACTCCTGAAGTATTTCTTCCTCTGTGACACTCAACCAATTCATAGGATGATGGCACATGTCAAAGTAAGAACTACACTGATGGCTGAATCAAGCAGAACACTGGTCAAAGTATTTTCCTTTTCTTGGTGCATCATGATCACAGGTAAGTGATGCCAAAACTCTGGGCCGTCCAGATCCAAGTTATGTAAAATAAAATGAAATTAATTAGACTCCAGGCCCTTTTATAGCCAACAATAAATATGAAGATGGATACATACATAACCACACACTCTCTTTTCTGCATTCATTACATGTGTAATTTAATATGTATCCACGGGCTTGTGGATGAAGAGCAAGGGAGATGTAGCACTGATGACCTTGGAACAGTGTGGCACAGTACAGTTCATGAGCAACCACTAAAAGGAACAAAGAACAGAACTAGCAGATCTCTTCAAAGATAGACTGAAAATGTAAGCGTTTCAACACCGACATTCCAAAAGTACTGTAGCGTGTGCTTTTACAGTTATCCATGCCAAATGCCAATGCAGGCTTTAAGACAGTAAAACCTTTGGACAATGCAAAGTCAGGAGTAGCAAGGAAAAACACATTAAGACCATATATATATATGGAGAACAAGAAGATGGCTATCTTACCTTTTCAGATTGGAAGATCCAGCAGTTTGCATTTTACAATTCTATGGCTGGCCCGATGATTTAGGTCGATACCCACACTGGGTATACTGGTGCAATCCGAACCACCTGGGAATAACAAAATAATGCCATTAAAAAAAAAAAATTGAATGCCAGAAAGAAAAAACCACAATGCACTTGATTAGGATCAGTTGCTTTGCGGCTTCTATTGTGGAGTACCTTGGAGCTCCTGAGCCTGGAAAAGCAACACGAGTTTCATCAGTGACTAATACAGCACAGATCATTCTCACATTGAATTCTTTTTGGTTTTATCAATAGAAATATGGGCTTAATCTGCATGGTGCATAGATAGCTGCTGTGCACCGCCCTCTGCGTACTGTAGAGGTGGTAGCATACTGGATCCTTCAAGGCAGTTGTGGGGAGGTGGTTCATGGCAATGAATAGCCATCACTAATCATTTGAGTATGAAGAGTGAATTAGGCTTTATAGCATTCAATAAGATTTGGTACTCGGTATCAGCAAGTAGTTAAAGCTTGGCACTTGCACTGGTCCTTTTATCGATGCATCCCTAGTTTACAATTTAATTAAATGTTCATACATCAATGTTAACATTTGAATATTTTCTCTTATGAAGCACAATGCACTGTATTGATGCCATTTTAGAATTTACCGTTATAAATGCAAACACATAAATGGTTCTGGACCGGCAGTGCCAAAATTTATTAAGGATGTATGGGTGCAGAAAAATAAAATAGACTTGCAGACCAATGTGATTTTTATACCCCCCCCCCCCCCCCCCCCATGATCATGATACATTTTTGACAAAGGCAACTTATAGCCCAGACAAAAACAGCATAATTATATTTCTGAAGACTTTTTACTATTACAATTTTTGATATTTAAAAACTCAGAGACAATGTCATAATTATTTTCAAGTACTTAAACACTTCAAACAAATATGGATACACAATAAGAATTTCCATATATGGTGATATTGTACTCCATAGAAACATGAAGAACTAATAAGGTTTTTTTTGTTTGTTTTTTTTAGTTGGCATGTCCAAAAAAACAACTACTCATGTTCAAACACTTGCATTCTAAGCTCATCCAATTCTGTGCAGGATTATTTAGTTTCGTTATTTTTAAAACAAAATACAATAAACATTTTGTAATACACGGAATAAAATCAACTTATGGACATAAGTTGATTTTATTTCTTGGCTGAATTAAATGCAAGCACAAATTGTGTTAATTTCATTCTCCCATTTAAAAATAATGTAATAGATGTATACTTAATATCTCCTCCTAGACCTGCAAGACAGATGTGGACATCACATATCCTAAATCACAGCTTTATAAATGAGGGGCAAAATATACACTTTAAAAGACACATAAAATCCAGTACAGCAGATCAGCCACATACAAATTCACAAAAGTAGTAATATTAAATTTAAACGCTCTCAAATATATGTGTTCTGTGAAAAGGTTGAAGTTTGTTGCCATACTGATAACCTGCATTATATTCAAATGTGTTCCAGTGTACCGGCTACACAATTAAGCAGGACAGCTTGTTATTGTCTTTACAAGCAAGCAGAGGTGCAGCATTCATGATATTATGACTAGAAAGTATCTTTTGTTAGAGTCCGTGACACATTAAGTGTATTTTATGCACACATGCCTGACAAATACTTTGGAGTTGTTTAGATCGCACTGCAATAATGTAACCCGAGACTTTCATTATGCAAATCACACAGATACCACACAAGCACACAACAACCCCAACAGGCTCATAAAAATATGTGCATTTGGAAAGTTGGCCTTTGTCCTACGTGATGATGTGGACTTAATGGATAATTTAGAGTGTCCCTCCGTTGATGATGACGAGCTGGAAGTTGTGTCCCCCCCCGTTCCGTCAGTGCAGTTTGTAGCTAACCTGAACTGAAGACGGCAGATCAGAATGAGACGGTAACAAGCAGCCCACTGTGAGCAAAATAAACAAGCGGAGCAGCGGTGCTGTTTGGAGCTGCAGCCACGTGCTTCTTAATTTCACGTTAACGGGCGATCGCGTGGACTCGAGCTTCAGCCCAGCCTGGCACGATGCTAGCTGCTAGCTCCTGTGGCTAAGGGCTAAGCTACCGCCGCTGGTGGTTTTCAGGAGGATTCTTACCGGATCGGGACTCCGTGTTTCCCGCCCCGTGTGATTCCTGGCCGGATCTCCTTGGGAGGGTGTATCGACTACATATTCCGTCTTCAAAGAACAACCGAGGAGACCCAAAGTCGTCCCATCCCCTCTTACTTTGCGGGTTTACAAAGAGAAAGCGATGGTCTTCCTTGTCAGTGTCTCCCGTCGCTTGAGGAGGAGGAGGAGGAGGGGTGGGTGGTGGGGGGGTACCGTCTTTCTCTGGGTTGGGTGATGGTGGGGGTCGCTGCTTCTCAGAGCCCAGCTTTTAGTGCGCGACGTGCAACTGCACTGCCTGACGTGCTCCGGATAGCGGCGCTAGAGTCGGGCCCGCCTCCATTGTCTATATTTGCGCAATTGCGGACAGTGTGCCCGACATTCTGCGCACGTTATACAACGGCGCACAGGTCAGCCAATGACATGAGCGGCTGAGTCCCGGAGAGCCCGCCCCCTTCGAGTTCCGGCTCGGTGCTGCGCGGTCGCCTCCCTGCAGCTGCTCCTGTGCCTGCACGTAGACGCACCGGCTCACAAGTGGTGCTTCTTGCACTGAGAGCGTTTGCGCCGCTCACTGAAGTCCTCAAACGGGCTCGGGCGTTCCCAGAAGCACTTTCACTACCACTCCGCTCATGTCCGCTGGCTGTCATCAGTGTTGTCGAGCCCAACACACACGTGCCTGCTGGTTTGCTCTGCAGGATGTCCTTGGCCACTGAAGGGTTAAAGAGCTGCATACAACCATTTTGTGTGCAAGACCGGCCACAAAATGGCGCCACCTCTCGTGTGTGTGTCTACTGCAAACCCCTTTGGCAAGAGGTGCATGTCAACCGGTTGCCATGAAAAAAACCCCAGTTGCTGTAAAAAGGAGGGGTGGAGGGGGGCGACTTACAACTGAACCAGAGGGAGAGCAGGATCTTATGGATATGGCTGGGTTTCGGTGGCGAGATGGATGAGAGAGCAAGTTATCAAGATCATTTGGTGTATTTAAATGTACACTATAAAACTGGATTAACAGAAACCACATGGAAAAGAAAGCAAATTGAATTGACCACCTTGGAAAAAAAAAATATTGTCAGCATTTAATCCATCCTACTCGTAGTTTACCGTAACCACACATGCTAGGAGCAGTGGGCTGCCACAGTGTGGGATCAAGGGTCTTCCTCGGGGACCCACGGTGGTGACCTGTCAGCCATGGGAATCAAACCTGCTAACGTCTGATCCAAAATCTATTTCTCACACGTCTAGGGCACTTAAAACCACCTAGCTCTTAAACATCAGGTCCAAGAGAAACAAAAAAGTTCAGATTTGATAATTATTCTTCTTAGGAGTCACTCATCAGACTGTATTTGGGAATTGAAAGAAATAGGTCGAGATCATGGGGTGATTAGAAAGAAAGCATCCTTTATTGATCCACTTTATGAAATTACTCCTCTCTTTTTACCTATCGCATGCAAAGTTAACCTTAACAACACATATCAGTGGACTGTCATGGAGTGGCACCCAGGGAACTGGTGGGGTCAATGGGTCGAAGCTCAAGGACCTGTAGTTGTAACCTATTGACAATGGGATTCACACCTGCAAACCTTCGATGACAAGTCTGCTTCTTTACCCTCTAGGTCATCCGTGTCCCTCATTAAGCAGTTAACACGCTCACTTGACATGATCCATGGTTGGCGTGTTGTTCTCCTTTCTGCATGCTTTTTTTCCCTGAATTCTTAGGTTACCTCCTACACTCCAAAGGCATGTGTCTGAACTCAGCTGGCTACTCTGCCCATAGGAATGAATGTGTCAGAGAGATTGTCCTTGTGTATGCCTGATAACGGGCATATACAATGGTGCACCTTGCATTAATTCCAGTACTCCACCACCCTGAATTGAATAAAACGGTATGAAAGATGGATAGATTATTGGAAGGAGGTCTGGATCACTCATCAATCTTCTATACAACAGTTCAAGGGCCCTTCTAGGTAAACTCTAGACACTTCATCAGTCCATCACAGGGTAAATGTATTAACAGACACACTCAATTCATACCTGCAGTCAGTTTAGGGTTAATTGAACGCACATGCATGGTTTGGGCTGTAGAAAGAAACCAGAGTGAACACATACCCTCCCGGAGAGAACATGCAAACTCCCCACTGGCCCAAACTTGAATCCCTCAGATTCTCACTGTTAAGCGAGAGTGCTAACGACTATGGCACTGTGCGTACA
This sequence comes from Lipophrys pholis, assembly GCF_963383615.2. Taxonomy (NCBI): domain Eukaryota; kingdom Metazoa; phylum Chordata; class Actinopteri; order Blenniiformes; family Blenniidae; genus Lipophrys; species Lipophrys pholis. Next base: position 13,803,203 of record NC_137639.1, on the reverse strand, counting down.
GGTTCTGAACCATCTGCTTACTCCTTAAGCACAAAAACGATTCATAGAATGTTTGCACTCTAAAATAGTTTATTTGCTCCAATTGCAGATTGGGTTTTGTTGAGTGTTCTTCCATAGGAACACGTGCACTTTGGAAGTAGTGCACTGAGACATAGCTCTGAATCATGAGAAACTGTCAGCATAGTGGTAATACTTGGTATTGCAGGATCATTTGAGACATTGATTTTCACATCCCCAAATAATCATTAGAAAAGAATTTAAAAGCTCAAAATTTGCACCAAGAACATAAAAACCTTGTCATATCCACATAACTAGTGATCAGTTTTCAGTGGTATGACACATTTCTTATATTGTGGGAAAGTCTGTAAAGATTTACTTAAAATTCAAGTAAAGTATATATGCGATTCATTCTTTTTCAAGGCAAAATACAATTTACTGGTTCTAAGGTTTGGTCTAGCAATTGTGATGTCAATACCAGCTAAACTCAGTGTTGAGTGGCGCTGGAGCCCTAATATTAAGATTGACATCGATGTGTGGCTCACTACCGATCATTTGGGGCAGACACTCATTATATGTGCGACAAGACATCAATCTTTCTATACCTTGTCATACACCAATGTTCCGACTTTGAATTCAAATTTTAAATAGAAGATGTTTCACCCCTTCCAAATGTAATATTGGCTTTTTAGAGCTAAATGCTGTTCATCCCTTTGATTGGACAGAGCTTACGTTCCTCGCTGTTGTTATGGAATCCATTAAGTATACTTGAGAGGCCATTGACTTTCCCTTAGATTACTTGTCATCCAAAAGACATGCACCCATAAAGGGATTAGCTGGACCCGTGTTTCTCAAAATAGGGTTTGGGACCCCCTTGGAGTGTAGCAAAGGGTCATGGTTAGCCTGCAGTTTTGTCTGCTCAAAGGATGTCAAGATAGTATTGGTACATGCCAAAGAAAACTATAACGGTGCACTTTCTAAATTGAGTAGAAAACTTTGGGAACTTTCTCGAGCTTTCACTTTGGTGAGAGTTTGTGTTTCACACATTGTTTGCCTCCACTGTAATGTTCAGAAAATCAGAGGCCAAAAAAGGAGGTCTGCAGCCTTTCTCAGAGAAAATCTGAGGATGAGTGCTTCAAAGAAAAAGGCTAGGAAACACTGCTCTGAACATACTCATCAAGTACTTAAACTGTCAATCCCATACCCTTGTTTCCCAATCGCTGTTGCTGAGCAGCCCACTGCCCTGGCTCATTGAAATATTTCTCTGCTCTAGTGCACCTGATTCAAATGAAAATGTAGTCTTGAAGATAATTGATGAGCAACCTAACTGAAGAGCCATCTACATGAGGACACCGTTTCATGTAAACGCAATGTTTTCGGCCGATCATCCACACGAGACGCTGTTTTAGGAGCCCAATTTGTTATTTTTAACACGAGTCCTGGAGTGGGGATATTCAAAAACCCAGATCGCCTCTGAGGCGTGGACAGCAAAAACGATCATCAGTAGAAAAAAGATGACAATCGCCCTGCTTTTTCTCCCCACCGCAGTCCGCGATGTCACCTAATAACCACAAGAATCGTGGACAACATGGTTGAGCTGCAGAAGCTACTGATGCTAGCAGGAGGAAGAGCAGGAGCATACAACTCTGAGATATTTAGAAGTCTATGAGCAGGAGTCTACTTCTAAATTTCTATGTGCGTGTGTCCTCTGCGTTTTTGGTGAGCCACAGCACCCCTAAAGGCCTGGCATATGCACTACATGCCCTTGGGCCTCATGTTGAGCCATGTTCATAGTGACCTGTGGACGGAATTTTTGTTTGTGAAAGCGAGAGAGAAAAAAGGTCCTTTTTGACTCGTGTGGACGGGGCCTGAATCTGGTGTGAAAGAGCAGAACAATATCTACAACATGCAGGGCATTTTTCTCCTGGTGCCTGGTGATTGTAGAGTGCTGTGGAAAAGTATTTGCACCCTTCTTGAGTTCTACTTTTTTTGGATATAATTTAACCGTAAATGTTTTAGATTACAAAACACAGGTTAATATTAGACAAAGATAAACCATGTAAATACAAAATACAGTTTTCAAATTACTTAATTCATTAAAGGGAAAAAAATTTACCTGGCCCTATTTGAAAGAGTAATTGCCCCCTAAACCTAGCAACTGGTTGTGCCATCCACGGCCTCAACTGCAATCAAGCGTTTTTGCATTGACTGCTAAAGAGTCTTTCTCATTGCTGTGGAGGAATTTTGGCCCACTCTTTGCAGAATTGTTTTAATGTAGGCCCTCTCGACACAAGCCAATGCAATCTTTTTTCTCCCCGTTGTTCTCAAATGTCCATGTCACTATGAACCCTGCTCAAACCCATGTAGTAGAAATGCCAGGCCTTTAGGCGGTGCTGTAACTGCCACAGAAATACAGCAAAAATGGAGAAGAAGACATGGATTATGCAAAACCATAGAAGATGCAGAGAATACTCCTGCTCATCCTTATATTCTGGAACTCCAACATATCGCCTTACTAAGCCTACTACGATCAGTAGCTTCTGCAGCATGACCTGGAGCAAGTAGTCCGCCATTATTGTTGCTGTTAAGTGACGTCGCAGAGAAGGTCACAAGGCCTCAAAGCTGAGTCCGTTTTAAAATTTCTGCACTCTGATACCCGTTTCCAAAAAAACCTGTTTTCGGCTCCTAAAACGCCACACTGTGCAGATGATCGGCCAAACACAATGCGGCTACATGAAACAGCGTTCCTGTGTGGACAGGGCCTTAGCCACATTGGAGGGTTTTCGAGCTTGGGCTGCCTGTTTAAGGTCCTGCCACACAGCATCTCCATTAGATTTAAGTCTGGACTTGACATTAGGCCACAGCAAAATCGTCATTGATTGTTTTCACAGCCATTCAGAGGTGGAATTGTTGGTGTGTTAGGACGTTGCTCTGCCTCATAACACAGTTGTGTTTGCGCTTAAGGTAACAAACTGATGGGCAGTCATCCTCCTTCAGAACTGTCTGGTGTAGAACAGAATTCTTGGTCCCATCAGTCGTCCAGGTCCTGAAGCAGCAAAACAGCACCAGACCATGACAATACCACCATGTTTGTCTGTTAGTATGATGTTCTTTTCATGAAATGCTGTTAGTTTTACGCCAGTTGTAACGGGACACTCACCTTCAAAAAAGTTCAACTTTTCTTTAGTCAGTCCACCGAATATTTTCATTAAAGTTTTGGTGATCATCAAGATGTTTTTTTGCAAACGTGAGTTGAGCCTTTGTGTTCTTTTGTTTCGCAGTAGGTTTTGCCTTGTAACCCTCCAATGGATGCCCTTTTTGGCCGGTCTGTTTCTAGTTGTTGAATCGTGAACAGTGACTTCAGCAGAGGCAAGTGAGGCCGGCAGTTCTTTTTAGGGCTGTCAAATTGATGCGTTAACACAAATTAATCCATCATCATAATTAATTAGATTACATTTTTCAAATGCAATTCACCAAGCGCATCACACAAAATCCCTAAAATGTCTCTCGCAATGCATTTCCAACAGGATGTCCAAATAGACATACCATTGTACATGCTGTCGTTCATGCCGCCCGTGTGTGCAAATGGGCAGTTGAGCCAGTGGACAGAACCATGTTGGCATCCTGTATGCAAAATTTAATTCCCCAAAAAAAAACTCCCAAGACAGAAAGTTCTCTCTCAGACAATGTAAACAATTCAATTTGTCATAGTCGCTTGCTGAAAAAGGAGTAACGGGGCCACAATAATGTGGATAAATGTTTGCTTTAAAAAAAGAGAAAATTTTTGTTAACATGAACTGTTAAGGTGTTTAATAAACACTTTAGGTGCAAATATATGTCCTTGATTCTTGAGTCTGTTTGATACTGCAAAATGAAAAGCAATTAATGTAGATCAAAAATGTATATTTAATCGTGATTAATCCACAGCAACCCTGTCATTATTCTGATCACCATGGTTCGCTGGAGTCTTAGAAATTGATTTATAACAATCTCCACACTAAAAAATGTCAAGAAATAACCTTAGACACGTGTTGCTCTTTCAGAGCTTTTAGCTTGTTTCACGTTGACAGACAGGTTATAGGGGGTTATAAGGGATTTCTCGATTTAAAATGTCTGGCCGTAATCGGGTCACGGTGTGGCTAGTGAAATTGAACTAAAAAAAATGCAGCTAATCCATCTTTCAACAAGGGGGGGACAATTAGATTCTCACATAAAGCCTGGTAGGTTTGCATAGCTTTTTTCCTACATACATGCAATCATGTAAAAACTGCATTTTGTATTTACTTGTCTGGATCCGATATTGAAATTTGTTTGACAATGTGAACTATATAAGTGTGGAAAATATTCACCCCCCCCCCCCCCCCCCAAAAAAAAAAATCCAGAAGGGGTCAAATACTTCACAACATGGTAAATCAATGGTGTCCATTTACAATCTAATAACAAGATCATCATAGAAAAGTCTGGCTACTTAACATAGCAAAGGCAACATTCTTTGTTGGATGATAAAACAGAATGGCAGGCTACTGAATAAACTCAAAAACAATACAAATTTGGGCAAAATTGACTTTATACTTGGTATCCTATCGACATTGATGGACTACCAACGTTAAACTTTTTTTCCCGGGACATTGCTTTCACAATTTACAGGTCACATACCTAAGGAACATTTATAAGTCACTTGTGAGTGTCCAATGCAATGCATGCCCTCCGTGTAGGCAAATGGGTGTTCACAAATGTCCTTCAAAACAGAGAATAAATGAAGAGCATTCTACCATATTCACACACCAATGGAAGCAGCTGCCTTGCAAGGCAACTAGTCCATCCATAGGTAGGAATTTGGGATTCAGTGTCTTGCTCAAAGGCACTGTGGCATGTAGAGATGTGGAACTGAACCTGCAACCTTCTGGGTGGGAAACGACCGCTGTACCAACTAAGCCATAGCCGCCATGTGACAATGGTCATTTGGACAAGAAATCCCACAACTAACCAACTAATAGTTGGTGTAGGGGTTTGAATTCCAGGCTTGTGAAGTAGGGTTTGCCATGTAGACACAAGACGTGAACAGGAGCCAAGTGAACAAAAGTGTTGTTTTTTTTAACCTCAAACAAAAACCGCATGGAAAAAGCAATTGGTGATTGGTCAATTAGAAAAAAGAAAAAAAAAGGTTTGAGGAACATAGCAAAGCCTGATGATTTCCTTTTGATATGGAACTACATTTGTAAGATGAGCAGAGTATGTGGGTTGCGCCCATGGAACATTTAGCCAAATCTCTTATCAGCTTTACCTCACGTTTGTTTGGTTGATTGAAGTCTGGCAAAACATCACGAAACAAGTAGGAATCCCATTAGCAAGCAAAAGACCCATACATAGCTATAACAGCCACTTCATCCTGAGGGTGTCTACCAACTTGGTCACACACTGTTGCGGAATAGCATCACGTTCTTCAACCACCATTAGTCACTAATCAGTTAATGTGGTTGTTTTGGTCACCTTGATATGAACACTGTCCCCAAACTGATCAAACAATCAATGGGGTTGAGGTCAAAAGTACCGGAAGGCCCTTCCATATGCTACACTTATATATTCCATGAAGTGTCTCAGATAAACTCCACTCTCGTGGAGGCGAGTGTTGTCATCTTGGACATTAGAATTTGGCCTCTTAAGATTTGGCAATTTCGTCCGAGTTGCCTTTTTTTCCCCAAAGGCATCACCCTTAAAATGTATTTGAAAAAGGAGTGAGATCCACTGTTTGCACCTCGTAATGTGATATGGCGTGCAATAATTTCATAAATGGACCACTGTCACAATAGTTGCATCAGCTGATTTTCACAAACCAAAGCAAAATTAACACATTGTTCCTATTAAATACCTACAAAAAAGTAAAAGCAAAACTGACTTCAAATTAAGTCTGTACAATATTTATTACAAAATTTAAAATCTACAGAGAAGGCAATACTTTTTGAAAAAAACAAACAAACTTGTATATTTTTATATATATATGTGCACATGACAAATTAAAAATGTGTTTTACTGCATCAAGCAAGTTTACAAATACAGCAATATGATTTACATAAACAGAATTGGATCAACCAAAAGAAAGAAAACATTTCGCAGTATTCTGTAATAAGCTGATAGGGCTTGTAAGGTCATCACAACTTGTGTGGGTCATACAATGTCTGAACATGCAATATATCACAATGAATTCAATTTATCACTATAGCTTTGCCTACCAAGCAATGGAGTTTCATTAAAAAAAAAAAACATTTGGTAAGCTCTTCACTCATGATTTACATCTGTTCATAATTCTTTTGACATCACCAGAAAGTAAAATTTTTCAGACCTGCTAAATATGTAATGAAGCACAATCGCTAAAGGAGCATTGCCCAAACTTTATACCACTTAACATTGTAAACATGTGAATTGCTTGCTTTGTAACAATTGAAAACTGTTCACACCAAGTGTGAGGAATGGGTTAGATGGAATAGTTATCCATGGTTTTCTGAGCCATGAGAAGTCTGGTGGTGAAGAAATGTTTCCAAGCAAGAGAACGTTTCAGTACACTCCGTACATTCATACAAAACCTCTGTAGAATTTGCGTTATCTTTTTGAGGAAGGTCCATATAGTCATCCTCAATGTCCTCCGTGTTGCCCTCTTTGAGGACAGAATCCATGCTGATGCTGGGGCTGTGAGATGTTTTTTCCATATCATCTGCTTGTCCAGCGTTTGGGCTATTCTGAAGATCAAGCTCATAGGATGAGAAGTTCTTCAACTTAGTGGAGCCTTGGGGATTCTTACTGGGTTCCTTTTTATGATAGCGTAAATGCCGTTGGTACACACATAGAAGCCCAAATTTCTTGCCACACTCCTGACATTTGTAGTTTCCTCGACCAGCTCTCCCTGATAGTTTCTCTTTTGGACTCTGCTCTGGTGATACCATTTGTTGTTCACTGTCAGAGGAGCTTTTGGCATTCTCTTCAGCAAGACTTGTGTTTTGATTGATCTCAAGCGATCTGGGGAGCGGCAAGTTTTGTGTACTTGTGTATAGCAGTTTCAAACTAGGTTTCTTATCCAGCTCAGTTTTGTGGTACATGACTACATGTCTCCTCAAATCACAACGCTGGGGAAACTGCCTACCACAAAAAACACATGTGTGCATTGTGCCTTTATGGTATCTCATGTGTCGAGATAAACTACTGGAATGGTTAAAAACACGGTGACAGTGCTTGCAAGGATGCAGCTTCCCATTGGGATTGCTGCTACTTCTCCTACGTTTGGCTTTAGGTGGAATTCTTCGCTTAAAAGGCTTTTGGGATTCTTCATTTAATTGATCTATCTCTTCCTGAGTTTGATGAGTGAGATGATGCTCCTTCAGAGTGGTTAAGTTGTGGAACCGATCCCCACATAAACCACATCTGTACGGTGTAGAAGAATATTCACTGTCTATCTCACAACTTTCATCCCCAATGCTTCCTTTAGCCCCGTTGCTTTTAACATCAATGGATGTGCCATTGATTTGAAAAAGTTGCCTTTGTGAATCTTCTAGGTTCTTAGAAGTCACTTCAACTTCAATCTCGGATGCAAACAATCCATCAGGCTCTTTGCCTTTACAATGGTACAGTGAATGCGTTTGGAAGTCTGACATCCAGAAAAAATTCAATTTGCACTTCTTACAAGTATATGTTTTCTCAGGCTTTTTCTCTTGCTTAGACAAAGTGCTGGCCTTTTGGGCTGGGTGATTTTCTTTTTGATGAGCATTTAGTGCGTCCACTTTGAGGAATCGCTTACCACAGAAATTACAGCTGTGAAATCGTTCCCTGACATGGTTTTGCAGGTGCTTCTTTAGGTCCTGCCTATCTTCAAAGATCTTGCAGCACAGGGTACACTTGTAACCCCGCTCTGTGTTTCGATATTGCTGGTGACGATGTAAACTCTGCAGACTATTAAAGGATCTGTTACATATTTCACAACGGTAGTGCCCCTGGCGAGACTTGTCCAAGTTTAGGTCTGATGGCCTTGACTTGAACACATCTCTGTAAGGTAAAGCTTGTGGTCTATGAGTTGGTGAGAGTGGCGTGATGGGAGATGACAGATGAGATGGCAATATCCCAGGAGATAGTGGTTTCACAGGGGAATGCGACTGCAAGCCATCCACAACAGTTAACGTGCCATTTTCTTGTAGCACATATTCTCGAGGGACCTCAAATCCATTTGATGAGCCATCAAAGGCGAACGACTCCAAAGGCCCATGAACAGCCATGTGGCCCAACAAATTGGAGTAATGACTAAATCCATCACCACACTCGGTACAAATGAAAGTACTTGAATCTCCACCTGAATTTGTTGATTTCTTCTCCATTATGAAATGATTTTGTCCATTTGCTGATGGCATCACTTTAACATAGAGATGGCTTTATTTCAACCACTGGGGGAAAAAAATGGGGCTTCCATGTGGTAATGAAAGTCTTCATTCAAAAGATGTCCTTACTCTTTCCAGGTTGTATGCGACACCTTGAGGATCTGAAAAAGAGAAAGATTTGGGCCCATCAACTCAAATTCTTCATAGCCATTATGTTGCACTGTCATCAGACTACTAAATACTTCATATCAAACGGATCAACTTCTACGATACATTGACCACCACCACAGGTTGATCTGGTCTCACTGTGGTTGCCAATATATTATGGAACATAACTGCAACCTTTTTAACACAGATATGGCAAAGGGAAACTTGTTATATAGCAGTTGTGGACAGTAGGTTTTCAGAGAACCACAAAAAGACAAGCTGAGTAAACACCGTTTCCCACGATAAAGACAAAATTAATCTGAAGTCCAACATAAATGCATATAGACCCATGGAGAATCATTTCACAGTAGGGAACAGAAACAGTTCTCAAGACAAAAATCATTACATCTTGGGGGTTTGAGGTTTGATTTAGAGCTGGTGGGCTTATTAACCACAAAACAATCCCACAGTGGAAAGGGAGTTGAAACTACCCTGCCATTATGCCGAATAAACTCCACAATGTACAAAAGTACACAAATCTCCTCAGGACTGTTTGACAATTGGATAAATAAATGTTTAGACGCTAAAGACATAAGTCCATTACATTTTTCAGTAGACAGTTGTTACACCATGGAACTGTTTCCATTTATTGTTCCATAATGCATTGCAGGATCAAACCAACCACAACAGAGATAATGGAGTTGGCCCATGATAAATGTTGGGAAGCCCATTTAAAGTCATGCGATAGGACAACGGCGTCTTACAATCGTCTGTGAGCATGCATAGCAGGGGTGCAACGTTACAGGGAGCCCACGGTTCGGTTTGAGCCTCGGGTTTTGCACCACAGTTTCGTGACCGTCAGAAAGTGAGACATCAAGGTGCTTCTGCTGGAGCTGCACGCTCGTATAGCACACGTTTCAAGCAACACGTTTCAAGCGCGTTAATTCAGTGATAATTCTGTTAACCATTTTCACTCTCTTGTTCTTGTATTCAACAGCGAAACTGGAATGACCCCACAACGCAGACCGCACAATCACCCTTTTTTTTGCATTTTTACTAGCAGTTTGCACAACAGACATGAGGCTGAAATACAATGCTCATGACCTACGTCTTCTGAGGAACCATAAAGCAGGACTGGACGTCGAGGCAAAGTAAAAGGAAACAGATGCGGGGAAGGAGACAGCGGTGTGCCAACGGCAGAAGAGGGTCTACCAACTGGCCCTCTCCTTTTCTCCAACAAAAGAAACGAGAGAGGGAAGACAAAGTGATCTTTGGATTGGTCTATTGCATGAAAAGACCAAGATTACCTCAAACCGTCCAAAAGGAAATCTCTGTCACATAAGACCCTATAAATATTATGCAGACAAATATCTCATTTTAGTTCAAGGTGATTGGCCAATCAGTAAGAACACCAGCTCTAAAAACACTCTACTATGAGGTGCTCAGTTTCTCTTCGGTCAATCCAATGTTCTACAAAATCCTGTTTGCCTTTTTCGCTCTCTTGTTGAATCACAGTAATTTTAGCTTACAATTTTCCTCAGACTGAAAGTTATAGAGTAATATCTGTTGGACAAACAATAACACTGCTTGATATCTCAAGCCCATGGCGCCCATTGGTCGGTAAGATATATCATGTTGATGTTTTAAAAGAAGGTTGAATCAGAAAGCGGATGGATTTAAAAGTTGGGATGGCTCGACGATTGATTTAAAAGAAAAGAAAAAAGTGCCCCGAGTGGAGTGTCCAGAAAAGTGTGGCCCAACTCAACAGATAGACGTAGCTTAAGAAATTTACTTTGATGCACTTGGGTTGTCTCAGCTACAGACTGATTAATCAGTTCAATTTAATATCTGCTTCTTTGCTAGTTGACACCAGAAATATTTTAACCAATTAGTGTCTTACTCATTATTACGAATGCACAAAGGCACAAAATCACTCCAATGAAGCAATGTGTCTACATTCAACTCCAGTGAAAATTAAACAAATATTTTGGAGTAAGAATGTCTGACAGTAGTAGTTTAAATAATTGAGGCATAAAATTCTATGTGGGACAGAGTAGGTTAAAATATTCGTCGCAACTGCTCACCTTCAGTTCGTCATGGCGTCCACTGATTTACACGCAGGACCGAATTTGAGATGCCCAAATGACACTCAAGGTTTACCTCACTATATATATTGCCCCCCTATATTCTTTGTGATCAACCATGCAGAAAGTTATCCCACCACTTGCTTGTCCTGCCGGGTTGAGTCCAGTAGCGCCGTTCAACTGGGCATCTTTGTCGCATCGGTCTACTCAGTACATAAATCATGTATAAAATGCATCTCTGCTGATACAGAAGATGGTGTACGACATGGACAGTTTGATGAAGGAGCGCCGTTAAACTGAGAAGAGTGATCAACGAATACCACACCGGGGGCAGCCATGCTTGTTATTGGCGTCTACTCGCACATGCGCAGAAGAACTGTTTACTATGGCCGGGGTGCGCATGCGCAGTAAGACCGCATCATAGCCTCCGGCAGTCTCTGCAGAGGAGTATCGCGGCTGTGAAAGAGTCTTTCCACCTTGGAAGCTGGGATAAAAACTTTGCGGATACAGTGGATCTGCACACCGGTGTCATGTAAAGGGACCCCCCCCCCCCCCCAAAAGTGAAGAATGTTTTGCGGATACACTTGTATTCATTGTCGTGTAAAAGGGGCCTTAAACTCTGCAGCACTCACTGCTGTTCTACTCTCCACAATCAGTTGTTAAAACGGGACAGCAACCAGATAACCTTTATGCATGACTCATGTTTATAACAAAGGTTAGTCAGACTAATTCAGTTCAGCAACATTAACGTTCCAATGTCCAAAGACTCGGTCCAAGAAACCCTGCATCAGTGAATCTCCAGCACTTCAGGTTCAGTCCATGAAATAGACAACGTGACACCAATGTAAATAATATCGGCGCTGCTTATTTTTGTCCTCTAAATTGTTGAGTACAATTGGAGTTGGAAGAAATAATATCAGAGGGCAGCATACAGATGAATTTACCTCAAAATTTGTGAAATGCATCCGCCGCAGAATAAACCCAAAATGTCCTGAAAGAGTCCTATCGAAACCTCTGCAAATATATATATATATATATATATTAGTGCTGTCAAAATTAACGCCTTAATTGTGGCGATTAATTTAAAACATTTAACTTGTGAAAAAATGTATGCAGTTTTGTTTACTTCCGGGTTTCTTTTCTTTTCTCTAACCTTTTGTCACGTGAGCAGCTGGTGCAGCCACACTGAGCCACCCGGCTGCAGAGCAGCAATACCTCTTAATGATGGGGGACAGATTATTAGACAGAAAGTTTGACTTTTAAAAAGTTGCCTGACGGCCCGTTGGGAGAAATTGAAAGTAATTTGCACACCAGTAACGTAATGACCACAGAAGTAATTCTGCGCAGCTAAACAGCAGGTTGCCATGTTGGCTGACCAGTAGCTCGTCAAACTGCTACAGCTGGAGGAAATACTGGAAACTTGCGGGTAAATAATTAATTTCTACTCCATCTCTGTCTGCTGTGTGTGTATGTGCACGCATGTGCACGCATGTGCCGTTTCTCACTCTTTGGTGTGTGTGTCTGTGCACGCGCTCTGTGTCTACATACATTTTGTGTGTTCTCACTATTTCCTCCTGTTGTGTGTGTGCCGTTTCATTTTATATTAGTGGATTTCACAGTATATCATTGCAACTTTGTTCATGTTATAAGTTTACAACTTTGTTCTATAAATATTCTAATTATCTAGTGTTGGACCTGTACTTTAACATACAAGTCTGGGTTTTATTTTATTATCTCTGTTTGTGGATATTTCTGTTTAATTTGGAGAGAAACGATGTGCACCCAAAGCTAAATGCAAGTATTTGAATATACTACTCATGTGTTGAGTCTACGTTAATTCCAATATTTTCCGTAAATATTGATTACGAGCTTCAGACTTAAGTTGACACAATGCGATTAATCGCAATAAAATTACAGAAAATTGTAAAGTTTCATTATATCTTTGTTTGAATTGTTATTATGATGAAAGACATTTCTTCAGTTTGATAAGTAGTCTTAAACCTTGTTTTCCCGAGAACTACCATAACCTTAATTTCCATTTGTCAAAATTGTAATGAGCCCGGACACTGAAAGATGGGGCAAAGCAGCATTGTTTTGTGCAAAACACTTTATAAATTCACCAATCAGCCATTACATTAAAAACAGCGACCAGTTAAGAGTGTTTAGATTTGATTATCTCTTATATTGACAGAATATATTAAGCAGCTATATTATCAAATATGTTGTTCTAAGTAATACTGTGTTCTAAGCACATTAACAAGAGAAAGGGACTCATCAAGCTTGACCGGCATGTCAAACAATGACGCTCAGGAATAACAAAAGTGTTCCAAGGAAATAAAACGCAGAAAACTTAATGCATTTTGAGGAGCAAATGCTGGCCCATAGGATCAGATTTAATAGATGAGCTACTGTATCTCAGACTGCTGCAGACACTGCTACAGTGTTAAACACAGAGGATCGGTTTGCTGTATCAGGGGGGCTAATACAATATAGAGCATGTGACCATAACGTTAAGGCTTACATCAAGGTCTTTGTATAATATGTGAATCTTACCGAACAAGACAAGTATATTTCCACACAAATCTCTAAACACATTTGAGTGACAGTGCACTTACCATCATTAATAGTACAGTGGACACAGCGAGGGTTCATGTCTGATTCCTCCTTCAGCCTCATCCAGCGTGGAGGATGATCAGTCTTCATCCACCGCGGTTTGTGGCCAAATACAACAAGCGAACCAAGCTAAAAAGAGATGGGGGCAGTTGTGTGGTGATAGGATGCAGTTAGGCGGCTAGATCACATCATTTAAAGGCTATGGGGACAAGAATAAGCTCTGGAGAGTCCACAATATGACGAACTGCCTGCAGACCACGTCCTGTCGTCGTGAGGCGGTTAACGGCTAATGCTACACAGCAACAGCAATGAAACGGTGCAAACTGAGCGCACACGGAGGACCAGACAATTCAACAGCCAGTTCAAATAGGCAACATAAACAAGACTCACCGAGAAAATATGCTACATTTAGGAGTGCGATGTTTTTGTTGCGGAGAATCCAGCTCGGATCAACGTCCGCAGGCTGCCCCAGGCCTCACCGGCCTCTTATTCGAGTTTAACGGCAGTAAACGTCACCGAGCGTCAAAAGTGCACTACCGCCACCTACTGGAGAGTGGAGCAAGAGGGCGGGAAAGATCATCAACCATAGGGGCGTGTCAAACATAAGGCCCGTGGACTAAAACCAGCCCGCATGGGAGACGTTGTAAAATGAAAATTCCACAGAAGCCATCAACTTTTTAAAAGCAGTTTTTATGAGTAGTGGACACAACACAACGCTAAGACCTGAGATGAAACATGGACATCTGAAACTGCTCTTGGTAGTCCCACCTCACTGTGGATCGAGTACTCGTCCCACTGTTCATTTTCTAAATGAATTCATTAAGAGGTGGTGGGGAAGGGCCGATCAACACTCTGTACATAAGGAAATTTTTTAATTTTTTTATTTTTTCAAAATTTTCAAAATAAAATTTTTCTTTTAAAGCACATATATGAAAATACTGAGGTTTTCGATCCCATATCTTGATAGCTTTTTTATACAGCTGTTAAACTGGCTTAAGCGCAGTGATGCCAGCAAATGGCCACACGGTGACGCAGTATTCCATGTGGCAGAATACCATACAGTGGAGGTAGGATTTTGCTGCCTCTGTTGTGATATAAGGTCAGATTTGTTTGAAGTTTTGTCAGTTAAATTTAATTGTATTTGTGACTTTTTAAAAAAAAATAAAAAAATTTAAACGTGAAGTTAGAGTCCAGCATGACCCCAAGGTATTTGGAACACAAAGGATCAGCCTCGCATTGATAGTTGTTTCACAGTTTTCTGCTGAACATCATGCAGACAGAGGTTCAGATGTATATTATTGATATAATTGAATCTATTGGTTTTACCACATAGTGCCACGTCCATGTAATAAAATGTATTCAATCCAGACTGAACATTGAGATATTTAGAGCTAAAATGTCTCTTTGACTCTGTGATTAGATCAAACAAGAAAGCCATAAAAACATCTCAAACAATAAGAAATTCACTTAAACATCAAAATTAACTGAATTACGACAATAGAAGGTCTTAAACTGTGTTTACGTATCTCCCTTATACCTTATAGATGTGTCTTTACGTTGCATTTGTTTTTCCATCAATTCGATTTCTTTCTTCTTTTATTTAAAACGTGTGTTTCTTTTGGATTTTGTTTTCCTTTTATTGAATTTTTTTGGGCATATTTTTTTTTGGCACTGCTTTTGTATGTCAGGGTGAAATCTTATCTCATGTGTTGTTGGGTGTTCACATTGTTTGTTGCACTTTGCATCATATAATTGAAAAAAAAGGAAATGAAATGTGAAAAATGTGTTACGTTACTTAATGACCGCAACTACCCTTCTTCAAGTATATCATGACTTGTGTGGATTTTGTGCCCAGAGTTTTTCATGTAATCCCCCTAACACCCCCCCCCCCCCCCCCCCCCCCCCCCAAAAAAAAAACATGGCGTAGTGGGGTCATGCTTTCATGTGTTATGCAGGTCTTTCTGTGTATAGATTGCATGTAGTGAGGATGGATGATAAAGCAAATATACAAATGACTCCAACTTTAAAAAGGAAAACATTTATTTGCCTGATAACAACACTGCCAGAAAATGGCAGGACACTTGCAAAAGCTTTTATGACCTGTCCAAATGTACATATTTTTCAGAAAACAATGCTCAAAAATGCACCACTCTATGACTTTAGATCATCTTCGCAGAGTTTGTGTTTTCAGCAGGTTTTTGGAGTGCACAGAAACTTCCTCTTATTTGACACAATCATGTCACTGTCACCTCCCATATAAACCACAAACTCAAGTAACTGTGATGTTGAAATTACTGAGCTTTTTTTTTCTTCTTGCCACCAGTAAGAGCCAAAACAACATGGACTCGCTGCATCTATTTAGTCTTATTTAAAACATTTCCCATAAAGCAAAGCATTTCACACAAGACATCTCAGGTTTTTGATAAGAGTTATCAATACCTGACCCGTGTTGTAAGCAAAGGATACAATGAAACTTCCCCTCCAATCAAACCTTACAGCTCAGTGTCAGCAGGTGACTTATTCCTGCTGTGACTGCTTTCATCAGATTTAATGTAACTTTGAGAGTTTGTCTCCTCTTCTTGGAAAACAGTCTCCAGCACAGTCAGGATAGACTTCCGGACCCTATCCTTGAAATCTTGGCCCACAAAGACATAGAGCAGCGGATTGAGACAACTATTCAGAAACGCCAGAGCTGTGGCTATTGGGGCTCCAACTGTGATGACAAAGACCAAGGATACACTTGGACCAGCAGCGCCGAAGTTTGTCAGCTCGATCAGAACCATGATGTGGAAGGGAGCCCAGCACAGGAAGAAAGTGATGATAATGACAGCGATGATCTTAAAGGTGCGCTTGGATTGGCTTGCCAGGGTGCGGTTCCTCCTCAGTCGATGGATTATGACAGAGTAACAGGAGACGATGACAGTGAACGGAATAACAAATCCCAGAACGAAGCGGGTGACGGTCATCGCTTGATGACGAAACTGTCTCAGCTCAAACACCTGATCATCATCAGGAAGACCAAAATGGTTGAAGCAGTGGGTGATGTTTTCATTTTGAAACGACGGTCCAGTGCCCCGGAACACGAAGGTGGGAAGGCTCAGAATCAAAGCCAGCACCCAGACGCCCAGACTCACAGCGGACGCTTTGCGGACGCTCCGGTGGTTCTGTGCCCAGATGGGCCACACCACAGACACACATCTGTCCACACTGATCACCACCAGGATGTAGACGCTGGCAAATATGTTGAGTGAGCCAATGGTGCTGTTCAGTTTGCACATGAGCCTGCCAAAAGGCCAGTGGAACTCCATGGCTGTGTAGGTTATAGTCAGGGGTAAAAAAACAGTGAAGAGGAAGTCGGCCACTGCCAGGTTGAGAAACCAAACGGTGTTGACAGTTTTCTTCATCTTGAAGCCGGTCACCCAGATAACCGCTGCATTTCCAAGCACGCCGAGGACCATGGCCACGGAGTAAACCACAAGAGACATAATGTGCAGAGCCTTTCTCAGCTCAGATAACTTGGCAAAAAGCAGTAACATATCTTCACCAGGTTCGGTGGAGTTGTGATCAGTAGGGGAGGCAGTCATTTCCATCCTTTCGTCTGGCTTTTCTCTGACAACATAAAGAACAAAGAAATTAGCGGATATAAAAATGGTCTTCACCTTGCTTGCTGGTTCTGCTTTGTATTTCTTGGCCCAACAGATACACAAACTGATAGTGCACTGGAATGAATCAGTAATCCTCTTACAGATGAGTCAACAGAAATGCTTCACACTGGTGACAGAAGACACTGATTTCATATGAGACGTCTAATTGACAAGCAGATTCCATGAAGCGTCAGACCAAACTACTGCCATGGAGGCCACACATACAGAGAATATCAGGATAGAGAAGAAGATGAATTCAGCACAAGTTTGTTGCATTTAAACGAGAAGTATCTACAGAGTCTGTACTACTGATAGACGACATGTCAGTTTGCTTTTGGATCCAGTTACAAGAATGGAAGAAAAAAATGGAAATGATGATGATGTGTTTTCTGGACACATTTTTTTTTTTTTTTTTTTTGTATCTGCGCAACACGACTAGTGTTTTGGCAATTTCACTTTTTTTTTCTTCCCTTCAGCCTTGTGTGGTTGAATGTTTGATGCAGTGATTTGTTGAGGCCTCGCATTCTCACCCGAACCTGGTATTTTAGTAATTTGTCAAGCCCAAATATGAAAGGAATAAAATTTCAAGTCAGAATTCTAACAGAAACCAACGTGCGAAACGACAAATGTGACAACATACCTTCTCAACGCTCTTTAGTTGACTCCAGGTGAATCCGCAGCTGGAGCTTCTGACCAAACTGACAGATCACATGGACTAATATTGGAATTCTCACTGCTCGGTTCAGGGTGGCTCCCAAAGCCGTTTGCCTTCAAAAGTGAGTTAAAAAAGTTCTCAGATGCTCAGAAGCTGTAGTTCCCTTTTCCCACGCACTGCTATCTGTAAAAATCGGGAGTGGACACATATGCAAAACCACCACCCATCGATTGGTTTAACAACTTCAAGCTCAAAAGGAACTGCAGGCGACGTAACGTGGCAGGACGCATATTGGCTGCGAAGGTTTGGTTCTTGCAGCAGCTACATCACGCGTGCATTTCACAAGAAAATGTCTCAGCTCACCAGATTTCCTGACTGAGTGGTGCAGGAAAAAACCCACAAAGCTTTAAGGGTGAACTTTGCCAATCGGCAAAAGTGCTTTTCAACATATTACAAGTTGACTTCACCAGACTGATGCGCTTTCAGTTTATAAGCCACTCAAATAAAAATGGCAATATGTCAAATTTTTTATAATGCTGTTGCTCTTTTCATCTTTAGAGGGAATCAGACGTGAAACAGCTTCATCTAGTGGTCAAGTCTGTTAAAGCATATAGAGGGGGGGGGGGGGGGGGGGGGGGGTCATTTTTATTCTGAATCATTCTCTTGGATTGGCTCCATATGAGATCAATAGGTGGGCTATATCTGACTCTTAAACAAAAACCCTGTGGTCTGTGCCCTCCCCTTCTCTCTGCACCTTCCTGCAGTAGAACTGGGTCTGTGATTTATCTCTTCTTCCTCCATGACGCTTGCAGCCTGTGCATTAGCTGGATGTTTGTTTGTTCTCTGTGATGTTTTCTTCGTTCTCACTGTCCCGCACTGCTGGTCCAAGGCCAAAGCTACCAACTCTGGTTTTGGATCTGTTGGAGGTTTATTCCTGTTCAAAGCAAGCGTGTAATAGAAAGATGGCTGGTTTTGAATTCCTAAAAGATAGTGGTGGTGAAAGTAGAACCGCTGTGGGCCCTTGGGAAAGGCCCTTAACCCCCAAATGTTACTCGGGCGTGACCCAGCGGCTGCCCACTGCTCCTGTAGGCTGGGTTCAATGCAGAGGACAGATGCTACTTTACTAATGTGTGACATATTGAGACATCTATGTCTTCAACGGAGACATTTGTGTTTCTCTACTGCTGCCCATGCTTGCAAATGTGTAATGAATGTGGTGTTGTAACCGAGACTAGATACAATTAAATGCAATTGTTTTGCGTGCCAATGAAAACATTGATGAGACGTACGATTGCAAAAGAAAGATATTTATGTCCAAAAACATTTTAATAATAGCAACTGCAACAGGTTGTTTCACCATTTATAGACTGTGAAAGGAGATGATCACTCTGGTGAGAGTGAAAGAAAGACATCGGTACATATTTACATTGTTTACATATCAAGAGCTTTAACAGCTTAATGAAACTTGGGAGTTAGCAAATAATTCATCGATTCCCCCTTTTGAAATAAAAACACTAGCTTTTTACTTTATGATTAATAACCTGAATAGCTTAGACTAAACATTATTGAGACAAAATCCACAATCAAAAACTACATAGAAAATTGTCATATGCCACAACATGCAACAAATATCTCATCGCTCACTGGAGAAAACATCGAGTTTGAAGTCAACGTATTATACAATGTCACTCTCACTAAAGCATAACAGTCTCATGAGTCACTATCACATGTATTAAATGCAGTACACTACACTGTCATAATCGGATGAGAACAAATGAAAGTACCGTCTTTCCAAAGCATACAGAACAATGAATTTATATTAATATGGGAAACAGGTCTGAATGCATGTGAGCGATATCCAAGAAACTGTTACAAGGTGATTTCTTCATTCAAGACGTGGTCAGACTGAATGTCGCATTTAACTGATGTATAGCCACAAATGTGTGTCATGTGTTGCATTTTGTATTACACAATCCAGATAGGTTGAATGGCTGTGTTGAGTGAAAATGGGGATTTGTAATTTTGAATAGTTAATTTGTGTCAAATTATTTCTCAATCTAGATTATTCAGAATGCAATTTTTTGAGTTTTATACCGTCGCGTGAGCTCTTTACATATCAGTGAAGATCATCTTCATGTCCTCAAGTTTACAGAATTGTGATTAACCCTACTACCGTCCGAGCTCTGTATCACAAAGTATACATAAGTCATAAATAAGGGGTCTTCAGCCTTCTCTCTTATTATTGTACAGCAACGGATAGTTTGCATTACAGAGGATTCAACTGGCCAAGTTCTGAATTTCCACTTTTGCACACTGCAAACGTGAATAAAGATTAAATGATCCATTTGTGAATATGTCCACTGGACTCCTGACGGAGGCATCTCGCAGTCTGATCAATATGCAGTGTTTTAAAGCTACTTGAGTTGGAGTAGAAGCGTTGCCTGTGATGCAAAGTACCTGAGCGTGTTGTTGTAATCACTCTTGTCGGCAGCAGGGGGAGACAAAGATTGCACACTGCAGGTTTAAGCTTGATGCTTTGTAAAAGTTGTCGGCCTCATGTTCTATGTACAACAATATTTCTTCTATTGTTTGATCAGTTTCAACTTACTCAACCAAATCATTGTGACATGTTGCTTTTGTGGTTGAACACAAAAGTGCAAAAACAACAACAACAAAAACAAAAACAAAAAGTCCCCCGTAGCCAACAGGTACGAGTAGCTTTGAACCTCAGGATGCTCAAATTAGATGTATGTATAGATGTTTGTTTAGATGTGCAAAAATAAATCTGGTGTTAATGTTTTATTCTCTTATTCTAAACCCTCAAAACTCATAAATAACTGAGCATTAATAAAAAAACAACAACTTACCATTTCAGTATGTTTCAGCTCACAAATAAATCAACTGCAAGCTATAAATTGTTCTGTACTACAAATCCCCAACATGGCATAATGTACTGATGAGGAAGCAAGCTTTAGATCTCTCTATAGTTAGCAAAAAGTCCACAAAACGATGTCAATCTAATGGTGACATACATTTTAGTGTTTGAAAGAGTCCTATTGAAGAACTTTGAAGACAAGGTAAAAAAAAAAAGAAAAAAAAAGTGATGAGTTATATACAGTTATTTGACTATGTATAGTTTTAAGTAGATGTTTTGTTGATGAGATGAACATTCTCACACCTCAGCATCAGAGACTGACTTGTCTTTGCTCCGACTGGTCACCATTGAGTTTGTGTAGGTGTAGGAGCGAGACACTTCCTCCTGGAAGGCATTCTCCAGCACATTCAGGATGGACTTGCGGACTTTATCCTTGAAATCTTGGCCCATGAACACATACAGCAGTGGATTCAAGCAGCTGTTGAGAAAGGCCAAGCTTGTGGCTATGGGGACGCCAATGGTGATGACATGGTCAAGGGTCACGCTGGTGTAGTTTGCCATGTGATTCACCAGCTCAATTAGTCCCATGATGTGAAAGGGAGCCCAGCACAGGAAAAACGTGATGATAATGGCAGCGATGATCTTGAAGGGGCGACTGGATTGGCTCGCCAGGGTTCGGTTTCTTCTCAGTCGGTGGATAATGACAGCGTAACAGGAGACGATGACGGTGAAGGGGACTACAAATCCCAGGAGGAAGCGGGTGACGGTCATCGCCTGGTGACGAAACTGTCGCAGTTCGTTCACAGACGGCGTTTCGTAGTCGTCAGAAAGAGCAAAGTTGTTGAAGCAGTTGATGATGTCTTCGTCGTGGTACGACGGTCCAGTGTCCCTGAAGATGAAGTACGGAGAGCTCAGGATCAACGCCAGCACCCAGACACCCAGGCTCACAGCGGACGCTTTGCGTACGTTCCGGTGGTTCTGAGCCCAGACAGGCCACACCACAGACACACATCTGTCCACACTGATCACCACCAGGATGTAGACGCTGGCAAACATGTTCAGGAAGCTCACCGTGGTGTTCAGTTTGCACATGAACTTGCCGAACGGCCAGTGGAAATCCATAGCCGTGTAGGTCACACTTAGAGGCAGGAACGCCGTGAAGAGGAAGTCGGCCACTGCCAGGTTGAGAAACCAAACTGTGTTCACGGTCTTCTTCATCTTGAAACCGGTCACCCAGATAACCACTCCATTCCCGAGCACACCGAGCACGAAGGCCAGGCAATAAACGATCAGAGACATGATGTTGAGAGACTGTCTCAGCTCAGCATGCTCGTCCTTGTAGGGATGCTCGTCCCTGTAGTCATAGTCCTCGTCATCGTCATACAACGAGCCATTTCCCACCGTGTCATCTGTTGTGTTTAAGTAGTAGAAAGGGGTAGCAGTCAGTAGATCCATCATTGTTTTAGTACCTGTAAGAAAAGCAAAATGTTAGCGATGTAATCATTTCACATTGATCACAAACGTAATTTATTTTCTCAATAAAGTGTGCCTTTAAATGACAGTTTTACAAGAGGAAAGAGTAAATATCCAAACGGTCGTACAGAACATGACAGGACATGAACTTTCCTTCTTATCTGTTTGTTTTTGTTGTTGTCTCT
This sequence comes from Lipophrys pholis, assembly GCF_963383615.2. Lineage (NCBI taxonomy): Eukaryota > Metazoa > Chordata > Actinopteri > Blenniiformes > Blenniidae > Lipophrys > Lipophrys pholis. The sequence continues at coordinate 13,781,173 of NC_137639.1, read as the reverse complement.
CGCCTATCTTTTTCTATCGTTCTATCTCATAACCCCAGCCAGAAGAGCAGAAAGCCTCCACCTCTGAGCCTGCTTCTGCAGAAAGCCTTTTCCTTTTCACAGTCGGCTCTGCTTGCTCATGTGGAATAATGGAGTTTTTCTCCGTTAAAATGCCGTGAGATGACTGTCATTGGCGCCATTTAAATTCAATTGAATTAACTCAGATTGCTTCCTCGTGAAGAACAATGAAATATGTCGGTCAGCATTGATGAAAGTGGAAAAAAAAAAAAAAAAAGTTGTTGAACTTTCTGTGCATGAGAAGATTAATAAAAATACCTAAAAAGTATATTTCCTCCGCAAGCCCTGCACGACATGGCAAACCACAACTGGCTCCCTGTGTGGAATTCACTTCAGAACAAATATAAAACGGGAACAGGACCCGACGAGCGAAAGTTTCAGATCAAAGTGGAGCCACAATTAAAAACCAGCCTATTGCATGAAACAAAGTTTTCTCACGCTGTGCAGACCTGCAGCGCAGACTGAGGCTGAGTTGACTGTGTGTGCAACAAGGCAACACAGTTCCTACAATTAAAGGTTTTCCAAAGCTGCACCAAACTCATGCGCAGTGCCTCTTCGTCAGTCTTCCATGGGTCATCTGTGCAAGGACAAAGGCCCTACCTCTCTGAGGGATCCAGGCTGAAGCAGCAGCTGCTCCGCGGACGCTCTGAGGAGTCTGAGGAGAATTACGGAGCTCAGCCTCCTGACGCCTTAAATCACTGACGTCACACACCACGTCGCTGCGGGACGCGCGCGCCAGGATACATGCTGCATGGAGGAGTTAAATGCAGTCTCTCTCTCGCTCTCTCTCTCTCTCTCTCTCTCTCTCTCTCTCTCGCTCTCGAATCCCTACAAAAGTAGAGATGTTGCACAAGTTGCACACTCAATCCTTTGACATTATCTATAAGGAAAAAAAAAGGTAATGTAAAAAAATGTTTCTTAATCAGGAGCTGAACTGGACCCAAAGCTAGACCTGGACACATCCATCCATCCATCCAACCATCCTGAACCATTTCAACTCAATCCAGATTATTTAAAGTAAGCAGAGGCTCTATGAACCGACTGACCTCATACTCTTTCAGTTAGACCTGATTTGAGATCCACACCATCACTTCCAGGACCTCACGTTGTTCTTTAGCTCTTAATAAACACTTGTTGAGGATTGTGGTTGTTGTGCCATGCTGCTGAATAAACTTGGAGACAGTCACACCCTTCTTCCTGGTATTACTTGATGGATCGGTAGCATTATATTACACCTCCCTAGAAGTTTATGCAGGCCATGTCATGAAGCTTACTAATTTATACTCTAGCTCTACGAGTGTGGCACCACTAAATGAGGAGCTTTGCAAAAGTTTTGCTGGTGTGTAAAAACCGAGTGACTAATAGGAGTTTCAGATCAACTGGTGTGACAAAACGTCTGAGTAGTTTCCGTCAGATATCAAGGCTATTCAATAAATGCACAACTTTATGAGGCGTTACTTCACTCCTCATGGAGAAAAGTACTGGGAGGTTTGGGAAAACTGACCGTCAGTCATTGATAGATAGTGTGCACCGATGCATGGATGGTGAGTAAGTGCTTGTGCAATCATCGAGTTTCCTCCTCAGGAAAAAGGAATTCTCTTATCAAGAAAGTACGCAGATATAAGTTCTGATGCATAAAATTCCTGCTGGAGACACGTCTTCTTTGTCTGCTACATGATAGAGATATTGTCATTTGGGGAACTCCAAAAGTGAAAACACCTGTCACCAAACAAGTAAATACACAAATTGTGGGTTTGCTGAGATGACTCTGAGAAAGAGTGGGTCTGTGACTTGTCATACGCCCCACCAATGCTCCTGCTGCGTAATGTGTTTTTCCTCTACGTTGGTTGAGCTCATGTTTGTTTGAGGTTTAGTGTAATTGCTCTGTGTTGACCATGCGTCCCGACATCTGGACATGCAGGTAAAGAATTGACATGGTGTCTTTCAAGGGTGGGAAGTGAGAACTTGAAGGTGGGTGGAAGGGCACAGGCTTGTGATATCGTGTTGACTTTTTTTGGGGGGAAAGGGGCGTTTTCATCCAATTAAAGGTGTGATTGACTTTAATATCTCTAATATGTCCATTACTAAGTAAAAATAAACCTTTCACTTGTTGTGTTTCTATTTCTTCATCTTGCTTTAGCTATGTGTTTAAACACACATTTCTTTTTTATTTCCCATGGCCAATATTAATTCTAGGGTTAGACATGTCCACGCTAAGCTAATCCACAGAACCCTAACCTCTGTTGATCCAAACCAAGAACCAAGTTGCCAGTTATCACAGCCAGTTGCATCTATTTCAGTTTTATACCACTGCCAAACCAGATGAAATCATGGATCAAATGCGTCGAGTTCTACACTTTATTTTCAAATTATTTAAGCAGGCATGACACACACACACACACACACACACACACACACACACACACACACACACACACACACACACACACACACACACACACACACACACACACAGGGCAGGGGGTGAAACCAGCCCACCAGAACATCCATTCCGGCTCGTGGGATGAAATTGCAAAAGAAAAATACAGGTTACAAGACAATAACTGGAATTTTCACATAATTTTAACTGTTGTTTCTTTTTTTTTACTTCTTCTAGTTTGTTGTATGGGTTTCGGAGTAGCAGACATAACACAATACCGACACTGAAGCCAACAGATTAGTGATGTAGACAGGGAACCGAGGTACCGCATCTTATTGCTGCAAATTGCTGCAATTGGAGAACATTTCTATTATTCTGCAACAAGGCTGAAACAAATGGAACCAACGTGAGTTGTAACTGTACTTGAAGGTTATTATGCAAATGTTTTGCTGGTATGGCTCACTCATGGTCACAGGCAGCTACTTTTGGCCCCTGGACTAAAATGAGTTTGACAAACATGACTTACAGGCAGGAGTTGTATTTTCTCTTTTAATATTCAATCATGAAAAGAAACTTTGGAAACATGTCCATCCCTGTGACACACTTTATTTCTCTAAACTTCAAAATTGGGCCAATGGAACCACATTGAGATGTTTTTGATCACGTTTGCAGTACACACCAAAGGGTGAGTGTATTTATAGGAATCTAAAAGGCAGCAGTGAACAAACAACCGTAAACCTGATTGCGGGCCTGAAACAAAGGGGAATTCATACAACTACCCCGAAGCAACTGAAAGCCGTAATTGCAAGCAATTTGATTTTTACACACTTGCCTTGCACATTCCTGTTATATCACATCTTAATCAAGCCCTCAAAATCCCCCAACTTTCACAGGCGGGCTGGTTGTTAAAAGAGTTGCTAATTCAACCTCTCATCAAACATACTTCATGGTTTTTCCAATTCCACAGCATGTCCAGTTAATCAAGTATCCAGAAGAACAGGAAGAGGGAGAGAAAAAAGAAGCTTATAATGTAACAAGAGCAAGATGGGTGTGGGGGTGTGCTTGCTGGAGAGCATGAAAATCAGTGTCCTGTCCCTGGTGTAATGCCCTACCTTTCTGTGGGGAGGAATTGTTGACTTCATCCTCATTTTTCCTCCCACGTTGTTCCCCTCAACACTTGAGTTTACTGCACCCCTCACCCACACACTTGTACATTTGTATTACATGGCTTGAATAGAAGAAGCTGCAAGACATGACTCTGAACATGAACACTGCTTCTCTACTTTTCATTGCGGTGTTTAGTCCTCAAAACTATAACTGAAATATAAATCCACGTTGTGAAGCAGGTGCCCAGGATCTTTTAGGATTGACATATCTTTTTCACATCAGTACATTTTTACCACTGGAAAAGGAGAGAATGCACGTCGGCGTTAATAAGATGAACTCGGTGGTGGCAGAGGTTTTGATCGTTTCTTATTCAGCTGGTAAAAAGTACAAAAAAGGCTCCAGAATGTCAACTGATCAGATTCATAACAGCGGGAGCAGCTAGAAAACGGCCCAACCCCAAAAAACTGGGTCCCCTGCTAATGCACGCACATACATACACCATGCAGGAACTGGGTCCTGCCAGAAGTCCAGATGTGAGGGGGAGGAAGAAAGGAAAGAGAGGGGGAAGGAGAGAGCCCGAGAGAGAGAGAGAGAGCGAGAGAGAGACCTTGCACGTCTCTGTATGTGTCCGTTAACGTGCGTTCGGTCTCAGCATGTGTTCAGAGCAACACCCTGGTTTGAGTGTGTGGGAGGACTCCAATCTGTGTTATCTTTGCCCCCTTCTCCTCCACCACACTTTCTTGCAGAATCCGAAAAACTTCCCCATTGAGAGAAACTTTACACCCCGAGCAAAAACAATCCCCTGCAACTCCAGGAAGCTGTTTCACAAAAATATGCTGATTCAGTTGAAATTCTTTATCTCCTCTCAAAAACTGTAGCGTTCGGCTTCACTTGCAGCACCAAATTACAACCCCGTTTTAGCTAATGTCTAGACAGTATGGCTACTTTGTTTGCTTTGGTCATGATTTTCCTGAGAGGTCCATTCAGGAGTTTTCAGTTCTCTGCTAAAATGTGTGTTTTGGACATTTTTGCAGTGCAGCCTTGTCGCAGAGCTGAAAGGCAGAGCGTTTCGCCAAAGTCTGCAGGGGATATTAATAGCTATCTCAAGGCTATAGTTTGAGGGAAGCCTACAGAGCCTCAGGCCTGCCAGAGTTCTTGATTTACCAGCCAAACGTGTAATTATGCGTGTGCCACACAAATACCAATTTGGGTGTGTAAAACAACCAGTGGAGGTTTAAAGAGAATGCAGTTTTAGCAGAGTGTGACACACGCAGCTGAAGTTTTAAGAAGTTTTATTATTCAAAGCGGCAGCTGGGAGCAACGTGAAAGGCACAGCTACAAACGTTGTAGGAGGGTGTATCTTTGTGTGTGTCTGTGAGAGTAAAGCTCTAATGACAAACTGCAGCCCCCACTGTCACTGTAATACAGCCGGTATTTGTGTCGCCTCCGAGTGAAAAACACCGTGAATCCTCAAAAAACAGAAATTTCCTCGGCTTCTTTCGTGGTGTTGGGGGGGGGGGGGTAGACTGGTATTCTGAAGGTTGTGTCGACATTTCAGCGCTCCAGTTTCGCCGCCAGAAAGACTCATACAGTGGGAATCTGTTGCGTCCTGAAACCTCAAAGGTTTGTTGATCTTGTTGCGGTGTTGACTGGAAATCAAACCCTTGTCTCATGCGGGTGGAGAGGTCAGGAATTTTGTTTTTCAAGTCAAAACCAGTGCCAACAGCGTTGGCTCATTTGGCTCCGTTATGCCTTTTTTTTTTTTTTTTTTTTTTTTCCACAAATACACCACACTCAGGGAAAAAAAAAAGCTGAACCTCAATAACCTAAACCACTTCCTTACATTCGTCCCTACTTTCAACCGCAGCGCCTGGTCCCCCTTAGCAGACCTAAGGGATATGAATAATCAGCCTGGGCTCCGTCTGACAGAAAACAAGGCTGGCAGCACACGGGTCCCCAGCACAGTACTCCCTCTGTCTGTACCACAGTATTTTCGAGGAGTGGGATCAGGAAAACCGGAACCGGTAAAGCAGAAAGCACCAGATGGTGAAATAAATGGACGTTTTTATCCTTTTCGTATATTGTAACCAAGGGTGAAAGGAGCAAATGTGGAAATAATGTAGTGGTGCTGGAAATAATTGAAGGTCAGAGGCAGTTTAAGGCTGCTGAGGCAGCATGGATGTCCTTTTCTTTATTTCTCCCTCAGTGTTGCAGACGATCACATCCCCGGGTGTCGCCGTGCAGACGTGCAACCAAACCAAGAGCCTGGGTGTCATATGAGAAACTATCAAAGACCTTTTCACCTTTGAACAATTAGTGAATCACTCTGGATATTTCGATTTCTCTAATAACTTCCACCAAAGGTTGCAGCGAAGCCACGCAGCCTCGTGTCTCCCGTTAAGAACGTCATGAAACTTTAACAGCAGGTCTCGTGAAATTTACAGCAAGCAACTAAACACGAGCTCACTTTTTTTTTTTTTTTTTTTTTACTTTTTTTTTTTCAAAATCTTCATCGAGGGTACATTTCTCAGCAGATGCATGCACTTGCCTGCAGCGAGAGAAGACAAGAAGTTTGTAAAAGTGTCGAGGCTGGCACTGTGTCAGTGTCTCGCAGTAATGAGATGGATAGAACTTGCCTGTGCTGGATGGGAATGCATTATATTTTAAACTTAAGTGTGTAATTATAAGGTTTGAGTAAATATACCCTCCTGTTTAAGTGTTTTCCTGTCTGGTGATGATGAACACCTATACTCATACATGAGTAACGGAGCGCTGCGCCTCTCACAGGACTGACTCAGCAATGATTTAGTAAAAGTTCAAACAGTGAGAGGAGCTGCTTTAAATACTACATATGTCAGTCAGATGTACAGACGTAACACGGGTTTCCAAAGCTGCCGAGGAGAATGAGATTAATAGGAGGAGGGCTCTCCTGTAATTATATCAATTTGAATAATCTCTTTTTTTGTTGTTGTATGTTGCTCTAAAATGAACACTGCAAGAACAGAAGTGTCATTGAATTTTCAACAAAAAGTCACGTTTTAAAAAAAAAAATCAAGCAAAAATTGCTTCATCTGCAAACCAAAATACAGTCGTCCATATAGTACAACAGTGCTATCATGCAGACCGCAAAAAGCACAACACACGCTTTTCCTACCGTTTTACAATAAAGTAAGTTTTCTGTCTCGTTTTGCTGGATTGAGTATTCAGTTGAACACTAACGGCCTCTTTTTTCACTAAAGCAAATAATTCATTCGAGCTAACAAACGCAAAATGAAGATTAAAACTCCATCTCCACTTCTTAAAGAAGTACGTTTATAGCAGTTTTTAATCTTACCTCTTCTGGTTGTCCCTCCACTACCCCGTCCCTCATATAGAACTAATCTGTCTTCATATCCTAGTTGGCTGGTAAGCTGACACCCTGTCCCATATGCATGACCAGATAATATGAAATAGCACTCCTTATAGTGCGTTAAAATGAATTTATTGGTCCCTCTATGTGCTGAAAAATGGCACATGAACATCTGGAACCGCAGGAATCACTCCCACATGCCAAGTCTTAGTCAACATCCAACAACGACACTGTGGTTGGTTTTGAAGGCAGCGCACATCATGTTCAGTGTGTGACTTTACACTCAGCCTGTTGGGAGAAACAACATTGTCACAGTGACAGCTGGAAAGTAAAAATGAACAAAGGGACAGCTTCAAAACACACACACAAACACACACAAATAAACAGAAAGGTTTTTATGTCTGTACATTAAGTCCAGTATCACTGTGGAAATGTAACACATGTTTAATGTTTGAGGTGTACCTCTGACGGTAGAAGACCTTGAGAAAAAGGAGATAAGAGGACTAAAATACTTGAAACCAAAGGAGTCGGAGCTCATTATTTGACCAGTGGGACAGACGGCAGACATGAAGCTTTTCCTTCTCTTGGCTCTGGTCGGAGCTGCAGGTATGAGAGTGAACTTAGAAATCATGATGATGGACGATCGGGGTTAATAACTGCCATAAACACTGCTGATATAATTCTCTGATTTGATCTTTTTTTTTTAATATCTATCGTGACTATCAGTTGCTCTGGAGGAAGATGACAAGATAGTTGGAGGTTATGAGTGCAGGAAGAACTCCGTGCCGTATCAAGTGTCACTCTTCACTGGGTACAACTTCTGTGGCGGGGTCCTCCTGTCTGCTGAGTGGGTGCTCTCTGCTGCACACTGCAAGCCAAAGTAAGGAACGTGACCGCCAGCTTGTTTTGACAGGACCAAACTCTGACAGAGGACACTGATGAACTCAAACTGGAGTTTCAAGATTCAAGCTATAGGTTCTTTGGGGTTTCATGTGAGAGGGTAATGGTAATTTACAAACTGTCCATTAATCTTTCATTAGGAAAGCGACTACGGTAACTTTATGTTGTGAAGTAGTATTGATAGGTTAATAAAAAACCCCAGCAGAAAAGGAATAATGGAACATAAAGTGACATAAGTACTTTTTGTAAAATCCTAAACACGGTTAAGTTTTGCCCTTTAATATGAACAAAGCAGCTGTTACATCCAAGTGAACCAGCACTCCATCTTGATGCATTTAACATTAGACTGTGTATAATTGTTGTGTGTGATTAAAAAAAGGATTTGACTCGACTTAACTAGAAAATATGAGAAAAACACAGTACGCTGTTGCCATATTTCATTATAGTCAATATGCATGTAAATAAGTTGTACAGTATATCCAGACACATAATCTGTCTGGAAATTTATATTTAGGGAACTTTTTTTTATATATATAGTTTACAGGCTTTGGCATTTTTATTTCATGAAATATTTAAATAATAACATAAAGAACTATATCCTACTTTAAAAAAATTCTCATTTTATGATCTGTTACACATTTTTTTTTTTTCACACACAAACACTGATTATTTATTATCTGTAATTTCAGTCGTCCTGAATGAAAAGGAAAAACTTAAGTTAAGAAGAAAAGCACTGACCACCCGTCAAAATATCACCCACATCTGACTCTTCCAGGTCAAATGTGGAAGTTCGTCTGGGCGAGCACGACATCTGGGAGCCCGAGGGAACGGAACAGCACATTATGTCTGCAAAGTTTATTCGCCACCCAAACTACAACCCCCGGAGCCAGGACAGTGATATCATGCTGATCAAGCTGAGTCAACCTGCCACACTGAACAGCTTCGTGCGTCCTGCAACTCTCCCGTCTCAATGTGCCACTGATGGCACGGCGTGCCAGGTCTCTGGATGGGGAAGTCTTCGTCCCAGTGATGAAGGCTGTGAGGTTTTTTTCTTAACCTGTCGGCCAACCTGAGCTCGGTCAACTGTTCAATGATATCGACCCCTTATTATTATTATTTCTTTCTCTTCCCACAGCGAGATACCCACATAAGTTGCAATGCCTGGAGGTGCCTCTCCTGAGTGATGACACCTGCTTCAATGCATATCCTTTCCAAATCACTGAAAACATGATCTGTGCTGGATTTCTGGAGGGAGGGAAGGACTCTTGTCAGGTATACACACACACACACACACACACACACACACACACACACACACACACACACACACACACACACACACACACACACACACACACACACACACACACACACACACACACACGCACACACGTGCACACGCGCACACGCGCTCACACGCACACACGCACACACTGAAGGGTAATCTCTCTTTGTTCTGACCTCAGGGCGACTCCGGCGGTCCCTTGGTGTGTGGAGGAGAGATCCAGGGAGTCGTGTCTTGGGGCCATGGCTGCGCTCTGAGAAAAAAGCCCGGCGTGTACACCAAAGTCTGTAATTATGTCTCCTGGATCCAGAACACAATGGCTTCTGGCTGAATAGCGAAGATGTCTCAGGATTTGCATTTGACATCAATAAAATTGGTTGCCCGATGTATTATATGCAGCGTGTGTGGTTCATACGTGTCAATCGCTGCATCATTTGAAGTATCTAAGTATATAACACCCTTTCTGCCCGGCTCTGCACACTCTCCCATGCAGTGCAGGGAGTATTTTTGCAAAATGCTGAAATCTACTTCAAGACGTTACCATGCCGCAACCGACAGACGGCAATTTAGCTAAACAAGTGTCTGAGACAAGTGTATCATCAGTATACGCTCTCAAAAGCCACTTGTGTATAATTCATAGCCTTAGTAGTCATTGGTGTAAATCAAATTGGCAAGTATTTGGGAGGATGACATGTCATGTGGTACATCTATCTTCTGTGCCGTCCCGACATTTGAAGCTGCGAGATCTTACTCAGAGTGACTCGACAATGAATAGGCAGGCAGCTTTCATGCTCACGGATGCATCAGTATTTGAGGGACAAACCTGACATTTACAGTCAGCCAACAGTAAATCACAAAGGACGACACATGCCGCCACACCGCTCTCTGTGGGTTGGAACTGCAAAGCATGTAGCACACTCTGCTGATACTCCATAATCACTGATTATGGAGTGTTGCTACAAATATGGTATTTGCAGCAGACTGGGACTGCTTTATCATCTATAGTTTACTGAAAATACAAGACATTATGGTGTTTTGGTCCAGCCTGGAAGTTACCGTCGCCCCCCTAAACAGGTGAGCAGCACACTAACAAAGTGCACACTGCTCATCACACAGCATCAGGTGAACACATGGGAAGACTTGATCAGAACAAGTCCTAAAAATGATTTCAGTGGATTTTTGGTGGCTTGGGTGTGGTGCAGGACCAGATGAGTCAGTCACCAGGCGCTCACTTGACCACCACATAAAGACCAGGGCCTGACGAGGTTTACGAGGACTCGTAGAATAAATAGCTCTAATCTCTGTAGTGTACGCCAGAGGCTGCACACGTTGGGCTTTAAATACGTGATTTTGGATTAAATACTGATTCTGGTAACACTCTATAGTTTTGCATCCTCTGGTATACAACAAATTATGTTTACGAGCAACTTAGATGTTCCGCCGTGTTGGCAGAGGCCTCTTCATCATTCTGCAGAGTGCATGTTCTTGGTGCTTGATGTGGTCACTGTGTGCAGTTCAAGCCTGTGTAAGTGCACCGATTAGCCAGCGCGTAACAGAAGAAAGCTGCGCTTTAAATATTGTCTTCTCATGTAAATAAAACAATAGACGGTGAACACAAGCTTCAGAGGGCAGAATAACTGAATACAAATAAGCCAACAAAATAAGTATTCACCCTGACATACTAATGATTTATCAGACCATGGTATCTGAAGCAATCCAGTAGGTTTCTGCATATATATATATAAAAACATCCCCTGCACACTGTTTTCATGCAGATGATTGGAAACATACAGAGAAAACCCACACATAAAAACACATCTGTAAGGCAGGGCCATTCACTAGCTCACACACACACACACATCGCCTCTCTCTGTACATGACATCAGCTTCCTGGTGACTTCTATTTGGGTCTGACATGAAGTGTGCTGACGGCTCGGGCCAGCTCCAGTGGCTTAGGGTGTGGACCCTCATGAGCGGTCAACAAATTTCCCTGTAAAGTAACTCTTCAGGGATGTAATCATGGTTGAGTCCAGGACAGTGGCACCAGTGAAGTGAACCAGAGCCCTTTCCCTCTGAAGCTACAAATTGGCAGTAAAATACAGGCAAGATTGGACTTTTCTTCATCATCTCGGGTTCTGCTTTCCCTCCTCACTGTCATGTCCCCACCCCTTCGATTTAAAAAAATGTATAATACTTGTGCACTTTAAACAAAGCACCAGCAGAGGGCAGTCTCTGACCTGAGTTCGAGCTTTGATTGCAGCCATAGGAGCTGCTGCTGCACTTATCTTTTCTCTCCTAAGCATCGGTGGGCATTCCGTTCTGTGGCCTCATCACATCTGGTGAAATCAATTAAATTTCAGAACCTTCAATACTCTAACCAATATTCTCGGACCACATGTCTACAATATGTGTTCACAAATATATATCTAAGCAGCTTAGATAGTCTAAGCCTTAGACTAAGCTGCAACGTTTAGCACAACAAATGAAAGGAAATAACATACCGATTGTTAAATACTACATTTACATCTATTTCATCATCTTACATACCATTTATTCCAACATAGAGTCACAGGAAGCTGATACTGAAATCATTTGACTATGAGTGAAGGCAGGGCAAACATTTAACAGCCGTTTAAACCAATTAGTACCTCAAATATGCATGTTTTTGGACTGTGGGATGAAACCGGATTACCTGGATGTAAGGCAGGGCACAATGTGACAATGGGACATGCCCACTCTATCTTTAATAAAATCATGAATGATCTAATTGGAAAAAAAAAAGTCCTTCCTTCAGTAGACACATGTGAAAAAAACATGTCTTTATTAATGTACTTCATTCCCCCCCAGCTCTGTTTGACTCGTGGTACCCCTTGTTGTACCCCACATTCAAAGTTCTCTGGAAGCGCGCCTGACTCCCAGCATCCCGCTCCATCACACTTCTCCAGACTCCAGCATTGAAGAGTTTGGGACACTTCTTTCTTTACAGTAGGCGGCAGACTAAACATCTCCATGGTAAGGGAAAAAAAAAAACAAAGCAGCAGTACACACTTAAGTCCTCACCCAGAAGGACCACCGCCTTCCTCCTGACGCACGGCTGAGTCAGCGGGGGCGCGCACTCTTCACAGTCCGCACATTTCATATATAAAGGGGCGCACGTGGCTTCCTCCCATCTTCCACCTTGTGTCCAGCAAATTCAACAAACTTCAGTCCAAGGTGCAGAAGAGGAGTCCCACATATTTTGAAGACTGGAAAACCTGAAATCAGGTAGGGGTTCAGAAAAATCTCTTTTATTTTGTTGCTGTTTAATTGATACAAACATGTGTTTTGTTCAGTGCGGTGATCCGATTACTTTATGTGCCTGTTCAATCAATAATTGAGCAATGATACAAACTAAATCTTTCATGCTATGTTATATTACGGAGAGATTATTTTATTTGAAAATGAAATTAATATATCCCATAGTTATGATTCCTGATTGTTTTGACTACATATTAATTGGTTTTCACGACTTTAGACAATAATCAATTAAGTCATTTCATTGCTAAACGACCCTGTTTTGTTACTTTTATTGTAAATTACTTTAATCTGGCAGGTAACATGACGTTTTTAACTATTTAAGGCATGATGAAATACCAAATACAACGTAATAAATACATCTTGATAATGAGAAATCGCCAAATAATTAGGACAATTTAGTCGTTTGGATCGACTGTGTCAGTTACTAATATGTAAACAGTATCTATACCTGTTACATGTGCTTTTCTTCCCGTTGTCAGTAAACAGTTTTGAATGAACAGCATTGTTACTCTGGGTTTTAAAAACAGTATAGTGAAACTTAAAGCACTTGTGAGCTGTTTTACTTTTCCAAGTTGCATCTTGTTAACAAGTTTTCCACACAGACAATAAAACAACTAATTTCTTTTAACACCCCTGTTATTTCCAAGCTTGAGTGTCTGCACGTGATTTTAGTATGACTGAATGCTTATAGGAGGACTCCCCCCCCCCCCCCCCCCCCTTTACTATTTTACAAGCTATACTGAGAGCAAACCTCAAGGCATATGATGTGCAAGTTGCTCGAACGGCTTCCAACTAATTCAGGTTGATGAACTGATGTTCTCATCTTAAACCACCTGTAACTTTTATATCCTTGAGCTGCGACAATCTGAAAGCCTGTTCAGTAAACTGTAATGTCTCTGTGTCTGCCAGATAAGAAAACAATGGAGCTGAAGCCCTTGTTGAAGAAGCTGGGCTCGACAGTGCGTGCCATCTTCACTTTCCTCTTCGCTCTGTTGGTCCTGGCTTTGATGGTGTGGGCCTACGTTGATGGCTTCCAGCTGGCAACGTCCATGTACGGAATCATATCTTTTGGCTTTTATGGACTCCTGCTCTCGCTCCACGTCTTGGTCCAGAGCCTCTTCGCCTTCATCGAGCACCGACGAATGAAAGCGCGCACAGAGCCCTGCACCTTCACCAAAACCATCGGCTTCACTATTTCTGCATACCAGGAGGACCCGACCTATCTCAGAGAGTGCCTCAACTCCATCAGGGCCCTCAAATACCCCCCTGAACTGCTGCGCATCATCATGGTGATAGATGGGAACTCGCCTGACGACCAGTATATGATGGACATGTTTAAAGAAGTGTTTGCAGACCAGGATCCTGGCTGTTTTGTGTGGAAGAACAATTACCACACGTGGGACCCCACACAGGGACAAAGCAAAGAGAAACTGGGAGTCGAGGTCGGGCCAGAAGGAGACCCTTATTATGTAATGGAGGACGACCCACAGCGAAGAGAAGTCGAGCACCTGATCCAAACCAAGAGGTGTGTGTGCATCATGCAGAAGTGGGGAGGCAAGCGGGAGGTGATGTACACAGCATTCAAAGCACTGGGGCCGACAGTCGACTATATCCAGGTATGCACATCATCACAAAGTATTTCTAGTCATTCGTTTATTAAAAAAATATATTCAGGAAAGTAACACTCATAATATTTATTTCTAATATTTATTTCTTGTTGTTGTTGGTTTTTTTTTCTCTCTTTAGGTGTGTGATTCAGACACGAAGCTGGACACAATGGCCACTGCAGAACTGTGCAAGGTGCTGGAGAGTAACCCCAAATATGGTGCAGTGGGGGGAGACGTGATGATCCTCAACCTCAAAGACTCTTACATCAGCTTCATGAGCAGCCTCAGGTACTGGATGGCCTTCAACATCGAGAGGTCCTGCCAGTCTTTCTTCGACTGTGTTTCCTGCATCAGTGGTCCTTTGGGTAAGCAACGAGGTTCTTTTTTTTTTTTTTCCCACAATATGAAAAGAGTATGCAGATTTTACTCATGGCTTAGATGTATTAATGTTTCCCATAGCTTGTATCATTTTAAGAATGTGTGGTTTCTTGAATCTCTCCCTGAAGGTCTGTACAGGAATGACATCCTCCAGCAGTTCCTGGAGTCTTGGTACAACCAGAAGTTTTTGGGATCTCACTGCACATTTGGAGACGACAGACATCTCACCAACCGTATGCTGAGCATGGGCTACGCCACAAAGTAAGTCAAACAAAAGTGTCATTCAGCATTAATGTTACATAGGATGCAGTAAACCTCATAGGACGTTATTTGGTGTTGAATATAAAACATCTCCCTGGTGTCCTTCCCTTTAGATACACGGCCCGATCAAGGTGCTACACGGAGACGCCTGCTCAGTTCCTCCGCTGGCTCAACCAGCAGACCCGCTGGACTAAATCCTACTTCCGCGAGTGGCTCTACAACGCCATGTGGTGGCACAAGCACCATCTGTGGATGACCTACGAGGCCATCGTCTCAGGTATCTTCCCTTTCTTCGTCACAGCCACCATCATCCAGCTGTTTTGGACCGGCTCGCTGTGGGACATCCTCTGGGTCCTGTGCTGCATCCAGCTCATCGGGCTGATCAAAGCGGCCTACGCCTGCATCCTGCGGAGGGACATGGTGATGGTGTTCATGTCTCTGTACTCGGCGCTGTACATGACCAGCCTGCTGCCCGCCAAGTACTTTGCCATTCTCACAATGAACAAAAGCAGCTGGGGCACGTCGGGCAGGCGTAAGGTCGTGGGGAACTACATGCCCCTGCTCCCCCTGTCTGTATGGGGAGTTATTTTATTAGGCGGGCTCTGTCGCACGATCTACGAGGAGAGTCGAAAGGACTGGTCAACCCCTGCCAAGAAGATGGAGACACGGTTTCTCATATTTGGTTCTGTGGCCTACGTGAGCTACTGGCTGTTTATGATCACCCTCTACTGCGTCTGGTTTCGTGGGGCCTGTAAGAGACGTAGACAGAGTTACACATTGAATGTGTAAAATTTTGAAAAATGGACGGTAATTTATTCACATTTTAACCTTTATTTAAATGTATTTAGATTATTTCGTTTATTTATTTTGTCCCATATCACCAAGGTACAGCTGCATTTCATACAGATGGCAAACAAACCAAAACAAATAGTTCAATTCAAGTAAGAAGTAAAAGAAGTTGGTAATATTTATAAATGAGACACGGCCTTTGTTACCAAAACTAGAACTGTTATATTCATACGGAGGTGTTGTTGCACTTTGAAATGAAACCGCACTGAGGGCTTCTGGGGCTCATGTCATTTTTAAAATTGATGATTTTATTTGTAATTTTCTTTTTGTAACACAGTGATGAAGAGAGTGGCTCTTCATTGCATCTGTCTTCATGATCTGTGATGTTCGGATCACAATATCCATAGACTGAAGAATGTTTTAATGTTGTTGTTGTTGCTATTGTTGTTGCACTGGATCCTGAACAGCACTTTGTTGCGTTACCAACCTACTTGAAACGACAGACGGCACAGCGGGAGACACGGACAAGCAGAACAAAATATCGTCTGTTTCTGACAAAAGTGAACATAAAAACGTGGTCTTGCAACATTTGACAATGAGGACCTTTTCATGAAATATTGCATATTTACATAGTTGCTGTAAATACTCTTGATATGTGAAGTTTGTTTGTTTAATGCACTTTTATTACGTGAATAACAACAAAATTTACAACATATGGATTTATCTATCTTTTCTGTGTGTGTGTTGCTGTGGCTGGAGATGTTCTGAAAATGTGAATAGTTTTGGGGAATGTGGGTGGAAAAAAAATGAAATAAAGTATTTTTCTAGAATGAACAATGTCTGTTTTTGTGTCAATTTAAATCACGATATTCATAGAAATCGATGAAAAAGATAAAAATTGTAAATTGATGCTGCAATTGTTATTAATACAGACATAAATGCACCTCAACAGGATGATGAACGATAAATAAAAGCGTGACAAGGAACATCATGATTTGAGAGCAAAATCCTGCACGGTAAATCATAAGAAAAGATAATTGTAGCAGGATTCAGTACTTGTGTATCCACAGTGCAGGACTGCTTTTGTCATACTGACGTTTAGGAGACATTTGAAGTGTGGAAAGGCATAAAAATAGTTTGTTTGATAATTATTTTGGTCTATAATTGTCATGCCAATAAATCTGCAATGATCCATTACCATGTAGTGGAGGATTAAACAGCTGCTTTCACGCTCCACAATATCTAATCTAACACTCGGATATAAACGTCTACAACAAAATATCACTACAACTCATTTAAAAACAGCCCCTCCCTCAATAAAAAATAATGCATACAGAATACCCTCCCCCCGTATTCATGTTTATATTCTTGTCTGTCTAACATATCGTTATTGTTATATAATAATCATGTCACGCTTCTCCTGATTTCAAAATAGTAAATATGGTGTAAGATGAGTTACTCCCTTTGCAAATGAAGTATTAGTAAAGCTGTCAACAGGAGGCCCGCCATGTCACAAGTTACGTGCGTCTTATGTAAGTCTTTACGTGAAGAATGAGTTTGCAGTTTTGAACCATTAGTTTGTAGATCTCAGCGTTTGCCTTGATCTTTGTCCAATAACACTTCCCTGTGTGTCACTATGTTTTTAGAATATATGTGATCAGTAGTTTGGCATCTGTGACTCAGTCCAGATATGTTTCTACTCTGACCATTCCAATATTATCGCCCAAAGGGTTTTTTTTAACCGAAGGTAGGAAGCTTAATCTTCTGACCATCCTCAGGGGAAAGTTCGTGGTGAGCCCCATGGTTCTATACTGGATCCACTCCTCTTTGTGGATGAAAATTAAGCATTATTTTGTTTATATAATCTTTTCCAAAAATCATGTTATGCTTTACGCAAAGCATTTTTTCATCCGTTTCTTTTCTTCTTCTTCTTCTTTTTTTTTTAATATGGTGATTGCTCTTTTTTTAGTTTGCCAGTTATTTAAAGACACATTTTTGCATAAAGGTTCTGCAATAAAAAGCTTTATTCATTGTTTTTGGTGGTTGTTTGGATAATCCAATAAGTTATAGATATGTCAGTACAGCATTTTGTATTCCGTGGCCACTTTCTTGCAGAACTATAAAAAAAAAAAAAAAAATGTAACTGAAGAATTTGGATTTCCATTAAATTGCTGAAAGGAGGACCAGCGCCTATAAGACACCTGGTACCTGATCTGAAGTGTTGTGCGTTGGACTTTGAAATTCACTCTTATGACAAGTTGGACTGTTTCAGATATTCATTCATCAAACCTCCTCAGACTGATGTACTTCACCTCAGCTCAAGAAAAAGACCACTGTGTTTCTACGTCTTGTGTTTGTTGCTTTGCTCTTTTACTTGCATTTGTAGATGCCGTGATAAAATGCGTTCTCCGGACAATGACTTTCGGATGTTTTGCCCCGAGCCTTTGCATCAGTGTGAGTCAAAACCTTTATGATGTTCGTCTGCACACAGTTAAGAGCAAACATGACACTGGCACAGCACATGTGTACAGTTATTTATTTTGACATAGAAACAGCTTTCTTCTGATGGACAGGCCAACGTTTTTTTTTTTTTTTTTTTACAGAATAGAAACTTAACAGACATTTCTTCGCAGTTTAAAACAGGTGGTCCCTCCTTTGCATTTTAACAGCCATTTAATAAGCTGTAAGCCGAGGCTCCACCCTAAAAGCATTTAAAAACCCGCTGACCATGAAGATTCCATATAAGCCATAAAGTTTTCAGTTTTTGACTTTACTATTAAAAGTGGTCTTGGGATGTATTTGTAAAGAAAAAAATGCAATGACGTGCCGGATTGTGGCTCTCCTACACGGGAGCCTCTCTGGCTTGTATTTCATCACTGCAGATGAAGATGCGGAGGAGTCGCGCTGCCTCAAACCAGTTGCCACAAACCAACTGATAAACAATTGTAGGCTAGATTATGAAGTAAATCAGGAATTTCGGCAATGGAAAAAGCTGGTTTCCCAGGATCCCATTGTGTGTATTTTTTCAGCTCCTCTTGTAGAGGCAAAAATGGGTTAGAATATCTACTTTTTTTTTTTTTCCCCCACTCTATCAATAATGTCCCTTTTGTATGCAGCCCAACAAAAAAGACCAACTCTTGATAATTCACCTGAATGAAACATGAATAAAAGATCAAAATTCAATCATTCACAATCCAGCATTGTTTGCTGAGAATAGTTTGTTAGTTGCGTAGAGATTAGATTTCAAACACAGGGTTGCTGGTTTTTTTTTCCTGATCACTGTAGAGTCATGTGAGGTTTTGAGAACTCTGCTCCTTGGAGGCGCAATCACACGTTGAAATAATGAGAAAAACATGGGGGGCAGTGGCGTCATAACCCCCCACACACTCCCACTTCCTGGTAATAATGTTAACTGCGTCATGACCACTTAAAATGAATGTGTTGACATATTATTTTTAAGCCACTGTAACTCCCAACATTGACCTAAAATGCTCTCGCTTGTCTTCATCCTTTGCCTTTCGTACTGCCGTCTGCTCCGAGACCAAAGACTTCGCAGCTGCGGGTTCTAGTAGAGGACAACAAGATAAGCTCAAGGTCAGGAGACACTGCTGAGACCACACAGGAGACACTATCTGTCTGTGAAGTCAGGATCGCCGATAACAGTTAAAACAATATTTGGGCGAATGAGCAATACTTTCTCACATGAGTAAATGTGTCTGGTGTTTCCCGTCACGCCGCGTCCGGCTTGTCGCCTTTAGACGAGTGAAATCCCGAAGATGTGAGGTGATTTACGACAGGAAGTCTGTATCTATGCAGCGAGAACTTAATGAGTCAAGGGAAGGAGAAGAAGGAAGAAAACCTAAGGAGTGAACCAACAGTATGACGAAGCCAAACATCACTTCCCTCCATGTCTGTGTTCAATTAACTTCTTCTCCCCCACCCTGTCTGGGCTTCGGTCTCTGACATCAGCAGGCGCACATGGTGGGTTGCACGTATGGGAAGAACAAGAAGAATCAGGGTTGTGTCACGTTCACAGTCCAGATGAATTGTATTCCTGAAATACAGTGGCCGCTGTGACGTCAAAACCAACCTGGCAGCTCCATGTAAAAAAAACCCACAAACACCGTCATACGAGATGTGTAGAGAAACACTGTTACAGATTAAGAAATAAAAAAAGATGGACAGGGGGGCCCGTCCAGGTTGTTCCCACAAAGTCTTTTGGGATGAGATTCGGTCCCGACTGAAGCTTCAGTTTGAAAAAGCAGGACAGAAGTTGACGATTACTACATGAAATGATTACTACACGAGGGTAATAATAACGGTTACATGTTTGACACAACAGGACAATTAGACAGCATCCGTGGCTGGCTGTGGTTTTCATCGCCGGTTCAGTCTTTTCCACACTGAATTTATGGCCCTCCGTTTCATTCGCCTCCTATTCCTTATTTCTGGACCGCAAAGACAGAGAGAAATCCGCGAGGAGCAGTGGTGAGAAAATGGACCCATAAAAAGAGAATAAGAATGGACAACTCCGTTGGATCATTGACTTATTTTGGGCTGCCGGGACTCGGACAAATTAAACTGAGGGTGTTCCCCTACATCTGTAGACGGGGCTTTCATCGGCAGCCTCAGGGTCAGCTGCAGGACGCACAGTCATACGAGCGCAGCTGCCGTCATTTACTGGAAAACGGCGCAAAAAGACATCGTCTGTGGAAGCGTTCCAATGGATTGTTATCACACCAACACCTTTCACAACTTTCCCGGGTCACTGTTTAGTGACGGTTTGAGCTTTCATGTTACAACGTCGCCGCAAAGCGCCTCTCCCCAAAAATTGATCCCAAACTGTCCTATAGTCTGCATGGTATGGTGAAACAGACCCACAATGACTTGAGGAAGTGAGTCCCGTGCAGGGGGCAATTTACTGCATGGACGAGAGTCACTGTAACCGCAAATTGAAGGGGAAAACAAAACAACCTGATATTTTTCCTTCGTTGGAATTGGATCATTTTCCCCTGACCTGAAGTGCAGAAAGCAGAGCGGGACAATCACACTGTCGCACACATACAGGCCAAAAGTCAACGTGAGTAAAATGAGCTCTCAGACTACAACGCTTTGTTTACAAACTGTACTTTTGAAGGGTTATTGATGTGATTTTGACCCACGACAAATTGGACATACAAGCCATTATCGCCTCCAAGTGTTAGTTTAAGGACAAATTTCTGTGAACATGACATGATCAAACATTGCTGACTAACCGGAGGAATTTATGTCTTTTATCGACACAAGAAAGAAAAATAACGTCTCTATTGAAGGAGTGTTTTGGGCACAGAGTGTCTTTAACGCCGGGCCACTCCTCGCTCCCACCTGTGACATAATGCAATAGGCTCAGGGTTTGAATGAGAGACACGTGGTGCAGACTCCAGAAACCAGAGGCACAAACTCAACACAGAGCCAGAATGACTAAGAAAATCCCAAACTGGTCTCCCCCCCAAAAAAGAAAAAAAAAAGACACACACACAAGATAATCTTTCACATTCATCAAATTTTGGATTGTTAGTTTTGTCACAATGCATCATGGGTTCCCATAGCAACCGCGCAACTCAGAGGAAAAAAATACGAGCAATTTGCTCATTAAATGGCAAGATGAGCGTTGAGTCATGTCTGACTATATTTGGATTCTCCTCCAGGGTTTATAAGGCTCCGAGATCCCCGTCTGCCTCGGCATTGTGTTTTCCCCCCGCCAATAAGACAACACTCATTTTGAGAAGATTACTACAGGCGCTCCTCAGAGGAGCCTCTTTTCTTCTTTGCTTTATAGGTGAAAATCTTGTTTTTTTTCTTTTTTCTTTTTGGACATTCTGCCGCTGTTTTGTCCTCCTCGTCCAGCTTGGAACCACATAAACCACCGACAACAGAGAAAAGAAGCATTAGAGGGATTCAGGTCACAATAATTCATCAGGAGAAAGAACAGAGTCCATTGGTCATTGTTTGCTTCTGAAAGTAACTAAAAAGTTACTTGGGATCTAATTTAAAAACAAGTGGTCAATAAAGTCACTTAGTTACTTTTAAAGGAGTAACTAGTAATTAGTAATCAGATTTGTTTTTTCAAGGTCACTGTGGCAACACTGGTCCTGGTCCGACCCGATGGTTCTCACAGTTTTTTCCATCCCTATAGTTTTTTTCTGTTTCCCTTTGAAAAAAAATAAAAAAAATAAATGATTGCTTCATTTGTGCCTTTGGTTCCTCTTTCGACGCTCTCTGACACAGAAACTCATTTCATTCTAGAACTTCAACTTGTGAAGTTCTTCTCGGCCTATCTTTTTGAAATATTTTAACACCCATCTGAAGCGTTCATTGAACTTGTTCAAAACGTTTCTGCGACGCTTTGTGAGGATTACAAGACCCTAAAAGATCAAATCAGGAAGATTAAAGCCTAATTTTAAGTTCCACACAACTCATTGTTTGGTTTTAGGGACAGATTGTTTTAGGTCTTTTGGGCATCGCCACAGCAAGCCATGAAATCTGTTTACAACGCATTTCCTTTTGGCCAAATCTCCTGCCGGCGGCGACACACTTTACGTTTCTTTAACCATCACTGCAGTTCACCAACTGAAAAAGTGAACCAGAACGAATCCTGCCAGCCGGAGCTCCCGAATGAAGGCTGACTCCAGAGATTCAAGGCGGATTCTGTAAAACACGACTAATTTAGACCAACAGCTCCGGAGGACGGGACCGGAGACGGCTTCTCGGCACATTGCCCTCAAACTCTGTGAACCACCCATGCAGCCACGGGCCGGGATTTTTAATTAACAGTGAACTTTCATCGCGCGGCTTTGCCGGGACCTTTGATGTGTGTCGCTGCTTGCAGACGTCGGTCGCTTTGTGTCGACCGACGGACGCTGTTGTGGTTTCATGCAATTTGCAGGTACTGACAAGAGAACCCAGAACAGAACCTGGAACAAACAAGTCAAAGTGCTCTTAGAAAATTCTTTGAAAAGTTTTGGACCGCGTTGAAATGCCATGGTGGCCTCGTGTCTCCCCGTGACCTTATATTTCACGTTGCTCGGCTTTCTCCTTCTTTATG
Source organism: Lipophrys pholis (assembly GCF_963383615.2). Lineage (NCBI taxonomy): Eukaryota > Metazoa > Chordata > Actinopteri > Blenniiformes > Blenniidae > Lipophrys > Lipophrys pholis. The sequence goes on along the minus strand of NC_137639.1, from coordinate 13,758,679 downwards.
AAGGAGTCGCTTTTCTTTAGGAAACGATGTGTGTTTGGGTCCTCTGCCTCTCTTGACATCAGATGTATTGTCAGTATCAGGCAATCGAGCCCATTTAAGCCGAATAAAATATCTCCATTCAAAGTTCATTTCTCAGGAAATATGGTATATCAAAACTGCAGTCAAGGAGTATAGATAAGTCAAATGACATAATTAAGAATATCCTTAAGTACAATCACCGTTTACTGCATTACAGCAGTGATGATGTACTGTAAATCAGTAAGGAGTAGCAGGAATCCCATTCTCAATCACAGTCATGAAGATTAAAATGTCAGAAATTCAATAAAAGCAATGAGTCATTTTTCATTAAATCTTACAAGTATTGACACGATAAGCTAAGTTTTGTTTTTGTTAAAAATCCTTTTCAGATAGAATATATTGTTTGATGTAATTACACTGTTTTTTGTTTTGTTTTTTCAAATTGCCGCTATTGATCAAGACATTCGCAGCTTCGACTCACACTTCACATTAAATTCAGTTTCAGACCTTCACACATTAAAGTATCTCAGATGTAAGGGAAACCAGTCAGCGGACAAGGAGTCAGTCTTGGCGTTGACCTGGGAATTCCAGAAATAGACTGAGCTCCTGCAGCTGAGTGGGCCGGTCATCACTGATTTAAAATACTGGAGGACATCACTTACTGATTCGAGCAATACATTTGGCTAAAAACTGCAAACATGGATTGTCCATTCCTGGCATGTGATCAGTCGTGAGCCGACTTCAAGTTATGGAAAATCAGAGTGTGGGAGACGCAATAGATACCGAGCTAATCAAATCTAAATGACAACCTAACAAAAAAGAGGTCATACCAGGAGGAGCGGGACACCGACCAGAGGCCTTTCATCCTTCACGTCGTGTCAAACAAGGTGATTTACGCTTTTGTTGGTTAAATACAATTATAGCTCGGTACGGTCAACGTCTGTGCTCATTAGCTCTGTACTGGACTCTCATCTAATCGTCTTTACCTGCCGTCGGGACTCCACAGTGAGTTTGAGGGGAATCTCCACCGCTGCACCCGTGTGAATGCATGTGATCAGGTGTGCTCTTGTGCTTGTGTGCACAATGAGTGATCGAGCAATTCGAGTGGAAACGGGGCTGAAGCAACAGGGTGTATCCCGCTGGTCATTTCTCCAAGCGGAAACACAGTAGGTATACAATCTTTGAAGTTGTTGTTGCTTGAGTAAAGAGTGACCATACATCAGAGGGGGTTTATGTCATTCCCTGTGCCGTACACACCAACGAAGGCAGAGCAGCACAAATACCATGTTACATAACACGCTTAATGGCGACTGGCACACACTCTTGACCAGACCACAAACATTGATTAACATCAGAAGATACTGGGTGGGGCATTCATCTATTCATTATTGACAGGCCATTCTTGTGTTGTGTGACACTTTCTGAGTGTTTTGCAATCCAAGAATATTGCTCCTGCGTCATATGATTCTCTATGTTTCTGAGGATGTTTTTTTTTTGGGGGAAATTTTGTTATGGCAACGTGACACTCACCAGACTGTAACACTATTGTGACATTAAGTGAATGTAAAAACAAAGTTCAAATGAATCTATAAATCAATCTAAAGTCATTCTAACTTCCCGGGGACAGCTTCTCTTTCTTGTGGTTTCTTGCAGTTTTCGGCACGTTGGCGCCACCCTGTGGCCAATTGAAGACATTACTTCTTTTTTTTACCCACTCAATAGTCTGCTATTTCCACCCCACGAAAAAAGGATGGGATTTTGACAACTACACACAATATCATAAATCTTTTTTTTCAACGTAACTTGTATTTTGATCAACTATGTATTTTTGTAATGCCTGTTTTTGTAATTCGCTACAAAACTCAATGCCACAGTTTTATTCCTATATACTTTATCATTTTAACTTTAATATTGTTTTCAGGTAAATTGAAATGTATGTCTGCTTTTGACAAAGCAGCACAACATGTTGAAAGGTAGTAGCTTTTAAAGAAGAGGTCTTTGTATTTTTAGCAGAAAACTTTCACTCTTTCAGCCTACAACAATACCGGGACCTCAGGTTCCCTGATGTTACTTCCTGAATCTGAATACGACGACTGTTGTTTTAGCTCTGTATGATAATGTTTTATCAATATCTACCAAACTGACTCTTGTGTTCCTTGAAAACAATATCGGCGACATATTGATGAAAATGTCGGTCAGCAGGTAAGTGAAGATGTGAAATGGGACAAAGGTCGGCCAACATTTACTGTGAACAGTCAGCGTGCTTTTACCCCAGGAGGTACTCTGGAGTGGGTACGGGAGTGTGGAGTGAGATGACGGCAACAGAATGAAAACATTATTTCAGGATGTCTGCTATCTAACTTAATTTATCTGAATGCATCTCTTGACAAAGCTTCCCAAAAAGAATGACGTGTCAGAACAAAAGTGCTCCCGTGGTTCTCGTGAGGGAGGAAGTTGAGCCCTCCGGGGGTTGTCAGGGTCGTCTGAGGATGGACCACAGTGCAAGTCCAAGGAAGACAAGTAAACGCAGGGGATGCGACGCGGCAAGCGAGCCGACACAGACAACAGAGGGAGGAGGGTTTAAATACACAGGGAACGGGAGGCCACAGGTGGAACTCATAACGACAGGTGCACCCAGAGGGAGAAGACCATTGGATGATTGAAAACATGAGGCGAGACACACGGGGACAGACAGACACAGAGACCTGACAACTGACCGTCTGACACTTACAACGTCAACCGGAGCGACTTGTGCGAATCAACAGTGTGAACATATTGAACCACCAGTTAGTTTGAAAAACATTTGTTCAAAACAACTATTCCATATTCTAAAAAAAAAGAAAAGCAAAGGGAGGTTGAAACCATCACATGGTCTGCCAGCTCTTCTCCACCTCCTCTGAGAAGAGCCTCTTTGCTTCTGCTGTTCCACTCTACCCTACTGTTTTTACTTCCTTTGCCTTGCTCTCTCTCCGTCATGTACTTCCTCAACGTCGCCCAGTCAACATTTCTCTCTTTAGCCACTGATCTGATGGACTTTCCAGCCTTGACATCACTGGCTGCTCCCTCCTTCTCTTCAAGGCTTGTTGAGCTCCAGCTTGTTTTAATCTTGTGGATTCCAGACATGATACCTTTTCTACAATGTTGAATACACGACAAACACACCAAACCAGTTGAGTATACTCGACTGAAATGCCATTTAACACCTCAGAGACCATTGAACCATTGACTCAACTCACCCCGCAGCCCTGTGGCTCAGCTTAGACGGGCCAGCTTAGAAATTCATGTGAATCTTTAGTGAAGCGACTCACATGATTTTATACGTTGGAAAATCACCAACATGCATAACATCGAATTTTAGACCGGGATACATTTGATTTGGCGTAACAGTCATTTGACCTGTGATGCAGAAAATGTACTTTGACATGCAAAAACAGTTTTTTGGTGTGTTAAGAAAATGACTCACCCATCTCCCATGTGCTTCTCTGCATCACAGCGAGATGAGTACTACTTGACATTACCTGGATACAAGGGGTGGGTCAACTTACCCTCTGGCTCGTCTTACCCACGCTCACCTACTGATTAAGAAGCCCATCCTGCCCTCTAGTGGCGACAGGACTCACATGCATGTCTCATTTTATGACTCAAGGCTGCAGAGACGACTAGGGGCTTCATGAAATGGATTTATTACATGACGTGACATCTTCCCAAACACTAAGACTCCCAACTGTTCACCTCCAGCTGTTTCCTCAACCTCTGTGACCTCCATCTTCTTGGACTGACAACCAGTACACGGCCCTGAAAAAGAGACCCCAGCTCCATTCGCTCTTGCATCTGCTTCACTCAGGACAGGTGTGCATTTCTCTTATTCTGCAAACATCATTTAATGTGCAAATAATAGTCTGATTTTACCCCAGGGAGAGGAAGAGCAGCAGCAGTGAAGTGGTTAAACAGGCGATGAGCAGCACCGTCAGAGGGAGGAGGAGGGGGGGAGGGGGGAGAAGCATTGGTCTGAGGGACTAACTGCCCTCCTGGGAGTAGAGAGAGGTCAAATATCTCCTGCAGCTCTGTGTGGCCTGCCACAGACAGGGGGGTCACTGAGAGAGAGAGAGAGAGAGAGAGAGAGAGAGAGAGAGTGAGAGAGAGAGAGAGAGAGAGAGAGAGAGAGAGAGAGAGAATGTACTGGTAACATTAAACTTACATAAATAAAAAGGAGAAGAGTAAAATATGGTTTTGATTTGTGGAGTAACCCTGAGACATTCAGCACGATGATCCTTTATCGCTCTTGAAAGATGCATATAAATGAAGACGTTACTCAACGGGGGCAAACGCGCACGTTAAAGGAGGTTTGAGGGACTGAGGGGGGGGGGGGGGGGGGGGGGGGGGGGAGTGGTGGGGGTGTCCAGGCAGGGCGATTAACAGAAACATTTCTCAAGTGCAACATTAGAGGATTCCACAAATTCTATTACCCACTGGGGAACGTGTTACCCCCCACTTCACCCCCCACCCCGCCCCCCCCCAACACCACCACACACGCTCTCGAATACACCATCCTGCCCGCTGGGGTTTCCACCTGTCACTCACTCCCAGATCACAACATCTGGCTTCCTATTGAATGACTGTATATTTTAAGAGCAATGCTTTTAGTATTCGTTCTGATGTATCTGGTCTGATTCTACAAGTAAATTAAAGCATCAAAAAGGCTCAGACAGATTCCTTTTCTGCAGGTTAATGAAATGAAACGGACGTTACTGCTACTGTTATTATTATATATGGAATTTCTCTCTTGCTCATGCAGTTTACACCATTGACACTATTTCACTTTTAAGATTTTTAAAACCACATGTTGCTGTTGGATATGCCACAATTTGTTTCCATCTTACATATTTTACTGTGGATTTTTGCTGCCAAGAATTGATTCTTTTAATAGAACACATCATTAGTTTTTTATTTATATTTCTTATTTTCAATCACCATGTTGTAATCCCTCCCACCCCTCCACCCAGCACCACCACACACACTCACACAAACACACACATTAATTAAAAAATAAAAAAAAACTATTACAAACACCACTACTCATGAGCTCTATGCTCCTGTTGTCACTTAATTAAAAAGGTCTATAGTTCCAAAAATATAGGATGTTGAGGCTTAAATGCACGTAGAGAACCGAGAAAGGGCGATTTTTAGTAACCGGTGTTTTCCTAAAACTGAAAAAAGAAGTGATACTTACAGGTTGAAATGAAGGACAATATTGATTTCAGGATGTTTGACTTGAGAATTAAAGTAAAAGTAAGCATTCAGTTTGTGTAAACTGCCTGAAGAAATCAACTTATTTCTCATAAGATATTTCTTATTAGTGCAGTGAGAAAACGTCTGTCAGGCCTGGAGCCCGCCCCCACCTCGTATCAACCTGACTGGTGACTCTATTACTTCCTAAAGTAGTGTAAAACTCTTATTACCTGTGAGGTAGAAGTACAGTCTGACAATGGAGCGTTGATCTGAGTAGATCTCACACTGGTAGGTGCCCTGATGATGCAGCTCAGTTGTGGGGATGGAGTAGAGCCGGTCCACCCCCACCGTCACTTCTTTAAACTGATCCACTTGCCGGGTTTTCAGCTGAGGAAATAAGTACTTGTATTGTTTATTGAATGTTGGGATGGGACTCTTCTTCTTTGACGCAAATACACATTCACAATGAGTGAATATCAGCAGTGTTTAAAAACATAGATTTTCACAGAAACAGTTTTCAACCCTCGAGTTTTATCGAGCAATGTTTCCAAATGTGTTTTATATGATAAGATATGTTGGTAATGTTAATCTAACAAAAATCGGACATTTTTAATCATTCAAAGCCGAGAAAATCTCCAAAGCTGTCGAATTTCCTTGTGGAATTCAGTCGAATCCTTAACAATCCAGCTGCAAAAGGCCTGAGAAGACCAATATAAGACACTTTGCACTTTAATGGACGGCAGACCTGGAAACTAGCCACTTATTTTATTTGGACAACTTGAGCTTTTCAATATAAGAGTGAGAGAGGGGCCATAGCCTTTCTTAGACTCACTTTGGGCTTTGATAAGCACGACTGATTCCACCCGTTCGTTATTCTATTAAATGTCATCAACATGCACTTGTGGCATGAGCAGTGGAACAGAGTGCGGAACCGACTGAGGTTCCTGTCTGTGGAATACTTCCTGTTTTGAGATCGTTGGGTTTTCCCTCTTTAAAAGTGCCTTGAGAGAACTGTGTGGTTTCTTTGGTGCTATATAAACAAAATCAGAGACAGCCCCTCTATTGTTCATCCCACAAATGCATGTTTGTGCACCCTACACCATGCCAAGGAGTGTTGATACAACAAACTTACTTGAGTATAAATTCATTGAATTCAATGATTAATAAAAAAAAAAAAAAGGAATTTGTGAAGATGATGCAACGTCACACAGATGAAACAGGTTTACCTCAGTGTTTGTGTTAAAAAGATATGAGTGAGCGACTCTTCTCTCCGTCGCAGCTAGGCCAACTAAAGGTATGGCAGTGATCCCCGTGATTCACCAAACATTGAGCCTACCTCCTCTGCAAACCTCCAGATCACCTCAATCTCATCCGACAGGGCAAAAGGCACATCGCACCGCATTCGGCTCCTGCTGCTCTCCGTTACGTTCCTTTCCTCAACTGAAATAAAACACATAGCCACCCACATGTACACAGGCAGACACGCACACATGCAGATAACATTCACAGGGGGGGCAGCTCTTGCAGTCTGAGCCCTCCTTAATGATAATACTTAAGCCCAGTCTCTGAGGAGTGGAGTAAAAATGATGATATGCTAAACAGTGGCTGTGCTGTACAGGGTTGATATGAATACCATCGCGTGTGGGAGTCAGCTGTCACCTTCCATAAAGAAGCCAAGGACTTAAAGAGTACCTCAGGGGCTTGGTGCAAAATATATAATGTGTGAAAATAAAACCTTTCCTCTGTCTTTTTCAAATGCTGACTTTCTGCTAAGAGCATTTCAAGGATCAAAAGCAAAGCATTTCAAGGATCAACAGTGGATGACTATGTGGGGGGAAATATAGTTATTGAGGATATGTCAAGTCTGGATTAGTGCATCTTTTTTTCCCCTTCCCTCATTTGAAAATTGAGATGTAACAGGAATACAGAGTAAGCCGCTGTGGTATGATTACTAACACTCACCTGGACAGTCGAGAGGGAACTCACAGGAGTCGTATCGGCAGGTGATGCAGTTGTACTCTGCACCTGCACTCTGAAAACCTGACAGATGCACAAGAGCCGATACATGGAGTCTGGAGTTTGAATAAAAACTGATTTTTATCGTGTGCGTGTAGAATGAAACACTAACCGCATGGAGGGAAACATCCAGAAACTGGCAAAAGAATGAAAGTTGGATTATTTCACTCACACGAGGTGATTTAGTGTCAACATCTAAGACTCAGACACCCCCCCCCCCCCCCCCCCCCCCCCCCACCCTATGTGAAAGGCTGTAATAGTATAACTAGCTTATTACAGAAAGAGCCCAGAGATCAGAGGGAGCTGTAATGACCTAATATGAGCCTTACTATAAATGAAAAGATGAAGGAAAGGGGGAGAGACTGTGTCTCACCTCTAGGCAGTTGGGAAGCAGCTGCGATGAAATTGTCTGCTGCTGTCCGCAACCTTTGCTCGTACACGTAGTCTGAAAGATGGAGAGGAGGAGAAGGGGGAGGAGGAGGAGGAGGGAAGACATATTTGGCCCGACACATTCTGCTGAACTGTGTGCTTTAGGGTATCATTTTGAAATCTCTCATTTCTCACTCTACACTATTTCGAACCAGTAATTCTCCAGCTCTAAAGACTCATTAGGTCCTGCAGATATTCAGCAGGTGTTTAGCTACCATTATTCTGTTTTTGGTCAAACTCTTCCACTATGGGCAGGATCTCTGCATCCAGAATCTGCTTCAGCTGCTTGTCATAGCCTCCACCTGCAAGAGGGACACATATCACATCAGTGTAGGCCCAACTTTCTTATCAAGATGTTCTGAATTTTTTGCCGTCACTCCTTTACAGTGCTATGAAAGTGGGAACATTTTTCATACCCACTTTGCCGGCATCAATTACTGTCTGGTTGTTGTTGAAGATGCTGTCCAGCATCTTGATGCATCTGTCGATACTTCTGACACCATTTTCAGTCACAGTGTAACCCCAGCACAGCCGAACACTGTCCGTCTCGGCAACAAAGCACTGGTAGCAGCCCAGGGAGGGGCAGAACAGCACGGCGAAGCGCACCAGCCACAACACGCATGTGCGCATATTTCCAAAGATTTATCAAGACTTCTTACAAGGCAACCAGTCAAATCGGTCTACTGAAGCACAAGTGACGTGACAAAAACCACAGTTAGCAGATCATCAGCACCCTTGTCACTGAAAAGGTTGGTACAAGCACTGAAATGCCAGTGGAGGAACCCACACAGCCACAGTGACCTTCAAAGGAAAAGATCAAAGGACAGAGACTGAGAATGAGTGTGAAGTGGCCCAAAACTGTTTCTTTCTTTTAAAAACTTTTTTTTGGGGGAGTGGTGAAAATGGTTTGGACTAGCTGGAACCAGCAGATGGCGGTAGTGTAACTTCACGGATCCCAACTCCTGTTGAACGCAAATGAAAAAGAAGGGAAACTGTCATCAGGGACCAAAAAGCTGCTGATAAGAGAGAGAGAGAGGGAAACAGTCATCAGGACCGACGAGAGCAGTGGGAAACAATGTAGGTCGATAGAACCAGCAGATGGCGGTAATGCAACTTTATGAATGCGAACTGCTGTTAAATCCAAAAGATTTCCTAGAAAAAATAAATAAATCAAAGGACACAGAACAGAACTTCTTTCTTTTTTTGACACGGCACTTGAGGCAACTACAGCAGCAGCAGCAGCAGCAGCAGGACACTCATTTCAGGTGTGCACCTGTAGCTGAGAAGAAATAACATATGTGAGACAACTCCCATATGGGGGGTTGAGGATCCACCAAGGAAAGAGGGAATGCTTGAGAGAGCAGAGACAAGAGACTCGCAGTGACCAGTACTTCTTAAAACTAGTGAAATCAGTGGATTGAAGCACAGCGATGGGACAAAAAACCACAGTTCGCAGAGCATCAGCAGCCATCTCACTGAAGAGGTTGATACAAGCACAATAATACTGGTGGAGGACCCCATCCAGCCGCAGGGACCTGCAGAGGAAAAGATCAATGGGCACAGACCGAGTTTGAAGTGGCCCAAAGCTGTTGATGAGACAGAAGGGGAAACAGTCAACGTCGACCTGTGGGCCGTGCCAATGAAACAACCAGGCAATTCTCACGATTGGGCACAGGACGTCTGATCACCCTGCAGCTGGACACCTTTGATGACGGTGTCTAGTGTTTCAAAAGCTGAAACACCACCCCGGATTCAAAGGTCCCCTGATGATGGGTCCCAAAATGTACGTCCATCCCATATGTGAGACAACTCCCACACCACTCTCAAACAATAAACCTCATGTGATGAGCATCTTTTGGCACAAAGGACATCTTAACATCACCTCCCATGTCTAATGATTCTGATTCTTGTTAACCGGTTTCATTTAAATCCGACTCCCAATGTGACGACAACTGTTACATTTCTGACATTAAATTTTTCAGCAGCAACTTGAAAAGCAGAAAAACCTTGAATATGAGATTTTTATACTCCCCCCCACATGAGATTTAAAGTATAATTTTGACAGTAGTCGGTCTTTGGTTGGGTTTGAGAGCCTCACAGAGTTCTTGATGTACTTTCCTCCTTTTCTATTGTCTCCAGTCCCCATTTCCTGCTGCCTCAATGCACCAGTTTTACTGCAGAGCACAGAGATGGAGCGAGCCAAGGAGGGAGGTGGTGGCGGGGTGGGTGGGGGTTGGGGGCGGTGGGGGGGATGAAGAGGGAGTTTAATGCTTGTGTGCATGTCGGTGGAGGGGGGTGGGTGCCGGCGAGAAAACTAGAGAGAAATATGAAATTTATAATGAATGAAAGTCTACATCAGGGTGTGTGGTCAGTCTGAAGGTGAGAGCCAAACAGAAAGCAGCAAACAAAAGGGACAATGGAATCAATGGAGTAGTAAGTGGCAAGACAAGAGGAACAGCTCATTGTTTTGCAGATAAAGTTCAGAGAAAAAAAAAAATTGAAAAGTCGCAGTTGAGGGAAAATGTGGGTTAACACGGAGACTGAAGTGAGGCTAGAAACAAAGAGGAGCGAAGCCAAGAGGGGCCAAGAGGTAAGACGGCGACAAGCAGAGGCAGAGCGAGAGGGACTACAAATCAAGTCGACTGCCTCATCACATCCTGTATCCCCCACTCTTCTCCCATCCTCCTCTTCCCTCCAACGCCCCTCCCTCCCTCCCTCCCTCCCCCTCCCCGGTCCCTCACTCCTGGTGCATCTCCATGGCAACCAGACAGGGTGCCTAATACATGAACTTAATATATTTCCAGTGGCAGGGTGAGCTGGGTACTAATGCATTCATCTGTCTCCACACAGACAGGCCAATCAATATTAGGCAAGAGTGCGCTCCAGGACTGCCAAAGTCAGAGAGTCAGTCACATGGTTTGACGGGGAAAATCCACAAACGCTTCCAAGTGAGGCGTTTGATTGTGTCTGCCATGTGTTTGAGCAACAAGGACACTTTCATCATTGGCGCATCCAGAACAACTGGGATTTCCCTTTTTGTAATAAAATATATATTTTCATACTTATTCATACTTCTTAAATCATATAGAAAATTTAGCTGGAAAACAGATGGAAAATATATATATATATATATAAAAAAAAAATAAAAAAAAAAACTCACACAGACACACGAGATATCGAAAATTATATTTTATTCAAACAGATTAGGAAATGACAACCCTTCTGATGCAAAGCACATAATCCACAGGTGATGCCACAGATTGGTGAAGGCGACTTGTATAACGGGGTCACAACCCTCGGCTGTCTTCCCACCGGCCCCCACTGGGGGCTCAAACACGAAGCCAGCCAGAAAGGGTGGGCTCCCTGAAAGTGTCTGTAAGCTGCGGCAGGAGGGATTGTCCGCTTCTCGTCCAGCCCGGGACAGGTGAAGGTGGCCAAGCAGTCCGAGAAACTTAAGACGGTGTCATTTCAAATACATTTGAAGAATCGACAAGCACGAAAATAAGTGACAAAGGGTTCGAATACACATTTAATGCTCTCGTCTCTCGCGGGGCGTTGAAACTGAATGCAGCCCTGTTCCCGAGGACCTCACCTGTGACCTGGTATGACCTCACAGGTTTAAGGGTCTCAGGGACAGAGGGGCACGCTAGGAAATTAAAAGGAGAGCTTAAACGTAGACCTATTAAACGTCTAAAATGAAGCCGCAAAACAACTGATGCTCACATCAACCAAATTAACAGGAAAAAAAAACAAAAAACCCCAAAAAACGCAGAGTCACTGCAAAGAGAAGACATGACCTCATCTGACATTTTGGATTCTGCTGCACCGGCTGGCCGCTGTCCTGCTTCTCTCGCAGGCAGTGCAATTAAAGCTTTATTGCTGCAACAATCGAGACACATTTGTTCACATTTCATCCACGCTAATCAATTTTTTTTTTTTTTTCCTTTTCTTTTTTAGTAGTGCAGCAATCAAATGTAAAAGTACCACTTTTCACAGCAGGCTCAAATAATCTCACCCATGCAGAGGAGACGCAATTCATTTAGGGAGAAGGAGTTCTGTTGGTAAATGTCATCAGCTTTTTCCAACATCAGTTATAAAGCTAACAATGTTAAATTATAGTATTTAATAGCGTTCCAGAGATCACTTATCTAATGCAGTTTAAAAATGTAATTTATGCGGAAAAGACACGAGCACAGTTACAAGACAAGAAAAGAAAAGAAACAAGAAACACAACATCCATGATAAAGTACTTTCCAAGATGAACTGTTTTTACCTTTTTTTTTATCTTAGTAAGCAACGAAAACACCCAAAAATCTCATATTTGTATTATAGAAGGGTATTTTTTGTTCATTCCTGATGAATATCGGTAGAACTTTAATTTTCTGCAACTCCATGCGAAGAAATTTACAGTCGAGGTGATTTTCAAAGAACATGCCTGAATCTAGTCACATCATTTTCTTACAGGTATGGAATTGAAACATTGATTTATTGATTTTTTTTGTCTGTACATAACTTAAAATGTAGACAAGACTTAGCTTTCAGACTTACCAAGTCCAGATTATTTTGGTAAGACTCACCAAATAATGTTTGCTTTCACACATTTTGGAGCATGGAAGAGAAGAGCGGGACAGACAGAGGGAGACGTCCACCTGGAAACACAGTAAGAGGAGAACTCCGTCAAAAAGCGAACAATGTCACTGTCCGGCATTTTCAGGGATTTATGAAAGAAAATTCATTGCGCCGAAATATTGCAAGGCGACGCCACCCACTGGCAGACAGGCAGAAAGACATGCGCCGATCGGGGAACACTGCATATGTGTGTGCACATTGTTAATATGGGAAATCTGTGTTCCTTTACGGCTCATCGGCCAGATGGACACGCTTTCTCTGTTTTTGTCGAGAAATTAGCTTAAACACTCGGCGTGATTGTGAGTGAGGTGCAGTCTGTCTGCGTCACACGCCGCATCAAATTGATCTGCGTTAACCCACAATATGTATTACCTTCTCGATTGACTTCATCACCCACAGGCCGCAAGGTTTTGGAATACAGCGGTATTCCTGACATTGGCTTTTGTAAATGTTGCCTGTTGACAGATGTGGCAGCTGGAGCAGACCAGAGGGAAAAGCAGACATTTGTCATAACTAAAATGAATAATGGATTTGTCTGCAGTATAGGCTGCATTTGAGGTTTGTTTAAAGACTCCCGTTCGTGTCAGTTCCAACGAAACAAAAGTGCAAAATTAATCAAAGCAATTTACGGAGCGCAACAGAGACAAACAATTTCTCTGCTGATCGCTTTCACCGCAACTGCATAATGTGTGAATGCATGTCGGTATTATATCAATGACAATACTTAAATTCCTTGACAGCTGCTTCATCTAAAAGGGTAATGATATACTGTGCTTCACAAAAGAGGCGTTTAGAGGAGAAACGCAAGGTGCAAATCAAACATGAAACGACCTCGGCAACATGCAACCTCCATCCTTGAAATTAATGGAAAAGCTGTTCACTATATGCAAACACAAGCGAAACGGCATGTTGAATATAAAGTGGATCCAAGGACATCATCACATGTAACTTTGTTAAATACCGATAAAGAAAATGTGAGAAAATCAGTGGTGAAAAAAGTTTCTCAGAAAATTCTCTGTCACCATTTCGTAACATGCAGTCATGAATGTACAATCCCCTCTGTGAGTGAAACTGTAAAATATTAAATAGAGTCACTTACATTCAGCCTCTTCTTTTCTTGTCTTTCCCGGCCGGAGAGACTGTGCGCCTCCTCTCAGCTCCCTCTCTCTCTCTCTCTCTGACGGTCTCTGCCGGGGCCAGACAGGGAGCCCAGCGGCAGGTAGGTTACAGACAATAGTATTGATTCCATTATTCTGCTCTCTGCCTACCTGTGCCTGCCTGACGAACACCGACGTCTATTCGCCGCTTCACCTTTTGTCTCTGCAGGGCTGCTGTCACAAGCACGTCGAGCTGCAAACAAGAGAGAAACAGAGAACAGAGAGAAGGCTTGCTCACTTGTGCTTTCACATGCTCGCGTACACACCGAAGCGCCTGCTGGTGCACACGCTTAACACTTAAAGGCGTCTCACACGCGCGCACAAGCACACGCACACGCACACGCACACACACACACACGCTTACCCTCCATGCTGCATTACTCTTCTCCAGTCGTCCCTTTTTGTTTCCAGCAGAATCTTAAAGTCTCACATCTTGCTTCTCTTTCTCCCTTTTACGTTCTCCTCTCATCATCCATCCAGCTCCCCTCTTTCTTCTCACACGTTTTTCCAAGCCTCAAGTCTCTACTAGCCCAGTTACCCCCCCCCCCCCCCCCCCCCCCCCCCACCACCACCTCCAACACCACACATACACTCACACACGCTCCAGCCTGTGAGCGATGTGTATGTATGTGTGTGAAAGTCTAAGAGATGGAAAGAGAGTGAAGAGTGCAGTGAGTGCATGCACGTATGTGTGCTTATAGGTGTGTGACTATGAACGAGATTCGTGTGTGTGTGTGTGTGTGTGTGTGTGTGTGTGTGTGTTGTGGGGGGCGAGAAGAGAGACTCGCAGAAAGTGGGGATGTAGGGGGAGGGTCAGAATCTCTAATAGCATGAGAATAGAGAGAAAATATGAAGCCCAGGAGTCTCATGAACCTGAGAGCTTGACATTACCGCCTCGTGCTATGTGTACAGCAATCATGCCATCATCAAATTGATTACAGGATTTATGGTGTTGTGCCAACATTGCTGCGAATTGCAAGTGGAATGACATCAAACGCAGTAAATGAGCCCGTCGTGGAAAGCTCCTGCCAATTATAAAATGTGTCTTGATTAGACAGCTTGACATGTCAGATGAACAATGTGCCGTTAACTGTTGGGTGCAACCAGATTAATCCAAATGGTGCTGTACCGGATGCTGCCTGTACAGCACTGGATGCTGCCTGTACACACTAAGAAAACACAAAACCTCCATGCGGTCCTGCTCTTTGTGTCGCATGCAAAAACAAAGAAAATCAAAGCAGTTTTGCATTTTTAATGTGCGACGCTTTTGAACACATTTTGATCTTTGTCCTCGTCAGTTCTGGTGTCTGCCGGCAGTTCCATCCTAATATTTGTCCAACTCTGTGAGAGGACAGAGAGTTGCAGTTGTATTTGTTGGATAACAGAATCATACAACCCCGAGGGAAATTGAGAAATGAAAGTAAATCTAATTTGGACCCACTGATTGGCTGTCTGTTCAGCGAGATGGAGCATAAACACTACACTCGATGTGTAAGCATCATTAATGGCTCTGAAGTGTTCTGACCATGTTGTACAACAGAGCATGTCACCAATGTCTCACACATTTAGAGCAAATGAGGGTAAACAGACAAAGAAAACACACGGCTGTTGGTCGAGGGAAGTGACTAAGATAAAACCTCTCTGATGGGAAGTGACTTAACACCCTGTCTGACAAGGAAAAGGATAAGGAATTAAGACAATTAGACCGATACATAGTATCATTTAGTAACCTCTTAAAAGTGTTTAGTTTTTTCATTGAAGATCAAGGCACGACGACAAACTTAATAAGTTTCAAAAGGTTTTCAAATAAGTTTGATTTTCAGAAATATTCCAGACAGCCATACAACCTTTCAGAGATGTGGGTTCGAATGAAAAACACTATGTCGTACCTTTATAAAACCTCCTGAATAAACATGACGTATCCATATTGTCTATATAGGCTGTGCCACTTTAGCAGCATGTATTCCAGACACACACTCCGTACAGCTGAATTTATTTCCTGCTTTGATCCTATTCTGTATAACTGTCTTATTCACACCACAGAACTCTTAACATCCTCCTCCATAGCTGCAATCAGAATGTAATGCCATGACACCTGAATTTGCATAGAAACAAGATGCTGAACGTGTTTACACTACCAGCTGCAATGTGTGTATTGAGAGTTCTGCGCTGTTGTTTCGCAACCAGTTGTGGTTCAATAAGGGCTTGTGCAGTGCACGCACGCACGCACACACACACACACACACACACACACACACACACACACACACACACACACACACACACACACACACACACACACACACACACGCGCACACACACACACATGCAATGTGACAATGTGATCCGGCATGAATGTCACTGAGACAAACTTCTGTGCATTTACGGCACACTGACTGTGATTTTGCCAAGATAATAAGAGTGCAGGAGTCTGCGCCTCTTGCCTGAATAAAACACTCGAGCACATCTTTCCAGGGTGGAGGTGCACCGGACGCCATTTTGGCCTAAGAATCAAGAAAAAGCAGTGCCCGCTAGCGTAAGCAGTGTCTGAACCTGAGTGACACATCCAGAATGTCACAGATAGGTGTGTGTGTGTGTGTGTGTGTGTGTGTGTGTGTGTGTGTGTGTGTGTGTGTGTGTGTGTGTGTGTGTGTGTGTGTGTGTGTGTGTGTGTGCGTGCCTGCGGCTGCACTCTGCAGTGCCACTGAGAGACAAAGCACTGGGAGTGCTCCACTAGGATGACATCATCAGTCTGGGATGGTGTCTGCCTTTTCTGTCTCAGGATCGGGATGCTCCAGTTTGCTGTTTTATCCCCAAGATATCACACAACGTTGTTTATGGCAGCACTCTTACTTATCAGACCAGAAGTTGCACATGTACGCGTACAAAAAAACCAAACTGCCCTTTAAGGTGCGTGATGCAGAGATTTTTGCAAAGACTTCAAGGAACTGGCGCGGCTGTAGATCTCGGGGCGTTGTAACACGTTATTAATGACTCCGGCTCTCAAACTCATTTTCAAAGCAACATATGTGCATAGGGATGCAGGAGAGTATATTGTTCTAACAATCTGCTCACACATATGCACAGCGCGAAGCATCTGCTCGGCTGGAAAATCGGCCAAGTATCTCTGGTGACTGGCAGAAACAGGCTTTGCTCCACGTATGTCTGACACAGACACAGAAACACGCTGAGGTAGTCCTGCTTCCTCTGAGGAACATTACAGTTGCCCTGCACACCTTGCAACTGTCAGGTCGAGCGGGAGAGAAGCGTTGTGTGGTGGATGATAAAGAACGCCGCGACTGACAGTGCAGAATCAGCACAATTCTGATATATGCCCCCTTTATTCCCCCCGTCCAGGAGGGGAGGAGAGTCGGCTGTAACGCACTGCAGATGGCTGCTGTCTGGCAACACTGAGGGGAGGCGAGGAGGGCGAGGAGGCAGGGAGGTTGTCGGGTAATGAAACGCGAGAAATCCGTGCGATGATGATGATGATGATGTTGGGAGTAGCATGTAATATGTGGGTGAAAATACGAGGCTGCTTCACCTGCTGGAGCACACGGTAAGACGTGGACGCCACAAATTATCACACAAAAAACAAAGAAAGACCATCCAGGATGTTCACAGAGAGGAGGGACATAATGAATGTGGCACATCTAGTTGTGTGAAAGCGAAAAGGCATGGAAGCTTAGCTGGAGGGACCTGTGGAGGATGGAGCGAGAGATGCATTACAGATCTTATACGAGTAAGATTAGTTTGACACAAGGGCGGCATACGTTAATAATTGAAGGGATATCAAGGCAAGTGAAATGAGGAAGTCCTCAGAGGGAAAGTACAACAACCCAGTTTGTCCATGTGAGGGGAAATATGAAGGCATGGGTGTGGCTGCAGAAAAACTCAGGGATGCAGACTTTAAAAGCAGAAGCTGAACAATCTTTTTGGCGGGTGGCCAGTTGGGGCGGGATCAAGAGGGTTTGTTTTGAGATCAGGTGTCTCAGTCCTGGGGGAACTGAGTGTGTGGGGCAAAGTCTGGGGAAGGCACTGAGTGAGATGTCAGAGGAGGCAAATATGCGCAGCCAATGGATTTGGCTCAGGCGGAGTCGTGTCATTTGTGGCCAGCAGGAGGCTCTGCTGAGCTGCAGTCACTGCTTCCAGAGACCAGGTGGAGAAATCCACCTCCCAGGTCTCTTGAGAACCCAACAAGAGAAAGGGTATTAAATACGAAGTGGCCAATTGTAAGTCTCTCTGAACGTGACCATGCTGCCCCACAAGTCTCATTGTCTCTGCCAGATTATCTGTTTTTTCTGTCACCTTAGCATGCTTGAGCTTTTGTAACGAGCGAGGAAGGTGATGCGTACACCCAAACCAGCGTACGCCTCTGCTTGTGGTCTCTTACAACAGCCGACTGTTCCGCTCTTTTGGGGCACGTGTTCCCTTAAAAACATCTTAGACTTTTGTCTTACAATGGAACTTTACTACTTGGCTTCATCCAAAACAAATGTCAATTATCTAACTATTAACACATGACTTGGCTTTGTCAAACACTCAACCAATTTTAAAATGCTGCCATTTAACATTATCGACGTTTCATGAAATGTTCTGACCGAGAGCGTATGAACATCATTAAGTTCAGTGAATATCAAGTGAAACAAAAACAATTTAGAACAATGTCTTCATCTTGTCACAGAGGCCAAGATTGACACTAAATGTTCTCATATTTGGTTGTAAAAAGTCGGCGCATCGATTCTCTTTTGATTGGCGCAACTGTAATATGTTTTCTCAGTTCCCTCCTGAATCTTATCTGTTTGAAGGGACACCAATCATTTTCTCCCGTGCAATGCCGTTCATTGTGAAGTGACAATACTTCAGAGAAAAACAAAGGTGGAAGAATCTTCCTCACCTCAGTTGAGGAATATTTCATCATCATTCGGTCTGAATAATCGCTGTTCAAACCAATTCAAGCCCTGAAATTGAGAGTGGGGAGAGACATCATCTCAGTTATAGACAGAAGCCCCTTTGATCCTTATGGCAACCTGGTTACCTATTATAAACACACACACACACACACACACACACACACACACACACACACACACACACACACACACACACACACACACACACACACACACACACACACACACACACACACACACACACGGACAGAAGCCATTACTGCCTACAGTCACTGTAAACCTTTTTTTTAAAGTAACAACCCGTTTATTCTTTGTATTGTAAAATATGACAAATTGCACTGAAATACTTCTATTTAATATTTTTAACATCACTGAGTGAAAATCTTCACACTAAATCTCCTACTATGATCACCAAAGGAGAGTCTTCACAATTTGTATTTAAATTAGACCTTATTCCGCTGTATGTTGTTAAATATTTCCCTTTAGTTTTACATTAGGTTAAACTGCTTATCCAAATTCAACTACTGTGCCATTTTAATTTGGATGCTTTCTTTTTTCTCCAAGCATTTCAGCTAAGATACTGAGCATATTGATATTTTCTGCTCTTCTTCCATCTGCTGCCAATCTCGGTTCAATCCTAACCCCAACCAAATTCAACTTTTTCCTGGAGTGCTTTAGCAGAGTTTAAATATTCAATGCGTTTCGGCGTGGTCTTGTGTTTCACTGGGGATGTATGAGTATTATAAAGGAGGTAGAAAGAGGAGGAGGAATTCTTCCTTTTTTCATTTTGTCCGTAGGGACAGTAGCATTAACGTTTCAACAGACGTGACCACATGTTACATGTGTGGTTAAATATAAGACTTTTGTTTTCTTCCATATTACAATTATAGAACAACTGAACTACTCTCCCTTTAACTGGAGCTAGATTTTTCATACATTCCCATCGCCTTTACTCCAACCTCAGAGTTTATATAGAAATGAAGGTTTGCTGTCTGCACCGATCTGTGTCTTTGCTGCAGCAAGAGCGACTGACTTCTGCTGAACCAACAACCTCTCAAGCAGGAGGCAGTCATCCAAACAAATATGTCCATTTGCCACAAATACTGCTACGCTAAAGCTCCCGAGGAAAACACTTCATCACAGCTCTGTCCACAGAGGAGAGGGCATCATGATGAGGCCGTAAGACGACAAAAGATGCTGCGGTGGCAAAAGGGACGGGTTGTGTCATTAAACACCAGGAGCTCCTCTGGCAGAGCAACAACACATACTTACCTCTCTGCTGGTGGTATGCTCAGTGTGGCAAGAAGTGACTCCGCGGGGAAAGCTAGAGGGTTGTACAGTTATCTCCGTGCTGTTTACTATGCGAAACCATACAACCAACTACCTCACACCGCAGAGCACAGATTGTAGAGCCGCTCTCCAGACGGGATCTTCAACAGCTGGACGTGGGTGTCTGTGTACATCCTGGATACACCTGTCTGCCTCCAGCCCTCCACTTAACCATTTACCTCATGCTCCACTTTACTCTTTCACAAATATGTTGCTATAGTTAATGCCCTCCGCACTAAATCATTTAGTAAAGTATTTAGACACGACTGTGCAACGTCACAAGGGATTTTCCACCTTTGATTTTCTTCTGTGGTGTTTTGTTGAGCTGGAAAAATGAGCTGTTTTTTTTATTTTAATTTTTTTATTATCTTGATTTCTGAATGTCATTTATGACAATAGAAAACATTTTTGATTGACAGCACGAGACGAATGAAAGCACTCCATTTTAACAACACGTCTGTAAATTAGGGTCGGATCTACAATCAAGACTGAATGTGACTCGAGGTGAATAACTGACGCTACAATAATGCCGCAGGTATAGAAGTGTGAAGTGGCTTTCGTGGCATTGAAGCTTTGGAGTAAAACAGCTTCACAGCTTGGGAGTAAGTGAGTGCACACACACACACACACACACACACACACACACACACACACACACACACACACACACACACACACACACACACACACACACACACACACACACACACACACACACACACACACAAAACACTCTCATTTGTACCATAAGACATGGATGCAAAACTGTGAAGGACAAAACTGAGGCAGCTTATACAACCAAATGGGCTGAAAGAAGCAAAATATGTGAGTAAAGTTGTTTTTTGACAATTCTGCTCTCAATATTGACAATGTTGGAACAGAATTGGGAAAATCTTTTTTTTTTTTTTGCAGCCAAAGCTTGTGGTGCCGGTGTGAGTACTACAAGGACTTAATTTTCCGTTCATGCATAGTAATTCATCCATTTCTTAGGAGTTGTTGCCCTCTACTGGTTCGTGTGCAAACTTCTGCTTCCCTCTGTTCCACTTCTCGATTTGTTCTTGCAGCTCCACACTGGACTCAGCAATAGTCGAGCGGCACAAGCTGTTATCACATCGGATATAGAAAGCGATGACTTTCGGAACAGTTATTTATTTAATAAATCCCTGACTATTATTGTGTTTCACCCATATTGTGCTTAACACATTTATACCGTCACGCATTGTGGAATTTCATCCAAATCAGCTGTCCGATCCCACTTAAAAGCTGACAGGTTTTCAAATGAGTTAAATGCCATCTGCCACAACACCGTCAGCGCCGTGGAGTCTGCTGTCAGCTGTGATATCTAAATCTGGGAGACTTCTGCTTCAACAGTCAAAATGGAATTTCCTTCAAGTCACACACACACACACACACACACACACACACACACACACACACACACACACACACACACACACACACACACACACACACACACACACACACACACACACACACACACACACACACACACACACACACACACACACACACACACACACACACCAAGCAAAAAACTAAAAAAAGACTTCTGAAGTGAAACTTTTCAGATCTGTGGATACTCTCTGTGGAAATCATGCTGGTTATAAGCTACAGGGCTGAGCTCGCTGGCACAATGCTGCATTCCAACAGCTACAAGCTGGAAGTGTTGCGTTACTCCGAGCACAGATTCAGACATAACTGGGGCAAGATGATATGCTGTGTAAACGCCATTTAAAGAATTCCAGCAGACTCCTATATGAACATAAATATATTAACCCCATGCTGTTAACGTGAGGGTAATTTTTTTTTTTTTTAAAGATTTATTTTAAGTCTGCATTGCTGACAAAAAGAAGGCGCTATGTGGGAGATCTGGATTTTCTGCATGAAATCGTTGCTTGGCATGTGGGATTAAAGGAATCCGTCTCCAAACAAGGAATCATTAGACAGAGAGAGAAGGCAGCTCCGCGGTTCGTGATAAAGTCCGTAAGCCAACTGGGTGAAATGAGGCCAGGTGATTTTTGTGTCCTCACTTCTCTCCTCTGCTTTGCATTCAAAGGCCTCACCCACTATTTTTCGCTGTCCCAAAGTGCACTCCTTCCTCCCCTCCTCGCTTCTCTGCACTCACTAAACCTTTTCTCTGCTTTCGCCCTCATGGGTCCCCATTTCCCGCCTCTTACCCTTTTAACCACCCTCTGTCCTCGTTACCCACCCCCCCTCCCCCCAAATGCTCTTTTACTCCAGCATACGCTCACTGGCCGGCGGGGTCGGTCTGTCGGCCTTTTTTTTTTCATACCCTCACCTCTTCTGCTTTACACCATGTCTGCAATATTTTCACAGTCAAATCACGCAGAAATGCAGTGTAATTGTGCCAATGTCAGCTATCCTTCCTTCCTTCTTTTCTCTCTCTCTCTCTCTCTCTCTCTCTCTCTCTCTCTCTCTCTCTCTCTCTCTCTCTCTCTCTCTCTCTCTCTCTCGCTCTCTCTCTCTGTCTCGCTCCGACTCGCTCACCCCACCCTTGAAGCGGGCCTGCCGAGCATCTCAGCTATGAAAAACTACTCCACTATGAGAAATGTCTGGAGCAATCCTGAAATGTGGTGGTGTCACTTCAAGTTCAAAATTCCCCCACCTACTTGATCAACATCCACAGTGACGGCGATCACAGTATTTTTTTTCAACCGCTAAAGGGAAAAAAAAAAAAAGAAGAGATATTCACAGATCCATGCTCAGCGTGAAACAGTTTTTCTTCCAGTGATTTCGTAGCACAGGTGATGAAACGAAGATGATGCAACTCGGGAGAAATGCAATTAAAAAAAAAAGAAGAAGAAGAAGAAAAAAAAAAAAGCACGTCCTCTCTGCTGTGAATGCACAGTGCCACCTGATTTTATGCATCAAATTTGCCCGGTTTTCACATCAAATATCAATATGTAGTCCATGTTGCTCTTTTGCATTTGAATAATACGTACAAAAATCTCTGAGGGCAACATCCTGATAATGGTTCAATGTTTTTTAATGCTACGCAAACCTGCCAAGATCTTCTGAAATATGAACGCGTTTCTGTTTTTCCCAGGTGAAAGCTACCCTCTGTCCGACACTAACCTGCTTTGGTTGACGCCAACCTTGTATACCAAGATGGCAAAATGAATGTTGCCATGGGAACCT
Organism: Lipophrys pholis; assembly: GCF_963383615.2. Taxonomy (NCBI): domain Eukaryota; kingdom Metazoa; phylum Chordata; class Actinopteri; order Blenniiformes; family Blenniidae; genus Lipophrys; species Lipophrys pholis. The sequence goes on along the minus strand of NC_137639.1, from coordinate 13,735,779 downwards.
TTTTGCCTGGCAACTCCAACAGCCTGGCAACTAGCCAAACTGTTGCTATGGCACAGCTGTCAATTTACGTATGCTGAGGATTGGTGTGTGAGTGGCCTTTTGTAACGCCTCCCTCTCAAAGTTTCCAATCAAATGCCCGGTGCAAGAATGATTCTGATTTGACATTAGAGACTTTGGTTTCAAAGTGGTGCCACTGTGATGCTGGGGTGGGGTGTCTCATTAGAGAAAAATGAGACACATCAGAATTTGCTCCAAGCTCCACAGAACAAACAGCCTCCTCTTTTAAAACCCGGCTGAATTTTCACAATTTAGTTTTACTTTAGTCCCAGGTTTAATTTCACTTGGCTCTTCATATAAAATTCATTACAGTGGCTTTATTGCAATTTCACATATAAGTGAGTCCATACAAACACTATTTAATTATTGAATTATCACAAACAATGCCGTACTGCAGATACGAAGTCTAAAGCTCCTCGCAGCCAGTTAAATCGATTGGGCTTGTAAGCAATTGTACTTTTGTGTATCTTCATATATTTTGGAGGCCAAAAACTGTTGTTGGTCTTTTAATGTGTCCCTTGAGACAAATAAATACTAGTAAATGAATGCAAGAGTCAGGATACTCGCCCAACCTATTGTCTCATTAATTTCCATTAAGATCATTTATATATCAAGTAATGGGTGATAAAAATAGATCAAAGGAAGCACTGATAAGTATTTATCTGACAATATTGTTTAAGCCAGTTTGTAATAGCAACAATCAAATGGCTCAAGCTGTCAAGTGCTCAGCTTAAACATAGTTTAAAATGTATGAATAGGGGATGAACTTGAATTTTTTAGTTTTAAGGTTTTAATGAAATGTTGGTATAAGTAAAAAATCAAAGTCCTGATAATATTTAGATGCCCTCCACACTTTATATGTTCACGATTAAAATTGATTTTATTTTTATATTTTTTAGTTATTATTAGACGCAGGGCTAAGAAGTGTATGTATAAATAAATATCAGTGTGTGTGTGTGTGTGTGCGTGTGTGTGTGTGTGCAATCAGTTTAAAGCACATTTTGAGATTATTTTCTTTTGTATTAGAATTAATAGACAGCAGAGGTAAAACATAGAAACGTTACCTTGAGCTCACTTCTTCTGTCAACGTGTGCCAAGTCTTCTTCACAAGAGAAATGTCGACCAACTGAAACACACACACACACACACGCACACGCACACACACACACACGCACACACGCACACACACCAAGGTTAGAAGGAGTGAAGCTGGCCTTGTGAATAGGTAGACCGTTTAACCAAGAGGTCACAAGTTCAATCTCTGCAAACAGCTGAGGTGTCAGTGGACCAGCAACTGAATCACCCCGACTTCCTCGGGCCCCTAAAGGTAATGCCGCTGGTCATCTCTGAAGTGATTTGAAATCATTAAGTACATAGAGGAATGAAACAATCGAGACAGAGCTAGAAAATCAATTATCATCACATAAAACAACATGTGGGATGAATTAAGGTCTCCTTCATGTAATAATCCTGACCCAATGAAGAGAGGGATTAATAGTGCAAAACGCAATTTTCACTAGAGTTAATTACATTATAATTAGCCTCATTTTAAAAGCAGCAATAAATGCTGAAACACATTGTGTTGCTTCTAAAGTGTAGCCATTAATAAATGTTTGGATATTTACAAACTGATCCCAACATAATCAGCATGCAGCTTACTGTGACCACTCGCTGTTTGCTATGAGGGAATTACAGAGACTAATGCTATTAAACGCCATCATTTTCGTGTGGCGCATGCTGCTTAAACATATCAGGGAAGGACATTATTGAAGGCGACAATGCAACTTAAATTCAGTTTTATGCTCATTCTCCCAACTGAGATCGTGTAGATAAACATGTGTGTGTGTTTAAATCCTAATATTTGAACGCCATCTCGGAGCACACGTGTTTCTGCAGTGTGGACAAAGCAATGCACCAGCTTGGAGCGCTAAGCCTCCTGCTCTGGTTTGATAAATATAACTTCAAAAGAAGCAGCCAAACAGCTTTAGCTGGCCGACTGCACAATGAGCATAATAACTCCCCACCTCCTGGGAGCTCCAGCCTAGTTCATTTACCCTTGCAGAGCGCTGCCATGTCTGTATGTGCACATGTGTCTTTGTTTCACTGCAATCCTCTTGGAGGCTCCCCACCTTCTGCTCTGTACAAAGCGGATGTATAGAGGGAACCTTTTGGGCCTAATTTTTTACAGAGGAAATGCAGCACCCCCCCCCTTCGCTCCCTTCTATTTGCCCCTCACATGTAATGCCTGATTGACCACAGAACCCCTTAAAGAGGTCAAAGGGCAGACAAAACAGTCTGGTGTCATGGCAACCTGTGTGCCACCAACCAGAATGGCAGAGGGGGAGGGCGTGAAGCAGGAGGGGTCAACTGAGCTGTCAGTTAAACCCTCAAGAACGCTACGTTGTGTTTAGGCCAACGTGTTTGCAACATGCAAACACAAATACACACAAGTAATGCACCTGCCCTTTGAAATGAACCCTGCTCATTTGCACTCCACTGCCCAGAATAATCAAGCCAAATCCCCCGGTGTGATGCAGTTAAGTGTACTACCTATCGCAGTGTCAGATAGCTGTGTGTGTTGATGCTTGTGCAAGAGCTCGGGAGTGTGTGTGCGCACGGGGGAGACACTCCTGTTTAAAAGGTTCTTTGTGACCGCTCAATGCAGTGGCAGTGCATACGTGATGGGGGAGGGATGCTAACGGATAAATGGGAAGCAAATGCATTCAGATCAATACTAAGCTTAGAGAGGGTGAGTGGGGTTGAGAGGAGAGAGTGGAAGGCGGCGAGTAGGGAGGGAGGGGCCGTGGAGAGACTGATTAATCATTCCTGTATTGTTATTGACTTTCTGTTAAAGGGAGTGAGTCAGACTCTAAATTATGTGCCCCCCCACCCCCGTATGTGTGTGTGTGTGTGTGTGTGTGTGTGTGTGTGTGTGTGTGTGTGTGTGTGTGTGTGTGTGTGTGTGTGTGTGTGTGTGTGTGTGTGTGTGTTGTACTGTATTCACTAGGAGCACAAAGTCATCAATTACCAGCCTTAGACTTCCACATGGTTTGGCGGTGTTGCTGGTTTAGCTCTGTGCTCGTACCAGCTTTTCCAGTGCTCGTGTGTAGTTACTGCTCGGTTCACACACACGGCACAATAACTGTGAAGGATTTAATTATTCATGTATTGTAAAAAGAGCTAATATGCTGTTCCATTTTGAACAGGAACAGGGAAGTGAAGGAGGTGAACAGGAAATCCCCCGCGAGGAGTTAATGAGAAGCTGACGACTGAACAGACACAACAGAGAGGGAGGGAGGGAGGGAAGCTGCTTGGGGGAGGAGGAGGTGGAGGGGCTGCCCTGACATCTGACCTTCTGGCTGTGACCTTGTTCATTGTCTGAAAGGACAGAGTCTGAGCACACCTGAGCACCGGCCAAGTGTGAGCACATCCGCACACACATTTCTTTTTGAAGTCTCTTTATATCTTTTCTTTTTTGTGAAGATCCATCAAAGCTTCGCCTGGTCTCCACCAAACCTCCTAATTAAATAAATAAAACTGACATAATTAGTTTACACTTATAACAGCACGACACCGACATCACCAGCGATGCCCATGGCAGCGTTTTCCCTCTAATTACAACCCTTTTTAAAAACAGCGACTTGGAGGATGAAGCGCTGAGCAGCGTGAATGAAAACCCTATTCAGTGTTACCTTGAACTTGAACAATGAGTCTGGTGTTTGTGCTGGGGCCACTTCCTGACCTTTCCATCCCTCTGTGGAAGCAACCAACCGCAGCCTCTCCTTTCATCTTACAGATGTGACCTCCTTGACCCGCACTGACCAAAGAACAGCCTGCAACGGGAGGTTTTACTTCCACTTGTGCAGACCTCAATCCCCGACTTGTAAAAGTTTGTTTGCTGTGGAGTTTATATACTGATGTCGTGCTCAGTGTATCAACGTCACCTAATCATCTAACACACACAGGACCTGAACAGTTGTTTCACACCCTAACAGGCTAGTTAGGGCCACTGTTAGCCCTCTGAGCCGCGAGGCTGGTTTCCGAGTGATTCACTCGGCACCGCACGAATAATCCTTTCTCTTTATCTTCCCCACCACCTCCCATCCTCTTTCTTTAAACCCTCTCTCTCTCTCTCTCTCTCTCTCGCTTTTTGTCTCCACTTGTCTGCACTTCTCAGACGACCTGTTTCTTTACACCTTCATCTTTCGTTTCCCTTCTTTCGACGCACCCCTCCTCCTCTCTGCTATACTCTCTCTTCCTCCTCCTCCCTGTCTGGCACACCGAGCTGGCACACTGCGTGATGCTGGTGTGGATGACACAGACGACACCTCCGACACCGTCACCGAGCATGTGTGTATCACTGCAAACTGTCTAATAAAGAGCCTTGCGAATGCCATCAATATGTTGCCAGAAGGGATGTTGTGACACTTCAAGTCACTATCAGTGAACCTACGGTATCTCATGTGAGACTTAGTTCACATGATTGTTTGAATGGGGCTAGCAGACTGTTAAATTAACTGAGCACACACACACACACACACACACACACACACACACACACACACACACACACACACACACACACACACACACCAAAAAGAGCTAATATTGCTTTGTTTGACTGTAACTGGTTTGCATGTAGCACCTTGAACCCACCTTAATTAACATGCATTTGTTTAATCAAATGCAAGCTGAGCTGTAGCTGATGAATATTTAATAGACCACTATGTAGGATCTAGTGGCGTTCAGTGCCGTTGAATACTCCTCAATTCGAAGTCACCTTTAAAGCACATGAGAGAACCTGCAACGGCCCTGAAACCCTGATCAATCTTTACGGCTGGTTCCGTTTCTTTGTCTTTGATTACTATGAAACTTGGCAGTACAACACTTTTAAATTTGAGGGAAAAACAAACTGCCTTTCATGTAAATACATAGGATTTGCTGTGAGGTAATGAAAATGTAATTACAGCTGTGATTACTTAAATGAATCTTCCAAAATTGCTACACAGTTGATCTTTAACAGTCGCGATACGACCATCGATCCAGCAAACTGCTAAAACTGCCAACATCACAATGGTTGTTTTAGCTCAACTTTCATTTCCCATTCAATTGTTCCAGTGCTCAGGTTGGAGGTTCGATTCTCCATCCCAGCCAGTGACACACACGACATGAGTCAAAGCCTCAAACCCGAAGTTGTGACCACCATGGCAGTTTTCACCACTGGTGTGTGTGAGTGGGTGAATGAGATGGATCCTCAAGCAGCATATTTAACATCAGGTGGAGAAAATGATGACAACTTTAAAAATGGTATATTTTCTTTGGCTTTGATTTATTCTATTTTTTTTGTTGTGTCCTCATGTTACCTAAGGCAACACCAAGTGTTCTAATATCTGATTTCCTGCTCTCGAGTTGAGCTGCACTCATGTGAAAATAGGAATAGACAATTTCTAACGACATCAACGCAGCTCTCCCCGAGAAACCCACTGCATAAATCATACATGACTGATGTACTGAAGAGGACACGAGGCTCGCAGCAGAGAGGCCTGCACTAACATTATCACACTCGTACACAGTTTCACTATCTCCTGCATTCTACCCAACCCCCAGCTCCCGGGGCTCTTCAGATGTCTCAGAGACATCTGAAGAGTTTTTAGGGTAGAAGGGAAATAGGCAGCATCAAAACTTGAGACAGAACGAAGAAGAAAAAGACGTGCACCCAGAATGAGACGGCTGGCAAAACGTGGCGACGAAGACGAGACAGAGGGGGAAGAAAGAAAAGACAAAGAGGAAGAGAGAGGATTGAGACAGTTAGAGGAGGTAAGAGGCAATGCTGTGACCTACTAATGCACAACTGAGGAATTCTCACTGCTGACTCTAAACACATTCCTACAGCCTGCAAATATTAACCCCCACCTCACCACCTCTGCCTGCTTCTGAACACACGAGGCAGCCACCTGGCCCCTCCATGAGGAAGCGTATTCATCGATATCGGCGTGGTTAATGGCGAGGATTCTTGGAGTGAGGGAGTGTGAGGAAAAATACCAAAAGAGTAACCTGCACCCGGCGTGGTGTTGCCAGAGGTGGAAAATGCCACATACTAAAACCCCTACTGTTATATTGTAGGAAATAAACTCGATTGCAAGTAAAACTTCAGTTGTTAAAATAGCACGCATGTAAAATTAGAACAGACCCCTCTAAAAATATATATACATAAGACTAGTATTAGGAGTAATGATTGCTTTTTAAATAATAGTTGATTTAATTGATTGTAAGTAGCAGGTATTAGATTTAATTTTTTATTTTATTTTCCCTGCATGAAATATCTAAGATCAAAACAGTTAATGGCGATTAGAAAACAAATGTTGATATAAAGCAGGAAATAAATTAATCAAATTAATCAATTGGTTACGAAATTACCCAGGTTTGAATCCTATTTGAAATTGTGGGTGTATTCAGTAGCAAATGGGTAAAAGTACATATTTGAAAAGATCCTTTCAAAAGTACCCAGTAAAATTTCATTGTATAAATGTGAATATAATAGAAACAGTGGTTTGTACTTAATAAGTTGTAACTTGATAAGTTTTTTTTCGTCCGACAACATAGTTTCTACAAAACATAAAATCACAAAAATCACCACCAATTCCATCAACGTTTGTGGTAATTTAGTAAGTTTGCGACTAATTATCATGACAGATGGGAAGTTATCATATGGGCAATGTCATCTGACACGTCCAGACTTTGTGCCGGATCTTAAGTCTAGTATGGAGCAACACTCCACCGTCACAAAGCAAAGCAGTTCTCAAATTTTTCTACATGAAAGTGAGAGATCACTGTTTTGTACTTAGTGTACCATTGTTAGGGCGTGTGAGCGGTACTCCCTGGACTCTACACTTTGGACAAAACGTTTTTCCCATCAAAAGCAACAGAAAACGGCTTTATGTTCCAGCTTGGACACGGTGAATAACCCTGACTGAAGCTACATTGTGGCACGTTTACAGAGTGTGGCTGATCTGTCACGGATCTGTTCACAATATCATCATAACCTTTTTTTTTTTTTTAAATCAAATTGCAAAATAAATTTAAATAAAAAAAGATTAAATATGCAGCATTTATTTTTCTAAGGTATAGAATATTTATGATGCTGAAGAAAGCGAACACTATTTTAGTAGTTTTTCCTCCTGACTTGCATAGTTCATCATTAAATTTCCTTCATTTCTTTCAATTACAAAAATCTCAGAATGAAAAACATATTAACCAAAATATACAAGCAAATGGAAGTGGAATTTTTTTAGCAGTGGTTTCCAACCTTCAGTTGACTTGGAGCGAATAATGTGTGAAGCGATATGAAAGTATTGATAATTCTACAACCAAATGTGCCATTTTGAAAATTAATTTGCATGTGAAAAAGTCAATCTTGTGACAGTATGTAATAAAATACACAAAACCTGTTCAAGTATCATTTTTCTCACCAGATGATAAGAGTACTACTGCATGTATTGGAAATACCTATCACAGAATTACAAGTACCCCAACCGACACTGTGCCGTGTGAGACTTCCTACTGGTGGCAACAATGATTGATTACAATTCCAATACTTTTTTCAGCTGTGAAAACACGGTAAGCAGTCTTTTAAACCTGTGTGCAAATTTAGAAATCAGGAAAGATATATCACACCTTTTCTGAACAACTGTTCACAACGTTATACGATCATTCAGGTTTCACATATCACAGGTTAATTGGGGCACGTTTAAAAACAGTTCACGTAGAACGCAACACCGAACGATTAATGAAAAGTCTAATGATTTCAATGCGTGTCACTCCTAGTTCACTACTTCTCAATCTTCCCAGGAGCCTGAGGCTATAAAAAATTTATTTGACTAGTTGATGAGATGCATTTCCTGATTTTGATATGCCAGCGATTCCATGGATCTTTTAAATATACAACAAAAAGTATTGTTATAGGATTGGTATTGGTGAAACCACCCACTGGTTTTACGTGACATCAGATCGGAAAAGAAAATCTCTCGTATCGCACAATATAACTTGAAGCAGCGTCGGAGTGACGCCAAACGCAGTTTGCAATGCTCACTGACGCCAACATATGGAGCTGTCAATATAAAAATCAATGGACAGTTTGCTGCTTGTGTCAGATTCTAGAATGTGTATTTTCTTTCTTTGATATGTGTCAATCTCATATCAACTCTTGCAGAACAATCAAAACTTTGGCACCAGATTTATCCATGTTCAACATTTCTCTTTTGCTCTTAACAGCATTTCAAGTATAAAAGAAATGATAAGATAAAAGGAACAAACAATCATGACAACAAATTCTGATGGATCTGAATGGCTGACAGTACACTTCATGTTGTTTGTGTTTGTGTTTTTGAGGCTGAATGGGCAGTTTAAATTGAGCTTAAAAATAAATACAATGTGTGGTGAGAAGGAAATGCTGCAGTTCAAAACATTAATTAACCCTGACTGGTGGAATATCTGATCGTGCTGTTATGGTATCGCTGGCTGTACTAAAAGTTGGCTGACATACATGCTAATATGATCTTATAAATGTATTATTATTATTATTATTATTATTATTATTGTTAATAATATTAGCATCATTATTATTATCAGTAATACTCTGTCTGAGAACAATGCTAAAAACGACATAAATACAAGTGCCTCTTTCAGCTGAAACACAAGAGCAGATCGAGATTTAAGCTTCAAGTTTGTATCCTGTGCAACAGACAGAAACATTATCAGCAGTGTGCTAATAAAGTAGAAAAGCCCTATGGGTATCCAGATGGAGCTCAGTCAGCTCCAGCCCCATTTCAGCCCCATGTCCTGGAGAAGGCAGACAAATACTGATGCAACTGGAACACTGAGTCCAGGGGGAATAGCTCTCACTCAGACCGTGAGAGAGCGTTAGTACATCTACAGCGGTCACATGGTACAGCGCTTTCTCTCCGCAACGGACCCCGCTGCCTGTTGTGTGTGGCCCTTTTCCCATCTCTTTCACACCAGAACTACATAATTGATGGCGAAGGCCGAGTTATTTTTATAGAGTGAAACACATGAATGGCTTCCTCTCTGCTCTAAAGTTTAGATCGGCTCGGGTCAGTAAGTGACAGCCTTGAGTTGAAAAGGTTTTAAATAACTGATAGAATCTTTGTCACTCCAACAAGCCATGGCAATCCATTATTTCTGCAAAAGTATTCAGTATTGTCACAGCAATAACGCTTTATTGAGCCGACCTGAATGTCCCTGCTGCTCATACGCTTAAATTGTCTTGACACAATTGGCTTTTTTTTTTTTGTGTAACAACAGAAATCTGCACGCTTCATTTATTACACTTGTCTTATTGTGTGTTACCTTTTAGGTTCATACAAACAAGTGCAGCGCATTAACACTATATAAAAGCACCAGTAAATGAGAGGAAGAACCTTTTTGGAATATGTGTCACATTTACTACAAAAGAAGAGCCAGTACAATAAAAAAGTAAAGAAGATAACGAGAGGTTCGACTAATGTGGGAAAACATGTCTGTCGGCTGTACGAATCACAAGCGATAGAAAACCTCCAAACAGCCGGACCGGAGGACCGTCATGAATTTCAGTTCTGTGAGTTGAACTCAAGCCCTCACTATTGGGTAACATCACTATTTCAGCACAGCACGCAGTGACCTTAAATCACTGTTCCACATTCACCCCAAATTCCGTTTTTTTTTTGGGTGAATTTGCAAAAACAAAAGCGATGAAAACGATCAACATTTTTGTCAGCAATTCAGTAGCCCTGATGAAGTATTTATTTGTAATGCGTGCCATTAAATGTTTAGGTTTCAGGTTTTCAGGGACTGTGAGATAGTTTGGAATTGTGACAATTTGGGAACATAATCATCTCATTCACCAAGAATGGGGATCTCTGCCACTACAATGGTATCCTTAATGGTGCCAACGGCTGCTTGTTCGTACAAAATCATCTGCAAAATCTGACTTTCATAACCTGTATTTTAGATGTTTTACTTACAATTTTTGCTTGTCATCTTGTAAATACTAATTGCTTTGTTCATATAAATGAGCACCATCCAACACGGTTTTCCTGAACCACAGGCCAATACACCCATAATGATATAATTTACTGCACACAGGTCGTCAGGAAAGTTAAAATCAAAAGCTCAACTACAAATCTCCAATTCCTCATTAACATAGCAGATTTTTGTGACGATAGTCTTTTTTTTGGGCTTTTAAATCATTTGTGTTGAAGTTTTTATGGGGTAGGGTATTTGAATAAACTGCTCATGGTGCCTTCATTACGTGACAATTTCCTGTGACTTTACAATGATTCAAGACTTCAATCGGGCCGACTAAATAGATGAGAATCTTTATCATACGGTCATCACATGGGGACTAAAATGCATCTGTGTTCAGAAAACCACTTTGTATTATTCAGTATTTAATAAGGATGATAAAGGTGAACTTTAACATCTTCACTTGTATCCTTTATTACCACATTTGATAAACAGTTCTTTTCTATCCAGCCTGTACTGCCACAAATGTGTGGAAACCAGCTTTGAAGATTCGAGTTAGAACTCACAGTCGAACGTACAAGCTATCATTGCTGGCTACAACGATCATCCTCGCACAGTCACCCGAAATCTGCCCTCTGCCAAATGGCGCACCCTGGCAGACACACAACCGGGGCGTCTTTGTGAGTTTGCATGCAGCTTTATCTGAAAACAGCGTGTATCGTGTCTCCTTAGAGATACACAGGCTGGTATAGAACATAAAAGAAGGTGAGGATATATAATCACACACATTCGACATGCAGAAGACGACGATAACTTGTCGATATCAAACAATAATGGCAAAGCGGCAAATGGAGAGGACAGTGGCAAAGAGGTGAACGCTGCAGAGGCACAGCGCCGTGAGGTATTCAGAGATCTAAGTTTTGCATTAGTGGATGCCAAAGGACCTACAGATGAAGTCTGGGTATAAGCACCATGACAGGTATCCATACTCAGACCACAAGTAAATTCTACAAGGGGAAGTCGAGGGTGGGTCGTGGCGATTATGACGTAAAAATGCTGATTCCCAAACAATTCAAATACTTTGTGTCAGCTTTTTATTACAGTTTACCTTCTGCTCATACCTACAAATCAATTCCAGGATGAAAAAAAAACATTCAGAATCGAATCATAAACCAGGAAATAGTGCCATTTACAAAAACAGCGATAGGCAAAACTAATGGGACAAAAGTGGCTGCCCCGACCCTCTTCTTCCTTCCCCTTCATGCTCCCAGCTGGGCCCCAAAACCCTCCATTAACGAAAACTGAACTTCATTTCAGGCAAACATACAGATTCGTTCAAGCAAAGAGAGCAACTAAAAGCAAGGCTGAATTCTGAGACGTGTGGAAACAGGGCAAATATTTCAGCGGAACGAGGGAGGAAGGAAAATGACTTTAGATACACACACCAGCAGAAACCCAAACCAGTGCCGAGAACCGAAATCGAGGTGGGACGGACAGCGAAAACATTAAAAGACATAAAGGGGTGAGCACGGGGTTACTTTTACTTAAAATGAGAGATACGGAGTGAGTTATTAAAGTAGAAATGTATATATAATCCTTTTTTACCTTTTCCCGCGTTTCTTTCCCGTTCCAACTTGATCCTTCCTCTCTGTCGCCTCATCCTCACTCTTGAGTTTGTGCTTTCCATCTTGACTTGCAGCCTTGCATCTTTATGTCACTCCAGCCTTGTCAGATTTTATCCACCGTGGCCTCGTCTCTCCATTCTCGGACAGCGTTTTGTCTCCGCGGCGCCCTGCCTTCAGGACTTTGAGCGGAAACGTGTCTTATGGACAAAGGAAACTAACACTGCGAGGAAAAGTACGGCAGGGGAGAAAAGCAGAAGATAAAGTCACTTGCAGCAGAGTGCGAGGCAGCCCGATCTTCTCCCGCCGCTGCTGCTGCCGCTGTGGCCGGGACGACGTGTGCTGGAGCTGTTCAGACGCCGTTCCACCGTATTCAATACCTAGAGGAAAAACCATCAGAATTTTCAGTGGCGCACAGTGAGAGCCAGAGAGCCAGAGGAGGAGGGAGAGGAAATCAGTCACCATGTGTGTCTACATGTGTGTGAGCGAGAGTGTGTATGCATGCAGGATAGGAATGAAGGAGAGGAGAGAGGGAGGGACGGAGATTGAAAGAAAGGAAGGTGGGTGGGAGGGAATAGGAGGAGTATACGTGGAAAGAGGAAAATGGGAGGAGACTTTTTTTCTTCTTTTTTTTTTTGCAGAGTTTTCCTATTTGCGTTTTCTTAATTTCTTCTTTTTTTTTTGGTTGAACTGATACTCATATTGTTCATGTGTACAGAACTGCCTCGTGATGAGGTTATTGTTCTGCCTTTTCACGACTGGTTTCTCCTTGTAACATATCCCTTTGTTCAGGCCAGCTGTGTCTTTAAGCCTGTGCACTTGAACTCAGAGAGAGTGCTTTTCTTTCTATGTGTACTTCCCCTCTGCTGGCCCCCCAGCACACAGGAAAGAGACACAGCTTGTAGGAGGGAGAGAGAGAGAGAGAGAGAGAGAGAGAGAGAGAGAGAGAGAGAGAGAGAGAGAGAGAGAGAGAGAGAGAGAGAGAGAGAGAGAGAGAGAGAGTAGGACAGAGGGGCAAAAGGGGCAGAAAGAGAAATGCAGATGGGGGAGGGGAAAGGTTTGTAAATGGTGATTCAAGGCTATGGGAGACTTGGAGATCAGTTGGCGAGATATACAGTAGAAGGTGCGCAACGTGTAAACATTCAAAAATGATTTTAATCACAGCAAGTTGTCGCTGCCGTCGAAGGCTGCGCCGATATGAAAGGATTGTTGCAATGTGGAGCGGAGGTATGAGAATAGACAGCTTCTGAAATATTGATTTCCAGTATAAAGTATGCCTGTGCGTTTGTAACATCATGAAAGCATGCAGTTGAGAAAGTGCAAGGTTAAGGTCAGACCATTAAGCAGAGCCTCACATATCTGCACAAAATCTCCATGGCAACTGCTGACATACAGGTGAAATGTTTCATACGAAGACAACTCACTTGTGCGGTGGGTCATGAAGTGGACTATTATACAAGCTTATGCTTTTATCTATTTCCACATTTTTAATTTTTTTTTCCGCGGGAGAAACAGAGTAGGTACTTCACTCTTGACTGGTTTAATTGCTGAGCGAGTGGGAGATGGGTGGAAGGGCAGCAGGGCAGAGAGGCAGAGAAGCAGAGAGGGAGTTAGGAGCACGGGCAGCACTGGACTGTGGGCCAGCAGGGACACTCGATTTACTGAGCCGCACCACACCTCACAGCACACTCTTTTAATTGTTCCACATTGTGCAAGCGAGCAGTCCCAAAGTTGCTCAGTGCACAAAGTGGATGGCTGTATCAAACAACAACGTTTCACGTAATGGAGAGTATTTTAACCAAACTTTTTTTTTTCTTTTAAAATGTTTCATTTGAGCAAAAAAACTAAAGTTTGAGCGTTCTTCACATTGGATAAGTGAGTGTGAAATAAAAGAAATTAAAAAAAAAAAAACCTGTATGGTACTGCATGGTGTCTTTATACTACAAGCCAGACAACTTGTACATATTTTTGATTAGAGATGAAAAACGTTTGGTTCAGCACAAGGTTTGTAGTGATTAGCACTCTCATCTCATGATCACAGTGTGGAGTCTGCATGTTCTCGCTGTGACTTTAAATCCCCCGGAGATGTGAGAAATGTGCGTGTGTCTGGTTTTCTGTCTCTGTGTTTGCCCTGTGATGAACGGACAACCTGTATAGAGTGTACCTGTCAGGATCCGGTGGGTCCGGTCCTGGCAGTTATATGTTTTATGTTTTGTGTTCTGTTTGTTTTGGTGAGTGTTGTCTTTCTGTTCTGTGTGTAGTGTTCCTTCTTCCCCCTCGCATTGTGACAGCAGAGCAGGCGCAGCCGTGGGGGAGGATAACTCGTTCCACCTGTGGCTCATCAGCGGCACCGCCCTTAAAAGCCTGGAGCTGCAAGTGGTCGTCGCCAGTCCGTACTCCTATGAGGATAGTCGTCTGTGCCAGCTCTCTCGTCAGAGTTTTGTCCCCTGGTGATGATCCCTGAGCTCCCAACAGTTCCTGTTTTCCTGTGCACTCCCGGACCTCGCCATCCTCTCCCATCCGGCACCATGGAGAAGCTTCTCTGCAGTCATTGTCTGGGACCTGAAGGATCCCCCTTGTTTAATAAACTTTTGATTGTTTTCACCTTTCTAACAAACGTGGTCTCGTGTGTGTTCTGCATCTTGGGTCTGCCCTCCCGGAACCATGACAGAACGGACTGGCCAGAACGCAGACACCGTCGGAACACCCACAGAGGTCGCCCAGCTCCGTCATGCCATTTCGCAGCAGGGAGCCCATCTGGGTCAAGTGGACCAGACACTTCAAGCCATGATGACTCGGATACAAGCCCAGTTCAACCTGTTGGAGCAGCAACTGGATCAGCTGCCGGCTGCTGCCTCAGACGCTCCAGCCTCATCCGTCCAGAACCCCTCTGCACCGGTAAGCCCACCCGAACGCCTTCAATCCCGGATTCCTACGCCAGATTGTTTTTCCGGGGATCTCAACCGTTGCCGAGGATTTTTGCTGCAGTGCGAGCAGGTGTTTTCACTCCAGCCAACTGTGTTTGGAGCCGACGCAGCAAGGATTCAGTTCATTTTAGGTCTACTGCGGGACCGTGCCCTTACATGGGCGGAGGCTAATAGTTCTCCCACTCCACTCACCCACTTAAGTTATAATGAGTTTCTAGAGGATTTTAAGTTGGTTTTTGATCATCCGGCTCGAGGCGGGGACGCAGCGCGCTGGCTACACGAGCTCCGCCAGGGGTCCCGGTCTGTGGCGGAGTATGCGGTGGAGTTTTGGACATTAGTCCCGGACGTCACCTGGAATGACTCCGCCCGCAGGGATGCCTTCCTACGAGGCTTAAATGACATTATAACAGACCGTTTAACCCTTGTTGAGTCACCAACAGACTTAAAAGCCTTGGTCCGCCTGGCTATCAGGGTGGACAACCGGATCCGGGAGCAACGGGCAGGACGGAGCCGCCCCTACACACCAGCTTCCAACCAGCGGCCGCTGAGCTGAGTCCCAGCGGGCCATTCCCAGCCCCACCTCTTGCAGTGAGGCCGCCGGAGATTCAGAGGAGCCCATGCAACTTGGTCACTCCCGCCTCACCCCAGCCGAGCGGAACAGACGCTTGAAGAATGGTGACTGCCTCTACTGTGGTAAGCCAGGCCACTTCATCTCCAACTGTCCAGCCACGTTAAGACTAGACTCGTCCGGCCGTGTGGGGGTCCAGATGAGTCATACCTTAGACCCTGCCCAGATAAGATGTTTGTTGCTCCCTGCAAAACTACAAATTAGCCCAGCAGTCCTGTCACAACGCCACGGCCCCAAGAACCTTCTCCATCCAGGAAGCTGTCTCCGGCTGAGTGTAATTATGATGTGGGAAATCGGGAACTTCTCGCCATCAAACTAGCCCTGGAGGAATGGAGGCACTGGCTGGAGGGAACCTCAACCCCCTTCATGGTTTGGACGGACCACAAGAACCTGGCCTATGTGCAGGATGCGAAACGGCTCAACGCCCGCCAGGCCAGGTGGTCCCTGTTCTTCAGCAGGTTCAGGTTCACCCTGACTTACCGCCCTGGTTCGAAGAACCTAAAGCCAGACGCCCTCTCTCGCCTGTTCACTCCCGCCGAGGTGGACAAGCATCCTGTACCGATACTACCGGCTTCTCTGGTGGTGGGAATCCTCCATTGGGACATCGAGGATAAAGGACGCCGGGCCCACCAGGAGGAGGCCGATCCAGGTACGGGTCCTGCAAATCGTCTTTTTGTCCCCAGTTCTGTTCGGTCCCAGGTACTGCAGTGGGGTCACGGCTGTTGGGTCACCCAGGAACCCATCGCACGGCGGCATTAGTTCGGCGCAGGTTCTGGTGGCCCTCTCTCCTACCGGACGTTCGGGCCTACGTCCGAGCCTGTCCCATTTGCGCCCGTAGCAAATCCTCAAACCAACCTCCTGCTGGCCTCCTGCATCCCTTGCCGATTCCGTCCCGGCCATGGTCCCACATCGGAGTGGACTTTGTTACAGGTTTGCCCCCCTTTCGGGGAAACACAGTGATTCTCACAATCATTGACCGTTTCTCCAAAGCTGCCCACTTCATCGCCCTACCAAAATTACCATCGGCCTTGGAGACCGCTCGCATCCTGGTGGACCAAGTTTTCCATCTCCACGGAATCCCCTCGGATATCGTCTCTGACCGGGGCCCTCAGTTCGTGTCCCGTGTCTGGAGCTGTTTCACCAAAGCGTTGGGCGCCACGGTCAGCCTATCTTCCGGGTTCCACCCACAAACCAATGGACAGTCGGAGCGTGCCAACCAAGTCCTGGAAACAATGCTCAGGTGTGTCGTTGAAAATAACCCTGCTTCTTGGTTCTATCTGTCCTGGGTGGAATATGCCCACAATACACATGTTTGCTCTGCCACCGGACTGTCTCCATTTGAAGCCTCCCTAGGATACCAGCCCCCGTTGTTCCCCGCTCAGGAGGACGAGATCGCCGTCCCTTCAGTGCAGGACCATCTTCGTCGGTGTCGGAGGCTGTGGCGCGAGACCCGCGCCGCCCTCCTCCGCTCATCCGAAGAGAATAAGCGCTTGGCAGATCGCCGACGTTCAGAGGTCCCTCCCTACGCACCAGGTCAGGCCGTCTGGCTCTCCGCTAAACATGTTCCCTTGCGTACAGACTGCCGCAAGCTCTATCCCAAGTTCCTGGGTCCGTTTCTGGTGGAAAGGGTCATCAATCCCACCGTGGTGAAGCTGAAACTCCCTCGGTCCATGCGGGTCCATCCGGCCTTTCACGTCTCCCAGCTCAAGCCAGTGGAAACCTCGAGCTTTGCCCCCCAGCCAAACCCCCACCACCCCCCCTGCTCACGGAAGGAGGGCCAGCCTACAAGGTGCGACGGCTCCTGGATGTTCGACGGAGGGGCCGGGGGCTCCAGTATCTGGTCGACTGGGAAGGGTATGGGCCCGAGGAGCGTACGTGGATCCCTCGCTCATTGGTGACTTCCATCGAGCCCATCCAGGGAAGCCTGGGTCACCAGGAGTCTCCCATTGAGAGGGGGTTCAGGATCCGGTGGGAACATATGTTTTCTGTTTGTTTAGGTGAGTGTTGTCTTTCTGTTCTGTGTGTAGTGTTCCTTCCTCCCCCTCGCATTGTGACAGCAGAGCAGGCGCAGCCGTGGGGGAGGAGAACTCGTTCCACCTGTGGCTCATCAGCGGCTCCGCCCTTAAAAGCCTGGAGCTGCCAGTGGTCGTCGCCAGTCCGTACTCCTATGAGGATAGTCGTCTGTGCCAGCGCTCGCTTCAGAGGTTTGTCCCCTGGTGATGCGCCCAACAGTTCCTGTTTTCCTGTGCACTCCCGGACCTCGCCATCCTCTCCCATCCGGCACCGTGGAGAAGCTTCTCTGCAGTCATTGTCTGGGAGCTGAAGGATCCCCCTTGTTTAAACTTTTGATTGTTTTCACCTCTCTAACAAACGTGGTCTCGTGTGTTCTGCATCTTGGGTCTGCCCTCCCGTAACCATGACAGTACCCTGGTTTACTTGTAGTCAGCTGGTATCGGATATATCAAAGAAGACGAATGGATGGATGACAATTTGCCTTTAGGTTGTAACTATTGTACTGACCTATATTATACATAAATCAATTATGTTAGGACTTATTTATGTATTGTGACCTTATGGAAAAAAATGTATGAAATGAGTTACTTGCATGTCTTTTCACTCTTAGAATATGTATTCATATATACTAGCAATCAGCATAACAGTCATGCCACTTTTAGAAGAGTAATGAATAAATGTTTGTTCTAAATTGAGCTTTAACTCATATTCTCTTGCCAAATGTTCACAAATTGCTGAGAAAATTACTTATTCCTAAAACATACTAAAAAGAATTGTACAGGCAGCAATGAAACATCTATTTACATGGCAGTCGCCTGTGGAGTTTCCGCTTCATATCTGAGTTTCAAAGTATCAGCATTGGATTGGGCTGATCGATATGTGTAAATGCTGTTTTCAAATCGAAAGCAGAGGTTTGGGCTGAGCCTAAAACCTCGAGGTCTGTTGAATCATTATTGATTTATTTGTTAATTAAACTTTTCTTCACCCCCATTTTCTTGAATGCTTTGTTTGTTCTTAATGCACTTAAAAGATGGTCAGAGCTGTAATGTATGCTGTGTTTAGACTGCAGCCATGTGAACTGAGAAGTGGGGCTGAAATATTGGTGATTAAAAAGTCGCAGAGAAAATTGAATCCGATGAGGAATGACCTATATGTGGTGATTTAACCGTATCCAAAGCTTGGATCAACAAGATGTAAGGCTGCGTTATCTACAGAGAAAACATGAGGGGGGGGGGGGATGTCAGCATGACTTGCAATGTGCTTGAACCTGAACAGTGAGGGGCTGTCTGCAAAACAAAAAAAAGACTCAAGAGTTTTACTTTAAGAATGCTGGTCATTTGGAAATGACCAATTACAGGGTGATTTACTGGGATTTTCCCTCCAGCCTTACCATAGGGGCCCCACCTTTTTCTCAGAATCGTGTAATGACATATGCTCCCTTTTCAGAACTCATTAGTCTACAGTCCTGAAAAGCAGGAATTATACACGATAACAACCAAACAATCTAGTTACATTGAGTTTTACAAATTTGAGATATTCAAATAAAAAGCAGCACTACTGTAACTTATCATATAACCTTGTTTTTGGTTGTTAAAGTATCCGCAGTGTGCCAAAAGACAGAGTAAATACTCAAGGTGATGTATTTACAGATTAACCCTTTATCTTCTGCCTTTCTTCTAAACCAATAATTGTAATGTTGAATCAACACACACCTTATAAATAATATTTAGACTGAATAGTACATTTGATGGTGTTAACGAAGTAGAAGAAAATACACAATCTTTTAAAGAACTCCCATGATTGATTGTCCAACTTGAAGAATATTGTACATTGTAGTAGTGAAATGTGACTCATCAGTTTTTCAACTGATTAACACATCAATGGTTCTTCAGATATCCTCATATTGTACTCTGTGACAATGAGTTTTAATTTCAATATATTATTTTATGAGTGACCTATAAAGGGTTAAATACTACATATTTTCTCTGGGTTGGTAGGGACCAAAGATGAGCCAAAAACCAGTGAATAGCCTAGTTACAATGATCCAGCCATCAAATGACTGCAAATATGTCATTTGTGTAGGTTTACAGCTAAATGTGTGAACAAACTAATCTTTGCTAACAAGTACATCCATCAATAACCTTTAAAGTTAAAAGCAGAGTTATGCGCACAGCTTGGTTACACTGCCCCCATGTGGCGAAAAGGGGATGATGTCCTAAAAACTCAGATTGGTTATGAAGTCAAGAGTGATATACTCTGCGTAGTGGAGTGTTTCTTTTACTTTCTACCTCTCTTTATTGATCATCCTGTGATGCAGGTGGAGGGCTGTTTCTGTACGTCTACAATGGGTTTGTCTTCTATTTTTTTTTTTAGCTTTAAATTTAATGAACCTTTAGATTTAAACATGCAGATGTTGGTGGTTACAGAGTCTAATGCTGAAAAGTGGAAATAAGCCTTGCTGGCCTGGTTTGTCTGCAGGGTGAGAAGCTGAGAAAGGCCATCTTTTTTAATCTAGAGAGAGCGCAGTGGTGTAATGCATTGCAAATACAAAGAGGTATCGACCCACTGGCAGGTGGGGTGGAGGGGTGGTGGTGATGGAGATGGGTGGGTGGGGGGACGTTGATAAAGGTCAAAGGAGGTGTGTGCCGCCATATCCTTTGTTAAAGAGGCAAATCTAAGTTCCAGAATTAAACACATTAATGGGGACCAGAGAGGAGGGAGACAGCGACTAAATGCTGAGAGAAACACTCCTCTCTCTTAATGCAGACAAACTATTCCCCCAGTCCAAGGACAATCATTACCTGAGGGGGAAAGAGGCAGCATGTGTGTTAGGGGAAGAGATGCTTATACTGGCGCTGATCTTGAAAGGGCCTGGGCGATCGATCGCATTAAGCTCCCTGCAAAAGAGAGAAATCAATACGTTTTTAAAGGCGAAGCAGGCTGCATGTGGTGTATGCGTGTGGGCTTCATTGATACCACCAGACATGTTCAGAGAGAAAGCTGCTCCTGAAAAAGAACTATCACATTTCAAGGTCAAGTGGTGTCATTTTCAATACTTATGCACACAGTTATGACACTGGTGAGAAATGTGGACGAGGAAAATGTGCGCGCGAGACTATAAAACATCACAGTTCAGGGATCCAATTATCACAGCAAAGTATTGGGCACAAATGACACATTGACAAAGCAAATCAATAGTGTATAAATGGGGAAAGTTGGAGAGAAATAGGTGAGGTCAATGAGGCCATATTGGGTTGGGAAACACACACACACACACACACACACACAAAAATGTAACTAGTGATTATTTAAAAAAAAAGTAAAGAATGTACATTAATGCAATCAGTCTTACAGTAAACAACACGAGTTGCTTTCAGAGTTTCAGCTTGGGAAAATGGAGTGGGAAGGAGGTCAACGAGACCAAAGAGGAAGAGGAGAGACAGAAGTGAAATGAAGATAGAGCAGGCAATTTCATTCTCATCAGTTTTCTAAACAATGGCAATCGATACAAAAGACACCCACTCTTGAACATTTTCTAATGTTCACCTCCCTGTCTTGTCTGTCTTTCTCTGTCAGGCACCATTATAGCAATAATTCACTCTTGAGTTGGCATCCGGGGCAGTGAAATCCAGTAAGAAAAATCCTCACAGACCTGACAGGCTGTCTCTAACTACCAACACAGAGGCGAAAACATAAATAGACGAAGAAATCACATGTCCATTCATTCTAACTTAGGGTCACAGTGGGCAGGAGTTGATCCCAGATGATCGTGGGGTACAAAGCAGGCACACCCTGGACGGGTCGTCAGTCCATCACAGGACTAACAGAGAAACAAACCTCGAACACAGTTTGTGAAAATTGCACACAACCAGGGACAACATGCAAACTCCATATGGAAACATTTACAAGCTTGGATTTTCACACCATGAGTGCTGACAACTTCCCCACCAGCCAGACTTAATAAAACCACAAGTTAAAAATATGCAGGGAGAAATCGAGAGAACGGTATATGTGCGGGGGTTTGTTTAAATGTATGAAATGACACTGACTGAAAGCAAATGAGGAGAGAAAAAAAAGGCGGTGCCGGTTTTCATGAAGCTGGTTTGAGTTTACATGAAAGCGAAGGCGTTTTTCAAAAAAAGTGCAAGTCTGCCCTCTAGTGGTCATTACGACAACACACAACTGGAGAGGGAAGTACAGTCATCCATTCATCCGTCTTCCACCTGGGATGGGCAACTGGGATGATTGTGAAAGCCAAAAGAATGTCATACTCAGTAACAAAGGACCAACTGCTGACCAAACATGCGTGCTATGATGATATATCAGGAAATGTGGCCCAGAAATTTCAAAAAATGTTCCTTTAATTTTCAATGTAATAGTGTAGGTATAGCCTATGCTGTGTTCAAATATGGATGAAATGACAGTTTTCCAGGTATAACCTGTGAGGCTTTGTATATTTTTGGAAATGGGTCAGTGGGCTGCTTAATACTGGAGTGGAGGTCAATAGTTAGCCATGTCTGTTCTGTGAGAACATGCAAACTACACACAGACAGCCCACAACCTCACTACAGCAAGCAATAATTGATCTATTTATATGTATTTATTTTAAGTGATGAACTGCATAGGAATACAGTTTTGAAGTAGTTGTATTTTATATTGTTTCCCCCTTTATTAATGTTATATCAACAATTATTGAATGAAGAATTTTAGCTTGTAATTTACGAACCTTGAAATTGTAGGTCTCTACATTTACAGTTAAATGTTTCTTACAACCACTAGATTTTCTCTTATCAGTGCGGCATGATGATGATCCAGTCGTTTAATGAAGGGTTTAGAAAAAGGGTGAAAGTCAAACTACACAAACACAGACAAACGTGTTAATAGGAATCACACAGTCATTTTCCCTGTAACTAAGCTCTGCAGCCTCTTAGTCTGCGTTGCTGTGAACTGCTGGTATTTATGGCTGCTTTATTGATCTTAAACATACTGAGTCACAGCTTGTTATGACTGCAGCACTGTGGCCAAAAGAGCAGTGGATGCATGACAGAGCTGCCATTTACAATCCTTTGAAAATAGCCCCAGATAAATTCAAATGAGAAAAATGCTTACAATACCTCAAGAAAAAAAAACAAAAAAACAGCATTAATCTGAAAAGCACACTGAGGATAGAAAGAGGCACGAAGGCCCTGCTGTGTAATGTAGCAGCTTTTAACCCTTTGAATGTAAACAAAAATTAAGTAAGAGCCCACATACTGCAGGAGAGCATGAAAACAAGCGGTGGGTACGAACAAAGAACTATTATTCAACTGCTAATAATACATTTGGACACACTTGTACCAGGTATTTTCCTATTTTTATTTTGAGATATTCAGTGGGTTGTATGTCAGAGCCAAACCTGTAGATACAGATACAGCAACTTTCTTTGGTGTATAGTTATAGCTTAACGTGTTATAGATTAAGCTGTAACTTAGTTATATGTTACATGTTACTTCGTTAAACTTTTGGAGGGCTGGGGATGAAGCAAGCGCACATGGACATCTCTGTATGTGTAACTACGTACAGCAACTGGAAACCAGTGTCTTCTCATGAGGAAGAGGTTTATTCAGTGATCACAGACTTAGAAGAAACAAGTTCTCAGTTCCTACGCTCCTCACCTGTGGAACAAATTTCCTGTACACTTTGGTCAGGCTTTTTAAAAAAAGTGTAGATTTGACTTATATTATCACTTTTATTTGAAATTGAAATGTCTTTTATATATATATATATATATATATGTATGTATAAGTATTTCTTCTTGTTATTAATTTAATGCATTCCAGTTCATTTTAATGCACGACTGAGCACTTGGTAAAGTACTTTGTATCTAAATGCTGCTATATAAATAAACTTGCTTCGCTTTATAATTGCCATTCACGTTAAGCCGCTGAGGTGAAACCGACGTAGCAAAATACACGATGAATAAGTAGAAGTATGTAGTTTCAAAAAATTATGAGGAGAATAAAATACATTAATCTGCTTCAAATATTCTCACAAAACTTAAATCTGAACTCATATGGTTAATGTGTGTGGAGAAGCTGGGAAAGAGTCTTTTCACCAAATGGGGGTATCGACACACAACCAAAAGAATAATACTTTCCAAAAAGCACCACTTTTCTGACAGGCATGGTTTTAAAAGACGCTGCATCGAGGATCTTACTCCTGCACAGTGAAATTACCTTTGAACACATGGGGGCGCTTTTGTCCGCATAATGCTTCCAGTCATGTTCTTCCGCTGCTTAAACGCCCTCGTCTAAAGACACGTGTGTCCAGAGATCAATAGTCCCCCCCCCCCCCCCCCCCCCCCCCCCCCTTAAATGCACACTTTTATTACACGTATGAAAACTGGACATTTTGCACGCAATATGCTTTTTGTTATGTGCACAAAGACTGTCTATGTACTCATTAGTACTTTTTGCCATTCTAAAACAATAATGATGACATTATACTTACACGCGAATAACAAAACACACACACATACACAGAGATAATATATCTCGTCTGCTTGTGTCCCCACAGCAGCTCATGTGATCTGCATGTTTGATTTGGAAAAGGTTTTACAAATGCCTGCTTTTCTTGATGCAATCGAGTTGAGAGTTAAAAGGCTTCCTCGGTGACCTACAGAGATTAGTCTTCTTACCTCTGGACCACCATGACCCCTATTTATGATTAACCATGACCATCTTAATATTCAGACAGGGTGGTTTGTTTTGCTGCACGCCTGTAAAACACCGCGCTCGTAGCAGACCACAGAGAGAAAAGCAAAGTTAAACAGGATATATTTTCTGCATTGCACAGACGAGCATAGTTTTTCCTTGCTAGTTTATAGTAATACTCTGATGCACGCTGGTTTGACGCTGACTGAGACAATGAATTAGAATGAAGCCCATTCATCAGGTCTCACATAAAGAACTCCCCCACCAGAGTGGTATAACCAGTATGCATTGCTTATGATGATTTATGTTGTCTTTTATAGCCTTGCCAGGTATAAATACAAATACATATTTACATGTAGTACTTATAATACTACTGTTGCTCTGGAGAATTTATGATTTTTCAGAGTAGTTTCATTGAAGTGAAGTACTTTGGAAATGACATGAAATGCAGTCAGATAAAATAATCTCTCTTGTTTTTACAAACCCCTAACGACTGAGTTTAATATAATTTCCCGTCATCTGACTGAGAGTTAAGCTTTACGAAAGGTCAGCAAAATCAGCCCGCAAATCTCGCAGTATTATTTACCTCAATGGAGCCGACAACTGTGCAACATTCTGACTGAATTATGTCTCTGCAACAGCTGCCTGTCAACCGCAGTCGTTCACCAAGTAACCGTTAATAATAATCGGTGTCACATAATTAATTTAAATCCTGTAAAAAAACAAAAACAAACAAACAATAAAGTAGTATTCTTTTGGATCATATCGAAGTAACTGTTAACTGTAGGTTCGACCGCAACGGCAAACCTTTTCGGTCCAGACAGACGGTTTCTGAGGCCAGTTAATTGTTTTCTCTGAGAAACTGGCAACACCATATCTGAAAGGAGGTGAGGTCGCCTCCCCTGATTATGATGCGATCCAATCACCTCTCCTTTAAAACGTTTTGTTGCAATTCACACCCCATGGAACGCTGATCTGAAGATCATGCTAACGACGCACACAAACAAACTCCTCTGTGGTAACAGCACAAAGCCACCGTTGAATACTATCAAATCTGATAGAAACCATTGTCAGGGTGGGAACTATGTCCTAACAGATTCATTAATGAACACCCCCCCCCAAACATGCCTCCTGGAGGAGAAGTGAGACTGTTCAGATTCAGATTCAACAATTAACTAAATAATCTCTGGGTTTTAGAATTTTTTTTTAAAAAGACGTCAGAAAGGGCAAAAAACATTCAATTCAAACATAACAAAAGTAACATAATCGCTGAAGACTCTCAGAACAAACAGTGTTCCGAGGTATTTGTGCTAAAAAATTAATAAGATGCAACTTTTTTTGGCAGAAACATGTCGTAGTGATCAGATGATCACTAAGACATTCACTAAACCTTAACCTATAAAATGTAATAGAAGTTACTTTTTGTTGCGTCAGACATTTTTTGCTGTTGCACAATAGAAATAATATTTTTTTTTAAAACCGCCACCACCTCTACATGTGAAGCCTGAAGAGTAAACTCTGGGCAGCTTCGAGGGTTCGCAGTTCAACACCAGTTTTCCTTTTTTTTTTTTTAATTACAATGTTGTGACTAACTGGAATGCAACATTATTCTAAGTTTGGAATTCTGGGCTCCAATTTAACTGTATCGCAAGAAGGTGACCTAGTTTTCACAGGTGACAGAAAAAAAAGATAACAAATGATTTAACTAATTCTACTTTATTAATCCCCTTGGGTATATTCCCTTCTTTTCCCCCTACATTGACCAACCCCGTTTCAAGGATGAGGAGGTGGAGCCACATTACGGAGCTCCGGGCAGTCGAGAGTTTTGCTCAGAGAGCCACAGCGGTGATTTCAGTCAACGACTTAGTTTTTCAGTTAAGAGAACATTTGCAGGAACCGTAGAAAAATCTGGTATAAATAGTGAACATGTTGAAAACTCTGGAGCCAGCATTATGCAACATGCATGCGCATTCCCGGTACAATTTGGGAGGGAAAACACCAATGTTGGGTGATTCCCGGAGGGAATTGTTGCAGATTTTAATCTCAGACTGGTCACAAAAAAGAAACAATTAAAAAAAATATATAATCTGAATGTATCAGGTGATTCTAATCATTTCAATGGTGAACATAGTTGTGGGCACAAGTTAATTCTTTCTCCTTGGTGGAATGTGAGAAAATAAAATAAAATAAAAAATAGGGGCTTTATTAATTTGCCGTTTGTATTTATCTTCAGATATATTCAACACTTTTTAGCCAGATTCCACGTCCACTCACATAAAACATAGACTGACTCTTAAATTCAGCATGTGATTTTATTTGGACCAAACAAATCTTAATTTAGTCAGCAAACTAGTTGCCAGTCAGTGACACATATACAATATAATCACACAATGTCTTAGTTTTCAATAAGTTACATAGTCCAGTTTGTATAGAGTTGATGTTTTGTTGAGAAAAAATGTCCCTGCAGTGAAATTGACTTAAAGTCAAAGTCCTTTCTGATGTGTACCGGATGATCAATTCTTATAAAAAGTATATACTTTTGACTTTTTTTTTTCAAATATTGTTTAGAAGTGTCAAATTCACTCAGTGCTATTTAATAAAGTGCGTTTGAAAGTGTTACGATTTCTCTGGGTGTTTTTTCAGAAATCACAATAGTAGTTTTACAGATGAAACAAGCCTGAAACGATTGCCTGCACACTTCTGAAGTGTCCATGATTTAAAAATGTGATTATTGATCAATTCTGAAAACGTGTAACAAATTCATGCCTTTCACTTTAATAATTCAATTTTATGTTGATCGGCTTTTTTTTTTTCTTTTTTTTTTTTTTTTTTGGAGATTCTGTGCAGAATAACATGTCTGCTTTCGAAAATAACCAAGATTTTCATCATATAACAAACATATTAATCTGATTACTAATCTACAACCTTGCTATAACTTATACAAAGATTGACTTATAGGACATGTCATCCTGCAATATATTTAATGCACTTCTTATCCCTAAAAATACGTTTAAAATGCAGGCTTTTTAGGCACAATGCAAGGCAACCAGGTTTTTGTATTTCTTATTTATTTTTTTACTCTCTCCCTATGTACTTTTCACTATCAGTTTCACAAAAGAAGATTTGTCAGGAGCTTCAATCGGGCATCGATGCGATCATTAATTTCATCAGGGGGTTGCAACGCCGCAATCTCGCACTCAGCTGCTCAACGTGCATGACCATATATGGGCGGGGCGGTGCTTGTGAGGGGCGGGGATCCTCTCAACTCGTGCTCACGGCAGTGAATAAAGGAAGTGACTCACGCTGACGGTAATGCAACTCGTCACAGAGCAGCACAACTTGGAAGGAGGAAGCAGCGTGCGCTGATCATAATAACTCTACACGCAGCAGCAGCAGCAGAGAGCGATCGCAAGAAGACCTCACACCACTGACGATATCTCCACTCAATACCTCCGCAAAACCAGGTGAGTATCTCCTCATCCACTTCCAGAGCTCATCGTGTTTTATTTATTTGTTTCTGTTTGCTTACATCGTTACTATGTAACGCGCAAAGCTGAAACACTTTCGCTCAGTTTCTGTTGTATTTTCATTCTGAGTACAACTCGTGGTCTGGTTTGCACGCTTTAAAAGTTTTCACACGGGAAACTTTTGAACTCGGCAGCGAGTTTATGTCAAAATACACACTTTGATTTCTTTGAAAGTAGACAACTGTGGGATGTTTCCTACTAACTTTCTGGAGTTCTACTAGGGGGGGTTTCCGCACCGTAACAACAACGATCTTTGTTCCAGCATGTGGTCAAATGTTTCCTTTTGAAAGTAGAGAAGGGTGAACAGAAAGAGAATTAATGATCGTTTAAAGTTTTCTGTGTTATCTTATTTTGTAGTAACATTTATATTCAGAGGCAGACAAGCACGTGCACCATCCCAGGGCCACTTCAAGCTTTGTTGTCTGCTCCTCAGGTTAAAAGCATGTTCACCCCAAGGGCAACACTGACTAAGTTGTAATCGTTTCTCTTCAGTTTTGGACCAGAAATCCCTTCGACAACCATTCGATTATCCCCACTGCACAAACCTGTATGTAAGTATGGCTCTTTAAAGACACAGAAGCAGCATGTAAACAACACCTGGAACTGACCACTGTTTGCTCCAAAACTCTGCAAACGTTTGCGAAAAGGCTTTGCAAGTAATGGATTACAAGTATGACTATAATCAAGTAGTATTTTTAAGTACATATTTACAGTAACGTGACAACTTTAATTCTACAGCTATTGAACTGTTTTTGTAGGTAATGTGTTTACTAAATAGGCATTTCATCCAGGTACAGCCAAATGATTGTGTGCTATTGGCAATGCTTTTAAATGTGGTTCACAAGTAACTAATACTTAATTTTGTAACAGCCGTATTCTGCTTGTTATCAAAATGTCAGTACATTTTGGTGCGTTCACATCTCTGTAATACCACTTTCAGGAAATGGCATAGCGAAAGTTAACAAAAGTGGATGCACTAGTGATCAAGTATAGTTTTAGAGTGTAGTCTGTAGCACAAATAGTCCCCCAAAGAGTTGTTTGAGTTGACATTTGAAACTCCACTCTCATCAGTTAGTCAGATACTAGCAAGCAAGTGAAGATCAACTAAACAACAAGGTGACTATCCTTTCTCCAAACGTCTTAAAAATAGCTGTAGGCTCTTTAAATATCTTACTCACATACAGTATGATTAACTGCTGCTGTGTTTTAGTGTGTGGCTTCTGTATCCATAGTGTCTGCTCTGCCACAACACTGTTTGCACTGGCCATCAGCAAGAGGGTGATTGAGTTTACTTTCTTGAAGGCAGTAGTGCAACTGGGCTTAAAACTGGGGGGGAAGAAAAAAAGCAATAAAATTGCATTTAATGCACATTATAAATCATGTACGTGCATTGAACTCGCAGTATTTCCTCTCACTATTAATATGTTGAGGGCCGATTTTTGAAGATGCCAAGTCTGAGTTGGCATAACAGGTTTATAATTTGTTTTATTCACATCTAAAATCACAGCAGTATCAGCAGCCCGGGATAATGGCAGCAGGTCATTATCAGACTCCGCTCAGCAAACACAGGCACAGCAAACATGAGATTGAGACGTTTTGGCTCTGCTCGTCTTGGCTCTCAACTTTTATAACGGCCCTGCAGAACTCTTCCAAAAGAGAAAACACTGAGTTTGACTTCAACCGCTGAAAGATAGGATGAGACTGTACAGCCTTCAAGTATAAAATATATCAGTTGTTTGCTCATTTTGTTTCAATACCACAGTGATGCTCCTCTTTACAACACAGAGCCTGTTTTGAAAGTTGTTAAAAATGCATTATTCAGGGGAGTTGGAGTACCTTAACATTCTTCACATTCTCACTAAAGCTCCACCTGGAAACACTACTAGAAAAACCTGTGTTTATGTGAGTGTGTCCAGTGAAGGTGCCGACCCCCTGGTGGGGACGACGGTCCGGGCCCACGTGAAATATGAAATGCCAAACCAAGGCGCCACCCCCCCACACACGTGCAACGACTGTTTACCTCACAGACTAAGAACCACTGTTTGAACATCTATATATAATATTTGACAACACACGGCTCGTGCAACGGCAAAACATTGTTTGTGATTTAAAGTTACGGCTACTTTTACATGGGCCACAAACGCAATACTACTTTTTAGATGTGGCTGTGGCCTCTCCTGCCACTGCAAATAATAATTTTCTGTCACAAGACATTACACAGGCTGCAGCAATAGTCGCAGGTTTCAAGCCACAATAACAAATTAACGTCTGTGCCTCAAAGTTCAAGGCACAACTTGTCAGGGGACAACAGCAGGATGTAAGCACACTCGGCGTTTGCTAACTCAGCTGCAAAGTCTGAATTGCCTTGGGCTACGCTGAAAACATTCCTCGTTGGTCAGGCTGACACTGGCACTCAACCTAAACAGACATGCTATCAGAAGATAAACAACGCGGCACTCAATGGATTTGAATGTCCAAATGCTTGCATGTCAATATGGCGGCACCCGTTTTGCCTATGTATGGCTTTTTGTCAACAGAGCCCAGGGCGATGCCTGTAGAATGCCGAACTGTTTCACGAGTGCGCGACTCCGAGCTCTCATGCCAGTACAAAAAATTAAGGCTGAGGGAAAGGCGTTCCTCGCGACTCATTGAATTCAGTCCGTTTGTCAAAAACACACACAGATGATTGGGGTGAAGTGGCTGCTGATCTCAAAGTTCTTCTTTTTTTTTTTTTTTTTTCTACATCTACAGACATCATGAGACGTGAAGTGAGAGCTGCCGCAAACTTCTTCAAGCGCCTGGCTATGACACGGGGCAAGCTTGAGCCGGCCAGGGCCGAGCTGTTTGCTGAGAAGCTTTACCAACTGCTGTGTGAGAAATATGCCGGCCACTGGTTTGTTGAGTCTCCCGCTAAAGGCCAGGGTTACAGGTAACTATAGCCATTGAATGTAATTTGTACCCACGGGGGTATTGTATTCTTAAAGGACAAGAAACAAAGCAATGTTTAACATCCTAACTTTCACAGATGCATTCGGATAAACAAGGTGTCCGACACCGATGAGGTGATCCTGAAAGCCTGTGTGGAGAGTGGGGTTACTCTCAGCAGCCTGGGACTTCCGTCTGAGCTGACGGTGTGGATCGACCCTCTGGAGGTTTGTGTGAGGTGAGTCAGCGGCTGGCGCGTTGAGGTCAAAAGAAAAATACAGACACGCTCCATCATGGAGTTTTTAGTCTAGCCGGGAATCATGAGTGAGCTGTCGTCACGACTTGAGAACAACAAATGGAAATATTTAAAGGGGGGGTTAAATCAGGAACCTGGTTAATGATTACATTTAGAAATGCATAACTTAAACAGTTCTCTTTTTTCTTTCTTTTTTTCCACAGATCTGCCGAGAGTGGCAGGCCTTTCTCCATTGCGAGATTCAATCGCACTGACGGAGTGGCTTGTGGCTCACGTGAGCCACTCAATGCCGACACCTCGGATTATCATTCCGAGACCTCTTCTGATTGCAGCTCCATTGTGTCCAGTGACATAGAGGAAGACCACAAGGAGATCAAGGAGAAACGAGGAAATGCAGTGCCGGTCATCACCAAGGTGGCTGTGAAGGGCACCGCCTACAAAATTGCTATGGTTCCCAGGATTCGTCCCCGTCCCCGCCATATGGTAATTTCTCCAACTGTTTGAGCGCCACCTGTTGATACTTTACACATTCCTTCTCACTGATGCTGTATTTTGACAGGGCACACCTTAAATGGATCATCTTGGTGTAATTGTTGCCAAAATAACTGGGAGGGGGGAAAAAATGCACCAAAATGCCACATTTCTGTCAGCAAATGACTCCTTTTATATTGCTGTGAACTTCAACTGTAGATACTCACATGTGACGGCTGTGCAGTGGATTTACATCGGAATACATTTCTTTAATATCTGATAGTTTTTGTTATTCAAAAAATGAAATGTAAGTTGTAGTACATGGACATTGTGACTGTTCCTTACTACCAGTATAATGTGACAACTGCTTTGCAGTATCGCTGTAGACTTTCACTCATAAAGATCTTTGCTTGGTACATCCCATTCATAAAAATGACTTAACTATTTAATGCTTCTAATTCTTCTCACAGCAAGTGTGTTCAGCTTCAATGCATGTACATTTTCTGCAGTCCCCCCCCGCCCCCGCCCTCCTTCATCTCTCATCTCCTCATTGTTCAGGTCTCTCATGGTGGCCAGTACATGCACGCCCATCCTCCACCACCACCAGTGTGGACTTATCCCAAGCCCACTCCTGTGTTCCTCACCCCAGTGTGCGCACCGATGATGCCGCCGCCTCCTCCTCCGGCTCACCAGCAGGTTTATGGGTACTTCGTCCTGCAGCCCCAGTCTCCACAATTCGTGGTGCCTCAGGCCACCCTGCAGCCGTGGGAGGTCTCCATGGGCTAGCCTGGCAGTCCACAAGCTCTGAGGTGAAGAGTGAAGAGAGCAACATCAGCTCCTTCAACTGAGCCATGTGTGGTCAAGTCACTTCACGCAAACCGATAACCTCTTAAACTCTAAAGTTTAAAACTGTTCATTGCACAGTCTGTTTTAATTTCTTTCTTGTGAACTTGTGAGTGTAAATTGTGTTTTTAATGTGGCATATATGCTCATTGTCTAAGATGTTGTATAGTTTAAAATGACTTTTGTCACACAGGTTGGGAAACTCAGGAAATCTTAGCAATAAATTTTATGCCACACGTGTGTTTTTTTTATTTTTATTTCCCTTCTTTTGTGGTATTCATCTCTTCTGGTTGTTGTTCTTGTTGTTGTTGTTGTTAATTCTAATGGATTCACAATCAATTATAAAATGACATTCAGGGTTTTAATGTACTGTAGCATCAGAGATAATATTTGTACAATAAGAAGGATGTTTTTTGTTTTTACTTAACACATTTTTAACAAAAATGCCTCTTGTAAATTTTAGTCTCACCTTTTTTTTTGTTCTAATTTATTCCTCCGTAAATGAATTCATGAAGTTGTGTGTTTTTGTTCAACTGTGACTGATATATTTAGCAAATGTGACTTCACAGAACCCAGGTGGGTTTTCAGAGCCCTCTTTGTTCGTGAACCACACTGCTGTATATCTTTCATGGATGTGTGCTCACTTGAAGCTACTCTGCTTTTTAAAATGACCATTCCTCTCATTGATATCTGCTAACAGCTTTATACAGGTCTTACACAAATGCTTAATTTCACTTGATGTAATGATTTCCTTAAATGTTTATCTGTTACCCCTTTCATCTTTATGTGTATGTATACCTTACAGCTTTTGAATTGGCCTTATTGCAGCAAAAATAAATCAACTTCTCACTCAACATAAACTGTTTTTTTTTTTTTTTTTTTTTTTGTGCGATCACTGGAAATAACTTGTCGTCAAAGCACTGATGCTAAACAATCCATTAAACAAGTACACAATGTGACTACTTTATACAGATCTTGAAACTTAAAACCTGAACTCAGAAACTATACAAGCCCTTTTAAAATCATATAAAAGAATAAGAAATACACAAAGGTGGACTGGTATATTACACCGCATTAGTTGCTTACGTTTCTCCCGGGGGAATTTCAAGGAAAACAGCTTTATTTTTTTGCTCTAAAAATAAAGCTGTATAATAAATCTGCTCACCGACCCCCTCGCCCAATTTCATGTTTCGCCGGAATTTGACAAAAAAACAAACTACTAGCTTAAGATACAGCAGAGAAACCAGTGAGAGTTGGTGTGTTTACTTGCTGAGTTTTGTCACTGCAGTGCAAAGAGAGAAGCCAGATGCCTTCACTGTGATAATGACACCTGCTGGCGAGACACTGCAACGGCATGTCAAACCAATTCCCTCAGCAAAATAGCTTGGAAGTTTCACTTAAACATAATAGATGCAATAACGTGGGGAAAAAGAACAAGAAGCCAAGGATACGTTAGAGAAACTTTGACATGCTGAGCTTCATTCTGTCCTGAAAATGTTTTCCACTAGCCGGGTTTGTGTAAAATATATGGATTTGGTGTGCTGTGTTGGGTACAACTTTAGAGCGGATGACATGTACGACATGCAGGAGTTTAGTGAACAAGTTTTTAAAGTCCCTTCAAATACATCCAGCAGCTCTGCTCCCCTGAAAATGGGTTTTGCCTGAGTGAAAACTGATCAACCACCGCAGTAGCACATTAGTATTTGCTGCAACTGGTTTATAAGTTATTTATAATCAATGCAAACACGTTTCACTCTCATGTGACCGACACACTCATGCTTGCTATGCCTCAAATATAATTGCTGTCCCTTGCAATAGATTGAGGTTCTTTACAAACTATACCCCTCTGATCACCGGGGAGGTGAACTGAGGTCAACAGGAGCAGATGCAGTGATTATCCGGTGTTGAAGCAGCGCTCCTAACAGTCACCCTGACTCAGGTGGTTTCTGCTGGAGATGTTGTGATCAACATGGCGGATGTCTTCAGTGCCTGCTTCCCTTGACAAAATAATTGCACGCTTTGTGTTGTTCATAAGTGGTAAAGATTCAAAGGCTTCCAACGGCTTTTGTAGCTTTAACAGACAGTTTCCGTCCTCAACGTACTATCACCTGGTTCAAAGAGGAAGGTTGCATTAAACAAGTTTACATAATTTCTGTTGTTAACACAAGCTGTTGGCGATGGTTTGGAATAACAGGATTCTGTTTTTTTAAATTGATTACATTTTCCTCGCTTATTATTCACGCGCACACACACACACACACACACACACACACCTCAAGTGCATTAATTTTCATCATTGTTATTATTAATATTATTATTAACGTTACTGTGTGCTTTAAATTTTTACTTTTCTACTCTTATACTTAAAATTGTCATTTTGGTGTGGACCAAGTACTAAAAACACTTCACTGCAAATCATACTGTGTGTAATTGTTTGTGACAATTAAAGGACTTGACTTGGCTTGGCTGACTGAGCTGAGAATACAAGGTCAATAAGATTACGCTGACGAAAAGCCATTCAACCAACATGTTTGGTTAGTAAAGCAAATTTGCACTGGTCACAACGTTACGTTTCTCTTTGGTGTTCTGTTACATTAGTTTGTGCTCGAGGTTTGAAGACAGCCATATATATTTCGTCAAGTTCACCAGTGTGCCCTGTGTCTCTTTCCAGATCACAGACACATTTAGAATGAATCAGTTCCAGATTCTCTTATTCCCAATCTACTGCTTTTTTAATACAACAGAATCCACCTCACAATGAATCTGGTGTCTATGTCGACTGTTTTACTGGCTTAATCACACGTTTCTCTGTTGTTGCTGGATTTCAGTGTTATGCCCTTATACAGAAACTGCTGTGGTATATTATGCTTCCTTTGTTTTATGAACGCCCATCCATCCATCTTCTGACTGTTTAATCCTGTGCCTGGGCCTCGGCGCGCTGGAGCCAATCCGAGCTTACTATGAGCGGGGATAGGATACAGTGGTGTAGTGTCTGTGATACGCAGTTATACGCCGTATACCCACTAGGAAAGTTCACAAAAGTCTGTATAACCACTTAAAAATGCACAATGACACGTATCAGTATGTTTTTTTGATATAACATTCCCTTTCCCGTTCATAAATTCACCTTTGCTCCTCGGTGTTGCAACTGAGGTGTACCTGAACGCACCATGTCGGCTTCACTGTACTAGGCTATGTAAACTGGAATTCTCGTTTAAAGCGGGGACGGCGTTACAGCAGTACTTCAGGAGGCACTAGAGCCGGAGCAAACTTCAACCTTTCAGAAAGGGAGCCTGGTGAAGAGACCATATCAGCTCCATCTGATGGTAGGAAGATGGAGGAAGATGGAGGAAGATGAGCCTGCTGACGCTATCATTGTACCTCTTAAGTGGAACTTGTGTATGTTATAATAATAGTAACTGCTATTGTAACAGCAGGTGATTGGCACCGTGAATTATATCTAAAATTAGCTAACTATTGGTGTGTGTGTGTGTGTGTGTGTGTGTGTGTGTGTGTGTGTGTGTGTGTGTGTGTGTGTGTGTGTGTGTGTGTGCGTGTGCGTGTTTGCTTATAGATGTAAACTTGACCTGCCAGCCTTGTGGAGTGAGAGTCACACGATAAGAATTTAAAAACAGACATCCTTGGCTAGAGTGGAGAAACGGAACATTCGGTAAATATAGGACAACGTTTAAAGCCAGTGGAAACGATTTTAATGTACAAAGTTAAGAGTAAGTTAAAGTAATGCATTTAAATGTTAATATAGTTTATTCATAAAATTGTTTATAACAGTTGAATTAAATCACTGTCATCTTAAAAGTCAATTAATTAAGACACCATGTACACCATTAAATGACTAATTGATATGTAATAGTTGTCACATAATCTGAGCTATTGAAAGAGTGGGATTTTTGCCTCCTTTTGTCTATTTTTCATGCACTTTCTTTAGGGATGCACAATAATTACCAGACCACTATTGGTTTGAAAAAAAAAAAAAAAAAAGTTCTGGTGGATCACTAATTTTCTCAGCCATGGCTGAAGATTGTAAACAGTTCATTAACAGGGTTTGCTCCTACTCTGCAGGTCTTAATGCCCACTAGAATAAACTAGACTACACCCTAGTGGTGTAGTCTAGTTTATTCTAGTGGGTATACTCCGATATTGCTCCCTTCATCTTTATTCAAACTACTATTGGATTGTCCTTTAGGTAATTCCTCCTTTTAGCAACTGACAAGTGTATCAAGAAGACCACTTGGTCTCTTGTCGTTAATATGACGTGGTGAAATATGTATTTTGTGGTTTAAGGATGATTAGACAATATGTTTGCCTTGGTAGTTAATTGAGGGGACGACTGTATAGTGACTTACTTGCAGGGAGGTTAAGCAAAGACTACTTGGTCCATACGAAGCCTGTCCTCTTGCTGTCTGCCATGGCTGCACCCTTGTTCCTCTGGCTTGATCACGCAGTACATAGACCCTAGGAGGTAACATACGATTGGAGATTTTAACACAGCACAGTCCTTGAATTCATACTGATCACAGAATAACACCAGCACAAGGATTATATTTAAGACGGAGCAGTTGTATTATTTGCTCTTAGTAAATCTGCAGAAAACTGTTATGACTAAAAAAGTGGAACCAAATCACTGACCTGGTGTCGCTTCAGGGAGGTGAACCAGGTTCCAGGCAGCAGGACCTCAACACAACTGTATAGTTCCTGAGATATAGAAAAGTAACAGGTCAGAAATGGGATCGCAATTTCAGATGCTCCAATAAAGTTTTGATTCAAACATTCGTCTGACATATCCCTTAACAAACACTTGTTATTGCATTCACTCATGAATCCATTGACTTGAACATGTGCAAGAGAAAAGAAGCGTTTCCACATGACTAAGGGTAAAGTGCTTTAAGTATCTAATCAGAAATGCATTGCAATGCAAGAGTGCAGAAGTGGAGTGGCTGAGGCTGGGTATTCACAAAGTCTAAAGCATCTTCAACTATCTTTGAAGCTGCATCAAGGGATTTGACGAATAAATAAAACAAATGAATAAAACAGAATCAGTATTTATTAGATTGTTTCATCCATTGCAAAGATGACCATATAGTGCAGGTGAGGTCAAATCTTTTACAGTCATATTCAATTCTACTCATTACAAACACATCTAAAAAAGAAGAATAGAACAGAAAATAATAGAATAGAATAGAATAGAATAGAATAGAATAGAATAGAATAGAATAGAATAGAATAGAATAGAATAATACATTATATGGTTGGATAACCTCTGATAATGATGAATAAAATTGAGAACTTAGAACATAGTGAAGCTTGGTAGTGATATGTGCCCACAAGCAAAGTGAAAAATACAAATGCTACTTTCCAAATAAAAGCCGGGTAGTTGTATGAAGTCTTTATTGCATGAAGTAACACTGTAGTAGAGGTCAATGATTACAAACATATTACGGGAAACTGTTGAGAATTCTTGCTTGACAACAGTGTGCTTGTGAGTCTTTGCATTAACATGAGGTGAGTTGGAACTATGAAAACCCCACAGCGCTGTCGTTGAACTTTGGATACTTCCAAAAATGAGAAAGATTAAAGATGCTGTTGTGGGTGAAATAAAAGCTGAAGATTGAATGGTGAAAGGGCCAAGCTCAATGATGCGCGTGGGGAGAAACGGCTGGCTGATGTGAATCGATCCAACATCAAGCTACTGTAGCTCAAAATGCTACTGACCGTAAAACAGTTTATTTTGGAAAATAGAAATAAAACGGGCTCTGACAGAAAGGTTTCGGGACACAATGTATTAAATATTGTTATGTAGAGAGAAACTAAAGGGGGAGCAGCATAAATATAATCATCAATCTACACACCTGTTGGCTCTGGAGGTGAAAGGCAGCAGGTCCAAACTAAATTCTATGACAGATTGGGGAAGCACTTAAACGAACCCAAGACCACAGTGGTCAGGCAGGGCAGTGAGGTTAAAGTGATTAAATCCAGTGATGGGTGGCGACCTTAAAGCACACAGCAAATGTCACGTCTTTGTTGAAGGCCTAATAGTGTTAAAGACATCTGTAAACATTGGGGGCGACTTGTCAGTACAAACCATAGGGTGTGAACAGGTGTGAACATCCAATTTAATGAGAATTTGTCATTTGAGAATCTCCAGAAGATCGTGTTACATTTCGCTGGGTCAACAAAATGGAGGAGGAGACTATGGGACTTGGCTGTCACAAGGAACTGGCAGTGGGCTGGAAGCAGGTGTGGCTTTGACCACAAGGCATGATGAGGAGAATGTCTCATTGTCTTTCAAAGCATGTGGATTCAGAGTGTTTACAGTAGTTGTGAATTTGCTTAGGACCGACCGGCTTACATCGATTAACGGAGAATTGATGGTTTACTTATCCAACCACCTTGCTAAACCTGTACTTTGAGTCCTTGTTTCCCCCCCTCGGGGACTACCAAAAAAAAAAAAAAAAGGTTACACAGCTTTAACCCTAACCCTGCAAGCAAAAAAATCAAACCCACCCAGACAAAGTCCGAGAGACACTGAGCGGGGGTCAAATTCCTCACTGGAGTCTGCAAACCACCCATTGTGTATTGTCTGATTAAGCAATTGCTGAACTGTTTTTTGGGAAACACTTTTGACATGGAAAAATACAAAGAGCAAAATAACAAAAGTCCTTTTTTTTCCCCCCCAAACTTTCTTGACAATTTCTTATTAAAATGAGATAATTTCTGTAATTGATTGATAAAGAACCTTCCCTCCTGTGGCAGAAAGATTATAACTCTTCTTTGTGAATTTGTGTTGTGTTTGTCTGTTAATCTCACTCTCACTGATATGTTACACCAGTCACAACTTAGCTTAACTCTGTATAGATTTGACATTCAACTTAATGTTACTTATTTAACTTTATTCTGCAATATTTATTCATTCACCTAAACTTCTATCCCAGGGGTCTGCGACTTTTATGACCAAAAGGGCGGTTTTTGTCACTTTATTTCCACCAAGTCAAATTTAACTGGAGCCGTAAAACACATTTGACCTTTAAAATGAGGCTAACACAGCTTTTAAAGTTTGATATATAGTTTTGATATATGATCCTAAATTGCGTCTCATGTTGTAGTTATGAAAATTTAATTACAATTTAGGATGGGAAACATTTCATTATATTTTCACTTGTTTTTTTTAACATGATTTTACAGTTTTCAATTCCATGTAAAGCTTTTGTTCTTAAAAAAAATCT
This sequence comes from Lipophrys pholis, assembly GCF_963383615.2. NCBI lineage: Eukaryota > Metazoa > Chordata > Actinopteri > Blenniiformes > Blenniidae > Lipophrys > Lipophrys pholis. Next base: position 13,696,557 of record NC_137639.1, on the reverse strand, counting down.
GTGTCTTCATAGGTTGTTTTTTTTGTTTTTTTAATTTAAAGCTATTTTATGAGTTTTTGTGGTTTTATCTGTTTTTTCCCATTTTAGTTGTGCCTTTTTTTATATATATACCTTTTTTTTTTTTTTTTTTTTTACCAGGAGTTGTAAGTCCTTTTGAAAAGAACTTTCAGGGTTCAGGGTTCAGGGTTCAGGGAGCTACTACACAAGGGGAAAAGAGCCACATGTGGCCCCAGAGCCTCTAGTTGGAGACCTCTGTTCTATCCTACTCATTCTGTGTGGAGCCATGTTACAAAAATCTCCTCCAGGGATTAAGTTTTTCTGATTCTGATTAAAAAAAACAAAAAACCAATGAATGATCTCAAGTTTCTCTGTTTATACTTATTGTATTAAAAACATACATACACGCGCTCTCAAAATGTATTCTCTCATTAAGCAATTGCTGAATTGTATTTGGAGAAACACCTCTGACGCGGTAAAATACAAATAGCAGATAAACTATCTTGAGAATCTCTTGATAAAATTAGACAATTTCTATCAACAAATTTAAGGATGAAGTAATTGATGATCTTCAAATACCTCCTGGGCGCACTCTTTGCTTCTCTGTTTATACCAATTATATCAAAAACACACACACCCGATGCTTTCCATTAATATGGTAAGTATTATGTTCTTGGATCCAAAACAAAAACAAAAAAATAAGCCCACAACGAGAGAAAAAGGTATACCAATTCCCTTCTTAATGATATATAAAAAACGTATAAAGCACAACTAACTCCTTTCCACAAGGCTAAACAAGCAAAAATAAGGTTATTTAGGTAGATATTTACCTGTAAACCTTGTAGGTTTTGGGACCAGCAGCAGACAAGACGCTAACGCTAATGTCTTTGCCTTGTAAATATAAAAAAACAAGTACTTTTGCGGCATATTTGACCAAATCCGCTGACAGAATATGTATTATTTTACTCTATAGACAAACTACAGCCACCTTATGATAATTTAAAGTGGAAGTTTACCTGAAATCCATGCGGAGACGAAGCTGGTCGGCGGACCTGCGGACGAGTGTCGGTGGCTCCGGGCAGCCGCTTAAGTAGCCAAAGCTGCGCATGCGCTTTTCTGCCTGCAGGAGCCGCCCTCTCGCTCTTCCACCTGCTGGCGAAAACATGCCACTGCACATCAACACTAGTTTTCTAACGTGGTCGCCCACCCCCACAAAAAAAATAAAAAAATAAAAAAATTACTTTTGCGTGGATGATATTGTTATACCTTCACAGACATATAAACACACAACAGAACTATTTGGGACTATGATGTGAGCCACTAAAAGACTAAGTTTTATGTAGCTGTAGTTTATGAATTCAGTAGAGGTTTATAACACTTCCAGTACCAGACACATCATCTCATACCACTAAATGTCACATAATACAACCAGTGCATTTAGTTTTTCTATCATCAATACAATTCGTTGATGTATTTATGTTTGGTTGAAATTTGTTAAAGAAATGAAAATATTTACTTATTAATTAAACCATTTTACGTTTTTCAGTGTATCATTTTGGGGCCAAAAACATGCATGTGGGGTTAATTGGTAGATCTAAATTTCCCACTGACTAGGGACCCCTACCGTCACTTGGACCAAGTCCAGTGCCCACAATTCTAAACAGGGTAAAGCGGGATAGATGATGGGATTTAAGCTTCTTGTTAAGCACTAATGTTTGACATATCACACCCTTCTTGTTTATTGCGTTTGCCATTGTGACTCATCGATGTCAAACAATTTTGACACTGTCTTGGCAGTCATAACAAAACCAGGATAATGGAAGAAAAATGTTGGTGCTGGTAATGAAAATGGCAGAATCAGAGTAATACAAGTTAGCAACTGAGTGCAGAACAAGTGCAACATGCATGTTGTAACGTAAGTGGTTTGAGTGCAGCTACACAGTGTAAATATGACTTTATCGTTATGCTTGCCGTCATGAAAGGATTCATCAAGTTTTAACAAATATTTACAGATCATTTTTACCCCTGATGTCTACAGTGCTAGCGATTTGTTGATATCAGTTCACCTGTTAAGAGGTTGATGGTCTAAAGTCCTCAGAATTTGACTGACATGATTGATTTCTTGATCTCTGTGAGGACTGAAAGAAAGGCTATCTTGATCAGCTGCAACTGTCTGATTGATTTTTTCCAAAGTCAGGTGGAGATAAGTCAACTCACAAATGTTTCCAATTTGGCTGGAACGTCATTATTTGAATTCTTGCAAAAATGATTATCTTGCATCTTTGTTGTTGTTTAGAGTCACATCAAAGTCCATGATGAGGTTTTTGGCAGAGCCGCTGCTTTCAAACATTTTCAAATGGAAGGCGACGACTAACTTTATTCCCACTATAGTGGTGTAATGTAAGAAAGCTTTCTGTTAAGGCTCAGTGTCATCCCATAGTGGATTACTGGAGAAGCTTCTTACCGTCCCAGTCAGAACTGCTTTGGCTATTGATTGTTGATCACTAAACTTCTCCGTGCAACGTGTGACACTATTGATCGCAGCAAAGCATGTTTTGCTGAGACTTTAACTTGTTCGATAGATTAAAGGAATGGCAAAAGTCTTATTTTGCAGCCTTATGACCCCAACAGGATGAAGAAGTTCAATGAGAGTGAGAAGAGGTTTTTTTTTTTTTAAATCATAAAACAGATTCCACTTTATTTAAATTAACAGTGGCAATTCACTGTAAACTGTACCATTTTTAGCTGTTGAGTTCCACAAGGTTGTGAGATGGGACATTTATTTAATGTTTTTTTCACTTTTTACATGCTTCATTCAGCCCCAGCTAATTCAGCTAAGTGGCTATTCCAATGCTGCAGGATGCAGCGTTGATAGCCGAGTCTTGTGAGTGAAATTCTATTACCATTTAATCCAAAAACGGGCATTAAAACATTGACAACTTGAATATGAAGATAATCACTGTGGCAATGGGGATTAGAGGCGGCTCTTTTTAAAAAGAAAATGAATGTCATTATAAAAATTGTATCGATGGGAATTTGGTCAAATAGTACTTTTTGCACAGAAACAAAGGGGAAACTCTTGACTTGGCGTTCTCGCCACTAAACACTGGACAAAACTATCAACGCAAGACTTTTGTTTTCGCGCCTGTTTTTTATGCGCTGAACTCAAAGCTCTGAGACTTTTTCGATGGACACAAAAAGGCCTATTTGTCTCAAAAATCGTTCACAAATGTGTCCAAATCAGTGTTGTTGAGCGCTTCTCCTTTGCCGAGACAATTCATCCACCTCACAGATGTGACATGTCAAGATGCTGGTTTAGACAGCAGGATTATTGCACAATGTGCCTGAGGCTGGAATGTCCGCCAGAATTAAATGTTAAATTTCTCCACCACAAACTGACTCCAAAGGCATTTCAGAGAATTTGGCAGTACATCTAACCGGCCTCACAACTGCAAACCGCGTGTAGCCGCACCAGCCCGGGACCTCCACATCCAGTATCTTCATCTCCACGATCATCTGAGACCAGCCAGTAGGACAGTTGATGCAACATTCAGTTGGTGTAACCCAAGATTTTCTGCCCACCCGGAGAGCTACTGGGACAATTGATTTGCATACCAGAGAATTTCTGCATAAACGGTCAGAAACGGCTCCGGGAAGCTTGTTTGCCTGCTCGTCGTCCTTATCGGATCTCCAACCAGCTTGAGTGGACAAGCGCTCACATTCGATTACTCTGGCACTTCCACCGTCCAATTTTCAAGCCAAAGACTCTCCAGCTCTATGTCAAACATCCAGTTTTTCAGGTAAAGCGGCGAGTCTACTGGCGACGCTTCCATCCCAAGAATCCTCGGCAGACAAAGCAGGTCATTGTACAGGGTAGATGGTAGTGATTGTAGGACAACTCGGACAACACCCTCAGTGGACAACATGTCCATGGATGAGATTTCAGAATTTTGTTTGAGAAATTAAATCCTGTACAATGTACTTTTACATATTATTTCTAATTGATATTTTAGATATTATACATATATCTAGTATACATCCATATATATTTAGTATAGTGTCATATGCCTTTGTTTCTCTTTGTTTACCATTCTCTTAATGATAAATAAATTGAACAAGTGCATGTAAATACATTTTTAGGAATTGCTTGATGAAAAGCTCGATTTGAAGCCGCATATGAATATCTTGACGTCAGAATTAGCCCAAAATATTGGCATAATGTGTCAAATCCAATCAGGGTTAGATCAAAATTCACTCAACTTACGACAAAACTCTCTCATTCTTCCATATCTGAGTTATGGTGTGGAAATATGGGGAAATATTGTCGACCTGATTACACTAGCTGTGATGTATAAAGTGCATAATTATAATCTTCCACCTCATATGCAAATGTTATTCGAACAGAGAGAGTCGATATAGCCTCGGGGGTACTGTTTTTTTTTTGTGTCAACGATACTTAATAATCCTTCCAAATGTGTCCAAAATACTTTGAAATCCAATCCTTCAAATCAATAATGCTGAAAAAATTAGTCGTGGACGAGTTGTCCGGAATCGCGTGGACGATTTGTCCGGGGTTGCAGTTTTGTGGACGAGTTGTACGTGTACCCTCCAGAATTAGGATTATTCATTCAAAAACTGTCTCACAAACACACACACACACACACACACACACACACACACACACACACACACACACACACACACACGCTCACTCACACAAAGTGTTGCGCACCCCAAATCTGCGTAGCCTCGAGTGGTTGTACCAGAAATATGTCTGTTTACTTTGTAACTCCCTGGCTGCTGTTGCCACAACCTTGACTCTTCTTGGGTCAACCTTCTTCATTAGTTAAGCTGAGAGGGTCATGAACAACCTCCCATCTATTAAAAAACCCCTCGTCCCACATTAACTCCCCCACTTGCCACAAACGGTCAGCCCCATACTTTACATGAATTGTATTTGGTTAGCACTCCATTATTCTAGCAGAAGTAAAACTAGAGGAACGAGAATGTCCAGAACTAGAATGGGGTGGGGGTGGGTGGTGGTGGTGGTGGGGAGTTTACGGTGGGGGATGGGGGTGGGAGGGGGGGGGGGGGGGGGGGGGGGGGGGGTTACTGGGACTGGGGTCAAAGATTTCAGGTTCATTCTCATAATTCTAATTCGTGCAGTTAACACCTTCTCTTCTGGATTAGGATCTAAACTTTCCTTTGTGGTTAGGGTTCACACACTGCTCAATTCCTTACCTATACAGATGTAGGTTTTGGCGGCGGCGGCTGACCTTTTCAGGTTCACACATCTTCTCAAAGTCATACCCAGTGCAACAGATGGTCATCTTTTTTTTTTTTTTTTAAAGCAATAAAGACAAATATTCATGAAAATGACAGAGGCAGATGGCAGAGCAATTTAAGATGCATAAAAAATACATACACATAATAAACAAGGCAGACAACCAAAACAAAATTACATGTGACATGGTGGCAAGAAGTGGTGAAAGTGGAGGTCAGCGGTTACTCATTTATAACCATGAAAGCAGAGTGTCAAAGGGCAGACAAGACACAACGAAATGAGTAATCAATGAGAAAACAGGCAGCGCTGCTGTGTTGTGTTAACCATTTCAACCTCATTTCCTTCAGAGATGTAGTAGAACTGTGGAGGTCCTATTGATAATAAATGTAATCCAGTAGAGGATATGAATTTAAATCACATAAATGATCAGGATCAAAAAAGTCCTGGGTTGCAGATGTATTGATTCTTAGTTTACCCCATGAGAAGCTGTTTGAAGAGGTGAAACATACGTAAGCATTCCATATACATGCACAGCATGTATATAGTTGGAAGCCGCACGTAAATATCCGTAAGGCAGAATTAGCAAAAAACAAAGGCATGATGTGTAAAATCAGATCAGTACTCGGTCATAATTCACTTTACTTATTACACAACTCTCTATACTTCCATACCTGAGCTATGGTGTGGAAATATGGGAAAATAATTAAAGAACAAATATTTACCAGATTATTTAGAAGGCTATTAGAATAATAACCAGAGCTGACTTTCATACGCCAACAAATCCTATTTATGTCAGGTTAAAGACTTTAAAAATGCACAATATTGTCGACCTTATTACACTAGCAGTAATGTATAAAGCGCGTAGATATAATCTTCCACCTTATGTCTAAAAGATGTTCAAACACAGAGAGAGTCGATACAGCCTGAGGGGTACTGGGATTTGTGTTAGAAATAAGGCAAGATCGAATTAAAAAAAAAGTAGATGCGTTTCTGTAAAAGGTGTTAGTTTATGGAATAACCTAGATGATAATTTTTAAAAATCGACCATGCTTAACACATTTAAAAAGTGGTTTAATCTCACTATTTTTGAAAAATATCAAACTCAGGAATCACAAAATTACAATCCACTGTGTTCCCTTAAAGGACAGTTGAAATTTGTTTTTGTTTTGTTTTTGAAATTTTCTTGCTTTTATTGTAGAAGCTTTACTTGTATTATGTACAGGGTTATGCAAAATAAGTTTAACTTCAAGTCTAAACCCTTCAGTCACAAATTATTAGAAGGATGTTTTCACTTGAACAAAATAGGTTGACAGAAATTGTTTGTTTTGTTTTCTTTTTCTGTTTTGTTGCATCATGTTTTTGGTTGACTGAATAAACTACTACTACTACTACTACTACTACTACTACTACTACTACTACTACACAGGAGACTGTCACTGGGGCCAATACTTGGCTCCTGGTGCAATAAGGGCAGGAAGACAATATACAGCGGGCACAGGAACACCAAAGGACCCATGCTCACATACCTTAAATGCACCTCTGTGAAGTTTTTACTTGGATCAAGTACCATTAATTCAGGGATCTCTCTTGCGGCCCCTGGTGTCACCAGGAATCATCCTCTTGCAGTGAGCTCAGGATGTGGAATTGTGGTCTCTGGCTCCATCTACCGGCAATATGTTGATCTGTTCGTTTTCCCCCTTGTTTTCAAAGTATATTTATAAAAACATTCTAGTTTTGAAAGTAGGCGTCCAATCTGGTCATTTCATTCTAAACTGAAAGGTGATAAATCAGTTGTGCTCATATATAATTTATTTTTTTATTTTTTATAAAAAACTTCATTAGAATTTGATTCGTGTATTTTTGTTTTGAAAGTTTTGTTTACTAATTTAAATCAGTTTTGAACAAAATGAGGACTTAGCTCACTTACACACTTTAATATGGAGTTTTCTCTAATGTCTCCAGAGGGCAAGACTGTTGTTGACTGAGCTATAGGTTTAATGGAATCAAAATAAATGTTGGGGAGTGAAATCATTGATGCTTTCTGTTCAGGTGTATTGTGCAGTTAAAGCAATTGTTGTTGGTTTTATGTGATTATAGAAAAACGCTAAACAAACATACAAATAAAACAAAAAAAAAAAAAGCAGACACAACAAAACCCAACTGCATGTAGATGTTGTTTGGAAAAGCAACTGTGACATTATTTATCAATACTTAGAATAATACTTAAAAAAAAGAAGAAGTGAACTATGTTTGTGAACATTTCTATTATTGGGAAGTGGCTCCAATGTCTCAGATGTAATGATGCAGTCATTATAAAAATTGGACGCTATGGACGTTAAGCAACATAACCTAGTAAAAAGGGTTCATTGAGGACAACAAAAAAACAGCAAATAATTAAACCTGACAGATGTCTGCTTGTAAACATCCATTGTATGCCCCTTATCCATTTCAGGGTCCTGGGCGGGTAATCCAATCCCAACTCGGAGCAGGTGACAATCTGGACAGATCATCAGTTTCTCACTATGTAAATATAGAGATTTACATTCACACCTGCAGGCTACTTAGGGTCAACAAACCTCACATGGACTTTCACATGGTCTGAAGACATCTCCAGACTGCAGAAGGGAGAAAAAAAACTGGAGCACCTGAAGAAAACACGACCCAGAAACAACAAACAGAAGGAAGACCCAGCCTGCGTTTAACATTTATTTCTATGAGGTGAGAATGCTACCCACTACCCCAGTTAGTGGTTCCCGCTATTTTGATCATTGTGAAGGTTGTATAAGTGTCATTTTCAGGGCTGGTCACTAATTTGATTTACGTGCATGTATTTCATATATTTCAACTTGAAATTATTTTCAAGTATTTTTAAACGATACCTAGTTCAAATGTGCTTACAATGACATTGTACCAATATTTGATAACCTTTGGAACTTGGGTGTAACAAAGCATAGCGACATAGTCAGCCAGTAATGGAGTGATGCTTATGAAATCAATAGACGTAAATGTTTCTTCTTCACATATAGAAATACGGCTTTGGCCAATCAAGCCTGGCTAATTTTCCCCCTATCTTTGTCCTTGTTAGACAGGTAAGGCAAACAATATTATGTGATTGAGAGCCATACAACAGACACAACGACATAATGACATATAACACATATACCACACCAATCCAAACACCTTCCAACAGCCATTGTGCAACCAAACCAAATGAATCTGAGCAGGATTTTCCAGATATCAACATAACTGAATATCAAACAAACAAATACATACATAAGCAAGAGAGCATCAACAGATACAGAAGTAAAACATTTTGACATTAGAAGAATGACGGCACCCCATCCCAGACCCTCCAGTTGCGCCACGACAGAGCAAGTGCACCCCCCACCTTCTCTGCACTCATCCCGGCCTGAGGCAAGACCATAGCGGGCTGTGCTGCCCTGACCGCCCCTACCCCCCACCCCAGGCACCACCTCCCAAAGCCCTATTGTTGAATAAGATCCAGTGAGATAAAGTAGGGCATTTGAGGGACCACCTGGATCAGCTGGACCACCTGCGCTGCCTAACGCTTCCCCTGGACGGCTCAAGCCTAACTATTTTCCTATTTAACCTGGCTAAGACTGATTTATTACTATGAAATTACCATTGTGTTGAGTGAGATAGATAGAGCATTCATATGTAGTCTGTCTTTCCCAGTACGGTAAAATGAACCATTCCCTCTTCTCAGGTACAAAAACACCACATGGAAAAGAACAATTGACAACTTTCAGCAACGATAATTGATAAAGTGAACCTGTCAATGAATATCTAATACTCATATTTACAAAATCAATTTATAAAAATCCAGGCAAAATGCTTGCAGAAAACAAACAAACAATAAATAGAGACAGACGACCACCCACACCCGCATTCAAAGCGACGGGCAGCTTTTAGTGTCACCATTTACCCTTGAATGCATGTTTTGTACAGTGGGATAAAAGGGATTTGCACGAAAAACATGCAATCTCCAAATTAAAGAGCTTCCAAGCGCCGACTCTAACTGAGGGCTTAAATGTTAAACCAAATTATTACCTAATTTCGAATGAAGGAGTTTTATTTTTTTAGTATTTGTACAAAATAATGCCAATCTTATGACAACAAATTGTCTAAATACTATTTTAAAACCAGCTTGTCTTTTTAAATGACTGTTGAATTAGTATTGCAGTGAAACGGATAGGGTGTACATGTAGGGATTAATGAAAATGAATTTAATAGTAATTTGGGATATGGATAAATGATTAATAAATAGGTTCAGCTTCTTTCCACTCCTTTCAGACATAATTAGTATTTGTGTGCATATGTGGTATGAGTTTATATAGGTGATTTAGTTTTTGACACAAAACTGATGGGCAAGGAGAGTCATTTATCAGAGAAACAGCCAAGAGGCTCACTGGAGGAGGTCCAGATGTCCACAGCTCAGGTGGGACAATCTGTCCACAGGACTACTGTCAGTCGTGCGCTCCACAAATCGAGCCTTTATTGAAGAGTGGCCGGAAGAAGGCCATTGTTGGAAAATGTTTTTTAAAAAAAGCCAGAAGAGGTCCTATTGGAGGTTTGCCCCACGTCGGAGACAAAGCAAAACAAGTAGAGGAAGGTGCTTGAAGACGAACACTGAACTTTTTGTATTCAATGCAAAATGCTATGTGTGGCAGAAAACTTGGCACACATCACCTTGAATACCATCTCCACTGTGAAATATAGTGGTGGCAGCATCATGTTGGGGGGTTGCTTTTCTTCAGGAGGGACAGGAAGGAGCCAAATAAAGGGACAACTTGGAGGAAACCCTGTTAGAGTCTGCAAAACACTTGAGACTGGGGGGGGAGGTTCACCTTCCAGAAAGACAATGACACTACAGCCAGAGCAGCAGTGGAAAGGTTTTGATCAAGTCAAGCCTATTATTTGTCACATACACTTAAAAAATTGTATAATATGCTGTGAAATGTTTTCAGTACTTGTTCCACACTGTAAGGACAATTTAGTAGAAGAATATGACAGGACCACATCAGGTCCCGTGTGATGTTGATGTTGAAGCGCCCCTCTCTCTGCACTGCTGTCCCGCTGATCCGGAGTGGGTGGTACGCCCTCTGCTGCTTCTTTCTGTAGCCCCACAATCAGCTGATTGGTCTTGAGGCTATTGTTTCTGCACCAGTCCTCCAGGTGGGTGATCTCCATCAGGTACTTCTTTTTGTTGTTGGAAATCAAAGCTTATTCATGTATTACAATGGAAAGGTCAAAGTTCAGACCTTGAAAATCTCTGGCATTACTTGAAAATTGCTGTTCACACGCTCTCCATCCAATCTGACTGAGTTAGAGCTGTTTTACAAAGAAGAATGGACAAAACTTTCAGTCTTTCGGCGCAGCTGTGACTGCACCTACGGCTCATCGAAGTATTGTCTCAGGGGATATGACTACTTTTGGTCGCCACCCGCTTTAGTTTTTAGTTGTAAAAGATTTGAAAAGCATGTATTAATTTCCTCTCACTTCACAGTTGTGCTGCATATTGTGTTGATCTGTCGGAGAAAAAAATCCCAGTGAAATACAATTAGATTTGTGTTTGTGATGTGACAAAATGTGAAAGTTGAACGGTTATGAAAACTTTTGCAAATCCACTGTATAGTTCTGTGTTTAACAAAGTTTGTATTCTTTTTCCTCATGAAAAACAAAACAAATCATGTCTTGAATTGGGCTCAGAAATCACCTGTCAGCCTGGCACCGCTTGAACTCATTCTGCAGAGCTGGAGGGACCTTCATTACCGTCAGCAGGATGCCGCTGCGGAAGTAAGTCCTGAGTGCTCGGTGCGTCATTTAGTCCAAGGTCATGACGCTGTTCCTCCTTCTACACGGAGAGAGAGGGTGAAGGGAGAGCTGAGGTCTCGCATTTTCTTGACAGTTCCAATTCATTTGCAGAAAATTAAGGGACAATGAATTTAAGCAGTAACATTGCAGTTGACTTTAAAAAAGTGGGTAATCCGTCAAAAAATATAAAGGAGAGATACATTAAAAGTTGATATATTAATATGACAGATTAGTTTTTGAAGTCGAGAGACAAAAAATTGGTAGACAATAAGTAAAACGTGACAGTTAATAACAGTTTTAGTGCATCTTGGCTGCAAGTGTTGGACATTCAGACAGCCGGTTGACAATAAATACATCATCCACGCGATGTCACCCTGACTCTGTTATGGAGCCGGAGCGCAGAGCGGCGACAGAAATTCAAACTAAAACCTAAAGGTTTCTTATGCAGTTTCCGATCAATTATCATCATTATTATTATATGAACAGCTACAGTCATTACATATCCTTCCCAGCAATAACCCAAATAATATCATCAGCTCATATTATTTCTTTGAACCTGAGGCCTGTGTAACGGAATTCCATGAGAGTGCATTACGCGTGTGACACGCACACACACACACGCGCACACACACACACACACACACACACACACACACACACACACACACACACACACACACACACACACACACACACATTAAATTGATAAACCGTGCACGCGGCGTGCATCAGTTTGATCTGGAGCGTCGAGTCGGTCCGCAGGAGATTGACAGAGAAGTAGAACAAGTGTTTTGGGTAAACCCGCCACTTCGATGAGCAACAAACGGGATAGCGGCCCGGTACGCATATCTCCCATCGGACTATGCCTTCCAAACCGCGGGAGGAGAGCAAACGGGAGACGGGACAGTACAGCGGGGAGGCGCGGGACAGCGCAGCGGAAACCGCGGACGGGCAGAGCGCGGCAGGCGGACGGATCGTGTGCGCTCTGGAAGGGGAGATGACAAACCGCAACCTGCACGGCGACTCCAAAGTGGACTGCGTGAACTGCGATGGCCCGATCAGGCGAAACTGCGGGGACGCGGCAGAAGTGTCCGTGCCCCTGTCACTCACCGGGAAACGGGTCGCTCACATGGAAGGAGACGACCTCTACAGACTGCGAGACCGAAAGCTTCTAATCGAGGACAGAAGACGACTTTGCACCTTGGCTTTGGGCACTGCCCTGCTCGGGATCCTGCTCATGATCATCCACGCCGAAATATGTCCCTTTGTGTATGAGCCGGTAGGTACAAAATCACCACATTATTCTCTCTGGAAACAAAACATACTGGAAACCACTACCATATGACACTTTGCTTCTTCTACATGAACAATTCTAGTCAAAATTTGAGCACATAAGACATTTGCACTTGACACAAGTTAAATGACTTTTCTCTACCTGGATTTTATTTTAGAAAGACTCGTGTCATAAACAGTATTTATCCCTGAACGCATCATCAGTTAACATAACCAACACAATGACTGCAGTACTTTCAACATCTTGCTTTGAATGAACAACTGTTTCTACCATGAAGCAGCATCTCAACTCATCTTCACTGCTTATGGAGGAGTTACATGTGCTCCTCGAAATAAAAGTTTTGTTTGGTCTTTATCAACAAACAGGAACTAATCCATACCCTATCTTATTAGTGTATTTTGTTTTATTGAATTTGATGTAATTGGTGGAGAAAAAAAACACAATTGCCTATATTTGTCATAGCAACAGAGTTGATTAGAAGTCAACACAAACTCCATGCAGCGGAATCTGCACCTGGGCTTTGACTCTCTGACCAACTGATTAGTTTGTCCATTTCGTGTTTGGTTGCACAGCCTCATGACTTTAACATGCAGATCTCAGAGGATAACAATGCCAGGCCACACAATCAACAAATTATTAACTCCCCCTGACTTCCACATGTGGAAAAAAGTTCTCATGCATACCTAAAAACATCAGACCTCCTCAAATGTTGTGAAGCCAGTGATTGATAACCGTGTTTGAAATCTTCACATTTCTGATTCACATTGGTTATGCTTCTTTGACAAACCAGTGGAAATACTACCTGACCTTGAATATGCATGAGGGTTAGACTTGGAGAGAAATGAGCCACTTCGTGGCTTAAATATGCATTACTGTTGCACTTCACTAATATGAACCAAGAACAGGTGTTGTCCAACTATTCCTAACAACAGGCATCAGCTTTGGAAATCATGGAAATGCTGATGCACTGGAAAAGTCCTCTGCTGCAGTTAAAGCATATTATTTTGGAGAAGCTGCACTGCTGATTTAACCATAGGTTATGTAACCGTCGCCAGCATTCAGCGCTTTCCCTTCATGCACTGTCCACATCACGAGTGTAAGATGTGACAAGTGGACAGACATGACATTTAGTCACATAGGTGCTACACAGAGTTGTTTTCTGAATGAATTTTTAAAAGCTATTTGTAAATATGCTATCATATGTTTTGGAGCTCGCCTATTATTTATAATTCCAGCGGACAAAGTTATATTCAAGCATAGTTTTTCATGGTTATGCAAGAAAACAAGGCTATTTATGGAACATTTTTCCACGTTTCACCTCTTCCCCTACAGTGAGATTGTTAACAGTCCTTGAGGCTATCTTTCCACATCATTTAGTGTATAATTACAGTGTTTGCATGGCCAGTCTAAAAGTCTCTTGATTTTGGCGGTGATTGTTCCTGCTACATCCACTTTGACCCACATGTGACCTCATGTCATCTATCCTGCAGCACTTTGACAACTTTGACAACACTGGATTGACTTTTCAATCCCACACAGCGTGCAAACATTGAGAGTGAACAGCCAAGCGTGATCCTTCCTGGTAAGTCAGATCATTGGATGAGGTGGACTGACTGTGTCGTTCCAAGACTGCAGGTCTGACGTCCAAGAAGAAGAGTTAACGATTTTGTTGTGAAAAACTCAATTCAACTGGAGAGTTCTTCCCCAATAGATTTATTTCTTTATTTCAAGAAATCCAACCCTTTGCAGCATAAACTTTACTTAATATGATGTCACCATTATGCAACGTCACAACTGACTGAATCACAGGAAACAAACAATATTGAATGTCATGTCAGACATAATTAGCTGTTAAACACCTCATTCAAACGGTCCACTCATAATACTATAAGTTATATTTTGAAAACAGGACTGTGCAGAGACCTTTGGAAGGGCAGGTTCACAAAGTTAATAAGGAAAACCTGAAACAAGATTTTAGTTTTCTAATGCAAAGAATTGTTCTTGACGGGAAACGTTGGACCATGACAAAACAGATGTTAGACTGCACTTATCAACTCCAGATATGTCATCTGACAATACACCTACAAGTCTTTGGGATTTCCTTCAAGGATTCCTGAACTATACTGCACGGTAATATAATGGTCAACTATTGTTCCTCACAGCAAGAGTATCCGATGTTCGCGTTGGGTATAGTGGGCCTTTGTGTGTGGAGTTTGCATGTTCCGCCCTGTGTTTTTTTTATGGGTTTTTATCTGGGTACTCTGGTGTCTCGCCACAGCTCGAATACATGAGGTGAGATCATATTTGTGTAGTGCTGCTCGTAGATGCAGTGGCTCTCATTCTCTCGTAATTTAGTATCACGCCGACAATAATTAGGATACTTTATGTTCTTTTATTCAATACGTGTTGTTCTTGCGTTATATATACTGCAGTGATGTCAGGTAATGTTCATGAGTTCAACTCAAACAGAACAAGCACACACACCCTCACACTCACTCAAATTCAGTTCGCCCTTCTCGCTTGTGCACATTTGGGCGTGTTGTTCAGTTTTTTATCATTTTAAAATTTCGAGTACAGCCGTGGCTGATAGAGAACACTCACGCATGCCTGTACACAAAGAAAGCTGTCATGACGAAACATACCTGGTAATTTTTGTTTTGAAATGCTTAATTCTGACCAAAGGGGATATTCTTATGATGGTGTATATCACTATTTCTGAGTCTTAACAATTAATTCCTTGTGTTTGAGACTATTTAGCTCAAACAATGTATTCTCTGTCTGTCTCGCTGTGTAACAGCTCCACCATTTAATAACTGAAAGATGCAACTAGTTTGTATCACATTTTGAAAGCGTCACATCAAGCAGGTGTGAGGTGTTGACTGAATATTCAAAAATATTTCAACTGTGCCTGGACTTCCCCGTCTTTTGCAAGCTGACTCCCCCCGCCCCCTTTATTCAACAGAGAATGGACAATGAAATATAATAAAGATTGTAAAGCTATATGCATGCATTATTACGTTTATCAAACCAGGCCACCTTCATTTGCATTAGATTTGGTATTTCATGTTTTCATTTATTTACTTTGCCTTGGGTGGCCTGCTCTATTGACAGTGGCTCAATGTTTGTATAAGAAGAGACTACGAGAGGCTGTTCGCGTTACAGTTTACCCACATTCGGTTCACCAGGCTGGAAAGAACTGTTTCCAGCAAGAAAATGTTACAAAAACAATGTTCAGAAACTCGGCAAGAAACATGTTGTTGAGCTCTCTGTTATGGTGTGTGGTGAAATGCTGAGCCTTTGCGGGGTCTCCTAACTGGCCCTGGATAAAACGCAGGCCTGATGTGGATGCTAACTGTGGAAAACAAGGTAATGTGCCAGCGAACGTCACACTATGCCACCTACATGGTCAAGTTTGAAAGTTCATAATGCATGTTTTTGACTTTAAACCACATCAGCATCACTTCCTGTTAAATTATCCACACTCTTGAATTTGCATCAGGATGCAAGATGTTGATAAAACAATCACAGTTTTTTTTCATTGTACGTCACGACTGTACATTTTTTGCATTGGTCTAATTCAGACCCAATCCACAAACTGAAAGAAATTCATTAACATTGTTTTAATTTATGCTTTATGACTGAAAATGTTATCATGGACAAAAGACGTACAAATCCTTTGAGGTAGGAGTGCACTGGTTGCCACTGAGGAAATAAGACCCCAAAAATAGAAGTAGATGCAAACTTATTATGTCCAATGTAATGAATCAGATCCACAACATGTTGCAGTGGTGAGCAATCACAACCTCGCAGTGAGAATATCCCTGATTCGAGAGTCGACTCGGGGGGCTTTTCAACGTGGCGTTTGCATGTTTTGCATGTGTGGGTTTTTCCCGGGTACGCTTGTTTCCTTAACCAATCCAAAACCATTCGTTTGAAGTTTTTGTGTGATTGTCCGTCTACTTGTGTGGGTCACAGGGCCAACACAGGGAGTTGTGATCGTCGTTGGCAGTTACATGCGTTAGAACACTGTGCCACCAGATGCTTCTTAGTTAGTATTGATTGTGAGTTTTCAAAGTCTCCATAGGTCCCACATTTGTCTGCACACAACTCCTCTCCCTAGGATTACTCATGTGATAGTGTTTCATCAGTTCTGTATTGTCAGTAGTATTTCTCAACAGATATTCCCTGGTTCAGTAGCGTGGAACGCAGACCCGGGTAACATCTGAGCCATTATGACTCTTATTTTTTTCATAATCACCCAGGCCCGGGGTAGGCTCTCATAAAATAAGGAGCTTCGTCTAAGGACCCAGACTAGGTGAGCTACAGCAACCACCACTGGTTGCCTCTCTGCCAGGGAAGGGAAACTGAGGCTACGCTTTATGAGAAAATAGAAGATTGGAAAAACTTCAACCAGCCTGACGAGTCTCAATTTCTGCCTTTACATTCACATGCTAGAGTGAGAATTTCCACAGTAAACAACATGGAAGCATAGATTTAGGCTGCTGGTGGTGATGTAATGGTGTGGTGGATATTTTCCTTTTGAAAGTTGACCCTTTTAATATAAATCGATAGTTATATGACAATATATATGAATTATATGAATATGACATTTCCATCCTGGTTACAGTTGATGGACCTGTTCACCTTTTATGACCACAGTGTACTTGTCTTATGATGAACAACACATCAAACGGATATTGAACATGAGAAAAAACTATGTAATGAAAACACAAATACCTGAAAAGAAGGAATTAACCTAGTAAATAATAATTAAATTGTTTCAGCATTACAAACTAAAGTCAAGCAAAGTTTTCAGCCGGTCAGTCTGAACTTACAGTACCAGTGACAGTACAGGGGTCACATTGACGAAGAAGCTCTCTACACATGCTGAATCCATGGTTAAGTAAAGAGTTGGCAGAAAAATATAGAAGTTGTTCCAGTTTGTTTGAAATTGACAAAACATTTTTCCATTGTGGGCTAAAGCTTTAACAATGTTATATGAGTATTTCATCAAGTTTACCAAGTATTTTACAAGATCCTACCTCCGAACACGCCAGCTTTGTTGCAAATGAAACAATTTCTCTACTTTTTTCCTGTATGTTGGCCAACAGTGATCTTATATCAGCCAGGAACTTTTCATTCGTATGATTTCCTTCAATCTAGATACAAACACAATAAACACCACCGTCGTTGTATATGTTCTAACCCTTTCTACTAATGGTATCATCGAAACATGCAATTGATAAGCTCGTTCATAAAACACAACAATGGAAATAGGAGCAGCTGTTCCAGAAAACCACCTTTTTATCCAAGATCTATTTTGGTTATGTTTTTTTTTATTTTCTTCTTTCACAGGGAACTCACATCGCCTTGATCGTCAACTGTTCCATCAGCCTGTCCACTGGGTGTCTCCTGATCCTCATTATAGCTTTCCATTATAAAGACATCCGGGTGAGTTGGCTTTCCACTTTTGACGCTATTATTATGTTATTAAGTTTTTTTATGTTAAGAGTTTTCATGCGAGTGTATGTTCATTGTTGATCTCCAGGTTTCTACAGCCTTGTGTTTTGTGCATCACTTTTATTTACACCAGAAGTGTTTGTCATAAAATAGATCAGTTTGGACTTGGCTTTTTTAGAAAAATTTGATAGTGATTGTTGTAGAAGGAGCATTTAGTCCACTGTTGGTTTAACACGGATTGTCCTTGTTTTATCTGCCACGTGTGTAAAAAAAAAACATAAAACCAGCGCAACAAATGTCAGCCCACACAGGCATGTAGAATATTGCAGCTGTGATGTTTTTCCAGTTCTCATGCATCGCTGCTTTTGTGTGTGAATTTAATATACATGGAGGGATTTGGTTGAGATTAACCAGAGTAAACATTTTGTCCAGCAGCCATCAGGATTGTGGAGTAAAAAAACGGAGTGCAAAGTTTTTCTGCACAGTTGGCTTTTCACTGTGTTGGTTCTGTTAGTGAGTGCCTGTTCACCTCTTGTAATTTTCTGTTGTTTGCGCGCGCGCGCGTGTGTGTGTGTGTGTGTGTGTGTGTGTGTGTGTGTGTGTGTGTGTGTGAGATACCAGAGGAGGTCCACTCCAAGTGCTTGGAGGAGATAACGAGGAGAAGGTTGAGGGCGCAGATGCAGTGTTGTTTTTTGGATCTTATTACTTGTCTATGTTAAAAATGTCAGGATGTCTCAATGAGTGAACTGAGAAAACAGTTTGAATGAAAAAAGGGGGAAAAATAAATTTGAAGCCCTTTTTTGATTACACTCACTACTCGAGTCAAACAGAGCAGAAAGTAGATCAAATAAACAAACAAACCAAAAAATAGATTGATAATATGAACATATTTGTACCTCCTGCTTTGTGAAAGCGTCCCTTCTTTGTTTTTCAACAACACTTTTGTTCAGTGGAACCACACGACAATAGAGAAGGAGTGTAAAATGTAAAATATTTCAGACAAATGAGCAGTGAATGCTGTGTGTGTGTTGTTTTTTTTATTTAAACACAAAGCTTTACAAGTTCATGTTTTATTAAAAAGAATTATGGAATACATGTCATGATGTAGACAAGGTGTGTCAAAGGGCAACATACGTTCCAATTTCATCTTGAGCGGGCCAGACTGGCAAAATGATGCCATATTATGTTTTGTTTTGTTGTGGTGCAGAGTGTACGCCATGGACATATCTATATTTTCACAAAACCAAACCATTACTTATTTATTTTTTCACTTTTGTTTTAGATTGGATATAAACAAATCATTTGGAGATGGAACATAAAATCAGACCTGTTTCAATTTATAATCAACCTAATTGAAATCCGTTTACCTATACTTCTACATATATACCACACAACTGTATCAGTAAAGTTCAACCTAAATCCAAAGCCAGAGACAATAATTGAATCTGATACCACAGACATTCACTGAGTTCTGACTTTTTTTAAATAGTCCAATAGAGCAGTCGAGCGTAGTTAGAAAACTAAAACAGGTGTTGGCAAAACCAAACAATAATTAATAGAAATTAATACAATCTCAACATTAAGAAAGTTTACAGAAACCTTCTGATGCAACATACAGTGAAAAGTCCAAAACAACTGTTGCATAATGGATGTTTTTACAAACTCAACCTGACAACCTGGCTCTGAGCAACGAGGTAGCGATCTCTATTGTCCACTATGAGGCCAGGCTGTAGCCTCTTGTGTGCCGGTCTTGGCCCACAGGCCTTATGTTTGACACCCCTGGTGTAGACAAAATAAAATATGAGCCAACATACATTTTAGCACTGAGTCGCTGTAAGCACAAAAACGTGATACCGTGGAGCTGAACGTGCAACAGAAAATTGATCTCGATTTGGAAGGCGATATCGAGAATAACTTTGAATAAAGTAAGCAAACAAAATTCATGGTGAACCAGGTGAGAAAATGCATCTCGCCTCATTAAACAAAACATTTTTTAATGTGGCAAAACAAATTGTGTTGTACAGTATATTTTAATAAATTAACAATCTGGGAGATGCACACAATATTCTTTATTCATGAGCACATGCCTATGTACATAATGAGGTTTTGTCCATTTATACACACGCAAAGTAGATTTAGTTGTGCACAATTCAAACAACTTCACTATTTAGTGTGAGCTTATCGACAACTGAAATAACTTTCAGTGTCAATGTTTGAGAAGGATGATTCTGCTTTACTTTACATTTTAAACTAACATGTATTTGATATTTGGCTTGGTCTGCCGGCGAAGGAGGTTTAATCACAATTCAAGTGAGGTAAAACTGATAAAATCCTCACTAAGCAGATGTGGGGATGTGTGATGCACTCATTTTATGTTCCATTATTTTTCTGCAGACTTATCAAAATATGTATGTAACAACAACCATGATAGTCAAAGCACGTCAAAATGAAAATAGAAATGGCCACTGAGAGAATATCAGATGTTTTCTATGGTTATCTGACATTGAGCTGTTCGTGTATTTCCACTGTTATTAATCCTATGTTGCTCCGTCTTTCAGCTGTTCATCATTGACCACAACCAGGTGGACTGGCGTATCGCCATGACCAGCCACAGGATTCTTGTGATCACTCTGGAGTTGTTGGTCTGCGTCATCCACCCTGTGGGGTCATACTTGGAGACGGGTCTCCACGTCAACTCGTCCTCCCCCTCCACTCCGCCGTGCGTCTCCAATAACGACGGCGAGGCGCTGCAGGGCATGGAGCTGCTGTTATCAGTGTTGATGTTCCTCCGCTTGTACTTGGTGCACAGAGCCATCCTACTGCACAGCAAAGTGCTGCTGAGCGCCTCCTACCGGAGCATCGGCTCGCTCAACAACATCAACTTCACCTTTCGTTTTGTTCTCAAGGTACTGATGAACAAACACCCGGTGCGTATGCTGCTAGTCATCATTCTCTTGACCTGGCTCACTGCGTCTTGGATGCTTACTCTGTGTGAAAGGTAGGGAGGACGACTGCATGAGTATCAGCAACACAAATACAAGTGGATATTTACTCTGTGATGTCAAAAGTTGGAAGTCAGTCTACTAACAGGCGTGGGATATGGCACATGCAGGACTGACATCTACTCATTTCTACATGTATTGATACACTGGGTGCAATTTCCTTGGCTGGCATGGGGAGTCACACTGACATCTCTGGTCTCTGTATCCTTACTTCTATTAAGGGATTCTTACATCGCCATTTCAAAATCAAGTAAGCTTGATAAAGTTGGGCCTGTCCAACAAATATTAACTGGCCACTACACGTTGGAAAAGTAACTAAACAAATGCTGATTAATTGCTTTTCACAGCAATCCCCTATGCCATTATTCTTCACACTTTCTTCACATTTTCCACTTGTTTTCTTTTCAGTTTGACCTTTAACAATGGTCGCTTATCATGTATTGTGAAAACACGTGACTGCCTGAAGTCACGTCAATCATTTTCCCAATGAACCAAAGTCAAAACAAATTCAAATGTTCATATTTGTGTTTCAGCACGAGTTGCTGTTTGTCGGCGTTCAAACAAAAACACATGCTGCAGCTCCGTCTGTCAACCATCTTCCTCCAATCATCCACTCGCTGTTTCACTCATGCACACTGTAAAATATTACATTACAACTATTAATCTATTCAAAACTGAGTTCCGATAACAGGTTTCAAAATCGCAATTTCCTGTTTTGCCACTTTGAAAAAAAAAAAAAAGAAAGTCTTTAGCATGAGCCAGTAGAATGTCAACCTGATCCTTCACAGGGTTTTTTTGTTGTGTAGTTAGTTTGAGGTCATTTTTACATTTTGATCCTAATTGCTTCGTGAAATTTAAAATAAAAAAACAAACAAAAAAAGCCTCTGATTAATTGCAGACAAGACTGAGAAAACTTTTGGACACTCAGTAGCCATAACATTATGACCACCTCACTGTTGCACCATACACATTATGTTTTCGTTTTTACAGAAGAACCATCAGTTTGAGCTCAGCTGTTGTAGCCGACCACAAGAGTCAACCTTCACTCCCAACGCATCACTGTGCCTTGGCCTCCCATGAACACATTCTGATTCAGCACTTTTTTTAAGGATACTTTTTAACAGATACTCACTATTGCAGACTTCGGGGAACACCCCACCACGAGAGCTTCTATAGCACAGATACTATGAGGTAAAAGTAGGGCACACCCAGAGCAAGATTCCAATCTATTTGGCACTTTGCTATTTTTCATCTGTGCAACAAGTTTGAGGACAACATGTTTCCTTGCAAACTGATTTATCCCACCCAGATATTCCAGATATTTTTCCTTGTGACACTTTTTTTGTTTTCCTGTAATTTTGTTTTTCAGTAAAATAAGTATTCATGTTTGATAGATCTATATTTATACTGGTTTTACTTTGTTCATTTTGCTTCATAAAGTTGTTCATGAGTTTTTTTAAGTCATAAAAAAGACAGCCACAGCTTTGATACTGCATTACATACACACATACATGCAAAGTAAATGAAAAAAGTCCCTCAATATCTCTTTCTCTAAAGCACAGTGGACTATTTTGTATTGAGGACATTTAAAAAGTCATAAACCATGAAAAAAAATCAAAAATATTTCTCTGTATTGGTTAAATATGATTAAATTCATTGAAAATCTTGTTATGTAGACAATGAGGCCTTGTGTCATATAATCAGGTGCAGTTACAGTTCACATGGCTGGGGTTTGAGCATGTGTCGATAGATGAGCAACACTATTGTTTTTGCTGTTACATAACAGAATAATAGAAGATCAGAGGTTGTACCATTTTATACAACTTATGGTCAACTTATGGTCAAAGAGGGCCGCGGCCGATTCCCGCTGGCATTGGGTGAAGGCAGTGTTACAGGTCATCAGTCCATCACAGGACAAACACAGAGAGACAGACACTCACCCCCAAACAAGAAGTGGGCTGTGGGAGCATCTGGAGAAAACATCCCTTGTCCCTGCCTCAGAGCTGTTTTCTCCTCCTGCAGGCAGACTGGGGCATCAACAGGCTCCATGGACACGGCTCTGTGGCTCATAGCCATCACCTTCCTGACAGTGGGATACGGGGATGTGGCACCCAACACCAGCTGTGGAAAGGCCGTGTGTCTCTTCACTGGAGTCATGGTAACTTGGTTGGTTTTCTTCTTAGGCAAACATTTAATGGATATGTGGCTCAATGTTTTTGGGGGATCCAACTCTAAAATCCAAACGTTTTTTTAAGAAACGTGAAATAGTGAGCATACTGGAATACATACAACACGCAACTGTTGTGAGGTATTTGTGTTATTTAATCTGCTGTTTTCTGGCCTGTGTGGGGAAATGATTTAGCCACTTTTAATGTTTGCTTCGATAAGCACTGGGAGTGGAGATGTGTTATCTTTGTTTCACTTCAGTATTTGTTCCTAATGAAACCACCTCACGAACTTCTGTCCGTGTACGCAACCACTCTGATAACACCTACAATAACAAGATTTTTCCAGATACTATGATTCCTTCCTTCACTTCCTCTCTGTTTTGCTCTGATTTATACCCCCGCATACTAATAAGCTCTACTCTATGAAATATTTAATGCGATATTAACCGGCATGAGCTATGATGCCATATTTGGTTCTTGTTATGTCGGTTCTTTGTTCTGACTTAATACATTGTTGATACATTCTATTTGATTTATTGCATTGCTTTCCCCGCTGTTCCCTGTTGTTCCATCCACTCCAGGTTACTTCATCCCCGTCTGTTCCAATACACCAACAGTTTTCCTCATTTTTTCCCTTAAATTTTTCCAATTTCCCTTCACATTCCTGCAGCGTGGTTAAATCATCTCCACCACCTCTTGCAGCCGATTGCACGAGTCCTCTCGTCATGCTCTGTTAGACTTTGTATCACAGGTGTGTGACTTAGGGCTGAGCTGTACGTGAACGTGCTGTTCTTCAATTGCACTTCTGGTGGTACCAGGTGCTGATGTGAAAGGGTTGAGGGAGGTCGACGGTCGGCACACACCGAAACGATCCGCAATGTTTCTGCTGAGCGGTAACATTGTGTGCTGCTGGTTTTGTTTGTTCCTTGTGAATATGAAGTGACATCAGCTGGCCTGTTGTCAGGGAGTATGAAAAAAAAAAAGAAGTAGAAACAGAAACTCTGGCAACTTGAAAAGGTTGATTACGCCATTTGTGCACAAATAATAACAGAATAGGCCTTTTGAAGTGGTAAATTTCTTTTTTGCTCATGCAAGATGAACATTATAGTTTTATAGCTATAAAAAGACACAAATAGAAAAGTTGGGAGGGAAGGTCAGAGATAGAGTTGTAGGCATCAAAGATAAAACAGTTAGAGGTGATTCATTTAGAATAAAGTTACTTACAGCGAGGAGTGGCTGCACGCTTCAAAAGACAATACACTTTACTGTTGCCTTAAAGTGTGACGAAAGCAGATAAGACACTCTGCCCTGGTTCGGGATGTGGGCACAAGTCCGGTTTCGACACCTCTGTGACAGAGTGGAAAACAATCTTCCCAATCTCTCCCCCCATCTCTCTTTCTCCATCTCCCTTGTTTTCATAAGTTCCCCCCTTTTAAGGGAAAACTTTCCACCATATCCATTTTTAGGTGGTTTATTGCCTTTGGCACCAGTGCAACAAGCGGGTGTGCCAACCTGTGCCCATGGTTTGGAAATAAAATAAATTTCCTACTCCCATCAGGGAAGCTCAGAGAGCTTGTGACTGGTGGTGATGCTCACACCTGTGATATGGCTGAAAGCCTCGGTCAGTGCTTTGGCTTCTGTCCACCCATAACTCACCTCACAGCTGTGTTCACGGGTTGACAACACGACGTGCGACCCATCACGGCGTGTTGACGGATCCTCGGAAAGAGTTTGAACCTCCCTGGTTTCACAGACGATGTAATGATAGATATTTCTGTGGCTGTTGGAGTGAAGGATAAATATATCTTTCAAAGCGCTGGCTGAAGTTTTCTTATGCTCATGTGTGATCTTTCTTATTTCTCTCTCTCTCTAATGCAATTCCAAAAAAGGAGAAACAGGTAAAAGGAAAACAAAACATTTCTCTTTTTGTAATGCTTGTCATGTGTTTAGTTTTTTTCTATGTGTGCTGTTGTGTGATTTTGTGGAGGAGGACTACCCTGTGTGCCATTTCAATATTCACCATCATTTTGTAGCTCCATTTCCAGTAATAGCACAAAGTTATCCTCAGAGGAAAAGCCTCACTATTAGGTCTGTTTTACCAGTGAACTTTTGGTGCAAATATAACTTTGATTTATTAGACGAAACTATTTGGGGAATGAAGATCAACATCGAGTTTTCTCTATAAGTTCTTTCCTTTGAGGCTTAAAAAAGTAGTCAACAAAGAAACTAATGCCACTGTATACGGACAAAACAAGATAGAACCAGCCTGCAAGGACTGGCCTCAGTTTTACTTCGCTGTTTTAGATTGTTTCTTTTTGGACGTCGCTGGGAGAGTGAGCTGACTGCAGTGTGTGCTTTTGTGTGTGTGTGTTGCACTTAAGGGAGTAGCCTGCACTGCCATGCTGGTCGCAATCGTCACTGAGAAGCTGGCATTAAACAAGGGAGAGAAACATGTGCACTTCTTCATGCTGGACATCCAGATATCCAAACGGGTAAGAACATGCAATATTGTTTTTCTGCAACAGTGTGCATTAAAAAGTTCAATACTCTATGTGGCACTGAGTTATGGGAATACACACAATGTGGATGTTTTGTTATGGTTGAACTCTATTACCGTAAAGGGCTGCACTAGGTAACTCTAATTCCTGTTTGATTGTCAGTTTGCTGATATTAGAAATGTCTTTAGGTCGGATAGTCCATCAAAAATCAATGTTAGATCCATGTTTAATATTGCCAAATCCTTGCAACATTGCTTAGTAATTCAGACTGGAGAGCAGAGATCTGTCTCAATTTGCTGTACAAAATAATATAACACACACTAACAAACATTAGTATGCTCCATATTGGTTTGAAATGCTTGGTAGTTGTGTAAAATAAGACTTTTTTTTCTCCTGATCTGTCTGTCTGAAGCTGATCCCAGCCGACTCCCGGCAGAGGCAGGGCACACTGGACCGTTCGCCTGTACTTTTGGACTAAACAGTGGTTTTTAAAGTGTGGGATGGGATTCCCCTGAAGGGCTGCCACAGAGCTACACGGGGGGCGAGCCAGGAAAATTACTGGGCGTCAGGGGGATACGTTTTTTCCACCATTACTTTTTTCTTTTGGTTATTGCGAAGAAGCCATGACGAATTGTACAAAGTGGATGGTAAAATAGTTTTTTTACACCAAAATCCATTGTGAGAGTAATGGAGAGGAATTCAAAATAAACTTTGTGCAGATATTGGAACTCTGGTGGCCCCATCACTGTACTTTGTGGTCCATAAGCACATTTCATAAAAAATATTTTGACCACATTTAAACCACATTTCACAGGTAAATTCTGTTGAATGAACAATGAAAACGTACATGATCTTAACCAATAATTCCCTTGTGGTAGAAGTGCTTTGTCACAACTTGGCCCCCTGGGAAAAAAATTTAAATTCTTGAGGCTCTCATTATATTTAGATGATTATCCCTGGCCTAGTGAAAAACAGTAGGCGTAATAGCTATTGATTTAAAAATGAAATCATTTTTGATTTAAAGCACAGAGTTACACTTCTATTGCCTGTGTAACCCAAAAGCAGTTTAGGGGGTTACACTCAGTGAAAACCTTCATTTACACAAATAACAAATGTATCTTTATGTCAGTCAGCACATGGAGGATCGTGTTCAAACCTTTCACATAGGAAGTCAGCGAACGACACTTTTAGTTTTATCAGTCCTTGCTTGACGGTCTCCGCAGTCAACAATCTCTTCCTATCAAAAGTTGCTGCTGTTACGTAGAGACCCAAACGGGGATCTCGATAAGTCATGTTGGATGCATGTGTCACTGCTTTCCATGTCATGTGTGTGTGTGTGTGTGTGTTTTGGTTTTTGATTGCAAAAACAATTTCTACCTTGAAGCAAAAGTCACCAGAGTACAGGATAGTGTGGGAAAACAGGTTGCAGAAGGAGTCTTTCAACATCTTTACAGCCTCTTTTCAAGGTGTCAAACAGAGGAAATAATCTTATCTCTGCAAGGAAAGAAACTTGAGTCAGTTCAGGACGGTGCAGTGACGGCAGGAAACTGCTCGAGCTCATGCGTGTGTTGGCGAGCATGTGTGAAAGTGGCTTTCTGAGAGGCTGTGTGCTTGGACAGGTTTAAAGGTTTTGTCTTTTCATGTGAAAAATGACGTGGCTTGATATAAAACAAATTTATTAAAAAAAAAAAAGACAGAAAGAAAAAAAAAGAAAGCCAACATGGAAACAGTGTCGCACCCTGGAATATACATCAGTGAGAGTTCAGAGTTATGTTTGTACGCAGTGCCACGCCTTCCCAACAAACTGGACAGCAATGCCTGACTGCGGTTGTTGAACTCCTGAGGAGGATACAACCATTTCCTTTCTCCTGGTGGCTGCATCCGGTCACTTTGGTGCATCTTTCTGCCTCGCATGTGGTTGTTTTGGTTTGTGAGCGTGTGTGTGTGTGTGTGTGTGTGTGTGTGTGCGTGCGTGCGTGCGTGCGTGCGTGCGTGCGTGCGTGTGTGTGTGTGTGCGTGTGTTGGCTACGCATGCATCCTCCTGAGCTGTCCACAGCGGTCGAGATTTACACTGATGGGAACAAGGGAAGACATCTGGATGCAAACACTGACAACTTCTATTAATAACCCTCACAACAGGACCAGAGTGACATCACTGCAGGGCAGCGACAGTGATTTTGGCAGGAAGACAAACAGACATGAATAGAATCAAAGAGAAAAGTGCGAAGTGTAAAAAAAGGTGATACTGGAGGAGTGTTGACAGCCTGTATGGATTCCTGTATATGAGCCTCTCTGTGGAAACAACCTCAGAATTCTTTATCTTTCCAAATCAGCATCAGAGAACAAAACACAGGAAATACTGGATTCAATTGGTTGGCCTGAACTCAAAGGTTTACCCTTTATACTGGTTGATCTGTTAGAACAGCTGATAACTGCGTATTTCAGGAGGATCGTTCCCATTCAAGACTCGAGCATCGACGTCTGCAAACACATCTTTCTTTAGATAAAGTACACTCACCAATCAATTCATCAAGAAGCATCAACAACAGTGAAATTTCTAATAAAAATGTATCTTCTCGGTTGCCTTGAATTAATTTAATTGTTAATTTGATGATTCTATTCTTTCTATTGATTATCACAGTTTTATTACTTTTTCTAGTGTTTCTATCAAGTTGTAACTGTTTCTTTCTTTCTCATAGCAGTTTGAAGAGGTTCAGTTCAATCTCCCTTTTTTGTTTTAGTTGTTATTTTCTTCTTGTTTTCATCACAGCAGCAAACAAGGAATTCAGTGCCATTATAGGTTCAATTCATACAGTCACGTTTGGTGAAAACTGGCAGCCATCTTGAAAGTTCACTGCTAATTGTGAATTCTGGTGTCCAATGATGAGCTATCCAAGCCAATGTCGGCGCTTGTGTCCCAATTTTGTAAGATTGCTCCTTATATTTTATCACGATAACAACATCTTGATTTCAATATCACAACACTTTCACAGAGAAAAACCCCAAGAATGCCAAACCAGCAAATGTAAGCAAACCTCGGCAGATCCGGACCGAGCAGTGGCCGGAATGAAATTAGAGGCCAGTAAGAAAGAAAAGGGTCAAGGCACAGGACGCAAGACTTCTGTTTTCCTAGTCATATTTCTGTCCCTCCTACCAGATTCGCCATGCTGCTGCCAATGTGCTTCGAGAATGCTGGCTGCTTCACCGCACAAACCTGATGAAGGGCAACCGCGGCGAGCACCGGCGACACCAGCGGTGCCTTCTGGAAGCCATCAGAGTGTGAGCGACCGCTTGGTGGAGTGTTGCCTCTGGGCAGGACGTCTGTGTATTTAGGTCTGGGCGAAGGGATGTATGTGGGTGTTGGTTTGTGTGTCTAACGTGTCTCGTTTATGGCTCATTAACACAGGATCAACATGCTCAGCCACAGAGTCACTGATTTTAACGAATGATTTAGATTACTAATTAGATATTCTTGCGACTGCGATGTGGGTAGGGCGTGTGTTAACCCTGCTATCGTAAAGAGTCCAAGGCATACCAGCAAGTAAATAATTAACTGACCTTTAGGAAAAAAGAGAAAGAAAGAAAAAAACCCAACTACTATTTACAGTATCTGACATCAGTTCACAATATTATACATCCACCCTCAGACACTCATAAGAAAAGAAAGAAAAGGGAAACTTTTACGACGAGGCGTCACCTCTCGTTCTGTTTTTTTTTTTTTTTTCCTTATTAGAGTTGCGTTTGCTCATTATCGAGCCTTTCTTAAGAACAAATGTATTGTAAAAGACAGTACGTTTTACAAGATCCGCTAACCTAACAGCGGGATTTCAGATGTGAGGGTACGCGAGCCTGAGTGGAAGGGCTGGACTTCCTGCTTTAAACCAGGCTCAACCATTACAAATTAACACTCCACGGAAAGTATGAGCGAGAGGAACCGCCACACCGTGGGATTAAGGGCATTATAATGAGGCCATCACTCCATCACCTTAATGTCCTCGGGGACTCGCCGGTCAATCTCAAGATCGGTTTCTAATGGTTCTGGTTTCATCAATCTAAAGCGCTAAATTTAGAGCTTTTCCACCTCCATTTTTCAAAAACCTTGAAACCACGTTTTATAAGCTCTTTAACAAACCCAGCACGACTCCTCCAGGTTGAGTAGTGGAATAGTTGATAGTCAGCATTTTCTACGCCAAATCACAGGTTTCGGTTTTAAGCCGGGACGTCTATATTTGTCCAGAAAAAAAAAAACATTT
Source organism: Lipophrys pholis (assembly GCF_963383615.2). Lineage (NCBI taxonomy): Eukaryota > Metazoa > Chordata > Actinopteri > Blenniiformes > Blenniidae > Lipophrys > Lipophrys pholis. Next base: position 13,666,766 of record NC_137639.1, on the reverse strand, counting down.
CATCTGCAGGCGGGCAGTCCAGAGCTTCTATTTGGACATCTAACAATGACATCATATTCTCCTATCATTCTTTTTTCAGTTATCTTTTTTACTTTAAGAAATTGTCTTTTTGTGAAATGAGGAAGTATTTGTTAATTAAATTTTTTTTTTTAAATGTTCAATTCAAATAATCTCCCGGTCATGACATCAGTTTAAGTGTCTGTGTCTTGCAAAGATTTTCAAGTAAAAACGCAGAACTTGGGAGTCCATTTACACGACAATGGTGCTCTGAAAACTGAAAACGTGACCATTTCAGACAAAAGCTTCCAATGTGAAAATTTTTGACAACGCTCCGACTCTTTGGTCGTGTAAAGCATCCAGTCTGTCATGAGTGTAGTAAAAAAGTAAAAGCAGGAATGGTTCAAACACATGATGAAAGAACATGTAATGAAAGAAAAAGCAAGTTATGGACAAGCTGCTACAGTGACGCACCCCCACCACTACTAATTTAATTTGATTTATTTCAAAATGCCATTATTTTCTGATTTAATTTGTTCATTTTTGTTTTCAACGGCTGATATCTTCAAAATGTCAACTGCACACACAAGCGATTGTGAAAAAGCCTGGACTACTGTTCAGGTTAAAAGTGTACTTTTTTCAACACAATTTGCTTTCTGGAGGCTGTTTTAACATGATTATCTTCCCGTGCATGTAATGGTCCGACTCACTTTATAAATGTGGATATTGGAAAGATCACAAGGCAGCATGCTTGCATCTGTTTGTCGGGATGATAGCGGTGAAAGAGCCCTTGCTGTTGCATCAGATGACCCTCTGACCTTCAGATTGAGGGACCCGGGTTTGAACAGCGATTGCGCCATGAAGGGCAGGTCTATGCATATTTACACTTTATCTAACTGGTTCCTTGATGAACCCTCTTGAAACATCTTCAAAGCTATGTAATCAAGAGAAATTGGCCTGATTCAGTTGCTTTGAGACAATAAGGGCATCAGGAGTAAACACTGTCCAGGTCGGCAGTGCAAGTTGCAGTGATTTCTATGTGGTAACTTCTGTAAAAGGAAGCTGCCTAAATAAACAGCAGAGTCTTTCCTGAAGAGACGTTTCGGTCCATGCCTGTTGTGTGGATTTGACATAATCTGGACAATCGAAAAATCAAAAATGTATCAGTCCAATATCTTGCCACAGTATTTGAAAAATAAAAAAAATCTATTTTCATTTCTCAATTCTATAACACTGCATGGCATAAGTCGATGAGCCCTCCTTCCATACTGACCCTTTAAAATACTTTTCTCTTCCTGAACAGATTTCGACATTTACGGCTCAAACAGAGAAAACTGAGAGATTATGTCAGTGAGATGGTGGACCTGCCAAAGGTAAATACATTTGAAATATTGTGCGCTGATCTCTGTTGATAAATTAAAAAACAGAAAAACCCAAAAGCATTTAACACTGAACAGATACATATAAAGTTTGCTAAAAAAAAGAAATGCATCAAAATGCTCCCGGGATTTACTGTCTGGATATTCATTGGCAAAAACCAGTTCTCCGTGTGGAATCGGCTCAAGATGAAAACAATATTAACCAATAAGAGGCACTAATGACAAATTGATTTATTCATGTTGGAAAACAATCCGAGCTTTTCCAAACTGGAAATGTGGCCCTAAGGTCAGAAATAAACAAAGCCATGGTCACTTTACAATCAGTAGAGTCTAACCGTGTACAGTAAAATAAACATGCCGCTCTCTGGTACTGCATTAAAGCAGCTGAACCGCAGCGTCAGCAAACAGAGAAAGGAGTTGTTGGCCTTGATCATTTTACCAAAGCAGTTGGCAAAAGCAACTTGGTAACATCAGTTAGTACACTACAAAGCTTTGCTGCAATATTGACATTTTTCTTTAGATTTCAGTCGTATTAGATAGATTTGTGGTCAAACATTGACTTCAAAGTGTTTTTGCCCAAGCTCATAAACTATTAGTTATTTGACTCTAATGCTCCGACAGATGCAGATGATCATGTGCGACCTCAGCGCCAACTGGAACAACTCCTATCGGGAGATGGAGCAGCGGATCCTCTCCATGGAGCAGAAGCTGGACGAGCTGAGTCGCTGCTTCCAACAAACCTCTGAGCTGCTGTCTCAGGTTTTACGTCAGCGTAACGCAGAGATCAGGTAACCGCCGCTTACTGCAGAGATGCAGTGCAGACCTCCTCGCGGCGTGCTGCAGGATGTGGCGTCGACGTCTGAATTGGATTGTGGCTTCTTTGGAGGAAAAACAAAATATTTTTGTAAAAACTTTTTTTTTTTTCTTTTGCAGGTGACATGGCTGCATCCCCTGTGTTTAAAGCGTTTTCATCCACACAAATCTTCTCCACCCCAGCGCTGCCACAGACTCTTCACATGCTGAACCACTTGGAGGACTGGCATTCCCACTAAAGATCTCATCTTCTGGACGAGTACCCAGTGTGTGCGCTGCACAGTGACTCACTCCTGTAAAGTTATACAGATAAATTAAGACGCACTTCCACTCATTGTGGGAAAATCAGAGTATTTGGGCGTGGTTGTGTTTTAAACAGATGTCCGTGCGACGGCGTACAAAGAACTGCAAAAAGAGAACGTTGTAGTCAATCAGTTAAGGCTTTTGAGACATCGAATGTCAGATTTCATCGAACTATTTTATTCGCTCATTCCTATGGAACGAATAGGAATGATTTTATATATATATATATGCATATATAGTACTGTGTGATATATTAGTTGCAGGTTTGGGATTAATGCGACACGTTTCCTTCTAGTAACACAATCACAAAGGCCTCAAAACAAACTCCAAACATACAGCCAGTGTCACCAAGAACTTTCTCGAGAAAAAGTGACGTGTCTGGGGCGAGAGGAAGAAACTGTGGTTCTGTGGTTTATCCTCAAAGATGTTTGGAAGAACCTCCCTTCAAGCCACTCGCAACTGTACCGAGAAAAAAAACCAACCTTAATGTTTAGTCAGTTTGCATTTTTTTTTTTTATGACAAAGAATATGTTTTCCTATTAGTTTTAAAGCTGATTTGAAGCATTTCTTCCACAGCTGCCTATTATAGTTTCACAGTACTGTATATTACAAAAAGAAAATGTGTTTACCGAATTAGTTACAAAAAAATGTGATTTAAAGTCCCTCTTGACATCAGCAGTGAGTTTAATGATTGCATAGTTGATTATTATAAGTAGGCTGATCAAACTTATACAGAATTCCTCATTGATCTGCTTTCCTCCACGCCCCTCGAGTGCATGTTGATGAAGAAACGAACACCAATCTGAAGTATACTGTGGATAAAAAACTTTTTTTAAATTTTTTTTTTTTATTTCAAACCAAATCAACGTGGGATTTCACTGGCTGCCATACATAAAGCTCACAGGAGCATACCAACATCTCAGGTTGTAACCAGTTCATTCAGTAGGGGATGTCGAACAGTTTAGGGGTCAGTGACAAAGGGTTTAAAAAGTGGAGGGAATAAAAAAGTTGGACAAAACCCGTCATAAAAAGGATGCATCACATCTGGTGAAATGTGCTTCTGTAGATTCTTTAATATCTAACATTCACACAAAAATCATTACGACAAAAAAGTAAAGAGTGAATGTACAGGAAGACGGTAAATCGAGAAATCTCAACAACGTTGGAAAACTACTTGAGCAGTGTCTTTTTTGATTTTCTTTTCTTTCTCCACACTATTGTGTACACGTCGTGTCAAAAGCTGAGGAAAACAAACATTGGAAGTTACAGATTCTAAAAAACATACAATGATTTTTTTTAAATTTTTTAGTTAAGTTTTAAGAGATGAGTATATCTCACCAAACCCTGTTTGTCACTGACCCTTCAGCCTGTCCTAAAAAAAAACAAAAAAACAATAAAACTTGTGCTCAAATTGCTCAATTTAAGATTTAGGCAACTGCGCCATCTAGTGGACATGTGTAAAGTAAACACCAACTAAACCAGGGACTGTTTGTTCAAAACACTGTTTCGCCAGCGAGAGACCTTCCACTCCCAACGTAAATATTAAGACCTGTTTCCACGTGTCGAGGGAGTTTCGCTTTTTAACCAATTCATATTGGGGGGGAAAAAAAAGAAGTCTGAAAACAAACAAACAAAAAAAACAAACAAAGTCGACCTCATTGATCCAAATGCACTTTGTGAGAAAAATAAATAAATACAAAACTGGATTATTTTTCTTTTCTATTGAGAAGAAAGAAACTGGATGACTTTTGTTTTTTTTCAAAAAAAAATGTGTTTTAAGTAAATTTAACTCTGACAAAAAAAACAAAAAAATCCATAAGGGTTAGATTTGTACATTTTGTTAAGATACAGTAGGAGGAATGCTGAACGCTGCTTACAATGTATGATTTGCACAGTGAAAACATGTTGACAACCGTCCCGAGAGTCCAAAGCAACTGAGGATGACTGTGGATATGTTTTTGCTTTGATTTGGTCACTTGGAATCAAATTAATTACGCTTATATTCTTCAAATCTGTACCGGTTTAACACTTTGTTTTCCAAGGCCCCTTTGACATGTACAGTATATTTTACTTGGCTTTATCTTGTGTGTGTGTGTGTGTGTGTGTGTGTGTGTGTGTGTGTGTGTGTGTGTGTGTGTGTGTGTGTTTATTCTTTGTTTAACTCCTAATCAGTGCCAAAGAATTGTCTCAAATTGACTGAATGTTTTATTCCAACAAAATTTTCCTTTAAAAAAACAATTTGATGGCCGATCCTGCACGTTGTGTTCACCAATCCTGCCTCCAACAGAAGAGAGTGGGCAATTTAATGTACATCTTCTCTTCGGACATCTAAAAAAAAAAAAAAAGAGTTGAATCTGGATCAGCCCCTCTCCTTTGAAACACTTTTACCAGAAATATTCAGAAATCAAACAGAACTCTTGACATAACTTCTTTAAATTGAAGTGCAAACATGCGAAGAATGTTTTCAAAACCAGGAGTCCTCATTCAAAATGTGGCACACCCACCCAAAACAAAACCAAAAAAACATACAGCACTTTCCACACAAAAGCCAGGCGCATCAAAAGAAATAAGAAAACGCACATAGGCGCGTGTGCTCTTTCACTCGTGCATGCAGTTTGGAAATGGGAGGAACGGTGGACACAAGTGGTGAATTGACTTATTAATGTTTGCCTGTTAATAGTGAACCGCTTTAAAATGAAATATTTATGGTTAAATGTGGCTGTGTTGAGGAAAGGACATGGGGGATGTATTTTTACCTTCTGGGATTATTAAAGGTTACTGATGACAGGTCCACTGCGATTCAAAAGGCGAATTTGTCATCCGAGTGCCCGAGTGCACAATTTGTTTTGTCGTACACCATTTCTCTCTGTTGTGTGCATGTGAAACTTAAGAGGTGGCTCTCGCGCCAAAGTTTCCTAAACGAGACCCCTGACGTCCTCGGCGGTTAACGTTTCTCCTTGTTTTTAAGTTGATGCCATATGTAAGCGGAGGGCCTGAAAAAGAGCAGTCCACAGTTGCACCTAAAAGTCGTCTTGCACTTCCTATTCCTTTTACGTTTCCGTTTGGGCTGACGACACGACGCTTTAGGTGATTGGCCCTTCAGGTGCCGAGCCAAGAGTTTGGCTCCCATGAAAGTGTCTCCGCAGCTGACACAGATGTAGCTCACGGCCTCCGCGTGCTGGACGCAGTGTCGGAGGAGATGCAGCCGGTGCTTAAACGTTCGGCCGCACTGGCACCGGTGCGGGCGCTGGCCTCGGTGGAGGTAGCGGTGGCTGATGATGAAGGAAGCGTGGCGCAAGATGGCGCCGCACTGCCTGCAAGGGTAGGTGGCCTTAAAGCGCCAGTTTGACTGCGTGCGTTTCGTCAGAGCCCGGCTGTCGTTCTCGAACATGGCCAGAATGCTGGGCGAAGCCGAAGGCTTGGCGTCGGGGACGGCGGAGGCGGAGGCCGTTTCCGTGTCGCTGTCAGGGTGCAGAGAAGTTGGGGAAGGTGCTTTCGGAAGCTGGTTCGTTGGCAGAGCGGGACGAACACCCACCTTGTCTGGTGAAGCGTTTGGTAAGAGACATGTCGGGATGGGAGCAGAGGAAGGGCTCGATTTCACCCGAGTTGTCAAGGAGCCTGCATAGATTTCATTGACAGGGAGCTTTCCATTAAAAGCCTGCTTGGAACCAGAGAGGGCCGACTGACCGTCCCTCTTATGGACGCCTGCTGAAGCCGCTTTATCATTCAGTGGCTTGGTCATAAAGCGCACCTTGGTGCTGACCAGTGACACGTGTGCTCTGGTGACATGAACTGAAAGAGTGCGTTCAGAGGTAAAAAAAGATTTGCATAGGCTACAAACTTTCGGCATCGCTTCAGGACAAAAGAGGACCAGCCGCGGTCGGTTCTCCTTGGGGCACGGGTGGCCGTCCAACATCTTCTCGTGTGAGAAAACCTGGCCACAGACATGACAGGAATACAAAGGCATCTGGTGTTCTTTTAGAGACTCCTCAGTTATAAATACGAGCCTGCACAGGCAACACTGATATTTCAAATTCACGCCGGTACAGTGCAGGTGATGGAGCTTCAGCGACCTGAAAGGCCCTCTGCCACAAGCAGCACACATTAGGTTTTTGTGCGGCGGTATAGGAATGGTCTTGGGGGGCGGAGTTAATGGAGAGTCACTAGAACAATCAGTTGAACTTGAGTCCGAGTCACCGTCCGATTCGTCATCGTCTCCACAGAGGTTTATAGGTCCTGGGAGTGTCGTTACTCCGGCATCAGATTCCGAACTAGTTGATCCCTCATCGTCGTCATCGTCGTCGTCATCATCATCATCATCACCCATCACACTCTCCAGAGTGTGGTCAGCGGGCTCAAGTCCATCCTCATGCTTCATTTTCATTCCGTGCGTACCTATTGTGGTGTTTGTTCCTTTCTCCACAGTCATCACATTGGTAAAACTATGGCTTTTCTTCCCCTTGGATGCGGCAGCAGCTTTCGCGCGTGGGCCTTTTTCACGCGACACAGGCGCCACATGATGCGCCTCGGCATGTTTGTTTAGCTCCCATACGTTCATGAACAGCAGGTGGCACTCCTTGCACTGGGGGGGTGAGTGTGCATTTTCCAGGTGTAAGGAAAGTGAGATTAGGCGACGGAAAGTGATTTTGCAGATGTGGCAGGTGGCTTCGACATTGTGGCTTTTGTAGTGGGTCAGCAAGCTTTGCAAGTCGCTGGTGAGTTTCCCACATTCCCAACATTTGACGTGGGATTCGGGGTTGTTCATTTGACTATTTACATCGTAGTAGGCCGTTTTTGTGGCGGATGCATTCCAATCCTCGTCACTACTCGAGTCTTCAGACATAAGGAGCAAGTCAAGAGGGCCTGCAGAGAGGAAAAACAGACAAAGTGTAAGATATGTTATATGCATTGAAGCCATATTACATCAGAGCAGGCAACTGTTAAGTCACACTGGTGCGAAAGAGCTGAAACATTTTATAAACCGATGGTTCAAGCCGTGTGTTGATGTCTGGAGGTCAACGGAATTCAAGTTTCAATTCAACTTTATTAATAGAGCACCAAATACAACGCAGTCATTTCGAGGCGCTTTTAACAGCGTGAAACCCGACAAATCCACAAGGAATGCATTTCTTTTCGTGAAGAAAATCATGACAAAAAGGGCTCAAGAGTCGTACAATTACTAACAGATCTGTTAAAAACAGAACTGAAGTAATTGAAGTAATTTAAAATGTGATAGTGTAAAACATTGAGTATAACAGTTCTGACAGTTGTAGACAATATATTAAAACAAATAGAAGCACATAACTAGTGGGACAATAATCGTTCTTTTCATCGACCTAATGATTGGGGTTATACTATAATATCTTATAGCAAGAAAAACCATTCAAGCAAGTAATACTACTTGGCTTAAGACGGATAATGGGACAATGTGGTTGAAGTTCTGTGAGGAAACGGGCACGTCTTAGAAACCTTTATATCATTAACTGAAAAAAGTGCCAAAAGGTTGTAACATGTATAGATGCATGATTGGTGTTTCATAAATAAGAGAAATGCCAGACATCAGGCTTATGTAACAGTGAATGAAGGCAGGGCCATATCATAATCATAAAGTCTAAGAAATCCCTAAATCTGTCTGGATCTGACTTCCCGTTTAATAAAATGCGAATACACAAGTAGATCTTTTTGTTAACAACGTATAAACTAACAACGTGTTATTAACAACTTATAAACATTTAAGAGACTAAAGCATCCGAATACACATTTTTTGGATGATTGGAAACAAAAGCTGTTTTATAAATATCCAAAGTAATACAAAATGTAAACCTATGTCCTTCCCATAAGTGTTGCTTCTAAAGCCAGCCCAGTCTCACCCCAGCTTCAGTATGCTGGCATACAGTTTAGTGAAATGTTATTGTGGGATTATGACAGTGTGGGATGATAGCTGTGTCTGAGATTTACCTGCACAGATGATCTGTACTCACAGGCTGAAGAAGAATCAGTAGAATATCAACGTTTCTTTTCAAGAAGCTTGTGAAGAAAAGACCCTTAGCTCGCGTTCATACAACTTGTGCTGAAACAATTCTCGGTAGAGTGAAGTTTATATTCAGGAAATATTAGCTGAGAGGCATCCAGCTGCACAGCGGACGATCCTGCTGGGCCACATTAAAAAAATAAGTACATTTTACTTCGCGTGTTTGAAGACAACGTCCTACTCTTCATGGCGCCCACACGTCAGGCGCACACATCCGCTTGAGATCGGAAACCAGGAAAGACTACAACTCCCAGAATGCACCTCACCACTCAGTAAAAATAACAGTTTAAATGTGCTATTTATAATGTTTCATTTTGATATGCTTAAAACTCTATACTTAATTATATGAGTGATTGAACTTACAACAATAATAAAATACTGACACACTCTCTTTTTAATATATAGGAACTGTAACGTTGTTACCATGTGTCGGAACGACCTCATTTAACGGACGAACAAGGTGCGTTTGATAGAGGTCTCCAAAGCGCCTCCAACGGGCGGAGCTCGAAAACTCCTGCGTCGCACAGTCACCGGTCAGCGCTGGTGTACGAAACAGACGTCCAGTATATCCGCTTCAGCCATCGTTGTTTACGTTGAAAGAGGAACGATAGAGTTGAACCTATAAGAATATCTATTCCTACAGCATTATTTTCAGGTCGTTTGGCCTACCACCGTGCTCCCACTGGCCTCAGCCTCAGCCTCGCTTCCAGCGACATGTCGGAGTCAGGACACAGCCAGCCCGGCATGTACGGCCCTGGACGCCGCAGGAGGCGACGCCGCGACAGAGATGTTGGACCTCCGGGCCAAAATCTGTCCGGTCCCAGTCGGGATCGGGATTACCAACCAAGAGAGAGGAGGGTAATGCAAAACACCATCCGGTTGTCACTAAGTTTCACATTTTGTTGACCAAAATAAGAAATTCAAAGTTTGTTCTGTTGTTGTTGATGTGGTCAGGACGGCAGCGAAGATCCACCAGGTATCCTCATTCAAAAGACACCTATCATTCTGGCTAAGCCTCCTGGAGAACGGGTACGTTTACCTCTGAGAAATATCTCACTGCAAATCCCTGGGCCTCAGTTGTGGGAAAGGTTTGAAAATGGGAATAATGAAGACATACAGTATTTTTATTGAATGGATTTTCAATTGTTTATTCAAGGTTGCATAAATTCTTCGCACAACAGAATGAAGCCCTGTTTTGATTAATGTGTTGTTTCCGACTCAAAAATGAAGTTCCACAAAATGTAGCAACGTTTTATATGCTGTCATCTCCAAATGTCATCCATCCATCCATCTTTTATGCCACTCTAAAACAGGATAGAGTGACTCTATACTGTTCAGGGGAACCGATCCCATATAGAAGGCGAGGGCAGAGCGCACCCTGGACAGGTCTCCAGTCCATCACAAGACACAGACAGACAAACACACACTAATGTTCCCACCTGAGGGCAAGTTAAGGTCACAAATGACCTTGCATGGATCTTTTTGGACTGTGGAAGGAAACTGGAGTTCCTGTAGGACCCACACAAACTCCACACAGCAAGACCCAATCGTTCTCGCAGTGCACTGTGCAGCCCAAAATGATGCAAGTGTTGCATGATGTGAACATTTCTTGAGAGTACTCTATTTAGATAGTGAACACTTTTTATTTATGCAACACTTTTCACAGATAAAGATTACAAAGTGCTTCACAGTAAAACACAGACATACAATCATTTGCCCTCGTGCTTTTCTCCATGTTCATCAAAATCAAAATTACATTTCCACTGTATGTGTATGGCGTGGAGCCTCAACTGAGTGCAAGTGGGGAAAAATGCAGTTCATATCCACGAAGCATTACTTTCTCTGTTTGTGTAGTTGATTGGTATGTGCTGTTGTTGGTCTCTGTCCAAGGCAAAGCTGACACAGACTGCGCCTGTCAGTGGAACTCCAGTCCTCGAGAAGCCCATCACCCTCATGAAAGCCAGGGACGATGGAGGGAAGCCAGGAGCTCCTCCAGACGCAGCAGCTCAGTCCTCTGGTCCTGGACCCTCCAAGATGGAAAGGGAGGGCCAGCGGCCCACCCAGCCCGTATACCAGATCCAAAACAGAGGAATGGGGGCTACCGCATCGAGTGGCGCTGTGGACCGTGAGTCATTCTAGTATCTTATAAAAACCTGTTTATCACTAGTTCTGTATGCAACAACGCTGGTTAACTTATGTGTGTTAGACAAAATGAAATTGAATCTTGAATCTCTTCATTAAACAGCCATGGTTGGTCAGTCTAAACTCATCCCTCCGGAGAAGATGAAGCACAGCATCAAGCTGGTGGACGATCAGATGAACTGGTGTGACAGTGCCATGGAGGTGAGTTCACGTTCAGGGGATTTGGTTGAAAAACTCTTGATTGATTTAAGATATTGTACCCGTCCACTAAGAACTGTCCTTGGCGCTGATGTGTTGCAGTTTTTGAGGGACCAGACAGACATGCTGGTCGTGGGAGTCCTCGGCCCGCAGGGCAGTGGGAAATCTTCCATTATGTCAATGTTGTCTGCAAACACTCCTGAAGAAGATCAGAGGTAAATCCGGCAGTAACACCAACATGAAGAGGAATCATGTGAACATGTGAATAAGGGCCTTGTCAGTGACTATTTAATGTGATTATCACTGAAGGGTCACAGAAAGTATAATCACTGTTGCGTAAACCTGTCACTTATGAGCTGTGGCTGTTTATTGAAGGCCACAGTTTAAAAGTTCTGTGGAAACCTTGGGTTATTGAACATTCATTTGTTGGATGAAAAATAACTTTTCCTTTAAACAAACCATTCTTACCTGTAGGAGCATCATCCCAGTTGCAAGTTAAGAATAATAAAAAAATAAAAAAAATCTGTTTATTAAATCATTCTAAATGTGCTGTTTTTGTACAGAAAGTTAAGTCAATTGAAATAGCGGCTTAATTGCAAAGCCCTTACTTACAAGCTAAGATGCAGGCCTTTCTACCACGGTATACATGAGAACAATAATGATAAACATTGTGCTTTTTGAATGATTCATTCAACAAAAATATCACTTGATGAGTTTCTGGAGATAAAGTGTATATAACTACTAAATGTTTTCACCAACACATCCTCCATTGTTGGTATATTTCAAATTTGGAGTTTAAACTGGGCTTTGACTAAATCTCTTCTTGATTCCATTCCCTATGTTTCAAAGTAAATCCTAAATGGATTTGTGAAGGACAATGATCCTGTTTAAATGTCTTTCAACATTCAGACAGGCGTCATCACATTATATTGAACCTGTGTTCAATATTATTCAATATTTTAGAATATGACCCTATAAAATGCCCTTTTATGCCCTTTTAAAATAAGCATGTGTTTGTATTTGACCAGGAATTACGTATTCAGAGCGCAGACTCAAGAGATCAAGGAGAGAGGAGGAAATCAGAGCACAGGCATTGATTTCTTCATCACGCAGGAGAGAGTCATCTTCCTTGACACACAGGTAAGATTGATTAGCTTCTGTCTCTCTCTCTCTCTCTCGAATCATGTTTTTTTAATTCAGTATTCAGTGTGGTACAGAGTAATGTTTGCCATCATTTTGTTTGCTTTGTGTTGCTCGTTACGCCACTGGATTTGGATTAATGTGCACTTTAGCAGATCAAGAACACGACTGGATGTACGTCTGCTCACTGCCTCGTCATACCGGAAGTCGTGTCATTCTTTTAGAACAAAATCTTTTAAAAAGCATTCCACTGACCGAAGTCGCATATGTTTTACCTTTTCTGTTTTAAAAAAAAAAAAAACTCGGTATTTTCGCTATAACATGGTCACTTCCTGGACACCATTGAAGTCAAAAACGCCATCATAGACAAGATAAAAAAAATGTATGTACATAAACGATTACAATAAAAATAATAAATGGTTAAAAAAGAAATAAAATAAAAACATTGCATAGCTAAGAGAATGCTAATGCAAATTAAAACAAATGTTTTTCTGCCTTTATACTACTAACATGTGGCGCTGTGATAAAATTGACTGATAAACAATTCAATATTTTTCACTCATCGCCAGTTTTTACAATATTTCATCATAAGAAGATTCAATAAAGTATCCTTCATTGTATTTGTGTTAGCACCATGTTGTCATTTAGGACATGTTCTGTCAAAAATAGTCCTTTAAAGCTCAGAAAAGGTTCAAACTTTTCAACACTCAAACACTCGGTCTGTTTTTCTGTGTACTGATGAGAACATATCTGACAGGTTGTAATGTCGGACTTTCTTTTTTTTCGTCAGCCAATGCTCAGCCCATCTATTTTGGATCATCTCATCAACAACGACCGGAAGTTGCCTCCCGAGTACAATCTTCCTCATACCTACATTGAGATGCAGGTATGTGGTTGGCCAGTAGGGGGCAATATTGACTACCATCACCAGTGAACGCTTGATGGCCCGATGGTGATTTCAAATGTGTGATTCAGTGTTTGATGGCGGTTCAGAACCACTTTTAATCGTATCTAAAAATGGCTAACACATTGGTTGTCTTTCTATGGTTTGTCCACAGTCGCTTCAGATCGCTGCCTTCCTCTTCACAGTGTGCCACGTTGTGATTGTCGTTCAAGACTGGTTCACCGACTTGAACCTTTACAAGTGAGTATTAGATCTGGGTCCATGTAAACTGACACTCACTGACCAGGCTCGGGACGACAGCAACGGGCAGCTTTCACAAATCCTTTGACCAGAGGTTCCTCTTCTCCCGAAGGAATGTGAAGCATTTCAGGCTGTATCTGAAAAGGATATTTGCCTTAAATGTTTCATAAGCGCGCTCACGTTTTTCTTTCAGTTGGTTGTATAAACAGTCAATCCAGACAAAGCCAGCCTGTGTTGCTGTCTAACAAGTCTGACATGCATTACACCATGGTCTGGTCACTCTGGTCACTTTCATTACATTTCAATTAGTTGATCATTATAAGTTGTATTGGGACAGGAAGAGGGCTCTCTAACCGACCTTGGGAAAAAAAGAAAAAGGAGTGGACATCACAAGTGTTATATTGTTCAAATTTGAGCAATATTAACACATCTGAGTGTAATTTAAAGGCAGGCTTGGTGGCGCAGTTTAGTCATGTGTTCAGCATAAAGTTTGCTTTAATTTGAGATGTTAGGGTTGTGAGCCTCACTTTTATTGCACATTTTAGAAAATACCTTTCTATCTCTTATCTATTTTGTAAAGCATAACAAAATGCAGCTGTAAAAGGTTAGGAGGTTATGGTGCTAAACAGGCCACTGTACAGCCTTGTCTTATCAAAATCAAGGAAGTAGGTTATTGCACCTTCAAACATTGTAATTTTATTGTTGCAGTTAAAGTTATTGCTGGACTCAGAAGCTGAGCAGCTTGCAGCTTCCTCTTGACAAGTCACAGTGATATTTCCAGATAAATGAGAGCTAGTTTTGTTTTTTATTTTAACCTATAACTCATTCGCTGCCTGTATCAGGCAAACCAATGGCAGAAGGCAATTTATCTTTTTAACTTTGTTGCAGCTGCTTCACATCTGGAAACCGTCGGCAACAACAGGGAAATAGAAATTTGTGTACATTTGCTCCTAAGCTTTTGCCACACAAGGTGAAGGATTACATTTTCATAATCATTTGAATTAGAACAAGGAGACCATTCAAGTTTAGTGAAATAAGGTAGAGAACCATGGTCTCAAATGCGAGTACTCATTCACTACTCATTTTGGGAGGAAGTGGTGTCGGTGCATCCCTAGTTTGTACATTGATCTAACATACATCCATGCTTGGATATTTATATTCAAATGGAACCTCTTGGGGCCATCACATGCTTCTGCAGCATCTTTATAAGTGTAATGTTTGTCTGGCTGTTGAACTTCTGTCGTGTGATCCTATCTGTGGACAGGTTTCTCCAGACTGCTGAGATGCTGAAACCTTCCACCCCGTCAGCAAGCCATGACAGCACTGGCTCCTCGGGCAATGAAGACGGAGCAGAGTATTATCCTCATATAGGTGCCTGTTGTAATCAGAAACACTCGGATCTCGCATGCCGGCCAAGGTCAACTTAAATCCGTGTTTAAATTTGTGTCTCACAGTGTTCCTTCAGAATAAAGCCGGACGGGAGGATTTCTGTCCAAGAAAGCTGAAGACCATGCACTTGGTGGTGGATAAACTAATGGCCCATTCTCATCTGAAGTACAAAGGTGAAACTCCAACACTGTCGGGATATGCCTCATGCTTTATCATGTTCTGTGTCAAGGACAATATATCAATTCTAATGTCTTAAGATATTTCAAACCTATATACGGTATACACCGAACAAAAAACATAAACGCAACACTTTTGTTTTGGCTCCCATTTTTCACGAGCTGAACTCAAAGATGCAAAACATTTTCTATATACACAAAAGACCTATTTCTCTCAAATATTGTTCACAAAGCTGTCTAAATCTGTGTTGTTGAGCAGCTCCTGGCTCTGATCCTTCTAACTCTGCTCCTTGTCCGTTTACACTTGACGAGTTTGAGCCAGTGACTTTGCAACTTTTAGGGGATGTGGTTGCACATTTGAAGCCCTCAGGTTCCCCCCGGGATGCTATCCCTCCTCATCGTTTTAAAGAAACCTTCCACAGCATAGGGCAGCTCATCCTCACTATTGTTAACTGCAGCCTTTCATCTGGTGTTGTTCCTGTGCTTTTTAAACATGCAGTGGTGCAGCCCCTTCTTAAGAAACCAGGCCTTGACCAGGCTGTCTTGGCTAATTTTAGGCCCATCTCCAAGCTGCCTTTTATCTCAAAGATTTTGGAGAAGGTTGTCCACGCACAGCTCAAGGACTACTTAGAGGAGCACAACATTTTAGAAGTTTTTCAATCTGGTTTTAAACCCCTTCACAGCACAGAGTCAGCATTGCTCAGGGTCTTTAATGACATCCTCCAGGCAAATGATCGTGGTGATCATATGGTTCTGGTTCTGCTAGACCTGACTGCTGCATTCAACACTGTGGACCACAGCATCTTGATGTACCGGCTGCAGCACCTGGTGGGCATCCGTGGTACTGCTCTGGCCTGGTTTAAGTCCTATCTGGCAGACAGAACCATGTGTGTTAGCCTTGCTGGCTCTGAATCCTCCTCTGCTCCTCTCACATATGGGGTTCCACAAGGCTCAATTCTAGGGCCCCTGCTTTTTTCCCTGTACCTTCTCCCACTGGGCTCTGTGCTCAGGAGACACGGCATCTCTTTTCACTGTTATGCGGACGACAGCCAGATTTATGTCCCACTTAATAAGAAAGATGCCTCCTCACTGTCTCCTCTCCTGTCATGCCTTGAGGACATTAAAGCCTGGATGGCTTTTAACTTTTTAAGTTTTAATGACAACAAAACTGAGGTGATGGTGTTCGGGCCCAGTGGCTCCTGTGAACCCCCTCTTTTTGACCTGGGTGCCCTGGCTCCACATGTGAAGCCAGTGGTTTTGAACCTAGGTTTTAGAATGGACAGTGATTTTAAATTGGACTCTCAGATTAGGGCAGTGGTAAAGTCCAGCTTCTTCCACCTCAGAAGGCTTGCAAAGGTAAAGACCCTTCGGGCACAGCAGCACTTTGAAACAGTAATCCATGCTTTTATTACCGGTACATCCCGGCTGGATTACTGTAACGCACTTTATGTTGGAGTCAGCCAGTCCTCCCTCGCTCGTCTCCAGTTAGTCCAGAACGCTGCAGCCCGCCTTCTAACTGGAGCACGTAAGAGGGAGCACATAACACCCGTTCTGGCGTCTCTCCACTTGCTGCCTGTGCATTTTAGAATTTGTTTTAAGATTCTTTTATTTGTTTTTAAATCTCTGAATGGTCTTGCCCCGCCCTACCTCTCTGAGCTGCCCCACCCCTGCTCGGTGCCTCCGGTCAGCTGATCAGCTTCTTCTGGAGGTACCGAGGTCCAAACGAAAGCTCAGAGGGGATAGGGCCTTTTCTGTTGCAGCCCCTCTGTTGTGGAATGAGCTACCACTGCCCGTCAGACAATCCCCCTCACTGTCCACTTTTAAAACTAATCTTAAAACCCACTTTTATTCCTTGGCTTTTAACCATGTTTGAGACTCTGTCCCTGGTTTTATTGTTGCCAATCTATTGTTTGTTTATTGTATTTCACTGTTTTTGCTCTTTACTGTGCTTTTTTATTTGTCTTTTATTGGAAAGCACTTTGGCCTCAGCCACAACTGTTTTAAAGTGCTGTATAAATAAAGCTGACTTGACTTGACTTGACTTCACCTTTGCCTGGATAATCCAGCCCACCTCACAGGTGAGGCATGTCAAGATGCTGATTAGACTGCATGAGTATTGCACAGGTGTGCCTCTTCATACTCCATAAGAACAAGACGAAAGTTAAGCAGTGCGGGGTTCTGTGGCTTCATACGTAGTTTACCACCATCCAGTATGGAGTGAATGAATAATGCAATGAAAAGCGTCTTTGAGTGTCCAGAACAGTGCTATATAAAACCCAATGCATTATAATTATTAAATCCCGATTACAGTATTCAACAAAACCAGATTTTTATATATTTTTTTCTTAACCTGAGGCCATGTTTATGACAATTTAAAAAGCAAAACATGTTGGCTTAAAACTATTTGGGTTGTTATGTGTGTAGAAGTAACTGATAATTCAAATATGTTTTCATCGGTGTACATGACTATTGGTTGGAAAATGTATGCCAACCTATCCAGTAGTTTAATATGGAGATTTCAGCAGTTTTTGAACAGTTATTAAATTCTAGGGTCCAACTACTTCTTAAAAGGCATGTTTAAACGGATTTCTTTGTTCATGAAACAAACAGATGTATTTGTGCCATTGGCCGACGCACATTGCTGATTTTGTACTAAAATTCCTAACTGACATTCAAACCACTGGATCCAGCACATTGTGTTTGATTTAACGGTCCAATGCACCGACACGCATGCTCAACCTGCACTTGGTGGTTTGTTTTCAGGCACATTGTCCATGCTTGACTGCAACATCTTCCCAGGCCTCGGGCAGGACTTTCTGTCACCTGAAGTCAACATGTTCCTGCTTCCTGTGCAGGAGATCGATGGGGAGGATAATCTCACGAAAGCAGGTTTTGAGAGAAGCTATGTTCTTGCCCTGAAAATGAAATAGTCCCGTTACGTATTGTGTGTGCGTGAGCAATTAGATTTGTTGTCTGATGTTTTAGGTTCGGGGACGTACCCGCTCTTCTCCCTGCTTCCCGGTTACAGAGGACACCCGTCATTCCCCACCATGATTTCAAAACTCCGCAACCAAATACTGGCGATGCCCCGCTGTCAACTGTCCCACACCATCCTCACGGAAAAAAACTGGTAAAAATCCATTATGTCTCTGGGCGTTTTCAATTTGAAACATGAGTTTCAAAAATGTTAGGATAGTGTGTTAAATTAACATGGATAGTTAATACCATTATAGCCTCCTATAGCTGGGGAGGTTTAACAATATAATTTAAGTATTCATTCACATGATTAAAAATGTTCTACTCAGTATTGGAAGAGTTCAGAGGTTCTAACAGATTAAGCAGGTACATGAATGTCGTTCTTAAACGTGTGTTTTAGTTTCTTTTTTTACCGACTAGTGAACCAGGATGTTGGTTTTCTTAAAATGGGTCATCAAGGTAAAAAAAAAAAAAAAAAACATCCTGCTTCTCTTTGCGGTAAAAAAGAAACTATAATTAACAAAAACACAATGTGTCTCATACACTGCAAAGCAAAAACAATATAGATACACAAAAAAGTTCAAAATAAAACAACAGAATCCACAATGGGTCTTTTCAGCGCCCATCAGCAGAGTAACTGGCGCTTGTCTCCTATCCCATATATTTGTACAGAATTACGTGTAGGTCCTCTTGAAAATACATTTTATATCATTTGGGTTTTTTTCTCTTTAAACCCATGGACTGAATTACTCAATATTTAACTGATAAATAATGAATAATAATGAGAATTCTGTTGATGGTGGTCTTGTGTGGCTGCAATTGCTCGGCCTATCTGAGTCCATAGCGTTCCAAGCCGAGCGCCGAAATCAAATCACCACATTTGAATGGGTGTCATGTTGGTATTCAAAGTGTCAGTAAAGCCATTCCAGCCTCGTATTAAGAATTGTGGTAACATGAAATTATAGAACAGAAGTACAGAAGTATAGAAGTTCAACAGACTCTGTTTACCGCAAGTGTAAATGCAAAGGTTTGAGGGTTTTGGGCCAGCATTTCATTTTATTGTTATTATCAATGATTGATTGATTTTTTTTATTTTATTTGTCTCCGTTTTGTATTGGTTTTCTCTCTTTGTTTTTGTTTGGTGATGTTCTGTGTTTATTCACTTTCTGGTGTTATATTATGAAATATTAATAAGTGATTAATGCAACAAAAAAATAAGAAATTACACAATTAGTACTGCGCATAAGTTGAAGGATTTGTAGTTTGACATCAAGTATTCACAGTTGTATGTCTTTTTTTGAAAAAATATTTATGTAGGAAAGATTAGAAACACTCAATAAAATCTAATCAAGATAGCTAAACACTACTTATCTACATAAGCGGTTCTCCTCTGAGCCACATGTCACAGAGGCTGTGAATTCTCAGAAACTGTTGTGGCTTTGGGTCTTCTGGACCACTTCCTGTCTGTACCTGTACTCAATAACATGTTCACTTCCTTTGCAGTTTTTCTGCAGAAAAAAAACCATTCAAGTGTTATGATAGTCTGTCTCTCTTCCATTATTATTTGTCTACATCTTGCCATTTTAATAGCGACACACTACTTTCTGCAGTACAACCCTGTTTTTTGGGTGCTCATGTGGGTCTGGTACCACAGAGTGTTCAGCAGCGCTGTAATGCAGACAGAGGGGGTTGAAAGTGATCCAGAAAAGTTGGAACACCCGAAAGAATTAGTAGCACCAACCGTTACCCTTTGATCAACCTCCATTGCTGCAGAGCAGCTTTCAGTTTTTAAGTAATTTTCTTGTTCACTGAAAAGGGCCTTTTTTTTTGCAACATTCTGAATTACTTTTCCGTTTTGAGTTAAATCGCTTTTATTTCAACATCTGGCAGTTCAACAATCACCTTTGTACCATTTCAAGCTCGTTCTTGGGCTTTTAGTAAATAACCTGAAATAATAAACTTTTGCCAGGTAGTTAATATAAGTGTGTGCTCATGTTCATGTTGTGTGTACATGTGTATGTTTTCAAATATTTGTCTGTTCAGTGTTTCTGTCAATTATTATGAATCAACTTTTAGTTGAATGTATTCTTCTAAAATGTGTTAAATAAGCAAAGGTTCAGTGATACTTGATGGGTGACTATTGCCACGACGCCTCATCAGTAGGGCAAAAGGAACTTGTCTCACGACGGTCTAAACCCAGCTCACGTTCCCTATTAGTGGCTGAACAGTCACAATGATAGGAAGAGCATCAAAGGATCAAAAAGCAACGTCGCTATGAACGCTTGGCCGCCGCGAGCCAGTTATCCCGACAGTAACTTTTCTCAAACCTCCCGCCTAAAACTCAAAAAGTCAGAAGGATCGCGAGGCCCCGCTTTCAGGTTGTATTCTTACTGAAAATCAAGAAGCGGGGCCTTTCCCTTTGGCTCTACGGGAGGATTCTGTCCCGCCTGACGTGAACTTAGGACACCGGCGTTGCTGATTTACCGATGTACCGCATGCGTCAAACTCCTAACCATGTAAGGAAAAGCTATTATGTATTAAATGATCGACTGTATGATTCACTAACCATGGACGATAGACAAGAGACCATTTAAGTTTTCAAGAAATACGGAAACCTTCATCATGTTTTTATCCTGTGGACCCACAGCAGCAGCTCATCAGGTTGCAGCAAATAACCAACGCCGCACTTAACTTGTTATTCATTATATTTATGAAATGGGACATTTTAGCAGGCCCATAAAGTTCATCCTCACATATTTATCCTGTTTTGCTTTTCCAGGTTTCACTATGCTGCTCGTATATGGGACGGAGTGAAGAAGTCATCGGCGCTCTCTGAATATAGTCGCCTGCTCTGCTAACCGCTGGGGTTTCAGTACTAGTACCACAATGGTACATTCTCTTCTCGCTCAACTGCTCACCACCACAGGGAAGCGTGTGGCTGAAAGTCCGAGCTCTATATTGTTTCCTGCAGGACGGACAATGGAAGTTGGGGTTTAATGTTTGTTCTTCTGTAAACCACATTTCAATGTGCAGAACAAGATTAAAATGAGTCACATTGATCGGCACTGTTCCACCACACGCAGAAGAGCTGTGAGTGACAGCAAACGAAAACCTACACTAATTTAGTTTTTCTTGAGAGCCATCAGTGTGGAATGATGTGTGGGTTTGTTTGAGCGGTCTTTGTGCAACACCGGGAAGAAGAAACATTAGATAATAAACTACAAGATTATTTCTTGAAAATGATTGAAGGGTCAATGTTATCGTGAGCAATAAAACGATCACATCCAAGGACATTATGTGTCTGATCAGATTCTGTTGAATATGTTTCTAACTGAAAATGACATTACGCAATAGTGCCTGTAACTTTTGTTTTATCCCGAAATGATACTCTCCATTCAGTACACCTGGGTTAGACTTTCAAATCAAGGATTGTAAAGGCTGGTTTCAATATTTGCAAGCCCAGCAACTGCTTTTAAAGCGCTCCCTTTCCCTAGTAGCTGATGAAGATTTCCCGAACAAATCTCCAATCAGGACATTTGCACCAACTAAGAGGTATTTACAAAGAAGCAAAACATGAAGGAATAAACAGGGGAGGGTGGAGGAAACAAAACGCTTTTCCAAATCAAAATAAATAGATTTTTTTAATTTATTTTTTTAAGAACTATTTTATTGGTTGTTTGCACATCACAAATCTACAACGTTTTCTTAGTTACACAAATAGGATAGATGGTGTAAACAAATCAAGTTCCTTAATACAAGAAGCTCGAAGAGGTCCACTTTTAAAATTTGCATCCTATATCACCCTAAACATTGTCTACCTCCTCTGGCACATTTTCACCCTTTAGACTGTGAAGCTCCAATTGTATGGGGGCAGTACCATCACCATCTTTAAAGATGTTTTTAACTGTTTGGCTCCAAATGTTCTACAGCTCGCCAACAGCTCCATTCAGACATGCATTGCTCCTAAAGTTCAAAAGAGCACAGTAATCACATAACTTTAAAAAAAAGATAAAACAGTAATCTGGGTGCCTTGATGATGTAGTAAGTTGGCAGAAAACATTTATTCCAATGTTTTTCAACCCCCTTTTCACGTTGCTTATGCCTGCTGAGGAAGAATTGTTCGGTTTTTCCTCTCTAAAAATACAGTGAGATGTTTGTCTTCAATAGAATTGTATTGAACTGACATGTAGATGAAGGGAGTCTAATTTTATGCAGTTGATTGTTCAGGGTTAGTATTTAGGTATCTACAGTTTTTAAAAGTTTAAATTAAGGTTCTTAAATCTGGTCATGATGAGAGGTGTGGCTGTTCCGGCATATTATCTGACGCTGTCGCTTTGGTAAATAAAGGAGGAGAGAGGAGAGGGAGTGGTGTAGAGATAACCTGTTATAGCACAGTACTTGAAGCCCCCGAAAGCTCAGTTGCAGACCACCTTCACAGAATGCATCTGTTTTCACTTATCCTCGGGATTGTGCTTCTTCCTGAAGGTAAGTTCCTGGTCAGCTATCTGTTTTTCAAAAAGCAGTTTGATAAGTTTCACTTTCATGTGTCTTTTTGTTTCGCTCATCTCCTTCTCATTTCCAGAAGCTGTACAAATGATGATTGCTATCCCTCGACATGATTCTTAGAATTCCTAATAGTGTTGTTCAGGGTTAATATATCGGAATAATATGCCTGCTTTGGATGATCTTTTTTCATACAACTGTTGTTTGTCGTCTCAGTCTACACCCTGAACTGCTACCAATGCACGGGATCGACCTGTACGGAGGAAACATGCAGTTCAGCTTCAAAGTGTGCTGCTTTAGGGGTTGCTGTTTACGCAGGTATTTAATTATTTATTTGTTTTTAAATTATTATTATTGTAATCTTTTTTCTGCCCAAAGAAACCCAGCTCACAGTTTCTGTTTTTTTGGATTGCAGGTAATCAGAAAATCCAAGACATTAGTGCGAGGAGATGTGCCCTACCTCAAGACTGTATTCAGGGCTCATACAACTTTGGAGTTTCCGCAAGTGTTCTCACGACCAAATGCTGCTCCACCGACCTCTGCAACAATCAACCGGTTTACGCTGGTAATCTATCTCATGTCTCTGGATATTTGGACATATTGAGTTTTATTGCATGAACATGAACTTCTTGAAAACAGGCACACTGTAGAACAAAACCAGTCTTTAATGAAATGCCATTTGCAATCTCCTCCTGAAAAAAAACGTTTGTCTGTTTCACAGGTCCCAGACCCACCAATCCGAATGGTAAGAAATGCTTCACTTGTGTTGGACAAGATTGCACTGGGACATTGAACTGCGCGGGGAATGAGGATCACTGTCACTCAAATACAGGTAACAGGATTGTTGTAATAACTGTCTGCCTCTGGGCTCCACTTATTTCCTCTGCTCAAAGGAAGTTCCCGGTTTTTGTGATCAAGTTTGAAATTCATAAAAAAAATTCTTTCCTCTCTTTTTTTTTCTTAGTAAGCGTAGAAGGGGTGACGGTGGCAGTGAAAGGCTGTGCCTCCAAGGACATATGCTCAGCCCTCAATGCGCCAGGATTGTCGGGTGTAATTGGACAGCACTTTGACTGCTGCCAGGGTGACTTGTGCAACAGTGCCGGCAGCACAAGTGCTGGCCTGCTGTTGTTGATGGGGCCCCTGGTCTCTTTGGTTTTGTTTTCTTAGAAAATGAAAGCAGTTTTGTTCTTCTCGCTTTTGGACATGATCCTTTTAATTTAATCTCTCAAATGATGCTCAAGCATGTAGAATGTAGCAGGTAGAGGAAGAATCTTATTTCCCATTTATTGTTTCATGTTTATCATACGATTGATTTTGATCAGGATTTTCTTTTTTTGGGAGGGGGTTGCTATTTTTTTTGACTGCTCGACACATTTCATTTGCAATACCTACTTTGCAAGTTTTGCTAGATTGAGCTGTTTCTGTCTGGGAGTTTAAGCCTGTGTTTTTTTTTCTAGAGTGCCATTTGAACATCGTTTGAAATTCGAAACGATTTTTAAAAAATGGATCTTGTGAAAGTGAAATGAATAAAACCTTGAATGAATAAAAGTTTACTCGTGTCTTCTCATTGTCATTTGAATGTACGTGGCTTTCTCGTCCATGCAAATCTGCAACTGCCACACCCAAAACCTCACTAGTATTTTTTTTTGGCATTATATTTCAAACATAATGAATAAAACAAAACAGTGAGTACAATAAATACACTGAAGTGGAAAGCTTAAGTTGTTTGAAAAGGATTAGAAGGAACGAAGCACAAGTTTATTAGATCATACCCCCTTTCCAGTCCCTTTGTATCCTGTGTGGGTTTTTTTTAAAACTTACAACCACAAACAGCAAATATAGCAAGTAGGTCCTAAACAGGTTGTAACAATGAAACACTGAGTGCAAGCTGGGGAGGAAGGAGAAGGAGTGAATGACTCTGATGAATGAAGCAGATGTAAATGTCACTGGTGATGTGGAGGGAGAAACAAGAAAAAAGGGGTTGATGATAAAAAGAGTGAGTCAGTTGTGGAGCAGCAGAGAGAGGAGGAAGGGGAGGAGCAACAGAGCTGAACAGGAGGAGGAAGCAGGAAAGGAGGCAGAGAAGGAGGCAGGAAGGAGCAGCAAGGCTGAACAGGTGGAGGAGGAAGAAAAAGTTGGAAAAAAATAAACCCACCAAAAGGAGGAAGAAGATAAAAGACACAGAAGCAAAGAAAATCTGTGGGGAGAATCGGGTGTGAGAGGAATAGTGATATTCCCATTAACGGTTGCCAAAAAACCAAAACACCATACAGTGCAGAAAAATGTAAAATGTTTTTACAACAGGCCAAAAACCAACACAAAGTGAAAGTTCAAGGTCTTGTGTTCTCTGCCCATCCCAAACCACACACAGAGTGCAATTTGAAGTGAGCCATACATCACCTGACAGTGTGTGTGGTTTCTGCTGGGCAAAATACACGACGTTCACGCAGAAGTTTCCCTCCCTCTTGTGTGCCTGTAGTGTACAAACCACACACATCGGGCCATTGATACTGGGGAGCAGAACATTTCATTATATCGCTTATTGCATGTAATGGCCATTTGTGGTTCTGCTCTGGACTTATCATCTGTCAGCTAGAACCATGACCATAACCATTTCTGATTCTGAGACTTCTCTCATTTCCCGCTATGTGGAGTTCCACAGGGCTCAATCTTGGGGCCCCTGCTTTTCCCTCTATATTTCCGTTAGGGAAATCTTGTTTTTGTCTCATAAAGAATGACGTGGAATTTTGCAGTCTGAGTTTCATGGATGGCCTGTGTCAGCACTTTTGGTTGTGAAATCAATAGTACAGTGCATAAAACAGGTGGATCTTTATCAAAACAATTTAGCCTTTGAGAAGGCACGGAAACTCCTGGACAATCATGCAAAGGTTGTACTGTGACGTTGTCTCTTCTTGCAAGAATAATGTTCTGAATTGTCTTAAACTTTTTCAAATCGCCCTCAGTCTGTTTCCTGTGTATTCTGTGTACCTGAGAGGTTTTTTTTGTTTTTTGTTTTTTTTACCAGGAAATTCTCCGGACAACTTAGTTCCACGTGGTGATTGTGGCTTAGTGGTTGTAACGGTAACTGGAGTGTTGGCGGTTCAAAACCCACATTGCCGGGTATGAATTGTGCATGAATGTTGGTCGTGGTCTGAGGCCCTGATGGCTGCCATGCCTGTGTTGATATGCCACAGGGCAGTTTTGGCTACAATGTAGCTTCCTGCCACTGGTGTGAATGAACAATGGTTTGAAAAAAGTACTATATGAATCCAAGCCATTATTATTAGTCCCCTGGACTCTATTCTCAGAAAGTACAATTCCTCCTTTCATTGCAATGCTGACAAAAGCTAAATTTAGGCACCTATGAAATGGAAGTATGCTTACTCAGTTACACCATTATATGTCTAAATGACATCCTGGATGGCCGTCATTTTTTTAAATATCTAACCGTAAAATATTCAAGTGATGGTGTTTTGTCCCAGTGGTTCACGTGAGCAGTTGAAGCAGATGTGCCAAGATTTGTTTTACATTAATTGAGGTAACTCATATGAGGTAAAAGTAACATTTTTACATGACACTTTAGGTGGAGTTGGGGAGCTTTGCAGTACTTAACATAATTACTTAGAGTTTATGTATTGTGACAATGTGATTTATAATAGGTAACAATTGTCATTAAATAAGCTATTTAAGTGAAACATTTTTAGTGCTTTGCATTTTCCTGCATCCTAGGTGTGATGAACATAGAAGTGTTCATGCCCTGCAGAGAGTAAAACAGCACTTTTTGTCACTGAAAACAACACGCTAGAATCGGTGCAATGCCAGTCCTACATTATAAAGAAGTGTTGAGAACCACTTTAGTGCTGTGAGCAATACCCTGAAAGCTTTATGAAGTATTTTTCTTCTAAGTGGAACTCCACCATTGCCTGTTTGATTTTGTAGAATCATTAGAATACATTTTTTTTCCACTTTGTCCCATTTGAAATACATTTTTCATTGACATTGTAGACTGGCTGTCTTTAAAAAAATCAACATTCCACATTTTACTATTACCAGTGTCTTGTATTATATTAACGATTTCGATTACAAAACCTAATAATGTAGTGAATATTGTTTTCTTGCTTGCTAAATATCATATTGTATATCATATACAAGTGGAGAGACTCTCCCCTATGTTTTGATTGATTTTCAAATGAATTTGAACTGTATTATTCCTCATTGAGACATCTTAAGTCAAAGCCTGCCAAAAGAATAACTTCAGATGTATCCAAATAAAAAAAAATTTCTAACTCCATTTTCTCCCAAGTTTTCTATGTTTTTCTTTTCTTTTATTGCACTGTTCATTGCACCTTAGCAATATAATATTCTATTTCGTTGAATAAATTACAAACAAACAAAGGTTGAGGATGGACAAAAAGGCAGAACCACACAGGAGCAGCTACTCAAAATGCCAGAACTAAATATACTTCTTAATGTTTCTCATTTCGTTGTAATTACCTTAGAAATAATTTTTTATGTCATGATTAAACGTAAAGTAGTTTTTTTCTAGTCACTGCCAACAGGTAGGGTTTTACCTTCAGGCTGGTGGGATTTTACTGTCAGGCGGATGTTTGTGTGGCTAAATTAAGACAAGTGCGCATCTGTAAACACGAACCTAGAATCGGGCTATTCAGTTGAATATCAACAAGATTTAACTTCATTTTCACTTTTTTTTAACGCCAACAATCATATGTAAAGCATGACGGTATTATGGAGTAGATGAGGTGAAACTGCACGGTCACGAACGGTGACATCTGCTGGACAACTCGATGATTGTGAGTGTTTTACGCTCAAGTTCTCGGACAATTTATTCCAGTATTTTCATTTGTGTTACTTCACTCAGTAAAATCCGTTACACAGATTTATTCTTAGCAATATTCTATCGTTCTATTTGACGAGGCATTCTGACTAAAGTTGAAAAACAAGAACGACACGGCTCACGTGGTCACGTGATTTTCGTCTTCCGCTGTCATATCTTCTGTTCCGAGCGTAAAGCCTATATTTGATCATTTGTGTTGTATTGAAAAAATCTATTAGGAGTAGCCCAATCGATACTTTTAAGGATTTATATGTAGTAATAACTACAAGTAAATAACCTGAAATAATAAACTTTTGCCAGGTAGTTAATATAAGTGTGTGCTCATGTTCATGTTGTGTGTACATGTGTATGTTTTCAAATATTTGTCTGTTCAGTGTTTCTGTCAATTATTATGAATCAACTTTTAGTTGAATGTATTCTTCTAAAATGTGTTAAATAAGCAAAGGTTCAGTGATACTTGATGGGTGACTATTGCCACGACGCCTCATCAGTAGGGCAAAAGGAACTTGTCTCATGACGGTCTAAACCCAGCTCACGTTCCCTATTAGTGGCTGAACAGTCACAATGATAGGAAGAGCATCAAAGGATCAAAAAGCAACGTCGCTATGAACGCTTGGCCGCCGCGAGCCAGTTATCCCGACAGTAACTTTTCTCAAACCTCCCGCCTAAAACTCAAAAAGTCAGAAGGATCGCGAGGCCCCGCTTTCAGGTTGTATTCTTACTGAAAATCAAGAAGCGGGGCCTTTCCCTTTGGCTCTATGGGAGGATTCTGTCCCGCCTGACGTGAACTTAGGACACCGGCGTTGCTGTTTTACCGATGTACCGCATGCGTCAAACTCCTAACCATGTAAGGAAAAGCTATTATGAATTAAATGATCGACTGTATGATTCACTAACCATGGACGATAGACAAGAGACCATTTAAGTTTTCAAGAAATACGGAAACCTTCATCATGTTTTTATCCTGTGGACCCACAGCAGCAGCTCATCAGGTTGCAGCAAATAACCAACGCCGCACTTAACTTGTTATTCATTATATTTATGAAATGGGACATTTTAGCAGGCCCATAAAGTTCATCCTCACATATTCATCCTGTTTTGCTTTTCCAGGTTTCACTATGCTGCTCGTATATGGGACGGAGTGAAAAGGTCATCGGCGCTCTCTGAATATAGTCGCCTGCTCTGCTAACCGCTGGGGTTTCAGTACTAGTACCACAATGGTACATCTTCTTCTCGCTCAACTGCTCACCACTACAGGGAAGCGTGTGGCTGAAAGTCCGAGCTCTATATTGTTTCCTGCAGGACGGACAATGGAAGTTGGGGTTTAATGTTTGTTCTTCTGTAAACCACATTTTCGATGTGCAGAACAAGATTAAAATGAGTCACATTGATCGGCACTGTTCCACCACACGCAGAAGAGCTGTGAGTGAAAGCAAACGAAAACCTACACTAATTTAGTTTTTCTTGAGAGCCATCAGTGTGGAATGATGTGTGGGTTTGTTTGAGCGGTCTTTGTGCAACACCGGGAAGAAGAAACATTAGATAATAAACTACAAGATTATTTCTTGTAAATGATTGAAGGGTCAATGTTATCGTGAGCAATAAAACGATCACATCCAAGGACATTATGTGTCTCATCAGATTCTGTTGAATATGTTTCTAACTGAAAATGACATTACGCAATAGTGCCTGTAACTTTTGTTTCTCCCGAAATGATACTCTCCATTCAGTACACCTGGGTTGGACTTTCAAATCAAGGATTGTAAAGGCTGGTTTCAATATTTGCAAGCCCAGCAACTGCTTTTAAAGCGCTCCCTTTCCCTAGTAGCTGATGAAGATTTCCCGAACAAATCTCCAATCAGGACATTTGCAACATCTAAGAGGTATTTACAAAGAAGCAAAACATGAAGGAATAAACAGGGGAGGGTGGAGGAAACAAAACGCTTTTCCAAATCAAAATAAATAGCTTTTTTTTATTATTTTTTTTAAGAACTATTTTATTGGTTGTTTGCACATCACAAATCTACAAAGTTTTCTTAGTTACACAAATAGGATAGATGGTGTAAACAAATCAAGTTCCTTAATACAAGAAGCTCGAAGAGGTCCACTTTTAAAATTTGCATCCTATATCACCCTAAACATTGTCTACCTCCTCTGGCACATTTTCACCCTTTAGACTGTGAAGCTCCAATTGTATGGGGGCAGTACCATCACCATCTTTAAAGATGTTTTTAACTGTTTGGCTCCAAATGTTCTACAGATCGCCAACAGCTCCATTCAGACATGCATTGCTCCTAAAGTTCAAAAGAGCACAGTAATCACATATCTTTAAAAAAAAAGATAAAACAGTAATCTGGGTGCCTTGATGATGTAGTAAGTTGGCAGAAAACATTTATTCCAATGTTTTTCAACCCCCTTTTCACGTTGCTTATGCCTGCTGAGGAAGAATTGTTCGGTTTTTCCTCTCTAAAAATACAGTGAGATGTTTGTCTTCAATAGAATTGTATTGAACTGACATGTAGATGAAGGGAGTCTAATTTTATGCAGTTGATTGTTCAGGGTTAGTATTTAGGTATCTACAGTTTTTAAAAGTTTAAATTAAGGTTCTTAAATCTGGTCATGATGAGAGGTGTGGCTGTTCCGGCATATTATCTGACGCTGTCGCTTTGGTAAATAAAGGAGGAGAGAGGAGAGGGAGTGGTGTAGAGATAACCTGTTATAGCACAGTACTTGAAGCCCCCGAAAGCTCAGTTGCAGGCCACCTTCACAGAATGCATCTGTTTTCACTTATCCTCGGGATTGTGCTTCTTCCTGAAGGTAAGTTCCTGGTCAGCTATCTGTTTTTCAAAAAGCAGTTTGATAAGTTTTACTTTCATGTGTCTTTTTGTTTCGCTCATCTCCTTCTCATTTCCAGAAGCTGTACAAATGATGATTGCTATCCCTCGACATGATTCTTAGAATTCCTAATAGTGTTGTTCAGGGTTAATATATCGGAATAATATGCCTGCTTTGGATGATCTTTTTTCATACAACTGTTGTTTGTCGTCTCAGTCTACACCCTGAACTGCTACCAATGCACGGAATCGACCTGTACGGAGGAAACATGCAGTTCAGGTTCAAAGTGTGCTGCTTTAGGGGTTGCTGTTTACGCAGGTATTTAATTATTTATTTGTTTTTAAATTATTATTATTGTAATCTTTTTTCTGCCCAAAGAAACCCAGCTCACAGTTTCTGTTTTTTTGGATTGCAGGTAATCAGAAAATCCAAGACATTAGTGCGAGGAGTTGTGCCCTACCTCAAGAGTGTATTCAGGGCTCAGTCAACTTTGGAGTTTCCGCAAGTGTTCTCACGACCAAATGCTGCTCCACCGACCTCTGCAACAATCAACCGGTTTACGCTGGTAATCTATCTCATGTCTCTAGATATTTGGACATATTGAGTTTTATTGCATGAACATGAACTTCTTGAAAACAGGCACACTGTAGAACAAAACCAGTCTTTAATGAAATGCCATTTGCAATCTCCTGAAAAAAAAACGTTTGTCTGTTTCACAGGTCCCAGACCCACCAATCCGAATGGTAAGAAATGCTTCACTTGTGTTGGACAAGATTGCACTGGGACATTGAACTGCGCGGGGAATGAGGATCACTGCATCTCAAATACAGGTAACAGGATTGTTGTAATAACTGTCTGCCTCTGGGCTCCACTTATTTCCTCTGCTCAAAGGAAGTTCCCGGTTTTTGTGATCAAGTTTGAAATTCATAAAAAAAATTCTTTCCTCTCTTTTTTTTTCTTAGTAAGCGTAGAAGGGGTGACGGTGGCAGTGAAAGGCTGTGCCTCTAAGGACATATGCTCAGCCCTCAATGTGCCAGGATTGTCGGGTGTAATTGGACAGCACTTTGACTGCTGCCAGGGTGACTTGTGCAACAGTGCCGGCAGCACAAGTGCTGGCCTGCTGTTGTTGATGGGGCCGCTGGTCTCTTTGGTTTTGTTTTCTTAGAAAATGAAAGCAGTTTTGTTCTTCTCGCTTTTGGACATGATCCTTTTAATTTAATCTCTCAAATGATGCTCAAGCATGTAGAATGTAGCAGGTAGAGGAAGAATCTTATTTCCCATTTATTGTTTCATGTTTATCATACGATTGATTTTGATCAGGATTTTCTTTTTTTGGGAGGGGGTTGCTATTTTTTTTGACTGCTCGACACATTTCATTTGCAATACCTACTTTGCAAGTTTTGCTAGATTGAGCTGTTTCTGTCTGGGAGTTTAAGCCTGTGTTTTTTTTCTAGAGTGCCATTTGAACATCGTTTGAAATTCGAAACGATTTTTAAAAAATGGATCTTGTGAAAGTGAAATGAATAAAACCTTGAATGAATAAAAGTTTACTCGTGTCTTCTCATTGTCATTTGAATGTACGTGGCTTTCTCGCCCATGCTAATCTGCAACTGCCACCCCAAAACCTCACTAGTATTTTTTTTTGGCATTATATTTCAAACATAATGAATAAAACAAAACAGTGAGTACAATAAATACACTGAAGTGGAAAGCTTAAGTTGTTTGAAAAGGATTAGAAGGAACGAAGCACAAGTTTATTAGATCATACCCCCTTTCCAGTCACTTTGTATCCTGTGTGGTTTTTTTTTAAAACTTACAACCACAAACAGCAAATATAGCAAGTAGGTCCTAAACAGGTTGTAACAATGAAACACTGAGTGCAAGCTGGGGAGGAAGGAGAAGGAGTGAATGACTCTGATGAATGAAGCAGATGTAAATGTCACTGGTGATGTGGAGGGAGAAACAAGAAAAAAGGGGTTGATGATAAAAAGAGTGAGTCAGTTGTGGAGCAGCAGAGAGAGGAGGAAGGGGAGGAGCAACAGAGCTGAACAGGAGGAGGAAGCAGGAAAGGAGGCAGAGAAGGAGCAGCAAGGCTGAACAGGTGGAGGAGGAAGAAAAAGTTGGAAAAAAATAAACCCACCAAAAGGAGGAAGAAGATAAAAGACACAGAAGCAAAGAAAATCTGTGGGGAGAATCGGGTGTGAGAGGAATAGTGATATTCCCATTAACGGTTGCCAAAAAACCAAAACACCATACAGTGCAGAAAAATGTAAAATGTTTTTACAACAGGCCAAAAACCAACACAAAGTGAAAGTTCAAGGTCTTGTGTTCTCTGCCCATCCCAAACCACACACAGAGTGCAATTTGAAGTGAGCCATACATCACCTGACAGTGTGTGTGGTTTCTGCTGGGCAAAATACACGACGTTCACGCAGAAGTTTCCCTCCCTCTTGTGTGCCTGTAGTGTACAAACCACACACATCGGGCCATTGATACTGGGGAGCAGAACATTTCATTATATCGCTTATTGCATGTAATGGCCATTTGTGGTTCTGCTCTGGACTTATCATCTGTCAGCTAGAACCATGACCATAACCATTTCTGATTCTGAGACTTCTCTCATTTCCCGCTATGTGGAGTTCCACAGGGCTCAATCTTGGGGCCCCTGCTTTTCCCTCTATATTTCCGTTAGGGAAATCTTGTTTTTGTCTCATAAAGAATGACGTGGAATTTTGCAGTCTGAGTTTCATGGATGGCCTGTGTCAGCACTTTTGGTTGTGAAATCAATAGTACAGTGCATAAAACAGGTGGATCTTTATCAAAACAATTTAGCCTTTGAGAAGGCACGGAAACTCCTGGACAATCATGCAAAGGTTGTACTGTGACGTTGTCTCTTCTTGCAAGAATAATGTTCTAAATTGTCTTAAACTTTTTCAAATCGCCCTCAGTCTGTTTCCTGTGTATTCTGTGTACCTGAGAGTTTTTTGTTTTTTTTTAACCAGGAAATTCTCTGGACAACTTAGTTCCACATGGTGATTGTGGCTTAGTGGTTGTAACGGTAACTGGAGTGTTGGCGGTTCAAAACTCACATTGCCGGGTGTTGTGCATGAATGTTGGTCGTGGTCTGAGGCCCTGATGGCTGCCATGCCTGTGTTGATATGCCACAGGGCAGTTTTGGCTACAATGTAGCTTCCTGCCACTGGTGTGAATGAACAATGGTTTGAAAAAAGTGCTATATGAATCCAAGCCATTATTATTAGTCCCCTGGACTCTATTCTCAGAAAGTACAATTCCTCCTTTCATTGCAATGCTGACAAAAGCTAAATTTAGGCACCTATGAAATGGAAGTATGCTTACTCAGTTACACCATTATATGTCTAAATGACATCCTGGATGGCCGTCATTTTTTTAAATATCTAACCGTAAAATATTCAAGTGATGGTGTTTTGTCCCAGTGGTTCACGTGAGCAGTTGAAGCAGATGTGCCAAGATTTGTTTTACATTAATTGAGGTAACTCATATGAGGTAAAAGTAACATTTTTACATGACACTTTAGGTGGAGTTGGGGAGCTTTGCAGTACTTAACATAATTACTTAGAGTTTATGTATTGTGACAATGTGATTTATAATAGGTTACAATTGTCATTAAATAAGCTATTTAAGTGAAACATTTTTAGTGCTTTGCATTTTCCTGCATCCTAGGTGTGATGAACATAGAAGTGTTCATGCCCTGCAGAGAGTAAAACAGCACTTTTTGTCACTGAAAACAACACGCTAGAATCGGTGCAATGCCAGTCCTACATTATAAAGAAGTGTTGAGAACCACTTTAGTGCTGTGAGCAATACCCTGAAAGCTTTATGAAGTATTTTTCTTCTAAGTGGAACTCCACCATTGCCTGTTTGATTTTGTAGAATCATTAGAATACATTTTTTTCCACTTTGTCCCATTTGAAATACATTTTTCATTGACATTGTAGACTGGCTGTCTTTAAAAAAATCAACATTCCACATTTTACTATTACCAGTGTCTTGTATTATATTAACGATTTCGATTACAAAACCTAATAATGTAGTGAATATTGTTTTCTTGCTTGCTAAATATCATATTGTATATCATATACAAGTGGAGAGACTCTCCCCTATGTTTTGATTGATTTTCAAATGAATTTGAACTGTATTATTCCTCATTGAGACATCTTAAGTCAAAGCCTGCCAAAAGAATAACTTCAAATGTATCCAAATAAAAAAAAATTTCTAACTC
Source organism: Lipophrys pholis (assembly GCF_963383615.2). NCBI lineage: Eukaryota > Metazoa > Chordata > Actinopteri > Blenniiformes > Blenniidae > Lipophrys > Lipophrys pholis. The sequence continues at coordinate 13,632,624 of NC_137639.1, read as the reverse complement.
CATTTTCTCCCAAGTTTTCTATGTTTTTCTTTTCTTTTATTGCACTGTTCATTGCACCGTAGCAATATAATATTCTATTTCGTTGAATAAATTACAAACAAACAAAGGTTGAGGATGGACAAAAAGGCAGAACCACACAGGAGCAGCTACTCAAAATGCCAGAACTAAATATACTTCTTAATATTTCTCATTTCGTTGTAATTACCTTAGAAATTTTTTTTAATGTAATGATTAAACGTAAAGTAGTTTTTTTCTAGACAGTGCCAACAGGTAGGGTTTTACCTTCAGGCTGGTGGGATTTTACTGTCAGGCGGATGTTTGTGTGGCTAAATTAAGACACGTGCGCATCTGTAAACACGAACCTAGAATCGGGCTATTCAGTTGAATATCAACAAGATTTAACTTCATTTTCACTTTTTTTTAACGCCAACAATCATATGTAAAGCATGACGGTATTATGGAGTAGATGAGGTGAAACTGCACGGTCACGAACGGTGACATCTGCTGGACAACTCGATGATTGTGAGTGTTTTACGCTCAAGTTCTCGGACAATTTATTCCAGTATTTTCATTTGTGTTACTTCACTCAGTAAAATCCGTTACACAGATTTATTCTTAGCAATATTCTATCGTTCTATTTGACGAGGCATTCTGACTAAAGTTGAAAAACAAGAACGACACGGCTCACGTGGTCACGTGATTTTCGTCTTCCGCTGTCATATCTTCTGTTCCGAGCGTAAAGCCTATATTTGATCATTTGTGTTGTATTGGAAAAATGTAATAGGAGTAGCCCAATCGATAGTTTTAAGGATTTATATGTACTAATAACTGTCGTTCAACACTTCCCTGGTGGTCTAGTGGTTAGGATTCGGCGCTCTCACCGCCGCGGCCCGGGTTCGATTCCCGGTCAGGGAACTAATTTTTTCATTTAATTCTGAAATTCCCTTTCACTATTGTGTCATTATGGTATTAAAAACGTAAACAGTTTCATCAAAACACAATTAATGTAGTAAAGTTCTTATATTGTCATGAGATACAACCAAAACTGTGCCAATGCACTGATTATAAGTGTACCAAAGGGTCATAAAAATCACCTTTAGCTGAATAGCAACTGAAAAAGTTTGATTGTGCACCTTTCGCAAAAGAGGAAAATTTAATTACACAGTGTCACCAAAAAAATTAAACAGGCATGCTGAACAAAAGCAAAGAAATATTGGGTTCATTTAGAATTTGTAATTATGTTAAAATTATGTTGAAGAAAAAAATAATTAAGAATCATTAAACAGGGGACTTGACGTTAAACTGTCCATTGTGCCATGGGATGGTATTCATATGAGCGTTACCGTTTGAAAATGGCATGGGAGCTGTGTCTCAGATGTGGGAAAGATGTAAATTTTGGAACACATCATCAGCAGTGTACCTTTGAATCGAGGGGTGTTTTGGCCTTTCAAAACACTAGACACCCTCATGTCTAGACTTGATGAAAGTTCAGAATAAAATATGATTCAAACATACATGAAGAAATACCTTTAAATAGAATAGAATAGAATGCCTTTTATTGTCACATGTACAGGTACAGTGAGATTAAAAACAACTCCAGTGACAGTGCAGCAGTCAAAAAGGGCAGAATATAGTGCAAGAAGGAGGGTGGGGGGTGTAGGGGGTAAGGTGCACGGTCCAGTCCTGTGAACGGTACAGAGGGTATTTACAGGGGTACAAAGTGTATTTACAGGAGTACAGAGTACAGAGTGTATTTACAGGATAATAAGAACTATAAAAATTATATTGCACATTATGAGGTAGTCTGTCAGTAAAGTAAAGTGAAGTCAGTGCATACAAGAGTTCACAGTGGTTATGGCTTTGGGGAAAAAACTGTTTTTGAATCTGTTTGTTTTTGATCTCATGACCCTGTAGCGCCTTCCCGAGGGCAGCAGGTCAAACAGGTCAGAGCCAGGGTGGGAGCTGTCCTTGATAATGTTCGTAGCTCTGCTGAGGCAGCGGGAGGTGTAAATGTCCATCAGGGAGGGGAGAGAGCAGCCAAATTCAGGGTTGTAAATCCATACATAAGTAACTCACCATCAAAAGAAGTAATGACATGAAGGCACCTGCTATAAGGGAGTTAAAAATACTTGATTGCCTCATTTGAGATGAACATTTTGAAATTTCAGCAAGTAGCAGGTCACCGGTTTGTTTTGACCCAGTCATACAATATCTTCATTTTTGTACTTTCACGCTTTGTCAGCAGAGGGTAGTATTGCACTGGCAATCGCTTAACTCTCTTTCTCGACCTCACTCTCTTTAACCAACCTCTGCTTTACAGAGGAACAATGACACTGCTGCATATTATACCGTTTAAGTCATTGAATACTGTACACTTTCAATTTTAGATTATGTCTTTGCATGTATTTATACTATGCTAATTTAATCCATCCATCCATCTTCTATACGGCTTTATCCTCTGCCGGGTAGCGGGTCTCTGGAGAAGATCCCGGCTCACTATGTGCGAGTGCAGGATACACCCTGGCCAGGTCGCCAGTCCATCACAGAATACATAAGTTGATATTCCTTATCACTTTTAATTTGATGTGTTTTTCGTGATTTGTGTTGTAATTTATTTTGCTGGGTTTTTTTGTGTTTTACAGTAATCCCTAATGTCGAAAGGAAACAGCTGATGGTGTTTGGATTGCCGCAGGTGAAATCCGATGGAAAGATAATAATCCCGTAACTTCAGGTGAACCTTCTGAGTGTAGCCCCGAGGCGACAAAGCCAACTCTTCCCAAACAGATGCCATCAAAGATAGCATAGGTTCTTTTAAGTAAAAAAAAGAAAAGAAAAGAAAAGGTGAGTGTTATGTAAGCGTCCTCTCTTCCTGTGTTTTTGACAGATTACCTCTTCTTTTACCTGACATGTGTTGGGTAACACTCGAGATGTTGCCAGATTTGTCTCAGTCACCTTTGTTGTCTACAGGAAGTCTTTGTTTGATTTCTTATCTGTCTATAAACAAGATGCTTCATCTCCTAAATCCTTGTCTTTGTGTGTGGTTAGATTTCTTTTCTTTTCTTTTTTTCTCGTCGGGCAGCTAAAATTGGTGAAACAGATTTGGTTGTGTGCTCAAAGACAATTTAGATACACTAAAATCAAGGAAAAGCTGAGATAAGACAAAGCTTTGATCAAATACTTAGAACTTGTTGCCGTGTTTTTACAAACTACACATGGCGTGTTAGTAGTGTGTGTGGATCTTTTTAAAGTGTCAGATCACGGGTGTCAAACATGAGGCCCGTGGGCCAAAATTGTTCTGCAAATTGTCAAAATGACAAAGAAAACATTCATTAGTGAGCACATTTCTGACACGACCCAACACTGAGACCTGAGCTGCATGCCCGCTGCCTTTTTGCGAAAATGCAAACTGACATTACTCTCAAAGTCATTTTGTCAGGGTGAGTTTGTAAAAACTTGCATAATGCAAAAGCGTTAGGAGAGTTTTTTATTTTTGAGATTTAACTCTATTTTGCGTCAGGTTTCATTGACATGGACACATTTAATGAGGAACTTACAACCGTGGCTGCAGGGGATTTCCACGTTTTTGCTTGGGAGATTATCTGGGCTTTTCCACATTGCTTCCCTGTAGCGTGTGTGAAGGGGACTGCTTGTGGAACTTTAAAATTCATTTTTGGACCAAATGTGTTTTTTTTACCTTCGTAAATGTTAAAAATTTCCACCAAATTTCTACATAACCTCTGATAACCGATTCTTTTCAGCAACAGAAAAGTAAGAAGAGCCACTGGGGAGCCGAAGGAGTTGGCTCTTTCAGGGTAAGGCAAATCCTAATTGTGATACATTTCATAGTGAGTCTGCAAGAAATGAATGTAAGTCAATGCATTGTCCCAAAAAGACACAATGTCATACCTGCAAAAAGAAACATTCCGATTTATTAAGTATTGAATCAACAGATACACGAATATACACACCTTTGCAGCAATGATGTGACGTGCTGCCCAGCTAGGAATAAACCAAAAACAGGTGGTTGACGTTCACCTTACCCACCGCTCCCTTTAGCTCGCTGTCCTTCTCTCTACCCAACCCCTCGACCAGCTTTTATCTTTTTCTAACTTCAAGATTTTTCTCTTTCTGCACTTTTTCATTTCACACTCTTCATCCTCCCTCTGTCTCTCCCCGTTTGAAGGTCTTAAGACTGTGCCCCGAGGATTATGACAATGGTTAGTTTGCTTTGGGCATCTGTGTCTACTTGACTTGTTAGGAAAGGACTAAAGCGTAAGGCCCAGACACAATACAGTATGTCATAGGTGTTGAAATAACATGCTCAGAACAGGCATTAGACGTGCTGCTTTGTCCACGTAGTCATGCTTCTTTTGAGTTTTGTTGTGACACGTGTAGTTCTGTATCAGGTACACAGTGATTAAAATTTGTTTAATAAAAAGCACATTTTCTCTATTTCATCAACACCTTCATCACACTCTTAATGAATAAATGTGGGGAATCATGTGGGGTTCAGTCCATTAACTAAGGAGAACGAGTGACAGGGTGATATGGAAACTATGTTAAAGGACGGGAAGTGCTGAACACATGTCCATTCCACAAAGATTTGGAAGCCCCTTGAACCATATATATACATCAATTATATATGGAGATTTTTTTTACTTAAGCTCTTAATGGAACAACAGATTGCATAATTGTCCCCAGTATTTAATTATTTTCAGCTCATTAATTTGGTTTTATGGCTCATCAAGAGTTGTCTTTTTGGAGAGTGGCGGGGAACGATATAGATAAATAGAACCAGCAGATGGCGGTAATGCAACTTTATGGCTGCAAACTGCCCTTATACCCAAAAGAATAATAATAGTAATGATAATAAGATGATTTGTCTTTTCATTTCCAACCTCTTGTGTGGTTATTGCTGAAGTGTTTTTGAATCCTGATGAAGGAACGAATATGTTTCTGTTTGAAAACACCGGGATAGTATTTTAGTGTGTACTTGTGAAGAAAGAAATTTTTGCAAATTTATTTTACTTCTAGACTGGCTTTTATCGGTCATTGACGAATGTTACAGAGAAGTAAAGAGCTAGCTAACACAAGTAGCTTATTCTCCAAAATACTCATTCATCTTCCTGTTTGTTTTTTTTTTTAAAGAAAACACAATTCACGATCAATGAATCACTGTTTTCAAAACAGTGCTAAAACCGTCATTTGTACGTGGATCTTTTTTTAAAGCTGGATGCAGTGTCATGTCCACAGTGGGATCTGCTATGATGCTGAGATGAGACAGTGGCACTGTCTTTAAGACAGCTGAGCTGGAGGTGTCAGAGATGAGGACGCTGAGATATACTGGGAGTGACCAGGATGGACGGGAACGCACGGGACAGCTAAGGTCGAGCAGTTCAGCAATAAAACTAGTGATGCCAGGCAGACATGGTCTGTGCTTGTGCTGAGGACAGACTGTAGCTATATTGGTTGAAAATGTGAGAGATGAAGCTGCCAGAAAGGAGGAGAAGACAAATACTGCAGAGAGAATTCACAGATGTAGTGAAGGAGGACCTGGAGATGGTTGGACGTTAGACGAGAGGAGACAGAGGGAGAGGCTGAGATAGGGACGGATGAACCGCAGTGGCAGGAACCATTTTCTCATTCTGTTTCTCAAGTCTCATTCAATTGTTCTTTGAGAATGTAGTCCAAAGCAAGCAATAGAATGTCCTGAGAATTTGATTTTAATTCACAGGGTAATGAGGAAATCTTGTTAAAGAAATGTAGCTGGTTTTAGTCCATGTTAAATAGCGATACCATATTACTTGTTTTAACAAGTAGTGTCAACAGGCTGGATGGATGGATGGATGGATGAATGGGTGGATGGATGGACGGACGGATGGATGGATGGATGGACATTAAAGCTATTCAATTGATTGAGTTTGAAAGCTGTGTTTCATGTACTCATGCAAATGAAAAAGAGTAACACGGTTCCTTCTGTCATGGTGGTAAAAGTGTAAAACAATCTCCATAGTGAGGGTAATAATATTGCCCCTTCATCAGGTCAGACCACAGCATCATACCCAGATGAAAACTTTAGCCAATAAACAATGGCAAAGGAAACCTGAGACATTTTCCACTTTGCAAAAACCTAGTTTGAGTTTGACTACCATCCACTTCAAAGAATAAAATAAATCAGTTACGAAAAAAAGAATGAATTCACAACTCAGGCTACAGCTCAGTTGCCGTCGTGAAACTAATTTTCAGTAATATTTAATTTGCTTTCAAAACAAAAACAAAAATATCATATTGTTATCGCACCAACCATCGCTGCTTTTAGACCACAATTTTATCTGTAATGCATTTTTATTCCATATCAATGAAACGCTTGACTATCTTGTATAATGATGGAGAGCAAAATGTGGACGAGAGACTTTTCAACAGCATGTTCATCCAGTTTGTCACAGATACAGATGTCTATTCAACAGCTGTTTTCCCCTCCATCAAAGAAAGATACATATTTTACATAGCATGGTGCAGATTGTCAGCATGTAAAAAAAAAAAAAAAAAAAATTACAGTAAAGGGCTTAGAGTGGAGTAATAAAAGAACACATTTATACTGCTTTTCAGGACAGCGATGCTGCATAGTAAAGTCAATAAATAAAACAATTATGTACATGGATCACACAATCCATTTGTTGTTTCTCTAAACTTGAGGAATACTGTATAGCACCACTGAGTATGAAAGCCAGTTCACACAGCTCTTCCTATTGCGAACACTTGTACGTATGTATACCAGAGTTCTTTTGCGTTCTTTTAAATCCTTCCTTTAACTTTTTTGTGCATGACAACACATAACACTCTGCTCAGTAAATATTTTTGATCGAATTTTCAAAATGCATTTTCATTTTCAAAGCCCCAGATGTCCAATTCATCCAAAACTGCAGTGCAGGGCAGGGCGACTCAAATGTTGTTCCGTGTCCATACCCGAAAGAGTGATTCTCCGTTGGTCGGCCATCGCTGGCTTCTGGTTGACTGGTGGACGTCAGACAACCTGGGCATGTCTCCGTACATACAAACAGGACGGTCTCTGTTTCTGTCAGCCATGTCCTCTTCCATTGAATTGATAGTTCCACTTTCCTTTCTCTTCTGTTTGTTCGATCCTGAAAACGTTCCCACATAGAGTTTTGAGATACAAGTTCTTGTATCCAGATGTCCGGCATCGTAGGGAGAAGAAATGGCACTGCAACTCTTTTGCACTTTCGAAATGTACTTTGTTTTTCAGTGCTCGCCACACGCTTAAAAACAACTGCATGTCCTTTCAAGCATGGGATAATATAGTCTTTTGACCATATGACTACCTATGTGTCCGTATCACGGACGTGAGTCTCGTTTGTTTGGTTAAAGGTTTGAATTTGAACAGGACTGGCAGCACTGCTTGCCATAGAATTTGTGGTTGCAGACTCCATGCTGGGGCACCAAGTAACACCAGCTGAAATAATCCCTACATGCAATATCTGTGGGAGAAAACAAAGGAGTATTATTATTTCTATTGTTATTAATATGTTTATTCTTTTAAGGAAGTGCTTTTCAGAAATAAATGATCAGGTGGAACTGTATAAGAGCATCTGTACCTTTCTTTTCGGGCTGTGGACAGAAATTGGTGTTGCAGGCCTGGGACATTGGGGGTTTTAGGTGGAGGGCACAGCCAGGAGAGGGCTTCCCCTGGGCCAGGCATTGGACCGTCCTGGCCTGGACTCCCCCTCCACAAGTGACCGTACACTGCGAAGCAAAAACAAAATGTGGCCTTGGATGAAAAACATCAACTCTTCATGACCTCGGTGCCCTTGCTTTTATTAATCTTTTTACCGTTCTTAATTATTTCTAAACAGAGCAGATACACACCTGAGACCAAGGAGAGGAGTACCACTCTGGTGCTTGTATTACAGGGTGAGGGTGGGGCAGAGGTGGGTAGGTGTGAGTATGCAGCCTCCACCGGTGGACAGGTGGGGTTGTGCGGACAGGACACTCAGTTAGGATGCAGGGCCGATGGAGCTCCACTGAAGGTTTGGGAACATGGTGACACTTCTTGGCAGCAAGTTCTCTGTATTTCCCCGCAGTGTCCTTTTATTAGAGTAGAAGCATAAAACAAAAATGTAAAACTGAGTAAAACTCATCCTTTCTTCTGACAGATGTATTTATACCCATATACCGTCATGACTCATTCTTTTGTAAATTAATAGGTTACAAGATGGTAGCTGTCTTGCATTAGTACCATTTACTTTGTTGTCAATCCCATCCAAACATTTGAAGGATGTTTTGCATCCTTGAAATTCAAAATGAGCTAATCATTTTTTTAATAGGTAAGAGTCTACTATGAATACAATATGGTTTTATAAAAAATGTTGAACCATTGGAGTTTGTTTTTATTCACATTCAACACATCATCCCAGACCGAACAATTACGTTGATAAATACAGAACAGGATTTGCATACAAAGCGAGTGCAACACACACCTTCTCTGCACACTTGATGAAGCGTGTCTGATGGCCACGTCCACATGTTACTGAACACTGAACACAGAAAAGGGAGGAGAACAGCCAAAATACGATAAATGCTTTCATGTTCTACATATATATCCGGCTTTAATCACTGTAAATTCATTCTTAATGCCAGCCTTTGACAAAGCTGTTAAGTTACCTCCTGCCATGTGGAGACAAACCACTGGACCTTGCGTTGTTTCTGGCAGCGTTTGATGAAGCAGGATTCTTGGCTGGCAGGTTTCTGCAGGCCTGCACACGCGCCGTCTGGAAGCGTGTGCGGCTGGGCACCCGGGCTGCTGCTTGCACAGGCCACAGTCCTCTTCTTCAAACCGTTGCCACATTTGCGAGAGCACTGCCAAAAACATACGTCCATGATATTTGTTGATATAAATTAAAACCTTGAAATACAACTATGTTAATTATCTAGTAAGTCTAAAAAAAGGCCCATTATTCTATTTTCCAGCATTGTGGTGGGGGGGGGGGGGGGGGGGGGGTTCATTGTACTGTTGATCAGATTCTTCAAGTTCAGTCCAGGTTAAATGTTCTGAATGACATCTTCTTGTGGAAAACTAGCCTCACACTTTCCTCCTAATAATGGAAAGGATTTAAAAAGATTTGGTCAAGACTTGACATAATGGTATTATATTTTGTGCACGCAGGAAGAAATGTCAGAGGCCAACAGTTCTAAGAAACTTACAATGCACACAAGGCATTTAGGAATGGCTACCATAAAGGATGTCCATATTTCCAAACAGGGACTTACTGTGCTTTACTCCCTTAATACTTCCTTTGGGGCTATCCAAGAGTTCCCACAGTAGTCATTTTGATTCTAGTCGTGGTCTTAAATCAAAATCTTGAAAGTGTTTCACTCCATTCATTAAACATGGGACTGTGACAAACTACACTGTGCCACATAGTACCAGGAAGGAAGTCAACTGGACACCATTTGTAGCATGAAGTTTGGGGTATTTGGGGTGAAAATGGCAGTTAAAATGTTTTAACTGGGAGACAAGTCACCACACACAATGTATAGCAATCGGAGCGAGAACAAAACACAGAAAGTCTCAATGGGCACATTTCTTGTCGGAAGCCAATGGAATCACTGAAATAAAATGTGGTGAAGCCATCAAAGTCAGGGTTCACGTAGCAACACAATGTGCGGAGTTATTAAAGCTGAATGGCAAGTGTGCAACTTTCAAGTGTTTATTCCAGCTGTGGATCGAAGGAGCCAGAAGTCCTTTCTCGGACGTGCTCACCTGTGACCACGGCCCGGCGCTCCAAGCTGGCGGGCAGCCTTGTGCGTTGCAGGCCTGCCGTCTGACCGGGCCGGACTGGGAGCACAGAGATTCGGCCAGGACGCCGATGCTGCTCTGGCTGGTTCTCTGAACACACTGGACCTGCCGCGTCTGCTCCCCTCCCCCACAGCTCCGGCTGCACGCCCCCCACTCGCCGACAGACCAGCTGGGACAACAAAACACAAGCCTGCTGAGTCAACACACGCAGCTCCTCAATCACTTATCCCGACAAGCCTGCAGGAAATCACAAATGATAACATGATAACTGTGCAGTGATAGCGGTTTGCAAAAGACCCCCTGTGTTCTCCTCTCCAGCGGCAAATGAAGACATTTCCAAATCAAAGCGACCGCAAATGTAGAGTTTCTGATGTGAAATGGTATCAATAACTCAAAATACAGCCACGATGTGCCAGCTTTTCCAGTAATAGTTTAGAACCTTTCTGTGTGGAGTTTACATGTTTTCCCTGAGTCCTTGGTTTTTCTCAAGGTATGCCAGATTCCACCGACAATCCAAGGACTTGCTTGTTGGGTCAGTTGGTGGATGTACATTGCTCAAAGTGTTCCCCTGAACCTTGTGAGCTGTGCTGGGCTCCAAACGCCCCGTGACAGCAACCTGGATAAAGCAGGTATAGATGAGGGATGGATAAATGCACGAATACACGGTTGGATTGATGGGCGGTTGGCTCGGCTTCAAAAGGTTCATGGATGACTAGTTTCAAGCCATCACCCAAAAAAAACCCTACACTTTTTTTTTAAATTGTACCTCATTCTGCGAAAAAAGAAATACTTGATACTTGCTCAAAGATTAAACTTGTAGAATTCATCCTCACTTTCTAAACCAGGAACTGGAAACATAAAGCCAATCTCGAGATCAAGCAGCCATTTAGCCACGACAGTTTAGAGTTTCTTTAAGAGCTTTAGTTTCTTCAAAGCATGACTCTGTAGGATGTCTTAGGTTGCCTAATCCCAAAAGCTCTCTCTTCCTTAAATCCTTGTTGCATCTTTTGCAAGTGACCCAAATCTGAAGGCAGCAGCTCAATCCCTCATCACACCCTCCGTCATGCTCCCCTTAACTTCACCCCGGTGTACCCACCCAGCCTCCGAAGATCTGCCCCAAACAACCCAAAAACATCGCTGTCAGCACGTTGACTTGTATACGTTAGCAGTGTAAACTTTATTTGCAGCAATTTGGTGCATCACTTGTTCGGAATGTTGTATGTTTTATGCAGCTCCATACATGCACTATAAAATCTGAATAAATATAAAGAGAGATAATCCATCTGGTCCTCTGTGTGTCACGGCTTGTCAGGGAGGAAGATACACACTGCAGGATCATCAAAGCATGGTTTGCGAGAGGATAAAGGGAAGGCAGAGATGAAAGTTTGTGTCCAGTTGTTAATTCAAAACAGCGATCCATGCGGTCAATACATACACGTGTGCGTATTCAACACACTGACTTGAGCCCCCTTCAAAACAGATGTTGAATTTGTGTCATTAGATGCTTAAATTAATGCAAACAGTTAGAAAAAAATAATCATTGCCAGCATGTTTCTTTCTTGAGCTCTGATATATTTGGGGAGATTATGTACCCATGCGAAATTCAATATGTGTTGTATTTTTAAACTGTCCCAAAAAATGTTTTCGTTCTTATTCTGCACTGGATTTATGTTATGCAAAGTTCAAACTAGTTTGCTGATACCATGGCTTGATATATAAGAACATTTATCACAATGTTACTGTATGACATCACATTAACATAGTTAGTGACAAACTATTTTGACAACCTTACACCACTTTGTCACGTCTCGAATATCACTTTCTGCGGATGTGGTGGAGTACAAAAGTGACGGCTTTAAAAATACAAAACAGTATTTACGCATACAACCGTTGTATCAGAATGATTCCTTAACAGGACTGGCAGTATTGGCTGCTGGCACTGTTCGATCTTATATCAAGTTTTAGACGGCCTTGTGATCCCCGACTTGGTCACTGTCGGCGTCGCTGAATAATCAGTAAACATCACACTGGACAGGCGCAGAAAGACTTGTGTCCCGTGGACGGCGTCACAGACAGCCTGTGTGGCGTAAACGATGCTGTCTTTGAGCACGCCAGTGGTATTAGATAACCTCGAGCCAAGTCTTTACGGCTTCGCCGCTATCCATGTGTGCATGTGGGTGCGGGTGTGTGGTTTGTTGTATCAGTGCATGCCCACACAGACAAAATGATATCATGGTCTAAATGCGGGCATGCATTGGAACCTTTTTCCGTGATGTAATGCGTGTCCAGTCCAACTCACTGGGTGCACACACAGCAAAATGAAATAACTACATGGCCTCAGAATAGTATGATATGAAGAGACAGCCTGATGACCACAGCCAGTCAGTCTCGTCTCACTTGCATGTTTTGGTCGGTGCAGCTTATGTCTCAGCTGACAGTCTATATGGGAGGAGGCCCATAAACTTTGAAAAAGACATGCATAACATGTTCATACTCCATAGTTATGTGTTACTGTATGGGTTGATGAAAATGCATGGCACCATAACAACGTTTCAGATGCCTTATACCATATTACAATATGTCAAAGTATTATAATACACAAATTAAATCAGACACCATTGTGATTATTTTATGGACATTTAATAGGAAATCTGAGCTGCGATGCAACCTGGAATCATTATATTATAAATAATATGTCTCCAATTACTTCTAATCAGTTGTATTGAACCAAATACTAATGTTGCAAACAGCAACCAACTTGTTGTTGTAATGCACGTGCATGCAATCAACTCTGTCTTTAGATAATGAAGGAGATAGAGGCCCAAGAGATGAGTGTAAACTGTAGTGAGATTAGTTTACGACCTCTATTATCAGAGCTTCCTCAACTCAGTGTAAACATACAAACCCATTAGTGTGTGATAGGTGCACTGGTGTAGTGTGTGTGGGCAAGAGAATAAAGAAGGTAAGAGAGAGAGGGAGAGAGAAAAGAAAACATAGTGGAAAGTAATATCACACAGGAAGAATACCATGAGTCAGCTGAGCAGTAGCCCTGTACATGAGAGTGTGTGAGAAAGTTGATCTACGCATATTTATAAACGACTTTTAAAAGATACAGACAGTGAGACAGACAGGGAGTGTGGAGAGTGCTCGGCATACAACTGTAGTACCACAAATCCCTGCCGAGAGATGGAGAAGTGAGAGTGAATGACATCTACCCAAGGCTGCACCTGTGTGTGGCGTGAGTGTGTGTGGGAGACAAATGGAGAGAGAGAGAGAGAGAGAGAGAGAGAGAGAGAGAGAGAGAGTCTTGAGGACATTACACTGATATTTACTGCTGAGTCTGAAGCCACCCAGGTGATGAATCCTGGCACTGAGGTCTGACTGCTGACCTGAAAGGCTACACACACACACACACACACACACACACACACACACACACACACACACACACACACACACACACACACACACACACACACACACACACACACACACACACACACACACACACACACACAACTGATACTGGACATATGCCCTCCTTTGTCCATTTACCAATAGGAGGGAGGATAATCATGTTTTCCACTATAAGCTTGGTCTTGAAACACAATACAACACATGAATATTTAGTACAATAGTATTTATCTTTAGATACATGTCACTGTTATCTTATTTCTACAGGGGTAGATTTCAATTAAGAGTAGTTAAAGCGAAGAGTATTTTTTTAATACTTTCACTTTTCAATGTTACCATATTTTATTAAGCCAGACCTCTCCTTCAAGGTACCTTTCGCTATACCCCCTAGAGATTTCACATTCCCCTTCAGCAAGTAAACTGAGTGCATATTTATCAACCTGTAACAATGTTAGGGAGCCCCATAACAAACAGAGTCGCATATAATTTTATGCAGTATCGATAACATACACACATGCTTTTCATTGTTCCTGATTTGTACACACAAATTTTGCTTCATTGAATCGCAGCATTAAAACGTTATCGTTCCACCTATTGAAAAGGTATTTCAAAAAGGTCTAACCAATACCCCCAAATTTAAACAATTTGTAAAATAAAGCATGGCAATGTAAAGACCACCATTATTTGTTGTAAATTTATTCTGTAAGCCATGCTTTTCAAATTGACTGGGCGTTGCATGGTCAGGCTCCTAAATACATTACTGACATGCTGTGTCCCTACACCTCAGTCTCCTGAAGGGCCCAAAGACTCGCTTTAAAACCCGAGGGGACTTGTCCTTTCAGGCTGCAGCCTCCAGACTATGGAACGACTTGCCCCTGTCCCTCCGCATTCTCGATTCCACGATTTCTTTTAAAAAGCACTTGAAGACGATTTCATTTAAGAAAGCTTTTGGCTTAGTACTTTTCTCACTTTTACTGTATTTCATGAAATTCATATGTTCTGTTTTATTGCACCCATTTTATGTACAGCACTTTGTGATTTTCATTTGTGAAAAGTGCTTTATAAATACATTTTACTTACTTAATTTGTCAACTGTTTTGTCATACTTCTTTTCCCTCTATCACATCGATTAGGTTCCATCGAATCACCTCTGTCCTTTCAAAAAGACCACATGTTGTGGTTTGCAGCTCTGGAAACTGCAAGAAAACTGGATGTTGAGAGTGGAGTCACATTCAGTGTAGAAAGACTTTTGAGACGCTTCCTCTTAAGGCTGAGTAATGTCAGCAGTCCCATATGTTTTATAGCTCTTCACTGAAATGGAAGCGACAACCACTACAATGTATTTCAATACTGCCTTGTACATTTCCTCTTTGGGAAAACATAAACTTGTTTTGGTGCAATGGTAGTGGCTCTTTCATTGTGCTGTCATTTTCTGCTGCATTTCTTTTTAGCCGTTGTTTGTCGCTTTAGCTCATAGTGGTAGTCACACTGTGTGGTGTAGTGAAACGGTGGATGTTATAACATTATCTCTGTGATCGCTTGACTGTGACAACATTCGTTCATATATACCTCACAGTACAATATAAGACCTTATGTTTCTCAGCCATGGTGAGAGAGATCATCATCAAGTTAGTAAATTCAACATAATAAGACATTAAAATATTTACATGGTATTAGAAAGGAATTCTTGTTAACAGTAAATACATGAACGAAATCATAACAATAATAATGTGAACTGCATGTGGAGTAAAGTGGCAACCACTTTAATGTAAACCCTTGCGTTTCAATGTTGGGTGGGAATTTGCCCAGTTGGCAGTGACACACTGGTTTTACTTAAATATAACAGTGAACACAAAGTGGAAATGACTTGATAATGGAGAGCGTATTGCTATATATTATGACAAAATGATCCACAAATGTTTTTTTATTGCTTTAAATGTCTGAATTAACAAAGCTGTGATCCCGTTGTAAGGACTTTTGATAGGTACACGTTTCCTGTCGACATGATTACTACTCAATGTCAGTGGATATGAGACAGCTCTGTAGCCATCACGGAGAATTTTCCTAGGATACCTGCTCTAAAATGGAGACATACACAAACTGAGCAAAAAGGAAATACCCAGGCAGTGAAACAGCTCTGGAGAAAGAAAAATCCCCTTTCCAACAGCTGAGATAAATGCTCATGTAATCGGGATTCCATGATTTCAGAGAGGATTACATAATACAGTTGCCCACAGAATACTCGATCATTGAGAAAGTATTTATTTTTGAAACATCTGCTTTTTTCCTCAGCAGGTGTTTGGACACCACCAATGCAATGCAGATCAGGAGAGAGATTACTTGATACTTTGGTACAAAAAAGTTTCCATACTGAGAATACAAGCAATAGTGGAAGAAGATATTATATGACCAACTTTGTTTGTGCAAATGATTTACAATTTTGACTGCACTGATTCTGGAGTGTGGAGTTGTGGAGGGTGTGCGAGGGGTGAGAAAGTGTAAGTGGCTTAAGTGGAATTAGACACCACCTCTGTTACTCGGCTGGCCAGCCTTACCCTGTCCTCTCTCTGCTTGTGCCAGATAGCAGCTGATAGTCAGTCACACTGCATTTGGCAACAACAACAGAATCATACATAAATACCGCCTGTGTGATGCAATGTCTGCAAATAATCACACGTTTAAAAAAAACACCTTTTAGCACATAGATCAGTAGCTGCACCTCTATTTAAAAGTCTTGCTCTTTTATTCCACCCCATTTCATTCACTCTAATGCTGCCTGTCGGGTTATATTACTTTCCAAGCAATTACCAAACATCATCATTGAAAGCAGAAAAGGACGGATTACACTGGAGACACTGTTTTCCAGTAACAAGGCATCATTGTGCCGGTTTCTGGCGTGAACGTCTAATATCTAGTAGTAACACAGATTCTTAAAGCGTTTTAAATGACTTGGTTTTGCCACATCAAAACAAAAGAGTTTTGCCAGGGACAAAGTCACATTTGGAGACACTACAGCTGATTTTTTATTTTTTTTTTTTTTTTGTCTCTGGACATTCACAAGCAGCACTGACTGAGATGAGGTCAGTGTCTCAGCTAAACCCCCTCACTGCTCATAAATCGAGGCACAACTTGTCAGCGGTGTCCCCTTCATTTGCAAGCATTTGGCTGATATTTCAGACCATTGCTAAGAGTGTCCGAGAGAATACTCAGAATAGACGCAACAGAGGAACTGACGCCTCAACAGCAGCTGTCAAAAGCCTCCAGATTGATTCACTTCTTATTCCTTGAAAGACGGGCATCTACTTAAATTCTGACTGTCCAGCTTTGTCTTTTGAGCAGGTAGGTCTGGTAAATGCTCCCAGTTACAAATTTCCTTTAATTGAAGCACAAAACAGCCTTTTAAATAAGATTTTTCCATTTTAAATGCAATAATGCTGCATGATAGTCAACCATTTGGCTTACATTTGGTTTCCGAAATTTGAATCCAAAGTGTCAAAAATAAGGTAAACGTTATGAATATTAATATATGCCACCTGCTTGCACCTCCAATAAACACAGATGTTGGACAATAAAAAGCACAAATATAACTTGTTTGAATCACCTTGTTTTTTGCCCTCCATTTTCGGCTGAAACCAAAATTTCTCTTACAACTCTGATTTAATTGGAGAAAGCAGAGGAATAACCATCCATCTTCTTTACCACATGTTGCTCTGTTAACCTTCTCCTACAGGAGTAGAGTAGACCCAGGAGATCAAGTCAGCATGATATCGTAGAAATGATTACTTCAACTAATAAACTCATGGGAAGTAAGATCTCAGAAACAGCTGTTGTAGTAAATGCACAGATTGAACTCATGTTTAGGAACTCTGTGGCCAATAACCACTTGTAAACATTGTACATACGGTATGTGCAATTTTGGAACATATAATTCACGTGTTTTATAAAGTATAAAAGATATATGATTACATATAGTATATATTTAGTGGGGTTTTTTTGTCATCATTAACAAAACATTATGTTCCACACTTTCCCTTTTCACTAGTTTTCTGGCCAAGGCTTTACCCTACATGACACTGTCCAGAGCAGCGCAGACAAGGGAGGGACGTTTCCCCTGTGTAAGTGCTCATACATGTCCTGCCTGTCAACAGGCAAAACCACTCCCAATGATGTCCACAAGCCCATACCATGCAGCCTGATCTTTGATCTTCAGTCTTGGCCTTGACTGTCAGGAATATAGACAGTGAACACACCAGCTAAACTTAGCCAAGATCCCACAAACCGCACCCTGAAACCACACAATCATCAGTGCTCCCTCTTTTGCTCTGGATGGAATTACCGTGTATCATACACAAATGTTTGAGCCACTCAAGGTGACACCTTTGACATTAAACAACATAGCAAACTCGCAGTAAACCCACACACATTATGTTTAGTACCCCTCAAATGTGAATTTGTCATGTCTTATATCAAGGTTAACCATTTTGTTTTCCGGAGTTCGGCCCGTACACTGCAATGGAAACAAATATGCATATATGACTATTTAATAAATCAAGCGAAAAGCTTTTTGCTTTGTGCGCTAGGCAGCCAAAGAGGGTGCAGATGACTCACGGCATGGCTGAAAAGCTAGCTATTGTGTTATGAACTCCAGTCCCAAAGTGATGCTGCACGTGAAAAAAGTTCACAAGGCCTTGGCCTGCTGTGCTAAACAAACACAGAAGCTAACCATTCCTGACAGCTGGTGAGGTATCCCGCTGAGCTAAGTGAAGACACAAACAGATTGTCCACTGGAACTTCCCTTTCTTCCTTCTGTCTCACACATGTTTTAACTAATATGCCAGTTATTTTTCATTACAGGAGAGGAAAATGTTGTCATCACAGAACAGGTGCTTTAATGGGTTGGAAAAGAGGGGAGAATATACAGCCAGGGCCGCCTGACGCCCTTTATTCACTTTCTTATGAGGAGATAGTATGGGAAGTTGGGAAGAGTTGACTCAGACCATAAAGGGCTCTTTTGACACCGCATGTCATGAAATTACAAAACAGATGTGTAGGTGCTGCAGACCAGTAACACATGGCAGACATGAAGAGAGAGTGGGGAAGAAGGTGAAAAGGACAAAGCTCGGGGAGATTAAATCTGAAATGTTAAAGAGGGATGGCAGAAAGTGAAACAAAAGGGTCTGACAAAAGGACTACCAGAAGAGAAGAGAAGATAATACTAAAAATACACACAGTGTTTGCGGAGCTTGAAAACCTAGACATCAGCCTATTTGGCATTTGGTTGTGAAGCTGATCATCTGCCTCACTAAGATCCAAACACTAACATGCATGCACTGAATGTTAGGTTCTTGCAGCCAGCAACATTTTTGGCTGTCACATAGTCGACAGCGCATTATATCACCCTTCCAATTGAATAATTGACATACCCTGAAGCCGAGAAATCAAGAAGGGGCCAAACGTTTCCATCCAAAGCATGCATCAGGAAAATATGAAGAAATGTCTGCACCAATCAAATAATGTTTTAATGACATCCAGACTCAGAGCCAGTTATTCTCCGAGTGGAGATGCACTTATGAGGTTATTCACAAACTTTAAGAAACCCCACAAATTATCAGTGACTATAATGAAGCATGGGCCGAATAAGCTTAATTGTGAAACAAATTTCAAGACAAGTGCACAGTCATATTGGCAGTTCTGTCTCTACCTCCACAGTGATGGTAATCTCACTATGTTGACAATGTGTCCTTCTACTTTGCACACAGGCTGAGGTTGATAACCGACCATCCTGACAATGGACGAGGAGATATTTTAAAAGCATTTTCTTACATACCAAAAGACAATTCAAACTGATTATGATCTGATTTATGAAAATATGATTCACCAATATATTTATGATAAAAGAGAAGAGAACTATGAATATTCTGGTGCCTGAGGGCAGCTTTAGATATACCACCAGGGTCTCTAGTATTCCTCTTTTGGACACCATGGTTGCGATGTAATCACTTGACAAGCTCATTGGCATGTAACGGTGGTGAGGGACTGACCTGGCAGGACATGGTTGGGTGTTGCAGGGCATCAGTCCAGTCGCTGGTCTTGATCTGGGATTGCAGTATGATATATTCACCTGCACTCTCAAGTCTTTGTAGCATGCTGACTTGGTGTTCATCTGTCCTGTATGGATAAGTTAGATGAGTATATTGTCTATAAAACAGCAGTACAATTAACACAGGCCTTTTGTACATTTTACGAATAGCAACTTGACAAACAGCAGTTGACAGTCTCCTTCAGACTGGAATAGTTATAAACACAAGGCGTATAAAATTATGGAATCAAACGTACTGAAGTCAACAGAAATGTAACTTTGCAACACTTGTTTTGACAAAAACTTAAGGTATAGCTGCACCAGCTCATTTCTTTAAGAACACAATGAGATAAGGGAGTTCCAGTGATATACACAGGAGCTAAATATAAAATTCGATAAGGGTTCTGCTTCTCCACATTAGCGAATACATTGTAATGCCTAAGACTCTCCTGGGGATGAAAGCACAAACTCTGAGAAATCAGAGCTTTGCCAATGTTACTGGGATGTGGTTGCTGCTTTGTAAAAGGAATTGATTGATAGAGTGGCATAAAATAAATGCAGAAATACAGTAACACAAGGACACACTAAAGGACTAAGTAGATGGACCTCAGATCATTTTACCTGTTAACACAAAAAAACTCTTACCTAAATGTACCAGTGGCTGATTATTGATTGAATATTAGCCTAATTATCAACTGGAGTTTTTGGGACAAATATGTGAATTTTCTTTTATTGGATTTTAGTGAAACCTGAATTTTCTGTGTAACAGATCTCTCTGCATGTTATTTAGCCTGAAGCAAGTTCAGTCTGCACATCCCAACTCTTACAGGTCACTTAGTCAGTCACACTCTTTAATATAGCAAATGACCCCCACCCTGTTACAAGCTGCAATCAGGTCACAAAGAGGTGGAGGTGCTTACGTTAGACCGTGGACCAGGCTGGGGAACTTTAACCTGCAGGGTCAATCAATAGGACTTGTACACTGGTGGCTTTGTTCACACTTGAGGCTAAGTAAGGACCCATCTGCAGATGAACTCATGCGGATTGAAGCACTGACAAAAGACAAGTGTGTATGAAGAAACACATACATAGAAACTCGCTGTGTCCTTTTAACCTCTGGTTCCAAATTACCTGCACAGCACGGCCATCTTTGCATGTGCAGATGTGTGCGTAGCGAGATGCGTAAAAACCCAGTTTCTGGTGGGACAAAGGCCACTGGTCTCAGACATGTATGTGTGTAATAGCAGGTCTCCAGAGGAACAAGAAGAGGTCCCACAGGTTCCAAACAAGAGCCTTTAATGTCCCCTCAGTAATGATGGGAATGCTGTGCTCTCCATTTAACCTGCATCTGAAAGCCTTATTATAGGTCGGAGGGGCCAGACTGCGCTTCAGACGCTGGTCTATTGATCTATGAACTGTCCCATTCATCTATGGTCTCACCCATATTAAGATTAAAGATTATCTGACTTTCTTTCATCAGCACAGTTGACTTTTATCCCGTTTTAAAGTTCTAGGTTTAGAAAAAGGCACGCAAAAAAGTTTTTCTTATCAAAGAAAAGAACAAGTTGTATTTTATTTATACATCATGTTTTTTTTGTTATTCGTTTGTCTTCAGTAATTTGATACTTACCTCCCGCACAGGTTGCCGAGCACTGGGTGCGTATTATGGCCCACGCGTAATTGTGTTTGATGTGATTCTTCACCAGCTTCTCATCAGTTTTCTTCAGAGTATATTCCCAACGCACACCTGGATTCCAGCCTTGCAATAATATCTAAGGGGGAAAAGGAATGTTGGGAAGAACTCGTGTCAACAATATATGCAAAAACAGAAAGTGGAGAAGTTAAGCTAAATGGGTTACCTCGACGATAAGTGTCTCATTTGTAGGTCCAGCCGAGATGAGGCTCTCTGGTCTATTATAAGGCCTCTTGTACTCAAAAATGGTTCCAGCCATGGGGTGTCGGCCTGGCCAGTCCACCGTCCACTGGCCGTTAAGGAGGTAGCGCCTCTGTGTGTCCCTGACGGCCAGGTAGGAACTGGATGTATTTAGTTCGATCACACGGATACTCCGAGCTCCTGCTGGGATGGTTACCACCCCATAATACTCTGAGAACAAGGACAACAATTACCAAAAATTTTTAAATTATACAAAGACATCTATAGTTTTTAGATTTTTTTCAAATGGAAGATTCCAAACCAATATAATGAACCCTCAAACAATGATGACCTACGGTTTGTATAATGCTGCTTTGTATACTGTCCCTTGTAGATCTTGCAGGTAGAGTTGTCTCCTTTACACACCCCACAAGCATCAGGCACAGCTGCGGAGCCCAAAACACGGTCGCAGCCCACTCTCTGTGGAAGAAGTACATCATTACTCTTGATGGGATACTGAAAGATGTACGTAAAGTGCAACACTATGTCACAGTACTGCATGGATGACAATAACCAACGAATATTCCATACGTGGTGACAAGGTCAACATGTTGTGCTTCATGATGATTAAATATATTAGGGGACAAAAAAAGATGGCATCTGTTGATGTTCAGTTCTGCTAAAGCCCGTCCTCTGGATTTATTGCTCATCTTGAAAAACCTCAACCACATTATGGAACAAAATGAAAACATCTAGCAACCACTGTGAAATCAATATTGAGTCAAGTCATGTTTCTTTCCTGCTGCTTAGCATGTCACATTACCTCACACAGTCCATCAATGCAGACATTTAAGCTGTCCTGGGAGCAAAGTGTCCCGTCCTTGACTCTGCTGGCCAGAGCGAAGAAGAAATCATAACCTTCAGCAAAGCAGTACAGCTTGCATACATCTTGATCTGGTAGAAAGGAAAGTAAACACAGCTCACATTAATCATATGTTCTATATGTAGTTGGATTTTGTTTAAATGTAAACCTTTGCAATTTGAAATTCACTGTGGAATTGTGGAAATGACGTGAGAGGACTGTCTCACCGTCCACTCGTGTGTATGGTCTCCAGGTGTAGTACCACCCTCTGAACTGTTTGCTGTTATGTTCAGCACACTGTTGCGCTCTGTAGTCAACAGTATTGGGGGGACAATCCTCAGTATTGCAAAGCTTATATGACCTCGATGAACCCTCGCAGAATTTTCCTCCATATGCCGGTCTGCAGAGATGGATGCACACAGATAATAAAGTTTAGTTTATGTCACCAACCTTTGCTTGCAGGTGCACAGTCGGAAGAAACAAAGACAACATGTTACTGACAGAGCTCATTTCACTCCAACTGAGAAAACACACACATTGTAAGAGCAAATACAAACTGTGCTACATTACCAAGAACACTGAGTGTCATTGTCCACTCACGTTTAATGCATGAGTGTGCTTCTCTGTATGTGTCACATGTAAGAATGCCTTTGTGAAGGCTTCTCCAATCACAGGTATATGTCCTCAGGCTAAGTCCCCCCCCCCCCCAAAAAAAAACTTTCCACGGGACAATTACACCTTCTATAACCCCTCCAATCAGATCTCTCTCTCTCTGCTCATATCCCCACAATTCATCTTTCACTTTTTCAATTCCCTCTCTATCATCTCCTCCTGCCCCCTCCCTTTCTCTTTCCTGCCACTCTCCCTTTGCTTGTCTTCATCCTCCCAGCCCTTCACCACTGTCTATCCTCAGCTCGCTCGTTTGTTTTCCTCATCACTCTCTGTCCAATTTAGCCCGCTCCTTGTCAAGATCTTGGTATGACACGATAAAGAGAGGGGTCCTGGCATTCGGGCCCCCCTACTGACTGACGGTGCAAATAATTGTGAGCGACTGATGAGTATGTGACTAAGTGGGCAGATAAGTGATGAAGTGACAGTGCGATGTGAGGGATCGTCACTATTTTAATCACATCTTAATATACTCCAAGCCAGGAGTCAAGCGATCATAAACACTACAGATCATATCTGCATGGGAGAACAGCTACTTGATAAAATGGTAAAACCTATATAGTGCTTTTCCACTGCTTTACCTGGGGTTGTTGCACTGCCTCTCTCGGTACGTGACTCCACTCTCGCAACTTCGCGAGCAGGCGGCCCACGATGACCACTCCGACCAGTGGCCATGCTGAGGCCTCGGGCCCTCGTCCCCCTCTTTTACACACTGGCCCCTACGACACCACTGAAGTGAAAGAAAGAGCATGAATGAGAACAGAAAAGAGAAGACAGGCAGTCAAAACAAACCTTAATGTGATGTACAGTTTCCATTTGACTGGGCCTTTTTTTCTTTTCATGACCGATCATAGAGGTGGTCTCTGTGATACAACTGTCAAAAAGGCTGCAGTCAAGTCTTGGTTACACATTCACAGTCTATCAGTGAAACGCCATTTGTGGTTCATTTTGGACGTATTTTCACCTTCAAACTGTCATCAGCTAGAATTAACAGAGCGAGGCCAAACACAACTCAATGTGGAAAAATGGTCTCATGCCTGACAAAGAATTTCTTTTGCAGTCAACTAAAACTGTACATGTATTTTTTTTATTAATTTTTTTATTGTTTCATATCCACTTCCTTTTATCATATCATTTGGGTTTTCCTCTGACATTACTTTTTTTTCCCTAATAAAAGCTACAAAAACAAAAAAAACAGGTTGAAAAACATTTGCCAAAAATTTCCAAATTGACATAGTAATATATCTTTCCTGAGAAAACAAAACATGCAAGATGAATAAAAAAAAAAACATGAAACAAAAGAATAAATGTCTGCCAAAGGACTGAGATAATTTGTCTTGATTCCAGTGCAAATCAACTGTATGGGTGGAGTATCAGCCTCTTGTGATTTATTTTGTGTTTCTATCTGGATTCTACCTAAACCTGGAACACGTTTTTAATAGGCATGTTTCAAAAAAAGGACAATGTTCTCACCATCTGACAAGGACTGTTTCTTTCTTAGACTGGTCACTAGTGTCCTGAAGTATGCAGAGAGCATGCATGATGCTCCCTGCAGATATGATGACACCTCTGCAGAACGTGTGGAAGAGTCCGCACTCAAGTGTGCAAGGTTAATTGATGTCAAGCATATGTGCTGTACATATAGGAATATAATGTATTTAAGAAACACCCCTCAAACCTATTGAATTCAGGTTTTCTGTCTTGATTTGTACATGTCGGGGTGCCACTACCCACATAAGACTCCACTGCCACACACACACACACACACACACACACACACACACACACACACACACACACACACACACACACACACACACACACACACACACACACACACACACACACACACACACACACACACACACACACACACACACACACACACACACACACACACCATGCTGTCTGACTAAGAACTAGAACAGCTGATTTCCTATTAGTTTCCCCCTGGGGCTGAGTGCCACGGATTCCTATGTTATTGTTTGAGTTCAGCTCATTGGCCAGGTTCAATATATTGTGAAGCAGCATATGTCGATGAGGGGATGACAGGGGATTGCGTCAAAGGGGGGAGGGTCATCTTGAAAGGAGAAAGAAAAAAAAAAAACCCTGAATAAATAAAGAGCAGAATATTCTTTTTGGCCTCAACCCCGATGGCACATTTCTGCCACATCAGCAACAAAGCAATTGCATCTGCTCCCTGGGGTCAAATGATGGAAGGGGCGCGTGGTACCTCGATTAAAACAAGACATTTTAATCACGCTACACTCGAATGAACTGAAACCTAAAACTGGGCAAAGCTGCTCCAAATTCTTCACTGAGCTGACAAGAGAATTTAATAGTCTGTACCGAGACATAGAAACACTCTTATGAAAGAAAGACACCATTAAAAGAAGTACTGTGTTTCTCTGCTTAAGCCTTTTGTCAGCGTCAGATAAAATATTAGCACCATATAACACCAAAAATGATAATAAATGCTTTTTTTTTTATAAACGGCTCAACATTCATTTAGCTTGTTGTCGTTCACTGTATACATTTTGATGTCTCCATTGTCTCTATTGCAGTTTAATGACTCTGAAGTCTGTGGTATCCCTCGGGGTGGAATGTATGTGTTTGTTTTTTTACAAGCTTTACAACTCTCCCAGATATTTCACAACTTATAATGTTAAGCAGCACACTCACAAAGCGTTTTGGGGGCAAATGATGCGGGAAAACCTTCAGTTAAAATGAATTCCCTCATTTTATTGGCCTCGCACTGCTCAGTTAATTTGTGTGGATTGAAGATTTAGGGAAGTGTCACTTTTAATGTTCTTGTGTGAGTTGAGTGGGAGGGGGATTTATTTCACCAAAACTGCAAAGAGAGGGTTTTTTTGGGGGTTTTTTGTTTGAGAAGCTCTCGTTTGGCGCTTTTAATTATTGTGGTGAGGGGTTGTCATAGAGAAGATGAAAAAGAAACTGTGAAAAACTTGTTTCCCCGAGTTTGACAAAACAGTTCCCTCAAAGGCGTGTCGTGTCGATTGTAGGCCTCTCATCTTACAGATGGTGTGATAAAGAGTGAACAGAAGATGCATTTTTCTCAAAAAACATGATTGATGACATTGTGGGGAAGGAGGTATCTGGCTGCATGATGCGAGCTGTTGTAAACATCTTTTGGGGCGACCACTGGAATTGCCTCGAAGGGCATGGATGAAAACAGCAAAAGAGAAGTCAACGGTTCCCATGCCACTCATGTGATGGTAATTTTGAGTTTGAAAAGGTTCAGAGTGTACTACTAACGCCCCTTTACCTCATGCACGCACACACAAATGGGGGGGGGGGGCTGCATACACACACACACACACACACACACACACACACACACACACACACACACACACACACACACACACACACACACACACACACATACACAAAGAAATAAAAACTCGTGCTAAGTCACCATATCAGGGCCACAGGCAGAGCCTTCAGCAGCTGGCATGAATTTGGTCTCACACTTCCTCCCAACACGGTGGCACCACAGAGCCTTGCAGATATCCTGGAACGTTCGAGAAAGGCAAAGTGTGATTTAAACGGCCGCAAACATGTTTATTTGCTTCAAGTTGCTGAAATGTGATGATGAAGATCTTCCTAAAAACAGCTGTAGACAAAACCAGAATTTGGAAGAAGACTAATTAATGATAACATTGTTGTTTTTGTCTCATGAGAGGACAGCTCATAAAACTTGTTGATGGATTCTGGCGGGAGTGGAACGGTCTGAATAATTGTCTTCTGGCAGGCTGTCGGTGTTCAACAACCTTGCATCTTGAAAATATTTATGCATCAGTAGCGAGGATAGCAACATGTTAGAAAGAAGAGAAAAACACACAAGATCTCTTCCAATTACTCCACATACATCATTTCTGTTGACCAAACACTGCAATCCCTGTCTTTGCCTGACACTCCATACATTGTCAAGTGAGAACAAGTGAAACACACACACAGGACTTAAAGATTAGGACAATGCATTAACCGGGCACGATAGCCTTCTAGCTTTTTATGATGTAATGGTTGTGCCTCTCAGCAGTGGTCTAAAAGATTCATATGGAAGCAACTCCCATTGCCTGCTACTTTCTAACATGTCCATTCTGTTATTTCCTAAATGATTATATCAGATTTTGACAACTCAGTGCAGATGCTGACAGGCACCTCAGCCTCAGTCCGCCGCTGCCAAAAGCCATCATGGAATCCGTCCCAAAGCCTATTTGTCGAGCTGTTTTTGCTTACTCGGGCTTTTTGTACAAAGAAAAAAAGCGGAGAGCGGTTCACCAATAAAAAGATGGAGAAATATGATGGACAGTGTGACAGAAGGAGAAAAAAAGGAAAAAGAAAAACTCAGACACACGTTATTTTCCGAGGGTAACCTATTTCTATCGAACTGCACGCACCATGGAGAGTATCATCTGTCTCCTCTAGCGGAACCTTATCTTGACAATCCCTGCCAAAAAAGTTTCATAAAATATGAATTCATTACACAAAGAACTGCACCACTGAGACTGTTTCTTATGAGTAACAAGTGCCTGGAAAGACAGGATGATGAGTGCGAAGGGAGTTCTGGGTAATGTGCACCTTGTGGCAGCCAGATGCACAAACATATGCTGTAACGCTGACAAAAACATGAGTGTTTAGATGTTAAAATGTAGATATCTTATACTGATACCATGAGAGCCAATACTGGAACTGACATCACAAAACATGTTTATCAGAATGAAAAAGTTATCAGTTTTCATTCACCTGTGATGTTAAAACAAAAACTATATAGAGCGCTATTGCTTTCAGTGTCATTTTTTTTATTAATTAGGAGATGCAACATTGCTCTAAAGAACTGCTAATGCCAGATGATGGCATTTGCCACATGAGGCTTAAAAACATTGAAAAAAAGAACACGTAAGATGTGTGTTTGCGTTTAAATCATGAAAATTCTGTGATATGTTGTGGATGTCTTTAGGGAAATCTTTCATATTTTACTGCCATTGTATAGTTTTACATCTGCTGGCTACAAAGGGCTACAAACTCTCTGTCTCTGTCCTTTTCTCTCCTTCTATCTGCTAACTCCAACCGGAACAACAGAGTCTGTTTCTTCCTGTTAAAAGAGAGCTTTTCCTTAGTGGTGTATATATATATTTGATTTTTGATTTTTTTTTTCTGTAAATGTGCCTTGAGATGAGGCGAACTGAATTGAATTGAAATGAAACGGTACAATCTCTTGATGACTTCTGACCTAAATTTCACAGTTTTGGCTAAAGTGAGGTTCAGTTGGGGCACTAACGAGTCACACATTTTGAATCTACTTCACTGTGCAGTAAGTGAAGAACGATGAATGGCACAGCGGATTTTTGAAGCCCTCGAAGAATGACAGTTAGTTCGGTAGGTAGCGGTAGTAGTGGTAGTAGAGAGGAGACACGTCCCCTCTCAGTGGCTGCACCGAGGACTACAACCCATCATGGCAGCCAGGGAAGAACTACAAGAACCACAGTCTTGAGGACAATCGGGACAAAGGTCGCTGCCTGGCTGAACAGAATGAGCTGATTGCCACAGTGAGAAGCAAGAAGGTCTGAGACACACGGGGAGGAACAACCCATTTGCTTTTGTTCAAATGTAAAGACAGGGAACTTTATTTCAATACCTGTTTTGGTTTTGTTAGATTTGTACAAATGAGTTTTCTTGTATTAAGAAGCCTGAATACAGTGAATTTAAGACGAAAAGTAAAGCCTGGCTTCCTTCACACCCCCACACCCGACCTGTCAAGACATCACAGTAGGTACGTTGGTAAATAAGTGAAATCCAAGTACAAGAACTGTTAAATAAGACTCACTAGAAATAATTAAAAAGTATTTTTCCTTTTTAGCCGGGTTGCATTGCCAATAGCAGATTCAGTTTCCATGTGTAAGATGTCACTCTTGAAAGAGTGAAGTTAATGGCTTAAATGAAATTGAAGTACAAATGCTTGATAAGTAAATAATTAAATTATTGAATAATCACATAACTGTATAAAGGGTATCTTTTCCCATAAACTCCCTGAATGGAATATCTAACAGTGCAAGTTGACCAGCAAGAGCAACAATTCTTAATAGTGGGAGACCAGCGAGGAGAGATTCCCATTGGCAAAGCGCCAGTATATATTTAGTCATTTGTCCCAGTGAGTATTTCATGAGCAGCTTCAAAACCCTCACTGTTTGTTTTGTGTATGTGTGTGTGTTTGAGACTATACCTTTATGTGTGTATGCACATGCAGACATGTAACCCTAATCGCTTGTCTTTTCCTTCCTCTTTCCCTCATTCTCTTCCTCGACCTCATTTCTTCTCAGGAGCACATCCGAACTTTGAAAAACTAACCGAGCAGTGCAGATTCTAGGCCAAATGTCCCTAAGGGAATCATAGCATGGGTTGATATTTTATAAACATATTTCTACATTTTCATGTGGTGGCATAGGAGTTCAAATCACTCTTTACCTTTTTAAAATCGAGGGTGCAGAGTTTGGCCTTCTCTCCAAACTGCCATTTGCACTGTGTGTCTGCATCATACAGCTCTCCAGGCAGCTTCTCGGGGTATCGATACTCCTTGACCGCTCTGGGTTCATCTGATAGGCACAAAGCCTGGGCAGTGCTGGAAGACAGAAGGAGGGGGAAGTCAGGGAAAGAAGAGATAAAGGCAAAAGAGACTATGAAGAATAAGGTGATCAAAATGGAAGATGTTGGGCATTGTGATAATGAAGACGGATTGGAGATTAAGGGAGGACTGCAGTACTGATCATAAAAATGTTCAAACACTTTTGTCTGATATCAGCTGGGCATCATCGTAAAGAGTGAATCTGACATGTGTTTGTAGTCGGTGCCAGCATGTGAAGTTCCCCGCCGTGCACACAAATTCCACAACAGCAAGCATCACTCCACGTGTTGCATTGTTCCCAACATGACCGCAAAGTGTCGTCATGGTGACACAACACGCTGCCCAAACCGGAGAGTAATGGTTTTCAGTGGATCAGGCGCTCACTTATGACGGACATAAAAAAGTTCTTGCCCATATCGCTCATATCCTAACACCAACAGGGGGTTTCCAATGTTAACTGATATATCGCTGGTTACTATACGGAGATGTTTTCCAGCTTAAACACAGCAGACAGGGGAATATGATACAAAACTATGGTGGAAAGAGCACCAAAGGGCAAAATATGCTTCATTGTGTTAGTGAGTGGTCCTGATTGCTTTAGCAGAGCGTGTGCGTGTGTGTGTGCGTGCGCATATGAGAGCGTCTATTGCTTTATGGGCCCTGTGTGCCCGCAGAGAACAATGACTGTTCTGCAAGTGCAATATTCAGATATTCAACATTATGCAAAAAAAGGAGTTCCTGAAAAACACATTAAATTCAGACTGCAATCGCATACATCAGCTGACACCCAAGTAAGTGTGTGTACAATCACTTGTGTAGCTCGCCCACATTAAATGACAAATCTCCATAAATCAATAGATTTTTTTAATACACTTTGTGTAGCTCTCTTCACTGTTAAAATACAAGAACTCCAGCACATACAATACAATATAAGCTATAAGCACACAATTATCAGCTGGAGAATTAAAAAAAAATAAAAAAATAGAAAAGCAGCGTCTCATATCTTAGGAATGCTGACCGATTTCCCTGACTCATCTACACAAAACGTAGTTGGTTCCATTTTTTTAAGTGACAAAGTGTGTGTCTGGTGTCTTGGTATCGCAGATACCACAACTTCACGAGTGATTTGAATTGACACCTCTCAGAATTGCAATGAAATCCAAATTAGAACATGAAAGAAAACACATCTGATCTAAATCTGCACCCAACATGATCAGCTGATTGACCTACATTCCCCAAAGTTATATAAATCTGGCAATAAGCACAAAATACAGTGGAATCACAGAGGGTGCTTATGTGGAAAAGCTAATAAAGTGTCCCCCGAGCACTTGAGCACAAACAATAAGACAATGGGACGCTAAAACTTAAAAATTTTATGAGTCATTGGCTTTTGCTGAGCTTCACCAGAGCTCAAATAAAAAACCCTTCAGTGGCTTCTTGCTTCCTGTTCCATAGATGTCCTTTAATTTTAGGTTTGGCAAAGTTTTCAAATAAATCCTCTGAATTCATACACAGGACCTGAACAAATCTCTCTGTTGGCCGTTTGGGGAGAAGCAGAGTTATAGTGTGAGGTAAACATAATGCTCTTCTACGCTGCAGATGAAGGAAACATTTCGGAG
This sequence comes from Lipophrys pholis, assembly GCF_963383615.2. Lineage (NCBI taxonomy): Eukaryota > Metazoa > Chordata > Actinopteri > Blenniiformes > Blenniidae > Lipophrys > Lipophrys pholis. The sequence goes on along the minus strand of NC_137639.1, from coordinate 13,601,648 downwards.
GCCTATTTAACCAACTGAGACACATATCGCCAAGAGCATTTTATATCATGACATTGTGTTGATTGCAATTAGGAAAAACGTACAGCATTTCAGCAACTTAATCGTGCAGTAATTATACAGGAAGACGACCCACGCTTGTTGCAGTGGTGCAGCGATCCCCTCCACTTGGCCTCAAGAGGTGACGGGAGTTTAATATAAGGCTGACAGGCCTAACAAGGTTGAGGTCATCCCGGCTCTAATAACTCAGCAAGGAAATACAGTGTCTGTCTCCACCACTCTGAGAGCGGAGAGCTGACAGTTCAGTTAACGTACTGGTAAATTTAGTGGAGGGCACTGACTCTGGGCTATCGAGTTTCGAGCACACGGACCCACACACACAAGTACATATAAACACAGCCAGACACATGGGCGCTGTGTCTGTAATGGTTGTTTCCTCACTTTGGTAAACATGCTGCATGCGTGAAAACGGAACTAATGCACACACACGTGCAACATGTTCATGATTGTGAGCCTTGACTTCGAACAAATAGGCATTCTGTGAAAAAAGAAAAACCTCTACTATGACAGCTATATATTGTGCGACTGACACACACACACACACACACACACACACACACACACACACACACACACACACACACACACACACACACACTCAGTCAAACGTGTAGCCAAACTTGTTAGGTGGGAAGTAACACACTTGACCCCACTTTGCTGTTTCCCACGCCATGACACACACACACACACACACACACACACACACACACACACACACACACACACACACACACACACACACTCTTCTTGAGTTATGCTAAACTTATGCAGAACTTCTATGAACTTTGACCTCATCCCAACCCGATCATAACTCTTACCATAGTTACATTTCAGGGATGATCACATGGGGCTGGAGTCAATCCCAGCTCACTATGAGCATAAACCCGAACCGGGTAACTTTTCACAGTGATGCACAGTGAGTGTTGACCAACACACCACCGTGTGACTTTGACCAAAACCTCATCCTCATACATGTTTTTAATAAATTGCTCATTTGTTTTGTCCCCATGGTAACATAAATCTCCATAGGTCATGTACATATGCCCACATACTACAACCGTTTTAACAAAAATATTGTAAAATATTATCTGCAACAGCTACAACATCAGTGCAGTTTTTCACTTTGGACCATGGCAGCATTAGTAAGTGATAGATCGTCTGCTGACATGTTTTTCTACAACACATGCTCATTAATCAGTCACACATGTTAAATAATACAAACACAACGAACATTAAAAGTGGCAGAATAATTTAGTTTTATAAACTGATACTGTGCTTTTTTTTGCCTTTGTTGCATGAGCACTCAACAAAGGCTGGCATGAGGATTTACTCATTACTCATCAAATCCTCCATGTGGATGTAATGTAGCTCTTACAGTTCTAAAAACCTAATGAGCCTCTTCAAGGGGAATCACCCATAAAAGGCCATGATTAACAATAAGTGCTCCCTAAATCAACTTTTTTTTTTTTTCTTGTAACCATTGTTCACCACAGAGAAACACAGCAGTAATAGAGAAATATGGCTGCTTACTTTAGGAAGCGGCTGAGGTACTGGCGGCTGCAAGCGGACCAGGAGAAGATGCCGTTGTGACCGGCTAATGTAGGAGACATGATGTTGCCTTCTGACTTCTTACACACGTTGCCTTCACCGTCATGGACCATTCCAAAGCTGGAAACATTTTTTAAAAAGGACCAAAGATTATAATTATAGTGACAGTGCCCTGAGCAATGCTTCATATTATTCACGCTAACAGTGCAAAGACATGAATCTGTATAATGTCAGTAGTGGAGATCAGCTTGTGGATCTTTACACATGGAAACTCTTACAAAACACATTTTGTGGTCAACACTTGAATAATATGTTGAAAGTCAACTAATTTCACATTCAGAAGTTGTTATTCTACTGGATTGTTCCCCGTCATGGGATACATGGAGGGAATGGAGCCTCTTACTTGTGTCCAGATTCATGTGCGATGGTAAATGCCAGACCCAGGCCAGTGTCTTCATTAATGGTACAGCTTCGGTACTTGCTGCACATCCCACTAATCGGAGCAAACCCTGCAAAACCAGTGATATGTTCTTAGGTTGTGCTTTTCTTAATGTATTTCATAACATACTGCAGTTATTTTACAAATGCAACCAGCAGAAAAAAAAATCCAACTTGTTTCTTCAATTGTAAAGGGGAAATAAAATATCCCTTCAAACAAAGGTGAGCCACTCTTGAATAGTCACTGTTTCTGCTAGTAATAAGTGTATATATTGGATAATGGAACAAGTGTAGCAATAGTATGGCTAATTGTGTTTTCTGCTCACTGATCAATACCGTCCGCATGGTGCGTCATGAACAAGCTGACCCAGTCCAACCAAGAACGCAACTTCTCACTCAACATGCTTCAATATTTCTGCATCTGCTGCAAAAAGATTGATTCTGTAATATGTTGCAGTTGTAGTATTTACCCCAGAGAGCTGGGGTAAATACTAAATTCAATAATCCCACAGGCATTGCATTGTATTCAACTCACCCGACATTGTTATGGTTCACAAAAGGAGAAAGCCTTTGCCTTTAATTAAAAAAAAAACCCTAAACAACAAAGAAAAATCTTTATAACTTTCTCATTAATCCTATTGTCTATTAAACTGCCTTTAACAATTTGACACTCTCTATGCCTTTCTTTGTCCAGTCTCCACAGCACCCTTGACTTTGATTCATAGGAAATACCCATGGGGGGGAGGGGGGGCCCTCCCTGAAGGGTTTTGTCTCAGCGTCTCTTGCCCTTATGTTGTGTGCAAAATCCTGAAAGTTCTCATGTACATAACTAATGTGAGTAAAGACATTAAATACAAGGGGAGAGATTAACTGTGAGAACTATCACCGAGCTCTATATTTTGTCAAGAAAAAAGGCAAGTCATTGATATTTTATACTGGCTTTGAAATATGGAAGAAAACATTAAGGAATGGAGTGCCAACTCTAACCCAAATAAACTATGCTGCACTGGCCATTTCACCTTGCACCTTAGGGGATTATTCAGCACTAACTCTTGGTCCACACAACACACGCACGCGCGCGCATGCACGTTCGCCTGCACACCTTTGAACTGGGCTCACAAAGCAATGATTACTAGACTGAACACTTTGAAGTCAGAACTGAAGTCTGGGGTTTGAAGACGGTGTTCTTTTGTGTAAGTGTGTGGACGTACGCATGTCCTTGTTTTACTTTAAGACGTACAAAACCGAAGCGTACTCCAAATCGCCGCCATGCCCGACTCCGCAAAATGTTAAATGGCTAAGCTCTGATTTTAGGGCCATGACAGGGTTGGAGTTGGAATCTGTGATGTTAGATGTTGCGTGTGCGTTTGCGTTAGCGTGTGTGTTTGAATCACTCTGAACTGAAAAAGGAAGTTTCTTCTCGCATTGTGCAGGACAACAAAGTGTTGGCATGGTCATTACCGCAAACAAGCTGTTGTTAGTTTATGAGTTGGTGTGCACTCACTAATACAAAGTAACTGTGATTCTTTAAAGTAAATGAGCTTGGTCCCAAAAGATAATAGCTGGAGAACACAATTTTTTTTTTTAAATTGTGCGGCTTCAGTGAAAACAGGATGAGGGTTTTCCCCCCCCCCCCCACACTTTTTTTGGGAGTTGTAATTGCATTCTTTCAGGGTTGCAATAATGTGCATGAACTCTACTGTCTGTATTTGATTGGGGGCCTGCTTCATTGTTCTTAATGCTTGTTTTATTTGCTGGTAAGTTTGGCATTATTTCAACTCACTATGCGATTTGCTGCATGTGACACTGTGGTGCCAGAAAAGTACAGATCTTTTTAACATCTGTTTTTTTCCAGCATGATTTTGGGTCACAAAGTGTGACAGAAGCGAGGGGTGTCTTTCCTGAGAACAACACAGACAGAAAATGACACATTTCGATCAAGAGCAACAATAAACCATGACTTGGAACAGATGTCCTTGTCTTAGAGTTCATTGAGGTGAGAGGAAAAACCTCATTTCTGTCTCTCTTCCCATTATTTCTATGTAAGCAACCGCATGGCACTGCATCAGTGCGTTTCCAGGGAATCTTTATTTGGCCTCAGATTTGACTTTCAGGCATTTGTTTGCTTCAGCGTGTACCCCTCTGTGAGCCGTGCAGCAATAAACACTGCTGTAAAGACGCACCAAGAGTATCACAGGGTTCGTTTTTCCAAGAGCAGATGTCGAGTCCTGTGAGGAGGATGGCGTGGTCGTGGTGTCGGCCGTCTCTGCCTCCCAGAGTGGATTGCCAGTGACAGAAGCTATTTAGTGTGTGGTCTGCATGGTGGTTGATCACCAGGCCATCCTGTGACAGATAGCAGATCAAAATACAACAAACAAAACATGAACCATTGCCATCACAAGTGTTTGGATATTTATATCTTTTCTTGTTTTGTTTACACTCAGAAAGCCACTTTTTGAGACAAAATGCACATTCAAAAGCTTCTTTATTTCATTCCTTTATTTAATTGTTCGTACTCCTCCTAAACTGTCATTTGGAAACTGTGTCCTCAAAGAGCTTGACTTATATTCTGACAGTGCCCCACCTGTTCCTCCCCCCTTCTTTTTCTCGCTCGTGCTCCTCGCTCCTCCTACCTACTACAAGAATTTCCCTCACTCTGGCAAAGTTCCAAGGAAGCGCGGACCCTATAATTAACCACTGTAGAAGAAGTGGAACGACCCCGAGAAAATTTGAGTCTTTTGATAGCTGCACCTTCAGGCATAAAAGCAAACCGATAAATTCTAGTTTGTCACAATGGTATCTCTATTGAACTACTTACGGTGTGTTAGTCTGAGTATTCTGTGGATATGAAGATTTGGTTCAACGCTTGGCTTTGCTCACCTGCTCTTCATCCAGAAGGACGAGACCCACGATAACAATGTTGATATTCCCCCCTATTGTACCGTCTTTGAATAAACTGGAAACCTGAAAGAGACATAAACAACATTAAAACATGTTAATGCAAGTTTACTTAAATACATTCAGGTCCTGTTCCAATGACAATGATTACAGCCTTTTTGAACTTAATGCACTTTCTATTGTAGCCTCTCCATTCGATCACTACCCCTCTATTCATCCATCCTCTGTTCTGCTTTATTAAATTCAGGGTCGTGGAGGTCTTGGGCCGACTCCAGCTGATGAAGGTTGGGCACAACCTGGACAGACTGCGGTTCATCCCAAGGCTCATTGTGAGGTGAGAAACATGTAGATCATTCTTTGTTACCTCATAAAACTTCATTTAGGTCTGAACATTTCTTACATTTGAACTTTTACAAAGGTTTAAATTGCTTGATGAGGTGAGCGACGTCACTGTGGAGTGACTTCATGCATAGAGTCATTGATACTCAGAAGAAACAATAGATTCAGAGTTTATATGATGGCTACAAAAGAAAACCTCAAGGATAAGCGCCATTTCTCTATTTACTTAATAGAGTAAAATCACAAGATGATTAATCACACGATCATCAATAGTGTGACGCTGTGTTAAACCTTGATAACGGTATTCGTATAGCGACTCCAGATAAACTTGCAATGCAACAGACACACGTTGTAATTCTCAATGAAGTAACATGCAAACCTCTTTTGATACCATCACTGACATCCACAACTGCTGTTTCCAATTCACCATCTCGCACAGACATCTGATCAGTCAGTCAGGTCGGCCTTTGAAAGTGGACTCCTAACCTTTTTGTTCACGTTTGCTGTCTATCTTTCTTTCAGCCCCCCCTGAGTACATCAGGTGCCACTTATCAAGTCTTTTTTTTTTTTTTCTTTCTTTCATACAGAAACACTCATTCATTCCTTATGTTCCTCATGTTTGGTCTTCCTCTGCACTGACTCATGAGAAGACACATGGCTGTGGTTTGTTTCTGAATTTGAGAGGAAATGCTGAGGTCAAAGATGTAATCAAAGCTACTTAGTTAAACTAAGATATGCTGGAACACTCGTGTTTGACAGAGTGTCACATTTCATCTGGTCTGATCAATACAGACACGGTGAATCACTGTTTTCACTGCCGCATAAAAGAAACAATCACAACAGTTTCCATAGCACCTCCGCCTTTTGTCGTCCACGTAATGTACAGCACACTTTCTCTACTCAGTAATTGCAGTGTGTTTTTGAAGTCGTTCCACAGAGGACTCGTAAAACTGTTCAAACGCTGGAACGTCTTATTAGATTGAATTTTCAACAACTATTAAATAACGTTTTTGGGACTCATGAGGGCTGGCAGATGTGGTAGAGGGTGGCGTGTTTTCTGTGAAACGCCACGCTCTATTTAGGTGACTCCTCCGGGGCGGGTTGAGGAGGCTCCATCTTTCTACGAGAGGGAACCATGTTTTCAAAATAGACGGATTATCTTTGGATTTGTCAGTCAATCATTAAGTAGCAAAACGAGCGTGACGGAATCTCCTTGTAGATCTGCTGACGAGCTTTCGGCGAGGGGGGTGCACGGAGACTCTGAGAGCATCTCGGTGCTGATCTCATCGAGATATCAGTTTCATGTTTTCAGATGGAGCCTCTCCGATAAGTTGGTGGTGTCGAGTCACCGAATGTGAAGCTAATGCAAACTTCAAATAAACGGTCGGGCTTAAAATCCATATCAGCCGTTCAGATAAGATAAGATGTCACATTCTGTGTATTCAAAAAACATACAATGAAGCGAGGAGACGTGAGCCACTGCTAAAAGCTTAAAAATAATGTGATTTTTAGCTTGGCAGCAGTTTGTTCATAATGCAGCACACCAGCTTGTTGCTGTTTTACCTTTCTCGTGTCTAAATCAGTAGTGGTAGATTCAAAGGTAGATGTAAAAATTCTCTCACCATGTTCAGCACAGTAAGGACATATGTGGTGATGTTCTCGTGGCCATGGTTGTCCATCATGTTTCGGTCCACCACCACCAGTGTCTCCACATTGATCTTCTGGGTGACCTGATTCTTCATCAGTACTGCTCTTTTGTTTCTGGGGATAAACCTGTACTCATCTGGGAGGATGAAAATGTCCTCTTCAGGAGGTTTGGGCATATCTGGGAGAAAAACAAAACAAAACAAAAAACAGAATGAGTAAATATTGTTTAAGAATACCCTAAATTCATGCATCACATTGTGGCTGAAAGGTATTGTTGTACAAATGTGCATATGATACAAAATCTTGTTGAAATACAAAGTTCTTTTCTTTTTCTCCTCCCACAGAAGATTTTACTACAGGCCACACTACATGAAAAATGACCATACAGACACTAGTCAAATGGCTACCTGAGCTTTGAGTGTTATCCACCAATCCTGGCAAGTAGCTGACAGCCACTCCAGATGATTAACTATACTCTTACATTTGTGACCTGATGTCATGTAAAAACTGCAGACGGAGCTTTTTTCGTTTGTTTTCTCTGGCGGTGTCAGTGTTATGCTACCATTAAGTGAAGTGTGAAACCGCACGACATGCTGTGCATTAGCAGCCGCTTCAGAATGTCACAATATTACAATTTGCTAAAAATGAAGGATACTGAAAGAACATCACTTTATCACGCAATGTGGTCAAGAATGAAACGTCTGACCAGTTTAATTTCTGTTCACACAACGGAATCTTGTAATGGACATAAACTATTGTTATTCATATGGAAATCCGCCTCTTTCAGCTCAGCAAATTTTGTAAGTTAAGATATTTTAGTAGTTGCCCAAAAATAATGGCCTGGTTGCCTACAGTGACTAAAACAACTCTTTCCTTGAGGTTTATATAATGTTTAGATCAACAGCGCACCTGTGGATGAAAATAACAAAGCCTAAGAACATTGTGGCTTTAGACATTATCTCCTAAAATCTTCAGGGTATCAAAACCTTCACCTATCAGTGCCTGGCTGAGATAAACTATAAAGGCGAGCTTGCTTATACAGGAAGAAGGCAGGTGAGGGAAGCAAAGTGCCTTACTGACTAAAACACAGCACAGGTGTTCAGTGATGTCATGTTGAGAAAATGTAAACTTCAGCGTGTTTTCACAAGGGACAGACAGCTGGGGTTCTGTGGGGTAACGGCAGCGGTACCACTCCAAGCTCTCGCTGCTCTTTTTTCAGTGACCCCCGTGACACAAGCAGTGTTAGCTGATCTTTTGGTAATTTCTAGCGGATAAACATTTGTCCCAGCGGGAAATGGATAGAGACTACCCCACTTTAAATTCCCATTGATTCAGTCACTAATGTTGTCAGCGAATAATATTGGGTCCATGAGGGCTGAGATGAACAAAAAGCCTTTTTCAGAGGCATTTTCTTTATAAGTTATTGATGAATCTCTTTGAAAAAACAGCCTTAAAACAAATCCATCCATCCATCCGTCCATCCATCCCTCCGTTCAACCTTTAATGAAGTGTGACTGTTTGCTTCGCCTGTGTGATATTATAACTTTTACACAGCAATTAAACTAACGTGGGAACACATTCGGTCAGTGTGTGTTTCCATGTCCCCCAGCACTCCAGCCAACCTCAACCCTGTGGTGTTGCTTGCTGACAGTGTTAACCAAAAATGTCAACGGACACATTTATTGACATATCGTATGTCTCATTCTTCTCTGTGCAAAGCTGCAAGTGATAATTCCTCAAAACGAGTCTCGACTTATTTGGGTTCAAATCAATAATACAGATACGTCCGGAAATGTAATGGTATTATGACTCAGTGCAAGGTGACTAGGAATCTAAATGGGAACATACTTAACATGCTTACTCAGGTGTTCAATGTTATTCCTTTCCATTTGAGGGATAGAAAAGTGCAAAATAAAGCAAGTGCAGAACAAAATATTGTAATGTAATTTAGGTAGTTAAAGTAACAAAAAACCTGCTATGACCCTTTTGGGGAGACTTTGACCTTCCCTTCATATATTAATCCTATTATTGATAGTATATAAAGTGACTTCCAACATCATCGATGCAAAAGGTCTATGTCAATTTTTTTTTTTTCTTTTTTTACATCTACCCCCCCCCAAGATTGTAGTGGAAACAAATGCAGAGATGTTTACGTTACAGAATGAGTAGAAATACAAGCATGCACTTTAACAATAAGATGAGATTGAAAAATGGCCCTTACATACATTTCTTCCTTCTCCCACAGAAGTGCTGCCTCTGCTTCTCCCCGTGTTTGTAGTCACTGTCGTGACGATGGTGATGGTTATGGTGGTGGGAGCCAGTTCCATGATGCGTCGTATGGTTTCCATAAGTATTGCTGTCATTGATGTTATGTTGATAGCTGAGGCCGCCGGGTTGATCTTCATTAGCTGTGTGGTCGGTGGCGTCTGCCTTTGTGGAAGGTTGTCCATGCAATTTGTGATGAGATGAATCAGTGGATCTCTTCTGAAGCACTCTGGACTGATGACCTTCAGGCTCTGTATGGGTGTCTCTTCTGCTCTTGTACAGAATGTGTGGTTGGTGACTGAAGGGTCCCGTGAAGTTCTCCCTCTGTGCAAGGCTTCTGGACACAGGTCGGAGGAAATAGTCTGCATCTCGTGTTCTGATCAAACCTGTCTGAAGGCAAAACAGAAAGTCTTATTTCCTTCACAGTCGGTGTTTTTATGATTACAGTAACCACCAGGTTCTGAAAACGAAACAATAGCAAGTAACTTAGCAAAGGAACTCTCACATTACTTTTGTCTTCCTGGATAAAGCCTGTCTTATCAATATGGACCTGGCTGGGTTCAGTTTACATGATCTAATCCTCATATCAGGTAATAGAAGAAAAATGCACCTCAATCAGGATGTTTGCTGCTATTGAAAGAAAATGATTTATGACCTGATGACAAGAAGAAAAAGTGAAAACAAATAGCTGAGGAAATCAACAAATATGCAGACAGATGCGGTCAGGCCTTATAAAGGAAAGTCCTTGTTCATTTCACGCTGGGATCACATATATTGTGGTGGCTTTCCTTACACACGGCAATCATTCATATAGTTGTCAGGAGGGCTTAGTTAGTTCAGTATTAATGGCATGCTCCAGCTAGTAAACAGTTTAGTGAAATGGTAGACAGAGAGAAAAGTGAAACGGTCTAATGGACACATCGGTCATTGCATCTTTATCATTTCCTAATAGTAATCAGTTACTATTGTTTTTAGTGCTAGAAGCAGTGACATTTCAGTAATCTCTGTCTTTATAACATGCTATAACCACCACTCACTGGCTCTGCTGTTGGATTTCAATGTTTGCTGTAACTTTCTCAAACTGTATTCAAGTAGCTAGGTGTATCATGTATTTATAAATTTAATAGGAATCTGTGGAAAAGATATTGCTGACGGCCTCAAGAGCTGAAACACAAAAGCAGCCCCACACGGCTGCAGAAATGGGATTACAGTGGTAACTTTACAACCAAAACTCCTGATTCAGCTGTCCAATTTGTTTATTTCTTGATCAGTCAAGCTCTTGCTCATGGTCACTGCAACCTGACCCCCTTCCAACCTCCTTGCTGCTCAGTTAATTTAAAGTGTGCTGTGTGCCTTCATGTTTAAAGGCAGTTTTGCAATTCAGGGGGACCAGTTATCTCAGCCGAAAAGTGGAAATTAATACAGAATCTGACAGAATGTCAAACAAAGAGCTTGATGGCGGCTTGCTTTTAAACACAGAAAACAGGTTACAGAGAACAGAGAGAGAACTCATAATGTTCAGATTTACATGATTTATTAAACCTTCTTTAATAAATGTTCTCAAATTTTGCAAACCGAGGCTGCTTGAAACTGCTTTGAGGAAAGACAAGCAATGCTTCACCTTATACACTAGTAACCTCTGCTCCTAATGTTGGGCGATTAACTGAGGGATGACCAATTACACCGAATGTCGTCCAATATATTTCTTGAATTGGCTTTATTCTGTCTTTTTTGTAGCGGTCTATCTTTGCCTGGGCTCTTCTGGGACATTTTCACCTTTAATATTCCATTTTCAACTCAGTCCTATCAACACAGCAGATCCCGACACTCAGAGACACTTTCTCCTGCTCCCTGCCTCCCCCTTTGACTCTCTCAGTCTTTCTAAACACGCTCCACATCTGTGCTGACAGTCAGCTGGCACGCAGAGTTTGGACTTTAACTGCATTTGGCAGTAACAGTGAGTTCCCTAAAATATGTTTAATTGACGACAGTCTCCAAATTTTTTTTTCGCTGTGAATGGAGTGTGAGGTCCTCGCCTCTGCAGCCAGTCTGCGAGCTGACAGACACATACTGACACAGTGGCACTGGTGCGGTTGTGCTTGGCCCAGCGTGTGCGTGTGTGTGCATATGTGTGTGACATTTGTGAGACAGGACAAGGTGGATGATTGCAATTGAGACAAAAAAAATGGGCAACAGACAGCTGGAAAAACATAGCATGTATGTGTTCGTGCCTGAGGATTCAGGGAATTCTGTGGGTGAGCCTCTCATTGCAATCAGTCCGTCTTGCAAAAGCAAAAGTCTATCTTTGGTGTGTTTGATGTTGCCTTGGTGGTCCTTTGTGCTAATTTTACCCATTTCATCATCCTCCACTAACCTGTGTCAGAGCACTCATGGAATGGAGTTTTTGGAAAATACTGGGACCGCATTAAATACTGAATGTGAAAATGATGAGGTCAATACTGATGAATCTAAGCCAATACAGATGTGTCACCCATGACCGGAGTGGTCCTACAATTTTCAGCATTTATCACGCACCGTGGCAAACCAAGTTTCCTGAATTACTGGTCAGACAGCAGACAGAAGATGATGGGTAAGACTATTGTTTTGCACATCACATAAACACAGTGTACTGTGCACATATAAAAGCAATTGACACTTCTGTGTGACTGTATGACTCCTGAAAAGTCAAGTTTATGGTCAAATTTGAGGATATTGTTGTTCAAATCCCATTGTTAAGTTTTATGCTCTCCCCACGAGCCAGAAGAGAACAGTTGTTGTTTGCAGGTGTTTCTGTGTTAGATAATGATAATTTTGCACCGTACAGTAACTGGTGTGTCACAGACACAAGGAGAACACAAACAGAAACACTGAAACATATCTGGAGACATATTTATAGCCGGAAACACGGTGGAACTCGGTACTTAACAGAGAAGATTACAATCTTTTTGGCCCTTTAAAAAAGCTGAAAAAAGCAACAATGCTCCATAATGAAGTTTTCAGACAGCGTGCATGCTTTTACCACATCGGAAACCTACCAACACTATCATTTCTATGCTCTGAACCCCCTGCTGACAGGAAACAGCTGGGAGGTTTGTCACAATTGAAGACAATGTTGTGAAAAGTACAATTATACAACCTGGCTGTGGGTGACTGACTAAGAAAGAGGACGGTGTGGGATTAATTATTGAGAAAAAGTATTAATAACTTAGCTGCCAGTGGTCAAGAAACACCCCAGCTATGAGTGTTACTGACAATCTCATGTGACAACCGGTGTTTGATTCCACATGGCACTCATGGTGCTGTGTAATCACAGACAATTGTCAACATTTGGTACCAAGACACAGTTAGGCCTGTGACCTGTGCTGAGCTGCTGTCACACGCTGAGCATTTCTTCTCTCTGGGTGGGTGGCTGGGAGGGGATGAGGGTTCAAAATCGGGGCATTAGTGTGGAAAAAAACAAAGCAACTCTCAGTGGAAAAAAAAAAAATCGCTGCCAGTTGTTTAGTATTTTGGAGTTTAAAAAAAAGAAAACTGTCTTTTTAGGTTTTCTTTGGCAATAAATCATGCCAATTTTAAGGCGTATATGGAACAGGCAAAGAGGTTACCAGTTAGGTTGAAGAGTAAACTCGAGAGCACAGAGAGCGTTTTAAATAAAGATATGTCTTTCCAGTGACGATATCTACAAAGCTGGATTTCTTAAAGTAATCTTATTTTGAACCGCATGCTGCCGACTGTCTCCAACTCACGCGGCTATAAATTTCCAAACGTGACTTTTCTTTCAGAAGTGCCTATCCAAATGAGACACTGTGTTGGAACAGTGTGCAGATTTGTGTATATATAGAGAGGTTGAAATTTAAGAAATTGTATCCTGAGTCAAAACCTTTTACCAAAGCCACTCAAAGCATGTCAGCAACAATGGACATCATTACAGCACTTTGACAGTCAAGTTTCTGGTCTTTCAGCTCCACATGTTATATTTTATGGTTTGTATATGCAGATTGATCTGTATATTAGGCACTGTTGTTTGTTACATCTTGCACAATTCATACCAGAGATGGGTCTGCAGATCTTCCAGGGTTCTTTGATGAACTTCCAAATGAATGCCTTCCAAGCAAACAGTGATATATGTGGAGAGCGGTTTGGGTCATTTTCAAACACACATTGCTCCATTTCCCTAAATATTGTGTGTCTTATGTGTCTCAAAACTGTCTATTTCTATGTTACTTCAACTTCATCTTGTGACGTTTTGGCCTCTTTTGAAAGATGACACGGGGGAGTTTCACTTTCAGGTAAATGTAAGAAAAATCTCTCAAAGCTGACTTGGAGATGAGCTACTGGCAGGCTTGTGTTTGCTCCGTCATAACCAAAAACATGAGTCATTCTCCACACATCCTCCTGTTTCCTCTCATCAGCATCTGCTGTCACTCTGTGTGAATGGACTGCTTCTCCTCAAGACACATCAATGCCTGTAGTTGTTTAACACATGCTGTCTATATGTGTTTTGTCCTTACGATATTCCATCCAGATGTAGATGTTGTAATATTTAACTTACTCTTGAAAGGTTCTTTAAAAAACATGCAATTTTTATATGCGGTGCACATAACAATTTCTTATTTATATACTGAAACCACACTTAACAAACAGTCGTATGGAATGGCATTCTGCGATTCAATCACTTCAAAATGTCTGAATCAAACCAATGTGCATCCTATATCTCGACCAAAGAAACAGCCAAACAACCCTACACATGATCCTTTAATGATGTCTTTAGAATGTAAACACTGCAGAGTCTTTACGTTTAAGCCATGTCTCACGCAAAACAACATGCATTCATGCATTCTTTAAGCGTATACATATATGCAGACCACTATTTTTGGGGATTAGGTCACACTCGTGCATTTTCCAAATAGCCAAAGTCATCAGATTACACACTGTGCTGTATGAGGTGTAAATAGCAGCCATAAAATGCTGAAACACTACTTGGGAGGGCGCAAACAGCTGGACTCTCTGGAGTCAGACTCATCCAGACAAGCAGCAACAGGAATGGGGGTGGGCAGGCGAAAAAAGAAAGAAGAAAAAAAACAAAAAACGGTAGGAAAACGGAAATGAGGGGGGAAGCATTCAGTGCATTACAAGGTGCACCTGACTGCAAACACTATATAGTCCTGTGAGTAGTATAAAGTTCCTTTTTCTCTCTCTCTTTAACGTAGTCTGCCAAAAAAAAAAAGGGGGGGGGGGGGGTTGAAACCAAATACAAATTACTTTTTAGAGTTTATGGGATTCCAATACAAGCATGCATGTCAATTATATCTCAGCATTAAAGAGGTACAGTATGTGCTTCTCAACAACCCCGCCTTTGACAGACCAAAGTGAAGCAATGATTTATGCTGTGGTGATTTATTGTGTTTGATGTATGAAAGCTGATTCCATGGTGGCTGCACATCCATCAAACCTTTGGCTTTGTGTTGATGGAGTTCATAAAAAAGCTGGGAATGATACTCTGACATCACATTTTAGCACCATTTTTGAAGCAATAAGAGATTTTCAAACTACATAGAATCCATAACAAAAAACTGGACAGCAGTAAATATTGGAAAATGTTCCAAATATCTGGGGTTCATGTTGCCTACGTCAGAAAACACGAGATATGTTCACAGATTATAAAACCTGTAACGGTCCTTTCTGACCATTTGACATATCTTATACTGAAAACTGATGATCGCAATCTGCCAAGACCACACTGAGTGCTTTTCAAAGCTTCATCACATCAGTAGACCATCCCTTTTATATTCTTGGAAATCCCAGAGGTGGGACGAGTGTGTGGCATTCTATTATTACTACTACTACTGGCCCTGAGGCAAGAAACACACCCGTCTCTTTACAAGACGGGAGCACATGCCCTCCAAAAGATTTGAAGTGGAAGGACATGTAGTATTTCACTTTGATGCAAAAGATTATTGAGGTTTACAAATACATCTCATGTAGGCAAACTGATACAGACGTATCTCAAAGCTCAAGGGTAGAAAAGTTGGCTTGAGATGCTCTTAAGAATGGTCACGGGTTTAAAACTTTTACGTAGATGTAGGCCTATCTGACATTGCAATTATTCTGTGGATGCTTGATAGGCCAAAGCCAATACTACTTGGGTGCCCTGCCACCATTCTTATGTGTAATGTTCTGTGAAAACTATGTCACTGAAGCCAGCAGGTGACTGTTTCCACTTTGTGGTTTATAGACAGGCTCCTCACTGAGTCTGCAGAACTAAGTATCTCCGGTCACTGCTGGAGGCTGTGAGGTTGTTCTGACAGACACTGTGGTATTTTGACCCTGATTCCGACGAGCACTGGACACAAAGTACAACTTATGCTGAGGAAGATGTCTGCAGGTGGGAGACATCTTGCACTTGTGACATGATGATTGCACTTAATGAGAAGTTCAGGGATCATCAAAGGCAGTAGAGGTGATTCCAGTTTGGACCAGTCCCTTGAGCTGAACTACAAGTGTGGCTGAGGATCATACAGGGTGCCTTATACTGTATAGTGGTAAAATAATATGATTCATGGTACCAGACTGAAACAATGTCTGCATTGCTCTCCACATGCCCCTCATCACCCTCACCATCATAAAAGCCAGACTAAAGCGCATTATGCTGAAGCATACAGTCGACACAGAGAAGGAACTGTTTTATGGTCTCCTTTTCCCACATGTGTATGACTGTGCAGCGTGTAAAACCATTTGGCAGGTGAACACTGCAGTCAGTGGGATTGGTCTGCTTCTTTCACTCCACCAGTTCCTTGCTGCAACTAAGCGATTTTTATGGTTGATCTCCCTACTGTCATCAAAGAGGGAATAACCAGTCAATGAGCTGCCAGAGGAGGAAAGTTGAAAAGGTGACTTACACACATGGTTTATAGTATTTCACTCTGGGCGAGGAGGTTTTCAGCATTTCAAAATGCCACGGAGATGACCGTGACCCTTATCGCCGTCATCTCTACATCTCTCTCTTTCGCTCTGATCTTTCCTTATCTTTCCCTTTGCATCCATCAGCCACCCTGGGAAATCCACATACAAGGCCATGCAAGTCAAACCAAAAGCAGACAGATAGTGTTCATTTTTCAAAGGAATGACAAGGTAAACAAGTGGGATGAAACACTCTCATGTAAGTTGTATCAAAGCTGCAGTTGGGATCCAGGTGCTGTGTTCCTCTGGTCAATATTTACCTCTTGCCTTCCAAACAGAAAACTGACCAAAGTGCAAGGACTCCTGAAAGCTTTCAGGTGGCCTGACAAATTTGGCGACTGAGATTTGCCCACTCATGTACAACATCTGGAGCACACACACACACACACACACACACACACACACACACACACACACACACACACACACACACACACACACACACACACACACACACACACACACACACACACACACACACACACACACACACACACACACACACACACACACACACACACACACACACACACACACAAAGCATTCAGATAATATTACAATGCCTTCCATACACAGTCATCAAGTGTATACAGGCTTGGCAGTGTAGGTAGATTCAGCGTTTAAACTTCTTCCCTAAGATATTGTAAAAATTATTTAGGTCAATGGGTTGAAATATAAACACTAACCCTATATTCAACCACTAAAGATGCAGTAATAATCCATGTTGGTAAAAAAGTGTTGATCAGGAGAGATGATTTGGCATCTATGAACAAAAGTAACTGTCTTTCCCTTTCCCCCAGACTCTAAATATTTTTGTCTGCTGATTTTGCCTCGAAAATCCCCAACCAACGTCAAAAAAGTCAAATTCCCATTGATGCACTGACCCAGTCCGCCTGAGCCAGCCACAGCCGTGAGAACCGTATTTACGGTCTCTGCAGCCCCGGACCTTTTGGCTGAATCTTTTATTGGGATCTGGTCTGAAATACAGACGTACTCTCACACACATATACACATTCTCACACAGAAGAAGAAGAAGATGAAGAAGAGGCATCCCTGGAGATGTGCTATTCTCTGTCGTTTTAGAGGGCAA
The DNA here is from genome assembly GCF_963383615.2 of Lipophrys pholis. Taxonomy (NCBI): domain Eukaryota; kingdom Metazoa; phylum Chordata; class Actinopteri; order Blenniiformes; family Blenniidae; genus Lipophrys; species Lipophrys pholis. Next base: position 13,584,406 of record NC_137639.1, on the reverse strand, counting down.
TTCTCAGACCCTGGCAGTGGTCCTATACAATGAGAATAGAAACAAACGAACCAGAGAGGACCAGCCAGGAATTTGTTACAAATAAAAACATCAGAGCGACATGATGAAGTAAAGTGTGGTCGAAGCTCCATTTGAAGCATTTGTTTTGCTAAAACTAAAAGATCATGAATTGGAATTAATGTCTTTTCACTCGCATGCAAAGCTTGACCACTGGCCTGACTGCGTATAAAACACTAACCCTTTGTGTTAAATTACAAACCACAATTTTTGCACTGCTGATTGTAGACTTTTCTACTCACTACCCAGTTGCTTTTTTTTTTTTTTTTTCTTTCTTTCTTTTTTTTTTATCTTCAGTGATTACCAACTCTGAAATGAACATGTGTGTGTGTGTGTGTGTGTGAGTTTAAGCCTGAAAAGATTATGTGCCTGTTCATGACGTCCTTTGTTCTCCTGTCCAGACTACTAAGAGGGCCAGTGTAACACTCGGGGTCTTAGGGTGGAGCTGCCTCATTTCAGCTTTCTTAATGTCATTCTTACAGTCACGCTTTCTTTATGTTCATGCAGCAGAGTTACGACCACCAAGGCAAGAACTGAAATCAAGCCAGAACTCCCAAAGCAGTCAAGAGGTTAAAATTTGAATTTGTCCACTCAGCAATATTAGCAGTATATACCTAAGCAGTACAATAATGGCTGTTTGAGCTAGATGTGGCACACAAAGAAGAAATAAGAACTTATTTATGCTTCTATGCAAGAACTAAAACGTTGGTCCAACAAGCTCGTCATATGTCCAATACAATAAATGAGCTTGGCTTTAGAAGTACTGTTGGATTTTCGTTCGCCTTTACACTACACATATTATACATTTATCAACCCTGCTCCCGTCTACATGTGGATAGTCTGGATCAATTGTGTTGTTCTTAACTTATGAATCCACTTCAAAGATACAGACTTCCGCCTGACTGCTCAGAATTCTTACCAGCAGGAATGTGTGCAGAGGAACAATCGCAGTTTAAAATGATATAGTTAAGACTGATTAACTGAAACAGATCAAAAAAGGGTTTTCATCTTAACTAATAGTTATGTAGTATTATTACATCATATTTATTAATAGTGATTAGAAATTGTACTCGCGTAACAACATTTGTTAGCTCGCACAACTGCTTTTCTTATGTTTTCACATTGGGGTGATACTAAATTAACTCTTATCGCCAGGCCACGTTGTGATAAAGCTGCCATCCTATCACATACACACATTGTAATGCCTCTTATTAGGACAATCCACTTGAATTAAAATTGTTGGACAAAGCAATGTGTGAACAGTTGTTACAGAGGATTAGCATATTTAAAAGCATCTCAATTTGCACTCCCAAGAAAAGCATCTTCAAATATGGCACCGTTGTCAAGGATGAAGCTTTTTTATTCTATGCGTTGAACCACACATGTGTCAGTTGTGGAAAGAAATATACACCAAGTGCCAACGAAGGTGAAACGCAACCAAAATATTGCTTTGGTTTATTTGGCCATGTGTCGCTTTTGGGATTTTCCTGGCTTGCAGTACAAATAAGAAGTGGCATTTGCAGGCACTGACTTTTCCGTTCACTAGTTATTCATTAGTTCATTTAGAACGTATGGAATGAGTTAGAGCTAATGATGCATGACAGACTGGAGGAAGAAAACCCCCGTGCAAGACCTCTCAACTCAGTCAGTGGGTTTTTAAGTCAACTTGAGTCAAATACAAGTCAATTTTCTGACCGCAGGCCGCAGACAATGAACTGACTGAGTTGCTGTGTGAAAGACAGCCTCACAGAAGCAGATTGAAAGAAGTAATTCATGACCGTCGTGATATGTCAAAGAATAGGACAGTGTTTCGCGCTGAAGAGCTCAATGAAAGAATTGTACTTTTATCTAGATTTAGAGTTTGACTTTAATCTGAAATTTTTCCTTCTCTTCTTTTTTTCCCCCTCCTCTCAGTCGTTTGATTCGCTCGCTGTCTGAACGGCATTTGTGGTTATATATTCCTAACACAAAATGAAAGAATGTTTTGATTTTCATGCTTTTAGATATCTAGTTTTACTCTCTCTGAGTGTTAATTCTGTGTTTTCTAAACTTCGGTTTGAAATCCAGAGAGGGGTCGCTGACCTCTCCTTTTTAACTCTCCCTGGATTTCAGCATGACAAGAACCCTGACACAGTGTGTTTATATTATCAGGGTTCCCACAATGAGCTCGATTTCTTTGGCTCCCAGGCTCATTATTTCTTTTAGGTCAGCGAGTGCAATTAGAATCCTTGCTGATCAATCTGCCAAAACGAGACTTATAATGCTAATAAAACCAAACAGACACGCTTTGAACTTTAACAGGCCTGGAGTTCTGGTACAGACACTCACACCGAACCTGAGTTGGCTCATGTGCTCCCATCTTCTTTTCTGAACTCTACTGCAACCCGACTCTTGTACATGTTCAGACTCACCATCCCCACACATGTGGACAGTGCCACCGAGGAGTTGACCGTTGACCTCAGCGACCCTTGGTAAAAGCAGAGGTCGTCCTGGTAGTAAGCCCTCAGGCTCTTGGTGCCGTTTTTTCCCAGGACCTGGATGGTGAAGCCAGGTGCGATCAGGGTTTCCGACGTCTCCTTCAGCTCCATGTGGAAGTCCCGCCCCAAGCCACTAAGCCGAAAGTGGACGGTTTCACAACCGCTGCCCTTGTCTGATAGTGCTGCGTCTGGGTTTAGGGATCGGCGTCGCCTTCGGCGCTGATGATGGGTGATTTCATGAGAGATGTAGACACCATGGTGGTTGACTTCATATGGAGTCACAATTTCGTATTCTGCATAGGAAATAAAAGAGAATCAATCAGGAAGGACACTAAAATACACACGTAGAGTCCATCCGCATTAAGTGGATGACTCAAAACTCTTTTAATATGTTTATCTTAAACATTCAGTGATGTTAAAAGTTCAATGAGACCAGGAAATACCTTAGAGAAGACTGTGTTGACAGATTATTTTATACATATTTCTTAAACACACAACCATACGTAGACACACAGTCCATGTGGTCAGGCTGTGCTATTTTGATGTGTCAGCATAATTTACTGGACCAAACCAAATACTGTGTCAACTGCTTCCTTGGTTGCATCCCGAAACAGCAACATTTTCCTTTGTGAGTTCTTCTTGACCTGCCTCATATACTTTTGCTGGGAGGGTCAAGGAGGAGTTACAAGAAAAGGAAGGGTTTCAGACAATTCCAACACAGGCTTTTCAGAGGAGAGTGAATCATGTTTGACCTACCGTTTTACTACAGTTTTTTACTACTGCTCAAGCTGCATAACTGCAGGTCATAAAGGGAGATGGTGGCAGGTCATGGGCCTCGCCTCCGAGTTCAGTTAAATGCCTAATAGCGCTGCAGTCACAGAAACTAATGAGCCTTCCCCAAAAGGTCAAATCAAAAGTCGTTGCCTCCTTGGGATACACCAAAATTGCTTTTCCAAGGGAAAACATGACAAAAGACAATACTGCTGTTCATCCTTTGACTTTTAGTGGGCCATGCCAGTAATAGTCAGTTGATGAGTCACTAAATAGGAAACAAAGAAAATACTCTTATTGATGATTTTGTTGCAGTGCTGTAATTGCCACTGCAAACATGTGCCTTGCTAATCCTGGGAAATTGATATACCATTACATTTCCAGGTCAAAGTGCACAGAAATAACTGCAACGTTGGATTTACAGTCAACAAGAGCCAGGCTCAGTTAATGTACTGTATGACCTGCTTTCGCAAGCCTTAATAATAAGTAAATATAGCACAGAGACAGACGTGTTTTGGCAGTGGGAAAAAAGCATGCAGGGTGGCAGACAGTGTGTCATCACTGGCAGCGAATGCCTGAGGTTTGATGTTGGTTAGTTGGTGCATCTTGTGGGGCAGACATAAAGCCTCTTGCCGCAAAATAACATATGCCCATTAGGTGAGGCCTTTATTTAGAGCACTTTGCTTTGCAACTAAAGTATGTGTTTTTATCATGAGCGATCACAGTGAGGAGCAGATCTCCTTGATTCCTTGGAAGTGTTACCAGCATGATCAATTTGAGAGTTACTAGACAGCAAAGAGCAAACACATACCTCAAGTCTGGACACATTTTCTGTGCAGAAACCAAAGCACTTAGGCTACACACACACACACACACACACACACACACACACACACACACACACACACACACACACACACACACACACACACACACACACACACACACACACACACACACACACACACACACACACACACACACACACACACACACACACACACACACACACACCAGGTTAACTGTCTCACTCTAACTCAGAAAACAGCTGCGATGACCCATGTCTGACAGTATACAAACAAAGAGACCACGGGAACGCAACACACACACACACACACACACACACACACACACACACACACACACACACACACACACACACACACACACACACACCCCGAGCCTGCCGGACCGAGACGAGATCCTGCAGTTGTTAGTTTGTTGGTTTAGTGGCTCCTGAGTGCCATTAGCACTGATAAGAGGTTTAAGCAGAGGGTACCGAGGGCTAAACTTAACAGAAGAATTATAGTCCATCCTCACCTTTCTAAAAAAAGGCTTCATGAATGGTAGAAACCCAAACACTGACCAACAGTCAAAGGCATTGGCTGTGAAATGATCCTCAATCAGCAAGGAGGGATTCCCCCTAACTTCTGTGTCAGATTATCTCCACATGTGTCCATGGGGGAAAAAAAAAAACTTCTGTTGTTTGTCTTGTTTGTTTATGCATGATTTTCATGGTAACAGAAAAAAGAAGATCTGGAGTAGTCCACAGCCAAAGTCACTGCTGAGTCAGCACACCACAAAGGGCTGTTAGATCCGCCAAACAAATAACAGACGAAAGACTCCCAGAATAATAATTGCATCTGTGCATGGACATCAAAGATTTTGTTCTATGTTTAACTTGAACTATCTACTTGTAGTTTTTTTGTAGCCTTTTTATTTATTCATCATTTTATTTTAAAATGTATTTGTGAGGGGGAATAAACTCTAAGTCATTCTTTTATTAACTCCTTATGGTTTGAACAACTTAACTAGCTCTGCAAAATTCCCATATATTTATTTTGCTGAGAAGCAGTTCTGCTATGGCTGAGGACATTGAGGGCCCTGTCTCAGGGTACAGATCGCCCCCCAGTGGTAAAGAGGGGAATTAAATAGCGCAGGTGAGCGCTGCTTGATGCTGCAGAAACTTTGAAGTGATGCATTGATTGCTTAATTTCAAATTGCATTGTTGCTACTATGTCAGAACTCTTCCCATGAAGTAGGGAATAACAAAACATCTAATATGAGTAAAGAAATCCGATCAAAATTGCTGGAACGCTGAAAAAAAGAAAAAAGAAATTCACAGACATTGTGCGCAATATTCAACTTACCTGTGCGTTGAGGTAAATTGAGCGATCGGAGCAAATCCGAGGTTCCTTGATTATATTCAGGACTGTCAGCGGCATTATTGAAAAGTTCACTCTGTAGAGAAATAAGTGAATGTACGAGTTGGTTTGTGCATTGTGAAATGATCACGGAAAATGGTCCTTAGTTTTATCAAGTGTGGACAACTTTACGCGCTCGGCGCGTAAGTGCGTGAGGGCGCAATAGAGGTAAAAAGTACACACTTACTTTGCATAGAGAGAAAAACCAAAGGATGTGGAAAATGAGCATGAAACGCATCCAGTGTCTCCCTTCTGCCCGTGAAAAGCACCAGACAGCCATGTCTGTGGATCACCTCAAGCAGAGACTGGAGCCTGAATGACACCGCCGCTTTCCAGCAGTATCGACACGTTTGTTCAACCAGTCCAGCAGCCGCTGCAGGGGCAGTTCTGCTCGTGATGAATGAGGCATCAACGAGTTTCAGATGCAGGTTTTTGAGTTTGCCCACTTTGCTCTCCATTCATTTCCGAGCGCAGCCTGCAGACGCGGCAAATTGCATGAAGTCAAGTCCTTTCTCCCTGCAATGCATTTTCCTTTTCCCCCACTCAGACAGCTCGACCAGTATCCAACCTCTCTCTCTCTCTCTCTCTCTCTCTCTCTCTCTCTCTCTCTCTCTCTCTCTCTCTCTCTCTCGCTCGCTCACTAAACTCGGCGGACCAATTTGACTCCCACTGAAATCATGTGATTGTCTTAAATAGTCTTTGACTCTTCTGGGTAATGGCTTCTATCAAAGACGCACTAAATGTGTGTGTGTGTGTGTGTGTGTGCGTGCGTGCGTGCGTGCGTGTGTGTGTGTGTGTGTGTGTGTGTGTGTGTGTGTGTGTGTGTGTGTGTGTGTGTGTGTGTGTGTGTGTGTGTGTGAGAGAATGTAGGAGGTGTTGTAAGTAGGCTAGTCTTACAGTCTGGCGTGATCACATCTGACACCTTTGTTAAGATATCGGCTTTTTATCCATTTCTCAGTTAGAAGAAGATGTACAGTGTGTGACAGAGTGGGATCAAATGTTAAATTAAAAAATAAAAATACTTCTACTGATGTTATGTCTTCTATTCTGTATTATGTCTTTATGGTTTGTTTTCCAATGTGCTTCCCTCATGTTTATTTCCCTCATGGTTCCTGAAGTTTCAAGTCTTGCCATGTTGTTGTCATGGCCGTTTGCTGTCAGTGTTATTGATGATGTTTCGTCTCGTGTTATTTTGTTTATTTCAATGAAGTGTTTTCATGTTAGATCATATCGTTATTCACATTTCATGGATTCCCCTCCAGGTTCATGTTTCCAATTACGGCTGCATTCTGATGCTGTTTCATGTTCTCTAATTCCATGTAGCCAGGTTTATATGTCTTGATCTGATGTCCAAGATTTGATGTCAGGCTTCGGGTTCCATGATAGTGGTGTGCTGGATGTCTTCAGGACTGAATGATGTTGTAGCAGTTAGCACTTACGCCTCATAGTGAGAATGTCCATGTTTCTAGTCCAGCTTGGCCCTGGGGGCATTTCTGTGAGTTGGGGCAGTGGTGGCCTAGAGGTTAGGTAAGTGCACTTGGGTTCGGGAGTTTGTAGGTTTGAATCCCACAGCTGTCATATCACCACTGTGGGTGCCTGAGCAAGACTCTTGACCCGCATCAGCTCCCTGGAGAGCCATAATGTGGCCAAAACTCTGCATCCTAAATAGGATTGGACCAAATAGGACTATCCTACAAGGTGGTTAATCGAGTATGATTAGTTAGTTTAGTTGGTTTTTGCATCTTCTCTGTGCATGCAGGGGTTTTCTCCAAGTACTTCCACCGTTCAAACACAAGTGGCGAATTGTCACTCTAAATCCCCTTCAAGGATGAGTGTGTCATTGTGACTTTTTATGTTTGCCCTTGATGGACTGGACACTTGCATGACCGGCCTTCGCCCATATGAACTGGATCAGCTCCTCCCCATGTAGGATAAAGCAGTTTGATGGATGAATGGATGGAAGGATGGATGTATTGATTGATCTCCTGTTTCTATACTATGTTCTCACTCCCCCCAGGTTTCTTGTTGCTCTGCACTCCATGTGTCACACTCTGTTTGCCCTCTGTTCAGTTGCGAGTTCCCTGCCAGCCTTTTAACTGCACATACTCTGTCTGAACTCTCTATTCTTCTAATGAGGACTGGGATATGTTATTAGTTTTTGCAGTGCAATGGTGACTAGTTTCTGCTTTGGTTGCATGAGTGTTGAACTCAGCATCTACTAAGTCAAATTTTACAACATTGCTAGTGTGTGTTCAGTGACAAAAACTATGAAATAAAATGTCATAGGCTCCTGCGCCCCGCAGCCCTCGCCATGCCGGTTTGATGTAATGTTTGAGTCGTTTAAAAAGAAAAACAAATCCATTCCCGACACTGAGCAGTTTTATTTAAATTCAATGGTCTCTGCATCTGGTAACCCAGACATCATCCAGAGATTACATCCTGGAGCAGGTAATCAGTAATCTGTGTCGGTGTCCCATCTGAAATTTCACCCCTGACCCTATTTAATCCGCTCGTCATTCTCCCATCTCTCCCGTATTCCGCAGCTGCACTGATAGGCAGCGCGCCAACATTTCTTAACTCCCCACCATCATTTATAGTAGTGCTCCGAGTGTGAGAGCCAAAGGACCTGGGAGCGCTTGTTTCATTGTCTGGAGCATTTCATCCTCCCCAAAAAGAAAACCAGATGAGCTTCCTGCCATACAGCAGGAGCAAGGAGCTTGTGATGCTTAACGGAGTTAACTCTTTGGCTCGGAGCCAGCATATTTCTATTAAAACAAAAGCTATCAGAGATTGTCGTGAGTAAGATGAAAATCCGCATTTTGTTTTTAAAAAAAAACCCAAAACAAGCTGAACTATATTTGTGTTCCTTCTACAAAGCTAAAGAATGAAGACATGATGTTTTCCTGTCCAACCATATTGCTTCATCAGACTTGTCACCGCTTGCTGGAGCCAATCGGCTGGCTGAGTGAAGACAGACTGTACACTCTGGATAGATTGCAAGTACATCACAGGGCAAACACAGAGAGACACCTACTGTCCATTTAGAGTCCTCAACCAGCCGTAAATGCATGTTTTTGGACTGCAGGAGGAAACTGGAGATCTCAGAGGGAACTCATGTCCACAAAGGAAAAACATCGGAACTCCACGCAGAAAGGTGCAAAACCCAAACTTAAACCCAGGACCTTTTGTGCTGTGAGACAAGAACGCTGACCACTACACCACTGTACAACCCACATTCATCCCAATGGAATAAAACCTGAGCATTTACGCAAGCTAAATTATTTTGTGGGTATTTAACAAAAGTCTAGTGGGGTGTTTAAGGGTTTGAAATCTGGGGTAACTCTGAGCAGTAGCAGAACAGAAGTGAACCCAAAACCGAAGGTCTCTGTGACTTCGGTCTTGTGGTTTGGTTTCCCGCAGGAATGCAAGGTGTTTGATGCATCTTCCAGATGGCCTGTGTCACGTTAGATAAACGACTGTATCGCACTGGAAGGATTCATTACCTGCAAATGACAGGTCGCCAATCCTTGTGACATTACAGCGATATCCAAGCCAAGGGTCCGACTTTCCTCCGAGTGAAGCTCCCCTTGGAAAAGCAGTAGACGACACGAGTGCAAGAACATTGGGAGCAAAATGCTCCTGCTCTATGAAATTAATCCACATATAAATGTTACATCCAGACTTCTGCAGAAGTTTGCCAATTCTGGATTTAATCAGTGTTAATGTGCCATCATAAAAACGACTCCTACGATATGTTTGGAGGTCCTGAAAGTTTGTGTTTTACAGTGTCAGCTGTTGCTTCTGACTCCCCCCTCCACCCCTCCACCCCCCCACCCCCCCGCGCACTCCCTACAACACATGACTGCTATCACTTGAATATATGGGAAATATGCTGTGCACATATTCCTGCGTAACTCAGTGCTTCGCGTTCGCTCAGAAAACGCCAACGTTTCCAACGGATTGCAAAGTTGCTCGACCTCTGAGCCTTGAAACAGTCAGACGGAGCTCTGTTCGGGATGAGCACCAGGGCAACTGTGGGTTTCAAGGGTTTCACTGTGGGAGGCATGCTTCTACCAACACACCGAAGATGCTGTATTGTTCTGCAGGATTTGAACGTAAAGACTCCTGCAGACAGAGCCGAGCTGGCTGCCGTGAACGTTCTGACCTCTGAACCTCTGAGCTCCCGTATGCCTTTCAGTCTGCCAGACCGTCTGACAGCTTGTTCTTCTGGCTGCCCTTCTCTCCTTCAGACCGCCGGTCTGCCTGAATCTCTGTCTTCGATGTTAACGGAGGGTGTACAAAGGCAGTCAGCTGGCGCACAAAGGGGTGCTCATTGTAGCGCAGGTATCTTCCGACTCGGCTCAGAAATGAACGTCACATGAATAGTTTACCTTTTTTTTTACTGAAAGTTCAAACCGAAGAGCAATTTCTCTTACATCGTTTAAATCGTTTTCATTTACAAGTATGCAAGCACGCATTAGTTACTTTTTAATCACATTTAATTGTACCGTCAACAGCAGGCATGTGATTCGCTGACCTTTACAAAATATCATAATCCAAAGCACATTTGTCAAACAATAAGGTTCCAAATAATCAAAAATACATCTTGTAAACAAGTGTACATGTGCTGAAAGAAAAATCCCATTGGACATGGTAATCAAAATGTTTCAAATTGTGAGCGTAGTCAACAGTAGTAATGGAAATTACATGCTCTGAATTGTTCTTAGATATGGACAAAATTACATTTAATAAAATGTATCTTGAGTATATCTGCCACTAAAATACACTTTTACAACAGTGGTTGTAATTCATTACTTCCACAGCTGGTTTTTCAACCTTTTCTCAAGATGATGTGTTGACTTCCTACAATTGCTGCATTTAAATATGAGCCATTGAAAGTAGCACACTTTATATTAGCATGTGGCACTTGAAATTGGCACATGGAAAAAAGGATTACTTGCTTACATTTGTTATATTTTTTAGGTTCATTCATTTAGAATGAACAATTTCAGACTTGGTTGATCCTGTCTGAGTTCCCCCCCTGCGACCTTCAGGGCGACCTGTTTGTTATTAAAATGTTGGTGCAGCTGTGACAGGAATAACTTTCCTTTTACAAAAGGTTTCCCAAAAAAGAAACTTGCTCAGTGATGCCCGGATAAATCTCGTGAGGGATTTACAATGATCTTCCAATACAAGCAAAATCATCAAGTGATATGGGTGTTCAAGAAATTCTAAATGCGTGAGGAACTGGTCATCGACGCTACCAGGAGATTTGGTCAGCGTATTGATAAGGAACATGGGAATAACCGAAGATTGAAGAAAGACTGTAACAGTACGTGAACTGCGCTAAGTGGCCAGAATAAAAAAGTAAATAAGAATATTTTTGTCACTCTTAAGAACAAAAATAAAAAACTTCCTTTCCAGCGCTATAACTACGATATTCTCACAGTTTACCAGACTGTTGACCTGACTTGAAGCTCCTCTGTCTTCATTCTATTGGCAACAACAGAAAAATTACCGGGAACAAAAAAAACTGATTATCATTTAATTCATTTTTGTGTATTATTGTGTAGCTTTGTCATGTCACCAGATTCGCAAAGATGTATTGTCATGAAATATTGTTGTCCGTAAAGCATGTTAATGATACATTCTAAATCAACATCTGAAAATGTTTGCTCTTTATTTTAACAAGAAAAAGCCCATGTGACAGTTAGCATATTCTGTTTCCCATATTTGTTGACTGTGAACTCAATTTATTGTCACGTGGGCTAAAGTTTCACAGTACTTCTACGCTATTTTCTGGCTCCAGGTAGTTCAGGGTCTCTTTTAATTAGCTGTTCGAGAACTGCCATCAAGGCAACATGTGTGAGAGCGCACGAGAGTGCGCGCTTGTGGCGAGCATATGTGAAGTTGTGTGCATGCTCTGATGTGATTTATATGCATATGAGCCTTTGTATACTTGTGCGAGGCTGGTAACACATGTGGGCGTGCGCGCAAGATTTTGGGCGCTTGCGTGTGTGTGCTTGCGTGCACAGCAGGCCGAGAGCAGCTGTAAAATTCTTCTCCGTGCATCACAGGGGGGAGGCTGATGGGAGCTGACACGGAGCAAGAGCGCGGGGAGGTGGGAAGTGGGAGATGAAGGTGAGAGTGGAGCGCCGGGAGACGACGGTTGCCAACGAACTTCATGATTGAAGGTTCAGTCGGGCTTTGCGATGAAGTCTGCGCTGCCGTCGAAGAATACCGCCGCCTTCCCTGCTATTGTCCTGACCTTATCTGGTGTAATCCACACACCTTGGACGCATCAGCTCGGAGTGAAACACGGTTTCCTCTAAATATTTGCAGATGGCGCTGAAGTCAGGCTTTAGCTTTACAAGTGGATCCGTCCACAGTAACTCACAGATTTGTTTTTCGTCTACAAGACAAATTGTTTTCTTATTTCTTTTAATGCTTGACTTGATGTAAGGAAGGGCTTTTAAATGACATCGCAGAGAAAGCAGAGAAATATAAATTAGGGGGGGAAATGAGGAGGCGTCTTATCAATTTGACTGAATGCAGGATTTATAGAATGCTTAAAATTGTTCCCAGAAAGGTAATAGACAACAAAAATAGGTTGCATTTCCCAAAAAATTTGATGACTCAGGCTTCTATTACTATTTAGGAATGTTTTTAGTTGATCAAAATGTGCAATCATCTAAATTAAAAGCAGTTCTCAGTCTTACAGATACAGGATAGTAAAGGAAACCTGCATCGACTGGAGCCAAAAAGTAATTTATGGCAACCTCTAGTGGCTGTAGTGATTCTAATGTAAGCCATGCAGGAGAGCAGGATATATGGTGTAAAATAGAAGAAAGCCTTATCAATTGGTGGGTGGAGGATGAATGACCTTTATCTTAAAGTATAAGACCTGTCTGAAGCCAGAAGTGAACACAGACTTGTTGAAAGGTGTTCGTTGTATTTTTTTTTACTGATAATTCAAGTTAATTCCAACATGACTGAACAAATGCTCACAATAAATGTTGAAATTCCTGATTAGAGCTTCAGTTTTAGCGCCACATAATTTAGTATTAATTAATTTATCCAATGGTTCAGGCAAAAAAATATGATTGTTTAGTTACATTTTATGATTCATGTGTCCAATGTTGATGGTGACATTCATGCCTGGCTTTATGTTCGGTGGTTGTGGTGTGTTGGATGTTTATGAGGTGTAGCGGTGAGCACTGTCACCCCATCGGGAGAATCCCCCTGTTTCAAGTCTGGGCTGCACTTGTGAGTAAATCTGCGTGGAGTTTTCATGTTCTCCCACACAGCAGAGCAAACAGTAATCTTACCAAGAGTAAAAAATCTGTACAAATGTCCACATAAATAAAATAGTTGCGACCAACAGGTGAACAAACCACATCATCAACACACCTGACAACAACAATTAACATGAGCAGTGTTTACAAAACATAAAAGTGGTTTAAAAAAAAAAAAAAAAAAAAAAAGGGAGACTATTAAAGCCCCATGAGGATTGCAGTGGGATAGCAAGTGTTGGGTGGCTGTGGTTCAGTTAGAGTTTATTGTCCCAACGGTTGCCTGTTAGATTCCAGCAGCAAGACCATTAGTCATGACACTTAAATCAAAGGTTTCTCCCAAACATATGTCCTTGCAATCGCAGCTGTCACCAAAAGGTGAATGCAAATGATCACATGAAGGTTTCGTCAAGACTTAAGCAGTGAAACGCGCGTTGTTCAATATTTTTTAATGACTTTGACATTTGCATCTGCAACATCATTTGACATGACATGTGAGTGGTGAGGCAACAAGACTTCAGTGGGTCCCCTGAAAGGTCATGGCCTATTGTCATTTCTGTACTCTGATTATGTTACTGTATCACCAGACCCCCCCTCCTTTCCAAAAAAAAGCTTCCACTGAACTAGATAATGTAGTGGACATGGCTGAGTGACTCCAGTATTAGTCTCCATAATAACCCCTGATTAGTGAAGTTACTATGATGATGTCAGGGCTCCGCCGCAGCATGGGAGGTCTGGTTCTGATTCATCCTACGAGCGGTCGCAGTTCACACTGGGACACGAGGCTGGATGACACATTGTTGATTAATCTGATTGATAGTAGTAATCATTATGTTGATGTAGTCCTATCCAAGTCGTGGTTTGAGCTATTAATTCAATTAGTTGCGCATTATTTCAGCGGAACAAGCACCCTATGAAAATACTGATCATGTTCCGGGTGTATGAAACACAGTAATTACACCCGAGGTAATGGTTTATGTCACTGATTCTCTCTTGACAATCGGAGGACAACTCCAGTGAAACATTCTACAGGCTTAGTTTTGATAAGCTGTCCTTGTGTTGACAGTACAGGGGCAACCTGTTGATACACTTCATGTATTTCTACCATCATTTTCTTTGAGCAGCAGGTGGAGTTAGGAACATTTACCTGTAACTCGCTAACACACTTTCTCTCCCTCAACTGGAGAAGCCGGGATGAAGATGAAGGGCAGACGAATTGCGCTAATTATTGGTCGTCAGCTGTATGTGATCAGTGGGGCAGAAAGAGCATTTCTGGAGGGGTGAAACCTAAAAACAAAGTGGCTAGTCTTATGACACTCTGCAGGGGTGAGAGCCCGCTAAAGTTCATCACCTCTGTATTGTGTAAGCAGCCCTGTTATATGAAGCTGCCTTCATCTCAGGCAGGGGAACGACTGTAACACGTTAACACTGTGTTTGCTTTTATTTTCCAATAAGCTGACTATACCAAAGTCTGTCTTCATTAAGTTAAAATACCCCTGGTGAATACTGAACTATCTTGCACAGATCGAGGGTCAATCTGAAGCCAGTTTGAAGACTGCTGCAGTCACCAGACACTAGCTTCATTTTACAGTGAAACCTACAGGAAAGTGTCTGTCCGTCCATGCACGCAAACATTTGCATGTCTGCAAACTGGCAGCAGGATTTCACCCGGTGGCAACCAACGTCTGGGCAAGAGCCTCCCCTCTGCTGCACAAGCCAACAGTGTCTGCAGTGTGGATGGGCTTGGCAGGGATACGTGGAAGATACAAACCTCCTTATTGAGCAAAAAACTTTGTGCACAAAGTGCAAAATTCAAAGAAAGAATCTGTGATTTGTCTTCATCCTAATGCAGGAGTGCAGGGATGTATTGTAGGATATTAGTTTTTTCTGTTTTAAAAGCGTTGGATTTCATTCTCAAAGCTAACGAGTTCAGCTTCATTGAATAAACCTCCCTTGACTGGAATTTCTCACATTTAGTTCAACCAAGAAATAACATGTTTTCTCACAACCTTTTTTAAATTATTCCTCGACATCAGCCAAACATTCATCACTTCATTTAGCTTGTGAGCTGCGCCTTATAACTGAAAGGCAGTGATCGTAACGTGTGTGGGCTTCTGCAGTATCTTCATAATTTCCATGTACTAATGTACGTCAGTTAAACAATATGAAGGCTGAATCCGTTTGAAAATAAATGAGATGTCGCAAACTCAGTTGTGGCAGAAGCTCCCCTGACGGTCATCAGCACACTATGTTTGGATGCCAACATCGTTCTTCCCTTTAACACCTGTTGGTAACTGTTTTTCCGGTAAAAGCTCTCGTGTACCATAGATTCTAACAAACGAGTCACTCTGAAACAGAAATCAGAGCCGCACTGAGCGAACATTGCTGATATGGATTAATAGTTCACCCCGCTGCGGCAATAACGCTAACAAACTGCACAATTCTACCACCAGTCACCACACCAGCAACCTGACTCCCCACTATGCATAATCAAAGTATGGGAAGCTCACAGACCACCCAGAAACACACACACACACACACACACACACACACACACACACACACACACACACACACACACACACACACACACACACACACACACACACACACACACACACACACACACACACACACACACACACACACACACACAGCACATAATTGCCCTGTTGACGTGAAGTTGTATTTTTCCACAAACTCCCGTGAAAGTAGCTCAGCACTAAAAAAAATAAAAAAATTGTGTACAACTGCTTGTTTTCACGCTTTGACTCATGCACACACTGTGTATCTGTACAGAGATACAGAGTGTACAGTGGCATAGATATCCCAGTTCACATCAGCACAGTAAAAAGATTACTCTCCATATCGGTGATAGTCCTGCTTATTTGGACTCCTGAGCTTTTTTGTGGGTTTTACTGCAATGATGATGATGAGATCTGGTAGACCTCAAACCTCAAAACTTAAACGTGCAGTTTTATAGCTTTAAAAATGCATTATTTTGTGTATATCATTGGCACAAGTGACTTCTGGCTATGGCTCTCATCCATGACAAATCTTCAATTATGACTGAAGAGAAGAGTGTTTTAGCAGGAACTGTTTTGTTTTTTGTTTTTTCCCCCAGTATCAACAGCCTGCTTTGTTTAATTTCTTCAAAGTGCAGAGAAGCTGAAAGGCATTATACTAATGGGCATTGAAGCTAAGTTTTACTCACAGCAATGAATTATGAGTTCCACGAGTGAGTCTGGAAGAGACCATGACGGAGGAATCAGGGTCTTCAAAATGTCTTGTAATTGCAGTTGCTGTCTTGAATCAATTGAATACTGGGATTCAAAACATACTCCAGACAGCTCAGTGTATGGAATTCAAAAGAAGAATTGTTTAATGTTTGATAAATGTTTTTCACAGTTAGGGATACAATAGAATACAATAGAATAGAATCATTCTACCTCCAAGGCTCATTAATAAAAAGCACATAAAAACACAGAAAATACATGTTAAAGAAAAACATACAGAATAAATTCATGGTATTCATGAAGTTACGTAAACATTATTTAAATGGTTTAATCCCTACGCTGCAGAGTGATCACAGTGTAGCTGTATTTTGACCCTCTCAAGCGCCCCTGAACAGTTTCAGTTATTCTCTCAGATACAATGAAATGTGAATGTAGATATAATAGAAAATAGAAGAATACTCAAGTTGTATAAAACATAAAACCTAGGCTGAATTCATACAGTCTATAACAACAACAGAGAGAGAGCGAGAGAGGGAGAGAGAGCGATTACAACAACACCCTTGAAGCAACGGACAATCATTACAGGTCACCACCTCCGTCAGCATGTGTCCCCGTCAGTGACAGACTGGGTGACCGATCCCTGGCAGGAGCAAAGCTCCATTCAGGATACGATGTTCAAAGGTCCTGAGATGCAGGCTGACACAAGCTGTCGTAGCGATCTGAGTAGTTGTGTCAGTGAACCTGAAAATCTCACTTTGGAAACCAACAGACACTGAGAGAAATCAGCGGTTGGAAAGCTGCGCCTCCAGAGGGAAAGCAGTGGAAACATGTCTGTCAGATGCTGAATGAAAAGGTTTTGTGGCTTCTGCTATTTCCTCCACCCAGACTCTGTTTTTGGTGGCGGTTTTTTACTGTGCATGAACTGACTTTCTTTACAAATGTGACACTGCATGTTTGTGTTGTTCATAATGACTGTTGCACTGCCAAACCCCATCAACCCCCCCTATCCCCAGCCCCCCTACCCCTACCCCCGAAAACATTTGTTTTGGTATTTCCACAAACTTTATGGAAACCCCCATAATTCAGTTACGTTTTTGATTTGCTCAGTATGACAATGAACAATAAAGACATCACCCATAAATTCTCAATGAATATATTTTCTCCTGTCACTTATTATGAGTCTTAAAAAAAAAAGGGCCTCCTTTGGAATGTGGTGCGCCCTCTGACCTTATGGTGAAGGGAGTTTACATATCCATGTCTCCACTAGTAAAAACCACATTCCTACCTTGGATCTGGGTCAAAGATAAAAGATGTCAGTGCTCTGATCCTGGCGAGCCAGACAAATCTGGCACTCATGGACGTTTTTGGAGCAAAAGAGAAAAAAAGAAATCCTTACAATAAAATACAAACACACATTATGACAAGCAGATGTAAAGTAAGCAATTGTCAAGACTCCCGAGCTTTTGAAGTACAAATTTATTGATAATTGAGGATTTACTGATACTGATATAACAGTTGTTTTTTTGTTTGTTGCATTGAACATCATTGACTTAGATGATTCTACACGTTTTCAGGTAAAATCAAATCTGATGTGCTGTTTTGAAATTACAATAATAAAATTTCATTTTATTAATATTTTGGACAGTCTGCATGTTCCAGGAGTATCTACATGTTGTTATTGAACAGCAACAAAATTGCTATTTGTACATTATTGTTGTTCCAAAGCCAGCAAAGCCTTTGCTACGGGAAACTTGTGCAAAAAGTGCATTTCTGAGCAACTCAGAGTAAGATGGTCTTCACTGACGTCACGTCTGCCATTAAAACTTCTTCTGAAATAGCAGTTTCTTCTTCAACATTTTCAGCCACATGATAAATCCCCTGATGAATCACAATAGTAGTTACAATAATGCACGAGATTTTAGCATAGCTGAATATGCAGTATTTTGTCAAACTTTAACTTTTTACATAACTGACAAAGGCTCATGAAATGGTCTGAGAAGGTTACACACTTACTTTCTTTACATTTAGAAGACTCAGTAAGAAACTTCTCCAGAGACAGAAGGAGATTGTAAACAGACCTCCGGCTGTGGAAAAATACACAAATCTGACATAAATTGTGTGCAATATAAAAGCTGCCCCCCACCCCCTAAAAAACTTAAATAATATGTTGCATATTGGACTGTACAAAGTGGTCCAGTTATGCTGGTGATTATATTGAAAATGGTTCTCTCAATCTTCTCGTGCTCCCTCTGTATTTGGTTCATTATTATTTCTGTTGGTTCTTTATCTGTAAAGGTCATCCATTTCTTTTTCTTTTTTTTTCACACAGTGGAAAATATTGTTTTCTTTGAATTCACTTTGCAAATGTTTTAATCTGTGCTGCTTTATATAATTCACCCGTTCTCCCGTAAATCCACCCGAAACACGTCACAGTAGCTGACTTTGAAACTAATATGTTGCTGCTATACTGGTTCTTCATTAACGATAAAGGCAGAAGGTTGATGAGAACCTCTGAGGTATTTGAAATAATCCTGCAAGAACCACACAAGGCAAAAAATTATTTTGCTGCCAAATATTATGTTCTATTCCTGTAGTGTTAACAAATCACCAGGACCAGGATGAAAACACACAATTAAGTCTGTTTCAAAAACGCTGGTAAAAAGAACACATGCTAAATATGTATTATGTTGTATATCACAACAGTATTTAATGTAAAAAATTGAATGTTGTTTAAAAGTATATTCGTCTTGCATATGTACAATGAGGGTATTACCCAATGAACTTTTACCCTTTGAAAAAATATTGTTTGCATGGAAACTTCACTGTAATTCTTCAGCTGCAGTATTGAAAAGAGGAAACCTATAGTAGACGTTTGTAGTAATATATCCATACACATATGAATTGTGCAAATAAGTTGTTTTCTCATGTATTGGTATTTTACATTCAGTCGGTATATATATTTTTTTCTTCTGATATTATTCGAACATGTTGGAGGAAAAATCTTTTTTTTTTTTTACAATACTGGGTTTTTTTGAAGAGAAAACATTAACAAAATTGTTGCCATTATATGGTTAAAAAGTTCCTAAAAAAAAATAATTCATATAAACTGTCGTGTCCCCTCAGCAAAATCATTCCCTCAGTTATGTTGAAATGGGAAAGCATTCCTGATTGTCATTGGTTAATACAGTTTCTCCGCCCCCAACACTTTTCTTCACTTAGTGATTGGCTTAATGTCTCTTCTGGTTTGTTCTCGTGTGTTTCTAGGAGATGTTGAGATGAGGACAACAAGCAGCAGTGAGTTTGATTATTAACACACACATCTCTTCTAATTTTCCCGTTTGAGGGGAGAAATCTGGCTGAAAAGCTGCAGGCCAGGTTCAACTTCCTCCAATATACTTATTTTCAAATGCACACAAACAGGAATGTGTTCAGAATTTTGCAAACGTGTCCAGGTTTGTTCATGTTTAGAAATGTTTAGATATGCTCACATTTATTAATGACTGAAAATCTAAGGAGCTTAAAAATACACACAGTTTATTTTGCAGTTCCTTTTTGTTGGAGCATTTTAGAATGCTTTGAAAGTTTGATTGATGTGTTGTTTGAAAACACACCTGATATACCTTTTTGTTTTTCCTAAACTCAGACTAACTGTCATTTCAAGTAAACCAGCCCCAAAACACATTATTTTTCAAATACAAGCATCTGCTCGTATTTGTTTACAACTATGTTGATAAAAGAGTCATCTCAATAAAGGCTCTCTATTCACTAGCTGTTTAAAAGAACTATAATGTTTCATCACTGGGGCCTTCTCTCAGTCTAAAAAGACAAGCTTGTCATTTTTGGACCTTAGAAAAGTAACGTTGGGTGATTTTCACCTCGGCACTTATTAACATTTGATTGTGTGAATACCAATTCTGAGAATTATTTGCATTGTTTGCCTCGTTTCAGACTTTTTGAAATATTTTTAAGAGAGGTGAGAGGCACCAGGTGTCACATCAGACCATTGGAAAACTATTTCCAGCAGCGTGGTCTGAATGCTGGACAACCTGCCAGCGTAACCTGACCACACCACCAAATGATAGACCCACCATGGTTGTTTGCTGTTGTTTCAATATTGTTGGAGATGAGAGATATAATGATATAATATCACTGTTGTGTGAACTTTATACCTTTTCTATAAATATCATCTGAAAGCCAACTATCCCTAACTTTTTGTGAGTAGTGTATATATGTTTTTCTTCCTCTCGTATCCCACAATGAAATGACACCTATGAAATCTGTATCGCTTCAATTCCCAGCCAGTTCAGAGCGAAAGGCAGTGGACTGGTTGACTGTGCTCAGAAGTATGTTTTTTGGGGATTGTGGCAGGAGCCGGACTACCTGAAGTGAACCAGTGCAAACAAATGGAGACCATGAACTCAGCGTGTGGATGGGCTCTGTTGGCTGGAGGCCTCCCAGAAAACTTCTTGCTGTAAGTAAAAACTACATCTATTTGTCTATCTCGTATGGCATTCTTTCTGCTGTTGGCTGTCTTCTGTTTTTTTTATGGCCGCCGTGCCATTGGTCTGCATAGTTATTTGTTTCCAGTCCACATTGTCCACATTTGCTCCAGCATCATGAGGCTCTGTGTACAGTATTTCTGCCTTATGCCTTTGTGCTTTTGTGCTTGAGTGCCATGTGAACCTGTCTGTCCATCCCTGCTTCTGTTCAATGAGCTTTGGAAAGTACTGCAGTTCCTTTTTACAAGTAGATCTCCGCATGGCGACTGTCTGATCTCTGCTGTTTTTGCTTGGCGACTGTGCTGCATTTTGTACTCTTCCTGTGTTGCTGTGTTTGAATGGTCTACTTCTCATTTAGCATTTTCTCTCTGCTCTCAGTGGACCTGGTGTCACTCTTATTGCTCTGTTGCTCGGTTGTCATGAATGTCTGCCCTTAATTCTGCTTTTGTTGAATCAACTTGGATGAAAATGTCAATGTCTTTCTTCGGAGATAATCGAAAGGTAAGTGTCATTTCTTTGCTCCTTCTGCTCGGCTGCCATGCCATGCGTCTAAAGCTGTACATGTTTTATCATTGCATTGCTGTGGTTCTGGTCTGGAACTGTGTTCTTGAAAATTAGCCTCACATCAAACTCAACACAGCAAATGATGTTGCTCAGGTAGTATCACCTCTCACATTAATGTAAACCTTTGCAGAGACATTTAACCATATAGAATAGGCTGAATATAATCCTGGTTTTTATAGTTACAGTATGAAAAAAATACATTTTCTGATGTTTATTGGTGACAGAATTGCCTGTGTGGTAACTAAAATTGTAGATGAATATGAAAAGTTCTTCTAAACCACCTTCCATGTTGAAGGATATGATAAATTGAAAGCTAAAAAGGTTGTTGTAGTTCCAGTCTCGTCTGTCAGCAAAAATCACCCTTGATAACTGAATATCCTTTGAACACACCCTGCTGCTCGACCATCTCGGTTGTGACTTTTTGCAATCGCGTTTTCCATTTGCCTGTCCCCTAAATATTTTCTATGTTCACGCTGCTCAAATGTAGTTGCGACTTTATTCAAAGACCACTGTAAAACCATTATCTGTAAATGGCAGAACTTCAGTCTGCTGGCATGAAAAGCTTCCCACAACATAATCCAACACATGAAGTGGGAGTGCAGCCTCAGCAGAGGGGGGAAGAGGGGAAAAATAAGACCTTTTTGCACTGAAAGCAGAATGGAGACGCTCAGAATGAACGCCTTGTGTTTAAAAACCCTCCCCAACAAATCTGAATGCTTCACTGTGGAATCTGCAGACAGAGTCTTGTTGATTTCTAATGATCTGTCCACGAAGAGGAATGTGGTGCGCTATTGTGTTGACATGCACTATTGAGATGACTTTCTCTCATCTGATTACTCATCTGTGTTTTCTCTTTAAGAATCCAGAGTTTACTTAAATCCTCCGTAGTGTTTGTGTTGAGTAAACTGTAGTGGCTGTGGAGATGACTGTAAAATACACTTTGTAACTTATTTACATACAAAATATCTCTTTGATCCATAAAGAATGTTGCAAATAATAAGCGCTGCGGTTCATAGCAATGTCAATATTGTTTAAAGGAGTTTGTGGCTTTTAACAGTGTACATATAGATGAAAGTTATCGTGCGTCCTTGGATGTATTTTGTTGAGTTTGGAACTGTTTTATTTATTTTTTAAATATAAATGCATGTGAAAAATGTGATTACAAAGTTGTGTTACAAAGTGTAAGCAGGGCCTAAATGTCACATTCACTTATAACATATGCTCTCATGTTGGGGTAAAATGACCAGGTATTTGTATTGTGGCAAGAAGCTGTAATTTATGAACGTTAAAGAGGCATGAAAGGCGGTTTATTCATCTTCAGTGGATTCTACAAGCAAACTTCATGTGAAAGTGCCTTAATGCTCATAGATACAACATTGTGAAAGATTGAAAAGTAATGAACTACTTTTCACTACTTTTGGGTCCTGCTTGTAGGACTGAGAAAACCTGCCGTGATGTCGAAAGCCACTTGACACTTATCATGAAGAATTATTCCGTCTCAACAGGTGTTTTCACACGTTTTCCTTCATCCCAAAGATGTTCAGGATGTGGATTTGTCAGGCATAGAAATTTCTCCTCCACATGTTTCAGATGTCAGTTTTCTCTGTGAATCTCTCCAGATGTTTATGAAGATGATTGGTGGCTGTTGAACAGTGGGACTTGAACACCAGCCAGACCTTCGCATTTGAACACGTATCACTTTAACAAAAGATTTTGGGAGGGGAAAAAAAACAGCCTGTTGTCACATGGTTCGTTCATGAAGCGGCCTGAATACACACTGTGAGGGTTTTTACTGCATAGTAAATGTTGTCGCAGCGACATCCACAGATTTTCCTGTGATGTGACTACTGTAACAATATTCAATTTGCAGTCTGAAGTTGTAATCAGAAGTTCTCCAGTATGCAGCTACTGCAGTGGATCCCTCTGCAAGTTCCTTAACCCGTAAAGGATCAGATTGTCTCCAGAAGAGCATCTGGTGTAAAACTTGTGTCAAATCAAGCATGCAGATCACATAAGCCACAGTGGCGACGCTGTAATAGGAGCATCCAAAACACAATGTGTTCGCATACTGTACTGTGAGGAAGTTCCCGAGAATATAGAAAGGTCACCTTGCCTTTCAATGGCAATTAAGAGTTTGGGGATTGACTGTATAATTCACATAACTTTGGACCTTGTGGCAGTAATGCTTTAGGAATCACAGGCTACTTTTTAACAGGTCAGTGCTCCACTCAGTGTTCAATCAGGTCCAGCTTTGACACTCTTTGATTGTTGATTCTGATTTTTTTTGTTCTAATTTTAAAGCAATTTGTTCTTCCTTTGGATGAGCACCACAAAAAAAGTGATCGCAAAAGGCGGAGTCAAACAGTGTTTGATATTCTAGTTCCCCTGCAACATAACTTGTATTAGTTTACACTGATATATTTTTCAAAAATATTATTAGTATTCAGCAATATCTCTACATTCTAACAGCCATGTATCAAAACTGTCACATTTTGCAGTCTCGTCTGACATGTTCCTCCTGGAAGAACTTGCTTGTTCTAGGTTTCACGAATATCTGCAAACCTAAACTTATAGACAAACTCTAAACAGGGTGCTGTTTGAGTGCGCTCATGTTCACGTGCTGGTGACTGGAGGTTGTGTGGCGGGAGGAGGGCATCCAGAAATCCCCAGGGGACACTGTTAGGACATTAAGAAAGACTGAAATGTTTGAGGGAGGCAGTGATTTTGTAAACTCAGGCAACATTTCCAGTGAAAGCACAGTTTTTTTTGTTTTTGTTTAAGAAAAGTTAACATGGAAATAGCAGAATCGCTGAAGATCAATTTAGCACGCCAAGCTAAAAGTTGGTGCTGCTGGTTGTTGTTGCGATGAAACCACACCCGCATGCATGCAAATAATTTATCAATGGCGAGTACGCAAACATTTGCATGGACAGACGACAGGAGCCACGACACTCTGGAGGCCGCCATTGTTGTTATTGTCCATCTACTTGAGCATGTGCTGAAGGGCTGTTTACTACAACTGTGGTGCTCATGGTTGCAGCGTTTCAGAAAAAAATGTTTCCCCCCCTTTACACAGATAGAGTATATGAGTGTTTTTAAAACGTTGCATTTTCAGGGGCTCTGAGCACTATTGTCGTGTAAACGAATACCCAAAATGCAACATAATTTTTTGATTTTCGCTTGAAAACAGTCTGTTTAGGTTCTCACCCCCTCAATGTCAAAACCTACTGACACATCACTCGGTGACTTAATGAGCTGTCAGAATAAAAAACACCGTTACACTAAACTGATCACAAACCTTTGGAAGGTTGGGATCGCTCTCTTTCACATAGCTTTGAACAAATGACCAGATTCATGATGTTGTCATCACATGATTGTGGGTATTCCTCAGGGTGGTTTGTGCAAGGCTTTTTGGCACTTTAGTTTCTCACATTTCAGTCCATCATACCACCGGTGAGACCTGTATTGGTTGCGGAAACATTTGTGTAGCAAGACATCAACCTCAAGCATATGCCAGCCCCGTGGCAAACTACACCTTCATTCAGACGAGGTTTACATGAACAAACATAAGCTGCTCAGTCTTAACGCACAGAATAGTTAGGAGCTGAAGGTTCATGGACATGAGGAAATATCCGTAATTGACAGGACCAAGGTAAATAGAAAGCATCTTCACTTAAAGCTTTCCAACTGCACATTTCGGGTCTAAAGCAATTCAGCACAGATCTGGTGGTAGGTAGCACTACCAGCATGTTTGCTGAGTTTCAAACGAGGAAGCCAAGTGGAGTAACATAAATGAGTAGGTTTAAAAAAAAAAAAAAAAAAGAAGAAGAAGAAATTAAACATGATCATTATCAGTAATCAGGTCACTGCTGAGGTTTTTTTTTTTCTTGTCTTCTTCTTTCTTGCTTTCTTTCTATTGAGAAGCCGGTAAGCACATAGTTTGCATTAAGCCTGAGAAATACTCTCTTCTACAGGAGTATTGTTGTACTGAATATCGGCACGTCTGAGGTCTGATTGAAGGATTTTGTCTCACAAATGGCGCAGCCACACCAGATGGTGTTATAAGACACAAGGTTTACAGCACATGTTAGTGGACTTTTACATTACACGGGTTCTGCTTTTTACATTATACACATTTGTCCATTTGTGGTCCTTGTACAACCATAGGACAACAAACAAACATTAGTCTGCATTAGTCCTATTATTGCGAGCCATTGCCTGCTGCTGTTGGAATCATCAACAACATTTTAAAGTAGCTGTGAAGTGTCCCAGCGCTGTCATACTGAATATCAGTCCTCATAGAAAGTCTCTTATCCAATCAACTTATTTTGCCTGAAATAACTGTCATTTCTTGAAATGTTCAGATTTATTTATTTTTCTCCTCGTATACCTAAAGTGGAAACAGATTTATTTTTCTTTTACCCAATAACAACCAATTTAAATGTACTTCGATCAGCATTTTTGATGCATCCTGTCATCTAAAGAGCTTTTTTTTTTTTTTTTTAAATTAAGCTCAAGCCTGGATGAGGGAAAGGAGTGCTCTTTCTTTGCGTCTTTCCAGTGGTACTTAGAGAGGATGGAAACAAGGACGGAGTTCTTGTTTGACAAACAACCTCTCTCTAATGAGTGGAAACCTTTACGTGATAATCCAAGACTGTGTTTCAATCAACCTAATTAGGAAGCTAACATATCTCAGGCTTGAGCCAAATGTTTGAAGACTGACAGCCTTTCTTGCTCTGCTTGTTTCTACGATGCACGGCATAAGCACACGCACATGCGTGCACATACACACAAACACACTCTGGAAGCCAAGGCCACATTCCACAATGACTCAAAAAGAGAGTGAGCTGTAATTTAATTCTCAGAGGAGAAAATATTATTTTGTGATTGTGGGATAATTAGGGCTTTCCGCGCTTAAAAAAACAAAAATAAATAAAAAAACAAAAAAAATGACAGGATGAATGAGCAGCACCTGCTCGGATGTAATGCATGCATGCACAGCGCATGCAAATGATTTGCACGTGTAATTTGAAGATTCGTGATAAGGCACCGTGATATGTGGCCTTGCTGTAAGCTTATCACTTCCAACAATTCCACTTTGGCATTTAAATCTAGTGTTTGTTGTGTGGACTTGATGAGGTTTTGATATTTGAGCCAAATGGAGCTCAAGTGGCGACCTGCCCCTGACTGCTGACCACCTTAGCTGTTTGGGTGTGCATACCACACCGTATTTTTGCATGTGTTTATGAGTGTTTATTTCTGATTGCACTTGAGAATCATTGTGGCTCTGTGGCTGTACAAACTCCAACCACTAGAGGGAGTAAACACTACAGTAAATGCTTAGTGTGAATCATCACTGATGAAATGGTTAAAGCCTCTGCTGCCAATTCGAAATCCAAACATTTTCCTTTTGTAATTTCAACATTTCCAGTTATTGCAACTGAAAATATACAATTGAAATGACACATTTTTGCTTTTTTTTTTTTTTTCAAAAAAGAAAAGCCAGGATATCAGATAAATATCTTGGTTGAGAGAGAGAAGCGCTTACATGTGATCTAAGGCTGCCTGAAAAAGAAGCAAATGAAGATGATGGTTTCAACTAAATGGGGAGGGGGAATCCCTATACCATTCTCCATAGCACTATGTGACACTTGCTTGGTCCAGGAGGTGAAAAAGTAGGCGAAAGATGCCTTTCATTTCTGTTCCTGGTCCTGTGAACAGCTGGTCAGAGTTGTTCTTACATTGACGGCCCCCCGGAGCCACATAAGGATCCCTGCAGATGCACATGGAGCTGCACCCACAGAAATATAAGCCTTATTACAGATATGAGTGAAGTTTTTTTCTCAGGTCATTAAAGTTGAAATATGTGAACAATTGCAGTGCCAATCGACATGCACCCATCACCTGCTCGGAAAGCTCCTGCGCCTAACTATTGTGCTACGAGGACATATTTAGAAGTCCACGCATGAAATAATTAGAGCGTGATTAACAGTGCTTATATTCACAGCGCTTTTCCTGAATTTCGCCGCATTCCAAAATGGAATTTCTTTCCTCAAAATTCTACACGCAATACCTCATAATGACACAGGGATAAAAGTTGGGTTGACATCTTTTCAAATTGATATAAAAAATAGAAGCTCTAATAGCTTGATCCCTCAGATGGGCTGGGTCGTCAGCTCAGAGACGAGGCATAGTAATTCTGAACTTCTTCCATTTACAGATGGAGGCCACTGTGCTTTGAAACCTGCAGTGCTGCAGGACAACACAAAACAACCTTTGCTCATATCAGTTAGGTCTACTCTCAAAAGTCCTTGGATTTCATTGCGGACATGCATTGTCGAATATGGATCTTATTTGGAGAAGGTTATGCTTTTCCAACTTAGGTCTGATTAAGTGAATTTATTCCATGTGGATTCCAGTGAAGTAGTAGAGACATCTGAATGATCACCAGTGAAGCCAGGATGCACCTAAGCTCAATTCTGAATACTTAAGTACTTTTCTTTTTAAACTTTGGAATGCTGTCAATAATTCTTTATTTTCTATGCACAGTACTTTCTATTTATAATGATGATGAATTAAAGAAAGTTGGTTTTTGGTACAATATCATAGTGGGATAAAGCTAAACACACGTGTTTATCTTTGTATTTTGACACATTGAAATTCATTCTCTTCTATTGAAGTAGACACACACATGTCTTTGATTAACAGACGAGTATAGCATTTTCTGGCACGAGATGTAATTGCACAAACTAAGTGAGAAAGTGATCAGGGCCTTCAAATAAATGCTTGTCCTCCACTTGAAGTGAGGAGGTTTGCCACCTTGTTAAGTGTGATAGTTCAAAGAATGGCTGTAATTCAGTTTTTCCTGGAAGTGTTTATGAATCGTGCCAGGCTCTGCTTCGGCTTACTAATCACCCAGCAGGGGACCATATTATAGAGCTCCTTCTTTCAATTAACATCGATAACAACAAAAGGGATTAACACTCTGAGGATAGGCCCCTTTTTTTTTTTCTTCACCAAAAGGTATTCTCTCTTTCCTTCCTTCCCTCTCTCATTCTCTCTCTCCCTTTTCTTCTCTGCTGTTTCACCAAAGCTCTCTCTCCCCGCCCTCCCTGGCTGCCTCTTGCTGTGTGCCCATTTATGTGTGTTTAAATGTGTGTGGCCAGTTCAGTATGTGTGTCATGGCCTGTTTATACTTGATCTGCATGTGTCTGTGATTTTGCTGGAGATTCTGTTAACTATGCCCACTCCACATTGTGTAAGTGTGCATGCTCTGTATGCATATACATTGTGTTCTTGTGTATAGATTGAACGTGTGTGCGCGTGTGTGTGTGTGTGTGTGTGTGTGTGTGTGTGTGCGTGTGCATGCGTGCAGCAAGTCCCCGGTGAGTGTCTGCTTTCATCAGAAGTGAGGCTTTGATGGAGCTTTACTTTCCCTCTATGATGGAAAAATGCCAAAACTAACCGACAACACCAATCTTGCCTTCCACAATGTATTAGTCCTACTTCACATCACTGGTGCAGTTGTTTTTTTTTTCTTTTCTTAAATGCACAATGCACAGATGTATTTACTTTGAAAATGCAAAACTTAGCTGACCCATTTGTACACACCTCGGGGCTTTATTCCAGCTATGCTTGGACTTTTGTTTTTCCCGGTATACATGAAACGGACATCTAATTACCCACAACACTAGGAGGGGATATGTTTGTTTTCATCGTGTCCATATTGTCTGTTGACCGCTGACATCACAGACCACATCAGGATGAAGTTTATCTCTGCATCCATCCATCCTCTGTTGTTTACTATTATTATATAGAAATACACACACACATGCACACTATATATATATCTATTTTTCATATTGAGCTATTTCAGTGTTTACGTGTACTTTTGAAGTCAAGTCTGAGTCAAACTTAGTAGCAATGTTTTTTTATGAGTCATGTGAGTGTAGTGACTGGCACCATCTATTTTTGTTCTCCTGTGAATGGTACTTTATATATTTATATATACACTTTAGGTTTATTGCATATTCTTGACTCCTTCAAAGCTGCCGTGGAGCTCTGCATTGAACAAATCTATTCTATTCTAATCTATTTGCATTGTAACATTTTAATATCATACATTCAATGCTTTAAAGATGTTTTCTCAAAATGACCAACAAAAGCTTTTTAAACATAAGCAACACTCTAAGAGGGAGTGAGAGCAAAACAAAGAGAAAAAAAAAGAACACCTGAATTGATACAGCTACTGTATGTGTTCAGAGCCCATCTCCCCACACGGCCAGTAAAACTATATGGGCTTTCAAAGATCAGGTTGTTAATGAAATTTACTGTAGAAATCACAAATGCACAACATCTCATATTAAACCTTTTTGATAGATATAAGAGCAACATATACAACTGCAGTGTGAAAAAGACGATCAAAAGCATTGGGGGATGAAGCAAAGAATAAGGGAAAGAAGTGTTCTAAGTTGTTTTTGGAAACTTTCCGCTGTTTGTGATGCTCTCAAAGGGCTTTGGGATGTGCCATTGATTGCGACGCAGTCAGGGTTGTAAAATCTCTTGGTGTGTTCAGCATGTTTGTTTTTCCCCCCAATGCATTAATGAAATGGAAAACAACCTTTAACATCAAAAAGTGCAATGAATGAATGAATCAATGAAGGAAATTTGCCAAGTTTAGTGCAACTGCTGTATGTCTTAAAAAAATAAAGCACCACTGCCAGGATGATGACATCATCATCCATTGATAAAAAAGAAGACTAAAAAGAGACTGAAATAATGCATTAAATATTTTTCTCAAAGATGAATGAATGAATGAATGAATGAAATAGGAGGGACAGATAGTCATACTCAAAGACAAGGTATGCAATGAGGCATGCGGTGTGTCTTCAATCAAGTTATGTGACTTACTGAGTTGATTGAGCTTTATGCGCTGACATAATGTGGAAGTCAACTGTTGGGGATTTCCTCAGTTCAATCTCTCCCTCTAGTGGATATTTGCTGTTAATGGCCTTTCACCAGCAGCTTAAACCAGGGATCGCCACCTTCGATTGTAAGAGCCATAAAAAGGTTGTTCTAACCAGGCAGACAAATTATAACCAAGCACCAAATGAATCATTTTATTTTCCTGTTGAAATCACATCTGAAGTCATTGATATTTTCCTCCTCTGTGAAAAACAAAGTTTCATGTCCTCATGAACTCCTTGGATGAAGTCAACACAAGACACTAAATATGTAGATGGCCGGCTGTCCTAAACTTGAAAGGAAAAAAAAGAAAAGGTAGTATGTGAGCCTTTCTACAATATAATGTTTGACAGTGCTGCTAAGTGGCCCCTGATGGAGAAGGAGATCCATATGAAGCAAACTCTAGTCAGAAGGTCCAGTGGGACTCCCCCCACTCTTTGACCATGCTAGAATTTCTCAATCAATTTGTCTCCGCTTCCTTTGACCCAGATCAATAGTCATCATTGGAGAAGAAGAGATAAAAGAGAAGAGTGAGATCATCTCAAGTCGCAAGGGAAAATGTGTCTTTTTGGCTGGTTGCCCATTTTGCATATAGTAGCTAATTTCTGAAAAACAAAGTCACCGAATTATATTTCATTTTTGTTTTAAATCGACTGAGACACAAACACTGAGACAAAGACATTTCCTTCTTCCTCTTCCTGTCTCAGCCCATTTCAAATAAGACAACAAATCTATCTCCTCTTGTGTTCTATTATGCCTGCCTCTTTCAATAAAAACACTGATCATTACTTTTACCTCGAAATGAATATTTAATGATGCATCCGTCCTCCAAAATATGAAAAAAATAAATATAAATCTGCCAGACTCGCAGAGACAGAGTGGGGTAAAAGGGAGGATACAAAGCGCTTAAGCCTCCTCGTCATTATGATGGCCCCTGGTACTCAGGGCCACCAAGGAATCCCTTAATTCCTCCAGCATTATGCGCTTCAGACTCTTTCATGTCCTCCGTATGGGAGATGGCGGTTGTGGATCGGGGCTAGTGGGGGTCGCTCGAAAAATTCTAATATGTCTCTTGCTATGAAAAAATATGCACATACATTTAGCATTTAGATTCTCCAAGGGCAGAACAGAGGAGATGGGCACATGTCACATATTGTGTGTGTGTGTGTGTGTCTGGTGTGTGTGTGTGTTTTGCTGTCGGTATTTGCATGCATGTCTCCGTGTATGTGCAGACACATTTGTGCGCGGAAGCCCTCCTTAAAAGGTTCGGTGTGTATGTATCCCCAAGTTTTTGTCTCTGTGCCTGTGGTTACCATAATAATATTAATGATGGGCTCCTCCACACTGGCGGCAGGAAAGGTCATATGTGCTCTCACAGCCCTGCCTAATATATACTGTGCTAAACTGACAGGTGGGCTATTGGTTGTACTGATGGAGTGGTTGACTCATTGGCAGAGGTTAACTGGTTTCCTATCTGGCTGCCTGTGTGACTGACTGGTTATTTGAGGTGGAGACCGGGCTGCTGGTTCGGTGGCTGTGTGGGAGCAAATTAAATGGCTGGTAGATGTGTTGGCGTGTTGACTGGCTAACCTGATGAGTGGCAGGCGGACTGGATAGCTGACTGGCTTGTTGACTGACTAAAGGATTAGCCGAGTGTCTGATTGACTTGTTGGTGGAATGACTGTCACTCTGACTGACTGCTGAGATGCCTGTCTTGCTTTCCGGCCAACTATCTGACTGGCTGCATTGGCGGTTGTTTGTCTCACAGAATATAAAAAAAAAAATAAAGAAATAGAAGCCTGCTTGGTGTCTCACTTGTGAATAGAAAAACAAAACAACAGAATTAAAAGTCAGTGTTCTTAGGAGTTTGAAGATAAATGCTTTAAAAATGGCGAGGGGAACACCAGTAATGATCCGCAAGCAGCAGTGGTTTTATTTCCTGTTTGTTAATGATGCATACACCAATTAGGTAAAAAGGACTATAACATCGCATAATTGTTTCTGTTTAACTGGCAATACTCAGGGGGTTGTTTTGTTTTGTATTTGCTTTGTTTCAAGTGTGATTATGTTAAAGTGCAAAAAAAAACCCAACAAAAACAACTAGCGTTTAATCCTCATAGCAAGCATATTATTCTTTTGTCTGATATGCTGTTTAATATTTTTTATATTTCAATGCAGTAGTTTCTGCTTAATTTGATTTGATTTAGATTTGTTGAAGTGGATCGGTCCACCTTCACACTGCCATTAAAATGAGCGTCTTTCCAAACCAGCACGTGTGTCTTATCCAGGATAATAGAATTCCAAGCGACTG
The DNA here is from genome assembly GCF_963383615.2 of Lipophrys pholis. Classification (NCBI taxonomy): domain Eukaryota; kingdom Metazoa; phylum Chordata; class Actinopteri; order Blenniiformes; family Blenniidae; genus Lipophrys; species Lipophrys pholis. The sequence goes on along the minus strand of NC_137639.1, from coordinate 13,552,031 downwards.
CAATTAGTCGCAAGCCGAGAACTGGGACGGGCTCTATTTCGCTGCTGTGGCCACAGGAGGGCACAGCAGGCTCATCTCTCACCCCGCTGCTTTATTAAGATGGAAGCGACTCAAAAGGGGGAATGATCTGTGTGCGACTCTCCCTCTGTATCTCAAAACCTTTGTTGAAATCTCTCTCCTATTTGGACGTGTTCATAATTAATTACAGAATTTGGGATTGCTGTTCACGCACACACACCGTGTTCACACAGTTGTGCTCCTCGCTTCAGTTGAAGCCTTCATTATCTGTGCAACCTGCCTCTCAGATTCTCCAAAGGCTCACGGGGCCTTCCTCATCATCAGAAGTCTTTAAACGCTCACCGACTATTCACTGATACCAACTGTGGTTTTTTTTTTTTTCCTTCTAACTGATCACTGATTACTTTAATTGACTACACTGTGCTTCTGATAGAGTTGTGTTAATGCTGTCACAGGACAGCTCATCTTTACTTATTTTTTTTGTCTAATGTTATCAAAGAAAATTAATGAAGCATTTTCTTTTTAAATATTACAAAATGTGTCTGACAGAAACAACCTCATTCAGTGTTTTGGAAGTAAATCAAGACAAAAAGCCAGACTATTTTCTCTAAATGTTGTCGCCACAAAGTGTGGACTTTAACTGAACACAATTCGGTAACTCGCCACACCTACTATAAAAAATACTATGACTATTCAAACGAGCATCTTCGGTAGCATTAACCTACTTCTATAAATCTTGACCTCTGCCACAACACGATTATAATGTGATTCATTTGCAAAACAATGTCATTTTTTTCAGGATGGAATTAAGGCAACATGCCATAGATTATCATAACACTCCACCATTAAGTTGTTTGCCTGTGTGTTTATTCAATTAAATATTAACAGCATGTGACTAAAACTGATAAGCAGTTAATCCCCCCCCCCCCCCCCCCAAGTGGTTTTAGAGATCTGGAGGATACAACAAAACACGATGTGGTGGAAAGTATACTCATGGACAAGCAAAGTACCTCAGTGGGAGTTTGTCACTGTGGGGAAAGTTTTATAATTCTGTATTATTGTAATTTAATGTATTGAACCACAAGTATCATTTGCTAATGTGTTTTTTTTTTTCACACACCTCATATCATGGCCTTTGACAAGCACTCTGCATTGCATCGTGTAACTATATAGGAAACCTCATGTCCGTGCTACAAGAAATGGACATGTGCAGAGGCTAATCTTATTACAACGCCTGAAGCATGCATGATGTTATGTCATTGGTTTGACAGTCTGACAAACTGGCCTTCTCCCTATATTTACTGTACATATTGAAATATGCAAGGTGGCTGAGCTATTGCAAATAGTGCTGTGAAGGCCGAGAAAGTTGCGTTCTGTAAATACGAAGCGAATGCATATCTGATGGCCATGCTTTTAGAAGGGACACCCGTCTTCCACCTACTTAGGGCAGGACTTGATGTGCTGCTGGAGGCGAACATCGAAAACCTTTGCATACATACATTATTAGAGTGTCCTCATAAACCGTGGTGGTAGGGGTTTTAAGTCCTAATCTAGGTAAGCAGGTTTTATTTATGTCAATGAATAATTGAGCATCTATTAGAATATCCCTCAGTCATGCATTGATGGAGGTACACATCAATATTTTAGAATATTAGTGAGACCTGGCCTTACAAGTCTTCTGTCTATACCATTTAAAAGTCCATTTTTCCCTGACAGGTCAGCCTTGTGTCACTTTAAAATGTGCATCTGAATGACCATGGTGACGAGAACATTAGTGAAATCCGCTTTTACATGACATCCATTTGATTTCCTGAGGTCCGGCGGCGTGGCGCCCTAATTATCCATTCAGTGACCATGAGGAGGGTCAAAAATCACCTAAGGCACCGACTGTCTTTTGAGTCTGGTTTGTATTTGTTAAACTCAGGGGCCACATTGAATCTGTTTAAAATGAATGTTGAAAGGTTCACAGAGACTAATCTTATTGGGTGGTGGTGTATTCATGATGTAATCCAGGTGAAAAGTGCCAAATTGAAATGTTTTCCTTGTAAGTAAATAAGTAATATTTATTTATATAGCACCTTTCACAGACAAAAAGCCACAAAGTGCTTCACAGTACAGTTCCAGTTCAAAAACATCAGAAAGTACACAGAATTTAAAAGGGCCAAGACAACACAAAATCGTAGCAGCCCAACAGTAGCTAATTAAAAGCCTGAGCAAATAGATGAGTCTTGATTTTACCCTTGAAGGTGTCAACAGAGTCAATTGAGTGCAAAGGGGGCGGAAGATCATTCCAAAGCCTCGGAGCAACAGCCTGGAAGGATCGGTCACCTCTAGTAAGAAAATGAGTGGAACCTTCAGCAGATTCTGATCCACAGACCTCAGAGCCCGCGCAGGGGTGTAAGGCTGGATCAGATCACTGATATAAGAAGGAGCCTGACCATGCAAGGACTCCGAAGACTAGGACCAGAATTTTAAACTTGATCCTATAGGACACTGGCAGCCAATGAGGTTCTATTAGAACAGGGGACATGTCAGTCCTCCTATTAGTACGGCTCAGAATTCTGGCCGCAGAGTTTTGCACTAATTGCAGTCGAGAGAGCTCCTTCTTGTTCAGACATGAAAACAAACTAGTACAATAGTCTAAACGTGAAGACACAAAAGCATGAATGATACGCTCCAAATCATTCCGTGAGACCATATTCCTAAGTTAAGATATTTTCTTTAGTTTTCCTCCTTTCATATTGGACTTTTTATAAATGTGTAATCCAGCGGCATTGTTACAAATAGGAACGTTGTCAATAATACGGCTTGAACAGAGAAGTCAGTATTTAATGTGGCCACCCTTTGCACACAAAATGTTATGTATTCTTTGCTGTACTTCTGCAGGAAGGTGTGGAAGCTATTCGTCCATTCCTTCATGGACTCCTAATTTACCTGTATACATAGGATGATGCTTAATGATGTTGGAAACATGAACATTGTCATCAGCCGTAGAATAATTCTGGAAGCAATCTGATGTTTTCTTGCTGGTATTGCACTATTAAAATGGGAGCTTTTTCTTTCAGACATGCCTAAACCTTCACACAGGGCATATAAGACACTTGTTCCCTGCCCCCTTTCAGAATCAAATTGAACCAAGATCAAGAACACGCCACCTCATGATGTGATTATTTCTGACAGGAAGCATACAGGGAACCGATGACTCATTGCATCCTTATAATCCATTTCTTTCCCTTTTTAATAAGGACTGAGGACTTGTGACAACAGGCGGCTCTGTGGAAGTTCCTCAATATAGAGAGGGATATCTAAGTCACTGTAAGGTTTTCGTTTCAAGGCGTCAGATTTGTACAAGAGTGACCTTAACCACAATCCGGAACTTTCCACCAAATGTCTTAAAGCCTGCTGCTGTCAGATGTGTAAGAGTTAGTGTTGTGATAATACTGTAGATAGTAGATGAGACTGATTAATGGTTATTTTTCTAAATCAGAGCTGGAGATCTTTTTCTTCATTTCAAGCGTCATTATAATGACAGTGTGAAGCAATGTATAATGATCATCACACACACACACACACACACACACACACACACACACACACACACACACACACACACACACACACACACACACACACACACACACACACACACACACACACACACACACTCACACACACACATCTATATTTATATATATTTTGAAGCCAGCGTGACAATTATAGAAAATAAACTTTCAAATGCTTCAAAAACAGATCTTCTGATTAAATGAGCTGAAGACTGCATTCCTAGCCTGTTTTGATGCGTTCCCATTTAGATATTGTCTGTGTTTTTGCATCCCTTTATTTGCACATGCCCGCATCTACGTGATTACAAGTGTCGAGTGTGTGATTGCAAGTCTGTGTGTGTGTGTGTGTGTGTGTGTGTGTGTGTGTGTGTGTGTGTGCGCGTGTGTGTGTGTGTGTGTGTGTGTGTGTGTGTGTGTGCGCGTGCGCGCGTGCATACGTGTGTTTTCATACCTGTGTGTGTGCAAGCGTCTCCTGCCTCTTTCATGTGTGTGAGAGATGGCAGCTGCTGTCACACAGTGGGGCTGACAGTAGTTAAAGACAGTAAAGCTGTATGTGTAACAGGCCTGCTGTCACTTCCTTCTCTGTGTTATTTTACTTCTCTCTAATGGGCTTTATTTCATTGTCAGCTGGCAGTCTACCTCCTCCTTCTCGTCCTTTCTTTTCCTCCTCCTATTCCCTCCTTCCTCATTTTCTCTCTCTTGACACATTACAGGCTGCCTTTGGAGAACAGCAGAGGGCCAGAGACCCCCTGCCAGCGATAATAATGTGGTAAAACAAGCCGACAGGTAGAGTGTGTGTACGTGGGTGCGCACGTCCACTTTTGGTTAAGTTTGTGAGTTCGCAGGCACGCATGTGCGCGTCAGCGTGTGTGTCCGTTCTCGTCTCCATGCGCTTGCCGTGCATATGTCTTCCACTGTGTGGCTTTTTCCATGTCCTGGGAAACCTATCAAAGTCCTCCCCATTAAAAAGCCTTCTGTGGCACATTATTAGCCCCCGTTACAAGGGCAATCTATCTAAGCTCGAGCTAAAGGGAGAGTTGTGAGGGGGAGGGCTGGGCATCGGAGTGGTGGGGGAGATTCCTGTCAGCTCAGAGAACATTAGCTGTCCCAGAGTGCTTGTAGCCGCAGCAGGTGTGCTGACCCACCAAGACCCATCAACCCCCTGCTTCTTTGACTCTAACACACACACACACACACACACACACACACACACACACACACACACACACACACACACACACACACACACACACACACACACACACACACACACACACACACACACACACACACACACACACACACACACACACACACACACAAATTATATTTGCTGAAATAAACCAGATATTCTCTGCTAATGAATGTTTACCCGATAGAGATAAACGGAGCTTTTTGTTTTTAAAGACAGGTCCTTTAGGCTTGTAAAATAGTCTCGTTAATTATGACAAAAGATTTACAAAAACACTTTAGTGAATTAAATTCAAATGTGCATTATTGATTTTATATACCGTGAACTCTTACCGTGAGTTCTTTTTAAATAATCCCAAAGCTTGTCGTCTCCATTATGAGGTAAGGGAGAAGCAAATTTGAAGTGACTTTCACTTTATGATGCTATGATTACCTGTATTATTTGCTTTGTGCTTAACTTGTGATTTCTAATGTAATCTGACTCACTATCAAGTCCCTCAAGCTATCTCTAATATTCATTATTGGTAGGAAACAAAACAGCTTTAATGGTTTTGTATCAAAGTCAAATAGAATAGGATAAACAGCACAGGCTCTCAGGTTTGACACTGCCTCAAATAAAAAAGACAAAAGAAAAACCAAACACTGAGACACAAATTCAAATTTCCAGCGTCAATGAATTATTCGACAGCTTCATATTTAGCCTATCACTTTGCATTTACTGCATTTCTGTTGGACCACCTTAGTGGCACTGGAAAGATCTAAGCTGTGGAGGCCAGGAAAGGTTGGGATTGTTTAAAAATTCAAAAAATTCCATTTGTATTGCTATTCAAGTCATTTTTTCCATGGTACTTTATTTCCCCGCCTTTTACTGTCTGCGACCACTAGCCGATTCAGAGGAAGGAGATGGGTGGGGTACGGTGGATGTAGACAGACGAGGAGGTGCGGGTGGGGTGAGAGATGGATGTAAATGTGGAATAATGTAGCAGGAGGGAATTTGCATGGTCAAGTGTCAAAAAAATGAAGTCTTCCCCTGAGCCTTGTCAGGAAAAATAACATAAGTGGCGCGCTCCGGCACTGGCATGCCATTAGCGGTTAGTTCTGCCTGTCATCAGTCACTGAGAAGAAGAAATGGTCGTCATTATCTCCAAAAAATGGACTGGGAAAGATGGATACACCCCTTTTTTCACTCTGACAACAAGGCCTGTGCACATACAATGTGTGGATGTGCACACTCACACATAAGCATGTATAAAATGCATATAAGGCCACAAAAGCAGACACACCTTTGTGTGTGTGTGTGTGTGTGGGTGTGTGTGTGTGTGTGTGTGTGTGTGTGGGTGTGTGTGTGTGTGTGTGTGTGTGTGTGTGTGTGTGTGTGTGTGTGTGTGTGTGTGTGTGTGTGTGTGTGTGTGTGTGTGTGTGTGTGTGTGTGTGTGTGTGTGTGTGTGTGTGTGTGTGTGTGTGTGTGTGTGTGTTGGAGCACTGATTCAAACAAAAACTAATTATGTCGACCTGAGTTTAAAGCCTTTTTAACAAACTAATATAGCTGTGCAGCTCAAACAAAAGCTGAGTGGGAGAAAATGTAGGTGTCCTAAATGAATGAACCAACATAAAACTAATAGTTTTAACGAATGCCGGGCTAAATTTTATACAAAGGGAATTTAGTGTCTAACGTAAAAAATATTAAAATAAAGTATTGGACTTAAAACTTTAAACAAACGAGCAGTTAATATGTTAAATATGGCAGCACTTATATCGTATTTCTCATTTGTCGACGAGACTGTGCAATAAAAGCAGACTCTAAAACTGTTTTGTTCTGCCCTTTTAAAAACCACAAAAAAATTATGAGAAATAGGTTATTTGCAAAATAATCAAAACCGATAGCAGCTTTGAAAGTTGGAGGTGAAACACTTAATTTCATGAGGAATGGTCACTGTTGCATCACAGACTGAGAAATCTGTTATGAAACTGGTGGCGAATGAAAGAAACTAGAGAACCTGTACATCTATCGCCAAGTGAAAAGTTCAAGTAAGAGTTAAGGTAACTCTTACCAAAGTGCCTTTGAGCATTTTACAGAAGACAATCATGATGTTGCAAAAAGTTTGAGAGATTGTCTCATGAAAGATTTCAGTTTTAACTGCAACACAGAAAGCACGCATGCACAGATGGATGTTTATTGTTAGTAAAATGGAAGCTTGCCGGTTGGATTTCCAGTGTTCCCACTGTGGTGCCCCGAACAAGACCCGTGACTCCCACCTACTCAGGTTGCATGAGGGATCAGAGCCAATATAAAACATGCGGATCATATGATCCATTGTAGTGACCCTAGAAGGAAGCAGCCGGAAGCATTACACTCAAAATATAATCCAAAAGTAAAGATCCAATGGCTTAAAGTGTCCAAATTCTAAATGAATGGCTGCAGCAGGTTTCACAGGCCTGCATACAGCTTCAAACACTCCAGTCAATAACAGCATCTGCTGGCCTAACTTCTCCATTCATGTGCTATTTATTTTTTTACTTGAGAAAGATGTCAATGGGACACCATCGCCACCTTATGTTCAAACTTCATTTTACTTTACATTTACTGTACATTTGATCTACTAAGCCACTGAGAAGTAAATGAATGTCATATGAAACATTTCGAAGCTAATCACAGCTCTCTTTTTCTGAAACTTGTTGCCAAGATATTTGGGGCTCAACTTGTTCATCTTTTGGAAGGGAGATGCTCCATTTTCAGTATATATACTACTGTTTCATGACAGGTGATCAACAACGCAGGGACTTTATAATTACATATAGGCTCCCTCTGTCAGTGGAGGAGCAGGGAAGGATTGTAGTTGAGGATTAGAACAAATGTGATTGAGACAAATCGTGCGTTGTCTTTGAGCACGCACGCACGCACGCACGCACGCACGCACGCACGCACGCACGCTCGCTCGCTTGCTCATTATGCCTCAGTTCACTGCAGTAAGGAAGCTCTGGCAAGCAATTATATAATAAGCTTAAGTACCATAAAATCTGCAGCAGCAGGGACAATTAGCCATTACATTCCTTGCTACTGATAGCCACACATTGGCTTTTGAAGATAAAAAAAATCCTCTCACTGTTACATTGTCTGGACACCATGTTGAATTGTTTTAACAAGCATCGACAATTCAATTATTCTTATTTTTTTCATTATTATTATTATTTGTCTCTTTAAAAGGAGCCATCACTTCATTTGCATATTGTTAAATTCACTGGCCGACATTCACATGAATCTAAGGGAAGTTCACTTTGTTATGCAGCAGCTTTGTGGCGTTGCTTTAATTTGTCCTTGAAAATATTGCTCTTGACATTCAAGAATGCAATTTCACTGTGGCAATGAGACAGCGCGGGTAACAATAGCAGAAAACTGAATATAGGTATGTATCGAGCAGAAGTCCATGAATTTTAAGACAGGGAGTATATTGAGAAGCAGGGCACCAGACAATGAGAGAGGGAAAGTGAGAGACACAGAGAGACGGGGAGAGAGAACAACCGAGCAAGAGATCAGCATGGCAGCTAATGTAATGAATAATATCTCAAGTGTAAATCCAGCCAATTGAACCCAGGGCTGCCTACTCCCTCTAGCTAGGCTAAATGAGTTTCCATGGGAATGTGGATGAAAGGAGCACAGACGTCTAGGTCAGGCATATTGGAGAGGAAGAGGCAGAGAAGGGCTGGGAGTATGAAATAGAGTCCTCGGGGTCTGGTTTGGAGAGATTTGCACTTGTGCTAAGCCACTTCAGATGTGAGTGGAGGGTCTAACAGCCTTAGACTTGAGCATCAAGGTATGTGTGTAGGTCTGTTGTTGAGCTGTGTAAGCACAGAGGGCAGAAAATGCCCTGCTGGAAGGGAGGAGGGGATTTCATACAAGTTATGCCGTCACCGTGTTCAATTCAACATATTGTTGGTGAATGGCAGCAACATACATTGTGGTTGTAGTTGAATCAAGGGAGTCATGCATGCCTCGGTAGACTTTCAGTACAACGCCACAGATGTTATGCCACCCAATAAAAGGGTTTTTAGCTCTTCTTTTTTGCATTTTTCCCCACTTTCTCAGTATCGTCCCCGACACTTGACTTAATTGAAGGCGTACAGCGTCTCCCCTGCTGGGAATCTGTCTGCGGTACTTTGGGAGCTGTAGTGGCCAAGTTCACAGTGACACATCGAGGACAAGGGAGCTGCACATTACCTTGACACAGTCGGGCTGTAGAAATTAGCCGGTGTCTGAATTATTAAAATAACAAGGGACATTTCATGTGATTGGGCAGGGAGAAATACACCCAACCCACGTAATTGTAATTGTCCACTTTAACGAGTTTCTTTGAGCCTTCAGCATCAGTCAGTGTAAAAGTACCGGTTTGCAGATTTCTTCACTCCCATTAGGGAAAAGGAACGAGGCATGGCTGTCCACTGAGACCACCTCATTTATTATAATGACCTGCCAGGCCCAGACATGAACATGTTAAAGTTATAGGAGAGTGGGACATGACAGGTGCACACAACCTTGTCAGATCTGTGTTGGTCTAGTTAGAGCATAAAGATTCCCACTCTAAAAAGATCGACAGGTAGATGGGTTGCCAGCATGTGTCTCATTGCACGGGGAATATTAATGTGCATTCAAAGGTATGCACAAATGCACAGAGTTAAGGATTTTGTCGTGTGTGGAATTTTTTTTTATGAATGCCAGAATTAATGTATGTAGAATTTACATCTTTTGTTTACAACTTCCCGTCATTCAATGTGAAGAGAAACGTCTGTGCGCAGTGTCACATTGATCTGATGAGCTAAGGAAATGAAATACCTCCAGAAATGGTTAGTGCTGTTTGGTTATCACATACGATTGGTTAGTGGTATATTGTGGTAACTCAGCTTCTTGAAATATGTGTGGAAAGGAAAGTTTGGTTTCTTTTTTTAAAGCAATCCTCTGAAATCATTGTTCCATGATGATTCTTACTACCCCTCACTTTGCAATTAGGAATATATTTGAAATTACTTAAAGGAAGGGCCTCTTCTGGAGAGATAACTGCAACATAGAAAACTTGTCTTTGTACAAAGCATACCAGCATTATAATCCACTTATCAGACATGCAGGACACTCTGTAGCAGATAGCAGTTCAATGAAAACAAACGTGCTTTTAACTGTCATCAAGGCTCACACTAGAACCAAAGTCCCGGGTGTTTAATGGAGTCACAGCAAACTGTTCTGTAATCCTTATAAGATCTGAGTAAACAAAATGTAGGCCTTCTAAGTCTGTATAATGGAGCACTGCCTTTACATTCACCCTTGGTCCGAGACTACTGTTCTCTGCTCGGGCCTTAATACCATGCAAAAGATGCACACAAATACGGGAACACTTTGTTTCTTTCTCTTTTTTTTTCTCCCCTCCCAGAACTAACATCCAAACTGGACTCTATAATCCTCTGCCATTCTTTTAATCATCTGACACCCAGAGAGGGCAATATCTATTTTCATCTCGTCCTGATAGGATCTCTTTAGGATTTAAAGAGGGGCCTCAGCATGCTGCGCCCAGCAGCTCAGCTGTGATCTGGGGCTTTGGGGAGTTCTCATTAGGCGTTAGCGGCCCCCAGATCGAAGAAACCCAGTTCTGGCTAGTGGATTTTTAATCCTCCTATGGCCTGTGTTGGGAGATGGAGTTATTTAGAGCCCTTTGATTAGCCTCACCACTGCACTTTGATTAGGAGAACTTCTAAAGATCGAGCTTGTGGGGCTATGATTTGGAGGTGGTAGAGGACGTGTGTAGAGGTGGCAGAGTATCTGTGTTGGGTGTGAGAGTCAAAGTGATCGGGTGTCAAAAGACAGTGTGATTGCTCGATGGTCCGAGGAAGTTTAGATACGCTTCTGCTGTATTTCTTACGATACTATAGTGGTCGAGTATGGGTACAGTTGAGAGGAAGGCAATAGGCTATGACTTATTGCTTCTGTTATGACCTTTCAAGCTGAAATCCATCGCGGACAGTCAAAGGCAAATGACAAAAACATAAGAGAACGAGACAGCGCTTAGGTATGGACAAGGCCAAAAAGTTTTAATGCCTGCAGCAAATTGATATTAGGTGTCTCCTATGTTCGAGCCGTTGGATAATGAAACCAGACTGAGCTGTCGGTGTGGGGTTGAGAGTGGTACCATTCAGGGCTAAGACTGCTCTCCAGATGTAAAGCAAGGGACCGAGCCCCTCTTTGTACTCCTTTAGTTTTCTGGGCCTTTTGAAATGATTGTTCTAAGATCAATAGAAAAAGAGAGAGCAGGATGAAGGAAAGTTCATATTTGATATGCTGACACATGTCTCATAAGCTTAAAAAATACACCATTTATGCTCTCCCCCTTGCCATCACACCTAATAAAATGAATGGATTCATTATCAGTCTTATTATTACTCCTGTTTCATACAATAGAACGACTGTCCATTTTTCAGCTTTCAGAACAAAGCAGATCATGACGCTGGTAAGATTAGACTGCAGTCAGATACGTCCACGGATGCCTTTATCCAACATTGTTCCACACTGTGAATATACTCCTGATTTAAAACAAGATGTAACTTTCTTCATATGTGTGTTGGTTGGGATTCAAACAGCAGGAGTTTCATGAAACCAACATCCTTATGTGGATTTTTTGTTCGATTTTTTTTTTTTTCTAGTAGTTTTAATCATAATCATAATTATAATTGCCATTGAAGGGCAGCTTGTGTCTGAGGAGCAACCGGATACAAGTTTCACATTTTATCATTTGATTTGGATATGGTTGTTAGACAGAAACAGACAATGTAGATATTTTTCTTTTGAAGACTTTGCTGTGGCAGATAGCAGATTGGTATGTGACAATATTGTGAGTAGCTTTCTTAATTGATTGGGCTTTTTTTTTTTTTCTAAGGCTGTATGCAATGTTGAACATGAGTTTCAGTGTGATCATGTCCTTGTGGAATCAAAAAAAACAACAATTAGCCATTAAAATGTGTGTCAGACAGTATACAAATATGTAAATTGTCTGCAAAGTTAGAAAAATGCCTAATTTATTAAAAACAGACATTGCTATTGTTTTTATGAAAGACAATCCTACCTGATTGAACTCCTTCCCGTGCACCCCCCCCCCCCCCCCCCCCCCCCCCCATGTTCTCTTCATTTTCTAAGTCGATCTGAAGTTCAAGTTTTCCCCTGATCTCTTGCAGATTGTGGCTCTTTGGTAAAGCAAACGGCACACAATTAAACGACTAATTATGCGGAGTTTCTATGTTTTTGTCAAGCTCACTTTAAGTATAAAACATTCCGTTTTTCCTGCCTCGAGACTTTGGCCATGACAAAAGCTGAACAGAAAAACAAGGACACCGAATAATGAGCCGCAGGACAATTGGAACAAACACATAATCAGCGAGGCCACTGCCTTTTAGTGGAATTGAATAATGTGTGCAACAAATGTGAAAATAGACCGTCTTCAAAAGACCAACACTGTATAGATCATCTTCAATGCCTTCCTTGGGCTGAAAGTCAAGAGACACTTTGGTTTGTAGTGCAGAGATGTCACTGTTGTGGAGATACCAGGCTAAGTAGTGAGCAGGTCCTGCCACCTTAGCTTTGATTCCAGGGCTAAGTATGTACAGATATCTAAGGTGTTGACACTTCGCCCTCTAAGCCCCATTTCTTTTCGCCGGGATCAGTGAGGCTCACTGATAGCAGATTATCTCTGCGGCATTTTGTGGCCCAGTTGGCACCCTCATTTGTTATCTGCTCACAGATACGCTGAGGTACAGTGTGTGTAGGTAGGGAGAAATGTCAGAATAACACACCTCAGACATATTCTTCTTCTCTTTATTGCTTTACAGACATCCACACGTCACGTGGAATAATAAAGTCCAACCAATCTGCTGTCTGGACCTGGACTGCTCACTCACTCCAGTGGTAGACCTGGTTCATTCTTGATGCAGGCAAATGTAAGGTTGAATGCTATTATGCACACCAGCGCAAACTTCTGGTAGACCTCTTCAGTATTGTGATCTGGTTTAAATCCTGTATACATGATGTTTGCAAGTGGCAATGGAAGAAGAAAGAGTGTTTTGGGTGTCCGTTTACTTGACAAATGTGCACGGAGGCACTGAAAACTCTGCATGCGCGCCACAGCCGCGGTAAATAGTTGTTCTGCACATACACATAGACGGACAATAAAAACAATAGCGGCCTCCAGAGTGCCATGACTCCCTGTCAATATTCTCCTGAGACTTCATAGCGTCACCCGTAAAGCAATCCAACTTTGTTGTCTTGTCTATACAATTACTATACTATGAGTGTTTATAGCGTATTGTTCTCTGCTCAGGTGTGTGTGGTTTCCTTAAAAAAAAAAAGTAAAACAACAGCAGCAGCACCAACTCATGGCCTTAGCATGCTACATCGTTTTCAACATTTATGCCTTTTAAACATGTTAGTCTTCTCGATTAGAGGCACATTGCACCCTTGTAAAGTCATTGCATCCCTCTGATATTTGTCAAGACTGTATACAAATGGGCTTCTCTGCAACAGAATCCTTCACACCCCAAAACACAGCAGCATTAATAGAATACTGCTTCTGTTGTCAGAGTAAGGCTGGGAGTTGAATCCACTCTTCCCTGCCAAGGTGATATTGTCTCGGTCGTATGTTTCTAAAGAATTTACTGCCATGAGTTCGCTAAATGCACCTGTGCTCAAGAGATGGCTTCCAGTACAACCACACTTAAATAAAGGCAACCAAAACACGTCATATCACTTTGCTATGTGTGAACATTTTGTAACCTTTGATTCAGTCACTCTCTGGAGTTTGTACTCTATATTTTTCACAACTTCCTCTGTGAAGCAGGAAACAGCATGTTTGTACATTGGTAAAGTTAGTGTAAGATGAGAAACATGTCAGACCCAATTAAAAGGCAACCCACATGTCGCCTGACACAAAGTGACAGAATTCAGATTCAGTAAACAAAAATAAGAGCATCCAAACACCCCAAAGTAGTTCATGCTAAATGAGTCTTTTTTTTTTTTTTCTTCGATGTGTCCTCTTGCTCCTGTGTTACTTTGATATTGGTTGACTCTCTGGAGTGCTGACAAGCCTTTGATACTAGAAGGGCACAAAATAATATCTTCCCTTTGAAAAACAATTTCAGGGAGAGGGGATCAGTATAAATAGGCCTTTTTATGTGCACCAGGGGCCGATGTGAAACTGATGGGGAACTTGTGATAGGCTTTTTTAAATGGCAATGCAAAATTGATGAGTGGAGGGGCCTGAGCTGTTGTCGCGTGGATGGAGATGTGACTGCATAAGGACATCAAGGCCGCAAACACACACGCACGCACGCACACACACTGCGAGGACTGCGTGTGCATGCAAATATGGGCAAAATGCAAGAACACACATGGGAAACTCAAATGCACACACACACACACACGCGCACACACACACACACACACACACACACACACACACACACACACACACACACACACACACACACACACACACACACACACACACACACACACACACACACACACACACACACACACACATTATCCACTTTCCACTTACACTCCAGACCGGACAGACAGCTTAATCAAGATGTGTAGAGAGTGAGCTTTCCAAAGGAAGAGAGAGGATGGTCTGACCAGCCATCTCCTTTTCTCCCTCCACTTCATCCCTCCATCTCTTCTCCTACAAGAGCCCGCTATCCCCGCTATCTGTTATCTCCACACGGCTGCAGACTGCGCCGCTTTGCACACTGCCCCCTCCCCATCCACCGCCGCCATCACCACCTTTCCAATCTTGATGGGTATTGGGGAATGTAAGAGAAGAGTTTCCTGATAAAGCTGTCTAATGAACATACAGGAACTTTAGTAAGTTAAGCATCAAAACATCGAAGACTGTTTGAACTTTGACTCCCCCTGCATTAGCGCGGAGTCCTTATCAGGCCTCTCGAGCGGAGAGATTAGCCACTTCCTAATGAAGTGGTGAAATCGTAAAGGTCTTACTCCAAGGCAGAGTGGATTGCTTCCAACATTTTTCACCCTGTTATCTCCCATACCCAGATTGCCATTGCAAAAAAAAAAAAAAAAAAAAAGGTAAGGGTCCCTCCTCCTCCTCCCCCTTCTCCCCTTTCCTCGGATTCAGGTCACACATACAAAATATGACATCAAATCAGGCACAATAGCAAACGAATGTAAACAATTCTATTCAAACATGGAATCAAAAAATTACTGACAAAGTGGTACATGAATGGGATTTATCTATTTATATAATTGAGACTTTTTGGAATCTACAGCTTCAAGACTTCTTTTACTTTTTGACCCTAAGCAGTTGTTCGGAGTGGGGATACATTATCTAAATGATCCCCTGTGTTTTAATAAGTGTGTGTGCGTGTGCGTGTGTTTGTGTGCACGTGCATGTGTGTGTGCTTGTGTCTGCAGCAGACGACTTATAAATCTTACATGCCTCCTCTTCCGTACCCAGTGAGGTCAGACACATTGCATATTCAAAACCTGCATTAAGATACGCACCCTTTTCCACCCGTCCCCTGTTCCTGTTGCAGCCCCAATCAAAACATATGCACTTTTCATCAAGCATCAGATTATCATACAAATAGATGGGATTGTGATTTATGCAGATGAGCTGAATACGGAGCGATGATCTGTCTGCATAATGAATGCGCTCTTTGTTTAACGGTCATCAGGTTTACCAGCGCTTACATCTGTACCATTGTTGATGGACAAGAGGATGTGATGATGATATTCTTGACTGACTTGCATGCCTGATTAATATTCTTCAGGGGGCAGCGTTCATTTTTTAACCTTCAGTAATTGAATTCTTTATGCGCGCCGGTTGAAATTATGTAAGTGAAGAATTTGGAACTATAAATATTTGCGTTACTTAACTTTAAACTTAGTTTACTGGTTAGAATACAACATATGCTTCCTTTAATCATCATGACAGGTAAAGACCCTTCAACTTTTTCTCACTTGAACAGAATAATTTCTGGCTTCATCCATCAAACCTAATCATATTCCAGCAAGTGATAGCAAAAAGCAAAGCAAGCAAGCGAGAAGCCTTTTCTGATGTCCTGTCCCACTTATTCGCACATTTTGGTATAATGCATATTCGGGTCAATGCATTATTCAAAAATTAAGAGCCTCCAAATTTTAAGTTTCCACCTTAAAGGCGAGTCTCCCAAAATGTAAGAGAGCGACGGTACAAGAAGTGTTGTCAGGCCTGTTCATTGTACAGTACAACATGCATCCCAATCCCTGTAATAGCACTCCTTATTCTGACACATGTTAATAATTGATTGTTAAGTGATGAGCCTCGCTCAAGCATGAGAAATAGCCACGGCCCCGAAATAAATATGAAAACCCATCATGGTATAATTCATAAGGTTGTGTTCGATCAGTGTAGGCGTGTCTTGGGGTCTTTTATAATTTATGGAACTGAGTCTAATATGCTGTGGACTTCCTCTTTCTGACTGGTTCATTAGTCGTCTCTGCTTTCATGGTTGGATGTGGAAACAGTGATTTACCAAATCTTAAACTGTCACGTTTAAAGCCATTTTTTATTTCCTCTGAAACTTCTGAAAAGAAAAGCATTGGTAATGTGCTCTAATTTATGAAAGTATCCACACTTCTTTCTTGTGAAAATCCATCAAATTCACTCAACTGGTCAGGTCCTGCATGACTGGACCATCATCACATCATCTCACTGTCCTCACTCACTTGCTGTGCTCGTGTAGCACTTGGGCTGTCTAACTCTGCTTTTAACATGGCACGGACCAAGCATCCTGTTAGCACATGTCGAGAAAAATCTGGGTTTTTCTCCTTAGACGTAGTACTTATCGCTACTCATTACATCAATCCTCAGGAGGGCTTCTAAGTTTGATTTGTATCCAATATCAGGAGGTGAACCCCTAATGAGATTTTTATGGACTTTTCCTTCTAACTTCATTAGGTTTTTATGACTGAAGGCGGGTGGGGAGGCTCCTTATGAAATCCCCATATGCATCAGAGAGCAAAGGACCGAGGTGGAGCCGGGGAGGGATGGATGTGTGAGAGAGAAAACAGAAAATTTTCATGGCATGAGAGAAGCTCTCTCTAGAGACTCAAAGATAGCCCTGCGAGAGGCTCCCGTCAGGCAGAAGCCGAGAAGCCTTAAGTGTTTTATACGAATTCAATACGGCGGTTAAAAATACCAGAGGGAATATCACATTCATATCTCTGTCGCTCGCCTCACTTAATACGGGAATGGTTGGCTGGGTGGAGGGAGAAGGAGAGGAGAGAAACCGGGAGGAAATGGGGTTCGTTTGGTCCTCTCTCAGCCTCTGTTGAGGAGGTGACAGTTAATTCTCGATGTAGCAGTCAGCAGCTGCTGGCAAAACTCCTTTCTACACAAGGCTTTTTAAAATAATGATATCATCCCACCAAGTGCAATTTCATTAAGAACGGTTTCAGCCTGTGACTGAGATGATATAGATATTTTTTCACAACGCTTTGCTTAATTGTCACATCCATAATCACAAGTGGGAATCTTTTTGTTATTCTTGTTGTTGTTGTTGTTGTTACTTTTGGTGCCTTCTAATGTTGCTCAGCTGAAAATTGGTTCATTTAAAAGAGTCAAAAACAGAAGTCCTCTTGGGGAAAAAAAAGCAAATGCAAGGAGAGAGAATTAGGATTTCTGACTTCGGAAGCAAATGTGCACTATTTTAATTGTGGGAGCGATTAGTCCTTTTTTTCTTTGGTGAAATCCACTAACATGAGCTGCAGTTTTAGTGGGATAGCTGGTCAACCGTGATGTTGACTGTTAAAGAGCTTTTTGGATTTGTAGATTTTTCTCAATCCGAGCCAGTGAATTGGGATTTTGCTGGTGGTGGCTTCTTCTGCTTTTTGGGTGTCGGGCCTTGATCATGATTTCCTCTCACACATGATCAAATGAAAAAAAAAGAAAAAGTGTTATATATGTATACACAAACTTCTGCTTCTTCATCATTTTCCCTTTTTGTGCTCAGTAAAGTGTAAAATATAAACTGTGATTTCGACTGATACAATAAATGCATGCTACAGGCCTGTGCCTTTTAGATTTCAGCAAAGTTAAATAATTAAGGTGACATTTTAATGTATTAATAAAATGTAGTTTGAGTCACAATTTATTTTCATTAGCTCTTTTCTCATGGGTCCTCGAAGTTCAGGTTATGTTCTGAAACACCCTGAATCTTTGCTCAAAGTGATGAAATGCTTCCTGTGCTCTTGGTGTAAACAGCAGCACTGTGTGGTTTGAAGCAATCCTGGCGAGAGAGTAGGAGATGGAAGATACCTTCAGCATTTCTCCTGATGTACTAAGTGGCCGTGTTGTTTTAAGTACTTATCTCTGTTTGTCTGTCTGTATTTATTCACAAGGGAGAGTGAGAGTGACACAATGCATGCGGAATTGTCGCAGATTGCCTGGAAGCCTCACATTTCTTTGTTTCATTCCCTCTACGGTGATTACACAAAAAGAAATGTAATCGGTCTGCGAGCATTGTGCCATTGTTTGGCTTTATCAATTAAATTAACCACCATTCCAAATCCCCCCATTGTGCATTCAGAGTGACTCTTATCAGCCACTGTATCATGGCAGTCATGAGAAAATGAGCATTTCCCTCTGTTCTGCAACAATCTAATCGCCAAACAATACAAGAGACTCTGCATTTCTTTTTTTTTTCCTCTCTTCCTCCACTCACTGTCTTCTCAAGCCAGTGCGCACATCCTTGTATTTTCTTCCCCTTTTCTCTTTCCCCTCCCTCCTGTCCTCTTTAGCTGCTCTTGGCTGCTCTTCAGTCTCACTTAAACCCATTAGCTCTATTACTGAAATTATTTTCCTCCCCGGCCTTTGTGCATAGGGAGTGAATTTCACAGTTATCAGAAGCTGTGGAGAATAGCTGTGAGTCACTGCAGTGTGTGTGTGTGTGTGTGTGTGTGTGTGTGTGTGTGTGTGTGTGTGTGTGTGTGTGTGTGTGTGTGTGTGTGTGTGTGTGTGTGTGTGTGTGTGTGTGTGTGTGTGTGTGTATTAGACTCCTTGGCTGCTCATGGTTGCTTCTTAATTATTGCGTCTTTGTCCTGGAGCAGTTACAGGGAGGGGAAGACGGGGGTGGGATGAAAGAGTCGTATGCATTGACCTCGTTGTGCCATTTGAGGGCAGTGCAGTCTCAGGGTTTTAGGTAAACACCTCTGACTGCTGCATGTGGAGCGAGGTTTTAACAAAAAGGAGACAAAAGTTTGGCTTCACTTTAATGCTACAGTGTATGGGTTAAAAAGTGATTTTGAAGCAAACAATAATAATATTTACTTTCATTTTTACTCTATTTTCTGCACCAAGGTGACTGAAAACTAAGTTTGTCTATATTTGTTTTTAATCTAACCATTAAGCAACTACTCCTTATTTATTTTACAGCAAAGATAGCTTTATCAGAATGCCTTCAATAGTGTTAAAAGGTCACACATTGCATAATAATGATGACAGTGATAAAAGCTTTTTTTATTGTATGACTATTCCACATATAACAAAACTGAATCCTGTGTTCTTTCAAATTTGATTGGAAATAAAGGAAACTGCACTTTTTTCATATTTGAATCAAAAAAAGTGGCTTACAATAAATAATGTGAAGCAAACAATTGCTTTTATTACTGTCATATTGCGATTGAAAATTAGGATATTTCATTTGCACTTAGCAAATAATAAATCAGGTTACTTCCTCATACAAAAAAATAGATAAACAATTTCCTTAACAGCAGTTTTTTTATGATATTCATATTTTTATGTGTTACTAATCCAGAATTATGCACATTTCATGCATAGCACCGATTGATATGCATGGACCTACAACTACAGGCTTTTCTGCACGGCAAATATTTTCGTTGGCTTGACTGGCTGCCATATTTAACATTTTGTTTCTGTTATTGTCAGCGGCATTTCAAAAGAGGGATATTATTTTGATGTCAAACACATGTGTGGACCGTGAGCACATTTGACTTTTACAGGACTTTCTCATCTTACATTAACTTTTGATATACAAAAATTCAGATAAGCCTTTTGACTTTTGTGAAACCGCACATGCAACCATATTTCTTTTTTTTTTTTTTTTTTTCTTCACATCCGTTCTTGGAGTCAGCAGCGGCACACTCCTGGTTTGCTGTGTAAAACAAAGGCAAATAAGCTTGACGAGCGAAAGAGGAGAAGGGCATGCACCAACATCAAACATAATGACAGGTCGGCCCTCAAAATAACTAGGTGCACGGCATTTTAAAGAACTTTTAGAACGGCACCCACATGTGTATGTGTCAGCTCATACTTGCACAAAGGAGCTTTTTTTTTTTTACTGTGGCAGCCTGCACATGCGGAAGCTTCTTGATAATAGTTATTTTCATTGCACGGAACCGCGCGTATGCCTTTTTGCGAATAAAGAGATGACAGTGTCCCTTCTGTAAGTGGTGTTTTGGTCCCCACTAAAGAATCATTGGTTCTGTGGAGGCAACCACTGCACCGAGTTTAGGGCTTCTCGACATGATAACTGCCCTACTCTTACGCCGGTGCGCCACAGTGCCCGGGAGTTTGAGAAACTACGAGGATCCATATGTGCATTACATTACATCTGTGAAAACAATGTTGAAATGTAAATATGTTTAAGTAACACACACACACACACACACACACACACACACACACACACACACACACACACACACACACACACACACACACACACACACACACACACACACACACACACACACACACACACACACACACACACACACACACACACACACACACACACACACACACACACACACACACACACACACACACAGCCTGTTTGATTGTACAGGACTGTATGATTGATAATATGATCTAGTGATCCCTCCTGAGTAGCAGTGCAGGGCTCAACAGCAGCGAAGGCTCCATGCTTACTCAACCATAACTCTGCTCTCACTGGGGCCTTCCTGTGTGTCTGTGTGTGCATGTGTGTGTGTGTGTACTTTTCCACAAGAAGCGTTTGCTTATAATTTTGCCCTTTGTGTGGATGTGATTACACTTACAGTTTGAATATATGCAAAAATTGTATATTTCTTCAGCCGCGGACCCTTAAATTTTGAACTTACATGGCGAGCGTCTTTTTCAGCCGCTTTGTTGTCACTGCTATTATACTCCTTAAACCTCTGCCCTCCAGTGCGTGTGTGTGTGTGTGTGTGTGTGTGTGCGCGCGGCTGTATATGTGAGTAAGAGACAGAACGGGAGCACTAATTCCAGGCACCTCCTTGTCATTGTTCTGCTTTTAATAACACCTCCCTCCTTCTTCTGCTCCTCTCCCTCCCTCCACTTCACATTTTCTCCTTTTGCCTTCATGCTGCTTGTTTCCTGTGACAGGGGAAGTGGCAGCTCCCGGTGACCCCTGAACTCTGGCCGGTCACTTAAGCAGATACGTGGGACATTTAGGGCTTTGTCGGAGGACAACAAGGACTTTGAGCAAGCAAGGCCAGTCCTAATCAGGTGAAGGAGGAATACAGAGGAGAAAGAAGTTAGTTTGTTATTGTGACTTCACATGATGAAGGAAAGGAGGGTTAGATTATTTGCTCCTCGTTCATACAGGCCAAGTTAATACAAACCAGAAGTGAAGCGCTGGCATCAGTTGTGATCTCCGAAACACAATTCAGGATAGAGTCAAATCAAACTGACTTAGCTAAGCTTTTTAATGGAATAAAATCCAATAAGATGAAAAATAAAATCAATGTATGAAAAAATTTAAGAGAAGGCATAAAGTCAAGGCCATCATATTTGTTATTTATACTTATTATTATTGATTGTATTTATTTGTATTCACAAGCTACATCTTTGGTTGAAAAATCAAAAAACCTCCAGACACCACTCTTTCTTAAACATATTAAAACATTCTCACTTTAAAATGCATTGTTCATGTCTTCTAAACAGTTTATAATTTAAATTTCAAATTCCTCCCAATTAACATATCTCTTTTAGCACTGTATTTGTCAAAAATTAGAGCACCAGGGCGAGATGTGCTACGTAGAGATATCCTTCTGTCACTCACTGATTATCTCTGTAACTTCACTCAAAAGGACAGTGCAAAGCCAGCGTCCCCCCCCCTCATCTGCTGAATGCTCTAGAACACCACCCGCAGAATGCAAAACGTCATCTCACGACACACGCACACAACCGCACAACACCAAAAAAAAAAAAAAAAAAGCCCCCTTCTCTTTCCTCTGTCTCTCAAACTGTTGTGGTGTTGTTTTTCCATGGGACCAACATTGTCTCAAAAGGCTCGGTTAATGAATTCCAGACAATTAGTGGAATTGAAATTTATTGACAGAACAGCAACGAGCCAGTCTGCCTTCCTGCCCGGCTGCGTGGCTCTCATTGTCCAGAGTGTTCGGAGCATATGCTATTGAGCCGCGCTGCTTGCTTGACAGCAAAGGGCTGGTTCAATTACATCAATTGCTTGATGACTGAGGAGAGAGCAGCGGGGCCATGCATGCTAGTTTGTGATAAGAGGGAAACTCTGCAGCGCCATGGCCCTCATTATGCAAGTCTGACAGTAACCTAGAAAACCTTGGAAATTGTACACAATACAAAGCATATGTTTCTTGTTTCTTTATGGGAGGAAAATTGATTCCAAGGAAGTAATGATGTAGACAATGTGAGGCTGACCAAAGCTTTGACACAAACTGAGGTACTGTTTTTTTTGGGATGGGGGGGTGGGTGGGTGGTGTATTCATGCCAGTAGATATTTCCTTTTAAGTCAGCCACCTTCTGTTATGGGCTCATAAAAACGGAAGTATCTGCAGTAAGTCACCCGGATAATTACTACTCTGGGGTTTTGTTTTCAGTCACAGATGATTTTAGATAAACTTGCTGACATAATGTCACAACCAACCACTGAGTTTTTGCACCACACTGCTGCTTTCAGCTTTTGATTTTTGGCCAAGAAGTAATAACAAAAAGTGCGTATACATTTGAACATAAAGGCTCTTTTTAAAACTTAAGGAACTACGTAGATACATACAGGGACACAGTAAAGTAAGTAATTTAAACCAGAAAGACTGGTTTCCTCTACATTATTCCAAGATTCATGCTTTTTTGTGCTTGAACATGTTGCATATATATCATGGATTAATTTCGTCCCAGAACAACCTGTCTTTGTCTTCTCCCCATTGTTCCCAGACAAAGACATAACACTGTGACATTCAGTATTATTTATAGCAGGCTTTGAATTGACTCCTCAGCCCGGCAAACTGCAGTTAGCTAGTTAGCTACGAGCATTCTGTTTGTGTCAACAGCTCCTTTGTGTGTCTGGAGTGATTTATTATGTAAAAGAGGGCTGGTTTGGGGGAAGCAAGGAGGGTGACACTGACCTTCCTTTAATTAACACTGATGGAGACCAAGGTGAGAGGCAAGATGATGAAGATGGATCTTTCCACATAAATCATCCTTCCTCCAGGCTGGTGTGTGTGTGTCGGGGCGTGTGTGTCTGTGTGTGTGTGTGGGCAAGTGTGTGTTAACGTCATTTCTAACAGAAATAACCTTGTGGTTCACAGGTTAAATGAACGTTTGCGTAGGTGCAGAACCTCCATTATTTACCCCCAATGGGCACCCCTTTGTGGTTATTTACTCAAAGACTTAATTGATTAATCCTCCACTCCATTCAGTATTTTTTGTAATATTTATAATGTTTTCTTTGGTCCTCCGGGGATAGAAGAAGAAAAAAAGGCATTTTAAAATGATGACCACAGGGGCACATGGGCTTTTATAAAACTAATACAGTTATATGTCTTATACAGCAGGAACAAGAGCTGCCTCGACACCACCTGGGGCCCCCAGACTATGAGGACAATTGCAGTTTTATTTAGATTTAAACATTTTTCCAGATCCATATGTGTAACACAAAGAAACATTCTAAAGCCAAAAATTAAATATGGGCCGAAAGGTTGTTTAATGTACTGCAGAATAACCCCGGTATTATATTTGGGAAATGGGGAAAAATTACACAAATAAATACATAAAAGCCTTCAGAACTAGTGCAGAACTAATTAGTGTTCATGCTGGACATCAGTGACATAAAAAAGCATCTGCTTCATTGTGTTTGCAGATCGAATGATGACCCATCTTTTGTGGAAAGTCACTCCTGCCCGTCTGATTTAGATAGGCAAATGTGATATTATTCAGGGACTCTATGTTCAATTACTTACATGGATTCTGCAGCACTTCAAAGGCAAATGTGGGCTTTGTATGAACCATGCCATCTCTATGCCATGTGAATTTCTTCGTCTTTTCCCGGGCAGGTAAGTAATGCGGCCAGACTGGCAGCCACCAACCCCCCCATCCCTCCCATCCCCCCACACCCCGACCCCCCCCAACCACCGGTCCCACTTCAGTCCACCATTCGGCGCTATGTTAACATTCACCTCTTGTAAAAGACAGTGTGAATCCTCTGTGCACCGTCGCTTCTCTACCAGAAAGGAACAATAAAAATAAAAAAAGGTAAAGGAAAACACACAAACTTACATGCATATTGTTGCCAGCAAATTTACCGTCTTTTGGGGCCTACTGTGCAGCCGTCGTCTCATATTTACACACTTACAAATTCCATTTCATGTTAGAAGATATTAAATTATGTGAGAGTGTTATTATGACAAGTTGTCAACATGCAGAAATGTGAGAACTTGAGCTGCAGTTGGTCAACATGTTGGTTTATTTTTATTTATTTTTCCATTTCCATAATTTTCCTGAGGGCAATTAGGCGCCATGCGGCATGCCGGTTGTTGAGGTTGTCACATCGTCAGTGTAATTGTCAGAAATGAAATAATTGAAACGTTTCCATCTTCATCATTCCCATCAACATATTTCTAGACTTTTATGACATGCATGGAGTGCAGTGTATTATTCTGATTGAGACTTTGTGTAAGCAAATGAGCACAACATATGCTCCGATGTGCATATGCTAATCAGTTTGTTTATCAGTCAGCCAGTTGGTCGGCACGCGCCACTCCATGTGTCATTTTATGTCTCTTGACATTTCCACAGCGTAAAATGTTTTATGCATTTTTATCGTTGTTTTCATTTTTTTTTTTTCCTGTACTTCTTGGTCTTCTTCTTGGTCTTCTTATACCGCCACTACCCCATATTTCATAAATAATGGATTTATTTATCATGAAAATCTGTTTTGGAATTAGAGACTACCCCTACTTCAAAGACAGGAAACCTTTGATATGTTTGATTCTCGCAGAGTATCCGTTAGATTTATTCAATTTATGCAAAGCACCTCCAGGGTAATAAAGGTGGCATTTGAATACATTTGACTGGACTAAATCATATAATGAGGACAGTTTCTGCCCTATATCATAACAGAAAAGAGACCCTAATCCTTCAGTAATAATAGATCATTTGCCTTAAGAAAAGGTGTTTTGCCTGGTGAACTTACAACAACTGACAGAAGTGATTAACTTAAATCTACAAGGGAAATGATTTCTTGCCTTAATTCACTGGTACGAAAATAGTCTGTGACCATATTCTTTTGGGAATTGGTTCAGGAATTGGATCTCTTATAAGACTAAAATATATCTTTTACGTTTTCTCTTTCGCCTCCCAACAAAATACTCCTGACCAAACGAAACTGCAGGTGCTATTTGTGTACCTGCATAAAGCTTCTTTCACCAATTGGATGGTCATGTTCGCCCATTCACAAACATACACATACAAATTCATGAATGCAGATGCACTGCCATGCAGGGACCCTGCACACCATTGGGAGCAAGTTTGGGGTTCAGTGTTTCACCCAAAGATGGTTCTGTTCTTCGATCCCTGACTCCGCCTGCTCTACCACCGGAGCCACAGTCGCCCGGCGGTTTCACTGAAGGCTTTGATTTTAGTCACCTGATAGTCTGTCAAGACACTTTTTTCCCTTAAATTTCCTAAATCATTCGGACTTGAAGCAAGTTATCCTTATAAAATGTCTACATTGCATATGTAGTTACTCGTTGTCTCATCCGAATGATCAGTGAGAATTTTCTGTGTCTTTCTGTCAGCATTACATTTGTTGTTCTGTCTTGGTTTCCACTACTATTACACCACTTATGCCACTAAAACAGAATAGACGCTTGTTTTGAGGAGAGACTCTGCAAGTACAACTGCTGCTTTGCACAGCTTTTTATAAATTATCATTAGGGGTACAAGGACACACAGATGGCATCACATTGCTGTTTATTTTTTTTTCTGAACATTTTATAGGTGTGCCAAAAACAATACCCCAGGATTGTGTTTTTTCTTTGGAAAAGTCTTTTTTTTTCTTCCATTGTGTGTGAAGAGGACACATCGGCACATCACATAAAGTTGAACATCTACATTTTAGTTCAAGACAAATAAATTCAGATGCTTGTCTGTCATTCGCATGTAGAGTTTACATTGGGTTGATCACACGGAAACCAGAAGCTGCCTAAACTTGGACTGAATGCTTGCAAATGGCATATATCCAGTTTTTGACTTGTCTTTGGGCTACTATTTACTACTACTTAAAAAAATATAAAAACATTTTTTACATCAGATGCCCCCCTCCCCCATTTTTTTTTCTTCCTTTTTTAAAATATTTATATCAGTGTTAAATAGCTGGTGACTCTTTCTGTATTCAAATGAAACAAACACATTTATAATCATGTGAAGTGGGGTACCTCGCACTGAATGGCACTACAACTATTGTCTTTACAAATGGGCTGGTATGAAAGGAAAATGCAACCAGGGCATACATTCATACCCATCTTGTGTCTACTTCCCCCATTGTTCACTGCCTTGCCTCTCAGGAAGGGTGATGTTCCTTGTGGACAGCTAATTATCTGGTCACCCTTACACCCTGAATAGTTTACATAAGGGCATCAAGTTTACATGGCACACTGTCATCTTTATGTATAATTAAGTGAATAAAATGCAATGTGCAGCATCAGAGACCAGTACCTGTCAACTTTAAACTGTCTTAAATCGAGATTATCCAAATGTTACTGGAGCTGCGGCAGCGGAGTCTAATGTTGTTTATCTGACACATTCTGGACTTTGTCTGGGGTTCACAGCATTAAGGCCACCTTCCAGGGTCCCCCTCCTGTCCACTTCGCCTGGAAGAGTGATGTTTCCTCTGTGGACAACTAATTATCCGGGTCTGACCCTCAGCTGTCTTCATGCGGGATCCTATTAGGCAGCCAGCAGGTTGAAATCACCACCACCGACCCCCTCCAATCCCCTTCCATCGTATATATTTATTTCTCTTCACTTCCTGCTTCTGAATATTAAGAATAGATTTTTACATGTATATGTGTGCGCTGGGGATAGGATTGAGGTGGAGGAGGAGGGGGGCGCCGGGGGATACTCCGCTGATGGGTGAATGGCGGGCCTGGAAATGACGAGCGGGCTGACTGAATGCTTGTCCATCACTCCCCATTCTCTTGGTTACAGGTGGTCTCTCATTTTCCCGACCGGCACATATCTGCCTGCCTTTATATGACAGCCCGGGCTCGCCAATTTGCATGTTCGACAGACAACAAACGGGCCTGTGCATGTCAAAATAGGTGGCGGTGCGTGACAGTTTCTACACAATGCTGTCTCCTTTTGGCTTGACCCTCGACCTCGCGCCATGTCTCCTTTCATAATCAGGGAAAGGGGAAGACGGGGCGAAGAAATCATCCAGCCTCCCTTCCTGCCTCCTTCTGCTGTTGCCTCTTTGGAATAAATCTGATACCAATGCCATTAGCTATGCTTTTCCCCTCGCACTCTCTCTTATTCTTAGTCTGTTTTGTTCTGTCTTTCTGACTGTCTCTGCCTCCCCCCACTTGTCTCCCCCCCACCACCAGTTTGTGTTTTGGCATAAAAGCACTCAAATTTAAAGAGTGGCTCATCTCGGTTTGTCTGTTGTTTCAAGATAACATTTCAGGTTTTTTTTTAATTCCCTACCCCAAACAGAGATAATGAGATCTGTCTTCTCTTGTTGTGACCAAATCAGTGCCAAAATGTGAGATTATTATTTTTAGGTGCTTGTTTGTTTATTTTCATATTTTGAACTAACCCACTTGAAAAGACTCCGGAAAAAAAAAAAAAAGTTTATCCAGCAATTAAAACTCAGCACTTTAAAGTAGACCTCTAGGAACATATCAGTGGTTTCATCTTATCCCAAATCATCAAATCTTCAACAAAGTTACTCCACAGCAAGACAGTCTCAGGTTTTCTCATTATTTGTCTGGTGTCTCATCTTTCTGAAAGCAATAGTCTACTATTGAATACATGATAATGAGCTTCATATCAAGCTTTTCATCACTCTGATTAACACTGTGATAGCACAGGGAGACTAATTGCCTTTTGACACCTGTGACATTTCCCTCTTTCACCTTTTTTTTAATGAGTATTTGATATCTCAACCAAAAAAAAAAAAAAAAAGGAGAAACTGCAAGCATGAGCAATCTTTTATTAGAAAACTTCCACAGCACTGACTTCTAAAATATACACATGAACTTTCCTCCCCGTGCTCCCGTGGATAAAAGGCTGATTTAAAATGGATCACCTTGTAGAACTGCATATCCAGGAGTGGGGTTTTAGACTTAAAACATAATCACGCTGCTGGGTTTTATTAAGTCTTATACTTTACATATTTAAGGAGACCGTTACATCATTAGCTGGTGTTGAACGGGGCAATGTTAAAAGTCAGAGTGGTATCAGTGAGAGGTTAACAGAGAAGAGGGCGATGGGTATTGAAAGAAGCGGTCTGTCATCAGCATACTGTAAAATAATCCTGAATTATATGCTAATCAGCAGAACTGAAATGCCATATCTCAGGCTGGGAACTTGTGTTAAAGTATTTTCCTTGATCAGCGCATGCTGGTTCTCTGTGTAGGTCTTTGTTAAGTTACTCGCAGCTCTTTTCTTGTTGTACATGGCTTTTGGTGCCCCATATGGTTCTGGTATTTGTAATTTATGTCAATCTTCCCAGTGGAATGGTTATCAATGTCCTTATGTGTACTGTATGTCATTGTTAAAAAAAGTGATTTCCATAAAATATCAGTTAAATTACCGGATTTTCCTATTTAAAGATGAAACGCTTTCATTCTCAAAAATTATGAAATGCAGACTTATTCTCTTGAACAGGCTGCTGAACTACAGCCGACCTCTTGACTACATTTTGATGACCTAATAATTCTGTCATTACTAAAGTAGCTGTTTGTTATTTGAGGTATTTAGACAAAAAGAAAAAAAAAGTCTGTTGCTGCAGGGGCACACTGCCGTGAAATACACAGTAATCTTTTCCTAATCTCTTGTTCAGCTTTGAGGTAGCTTTCAGTCATGCGTGTAATGATAATTATTACTCTTGTCATCACAAGTGTCAACCTATTTAATATTAGCAGTGTAAACATTTCATAGATGTTCCTTTTCCTGATCCCCATGGGAACTATCAGTGCTCCGATAAAGACATCCAGTGTTTCTTTCTTTTGTTTAAAAAGCGACGTCTGACTCCTGGGGATTACTTTTAATGTTGTGTTAATCCCTCCTGTGGAGCCCTACGTGTTCTGCCATCGCTGGGATCACGCTTTGATATCAAATGGCAACGAGAGAAACTCTAAAACCACTTCAGATCCCTCCAGCGAGATGTGTTGTCAAAACACAGGTGGAATGCGAATGTTGAAGCCGTAGTGTGTTTCAACCAGTCTCTGTCTCCGCCTTTTACAGTCCCAGGGAGCAAATTCACAAAGCAGTGAGCCTCACAGAGACACCTGGGGGACGTAGACAGGTACAAAGAGATGAAAAGAAAAGACACACTCACAGAAAGAATTGTACACTGAGAGCCGGAGACCTTTTTTTTTTTTTTTCCCTTTTCTTTTCCAAACCTCACAAATTTGCAGAAGGTAAAGCAAAGTAGACCAAGGCTGGATTTTAATTTAACAGTCACACAGGTGTTGTGAAAACAGAACTTGCTTGCCTGAAAGTGCAGTGGCATACAGTGACACGATGATGACTAGAGTGTTGAAAGCAGAGTCACAGAAAACTCCAGCTCGATGGAGCTTTCAAGAAAATTCCATATTTTTACAATGGGAGACTGGCTGCGGTGTAGAGGCTCAGAAATGTCACTTTGGCTCATCTTGCATTTGGGAAAATATTTGCTCATCAGACCAAAAGGACTCAACGGTCCATAACAAGAGAGGATATGCACCTGCCCAACTCACCTCAAAGCAAAAGAAAAACAATGAATGCATCCAATTCTGTTAAATTCTTTACATGGGAAGATAGATTTTATTTAAAAGGATACAGTATTTTGTGATGCACAATATAAGTCTTGTATTTTTTTTCGCATATTAATCAAGAAAGAGACACAATGCACATTGAGAGAGAAGATAATGTTATTCAAATGTCTGTTTGAATCTCCATCTGCAAGCGCCCGTCCTTACATCACAGAGGCTCTTATTAGCAATGACAGCTAAACATCACTGAGTGCATGTATGTGTCTCTGTCTCTACTGCATTCGCCGATGTCTATGACAGTCAATCAAATTTAACTTTACACCATTTGTTCTTGCAATTGTCCCTTCTATTTTGACACCCCCTTCCCACATCCTTTCTCTTGCAGTTTTATGAGCCTGTTATTTATTTCCCTCATTAGCAATTGTTTCTTCCCATTAGAGAGCGCCTCTTCTTGCCAGCATTCTCCTCAGGGAGACCAGAGAGACCTGTGCTCTCCTTGGCAGGAGAGTCTCCGTTTCAAACCCTCTTAAACAGAGTTGAAACAATCCCCTTTACGAAACCCATTCCCAATGCCATCCCCATCCATTTTCGAATCCAAAGCAAGGCTGTGTGTGTGTGTGTGTGTGTGTGTGTGTGTGTGTGTGTGTGTGTGTGTGTGTGTGTGTGTGTGTGTGTGTGTGTGTGTGTGTGTGTGTGTGTGTGTGTGTGTGTGTGTGTGTGTGTGTGTGTGTGTGTGTGTGTGTGTGTGTGTGTGTGTGTGTGTGTTTCCTGCATGTGCGAACTGAACAGAACACTAGTTAAAAAACGAAGTCAAGATTTGATCATAAGCTCCTGCCACTACCTGTGTACTGACATTCTTGTGAGTCAGGTGCCACCCTTACATACCCCACCCCTCCCTTTGCTATAAATGTGTGCGGGCGCACACACACACACACACACACACACACACACACACACACACACACACACACACGCACAAACGTTAAAACCCCCACGGGTACACACAGGAATTTCCAGAGCCCAAAGACAACACAGAGGGCCCTCCGACATATTTGCCATCATCCTCTTATTAACTCTCCCCGTTTGAACAGAAGCACATCAAAAGTAAGCAAAACACATAATTACTGGCATTAATATAACGAGCTCTTGGAGATAAGCCACTCTCCTAAGCCCACACCCCCCACCTTCCATACTTGGAGGGCATGAAGGAGGGGAACAGAGGGAAGGTAGAGCGCTCCATTCAATTAAGTGAGCTGTTCAACCAACATGAACAAACATATTTAGCAGATAATTAGTAGATAATTTTGCAGGTATGTCTGGCACTCGGCACAAAAGGCAGTGTTAAGGAAAATAGCAGGGAGGGTGTCAAAGGATTGAGGCTTGTGGGATGTGCAAAATGCCCAGTGGCTCTGAAGGACTCTTTAACAATCATTACTAATGTAGGCCGAATACACAAACACATTCACACAAATGCAGGCACTCACTTCCCACCTTTACACAAGCCCTTGTCTCCACTCCATCGCTCTCGACCCTCCTCCTCCTCCTCCTCCTCCTCCTCCTCCTCCTCCTCCTCTCTCTCCCTCCCCTCTCACTGGTTCTTCTTGTTCTCCGAGGAGCCCTAGTTTTCTGTATGATGAGCTCCTAGGGGGCTTCAGTGTTTGGCAGGAGGCTTTGTCTCTCATACGAGATGAAATAAAAGAAAAAGAAGGAGAGAAAAGACGAAGACAAGGAAGGAGGGTGAAAACTTGAGACCCCCAGGGGCACTTCTCCCCACATTGTGAGGATTTGCCTAACAGCTTCACAAGAGGGTTTACATCTTTCTCTGAACACGAGGGGTATAATCATAGATCAAAACAAATTACCTATCTGTAGTCAGCAGAGGTGTCTGCCTGTCAAAAGCCCAGAGTTACATAAGATTTAAGTCAGTGCTAACTGAGCCTCTGATTTGGGGCACAGGTCGAATTCTTACTTTGAAACATTGGCGTTACGAAAGCCTGGCGGAAAGACACCAATGGTGCATACCACACAAACTGACTGCGGAGAACAATGATTTGCTTTGATAATTACTTGCACTCCTCCAAAGTGACATTGTCGTGACTTTTGATTAACTGGCGGCCATGGAATGCATAATTATTTCCAAGTCCTCACAGAGGATGACGGCCATATCAGTATGTGTTGCATAAGTATTAGACAGGTACCAGTTTGTTTGCCAATGAAAAAAACTTGACAACCGAATAGTCTTTGTTGAGACTCGTGATGACATAGTTGCAAGGAAAGACAGTCATGCCGAGGAGAGGGTTTGAATTTTCAAACTTGTCTGAAACTAAGCATATATAATTGGAATTTCAGAAAAATTATTCCGATATATCACCAGCTGTATTTACTTAGTGGTGTGTGAGAAAATGTTACTGGCAACTTGCTGATGTAACCACAACTGTGTGGAAGCTCTGCACATGCTCGGGAAAGAGCAGTAAGAGAAAATAAAATAAAAAAATACATGGGAAAAAGCTGAACACCCGCAATATCAACTGCAGTTTCACCGTTTTATATATGATAGATGGTCTATTAGGGTGTCAGGACCTCCTGGGAGAAACATTAGTGGGAAATGGTGGACTCTTTTGCAGTACCTGTAAAGGAATACATGCCTGATTATCCTATTAGAAGTTTCTGCGTCCTTTTGTTTCGCCAGGTGTGTATTGTATACCATATTTTGCTCTATCGAGCCCATCTGAGCCCCCGCCAACATCTGAGAGCAGCTCCACAATCTGTTATTTATGTTTACCAGTGACCCTGTGGCCAGGAGGTGGGCTTTTAGTTCACACAAGTTATTAGGCCTCTGGATAGAACAAAAAGAGGAGGAAAACACATTTCTTTTCTAAATGGTGTCGTCAGCTTTTTATGGATAAAACTTTTTCACACATTTGTTACATCTCAGAAGCAATTTTTTTTCCCCTTTGTAGTCATTCACCTTATATCATGATGTCACTGAGGAAAGATAGAAACGCTATAGCCACAGGGGCCGAAAGTTTGAGCAAAGCTTGCACAGAGGTGAAACCATTACGGCCCAGAACAAGTTCCAACTGAAAATTGTACAAACTAAACCAGACTTTGAATTACATGATCACAGTTGTGACACGATGGAGTCTTGAGAAATTATCAGTAATTATATCAAATTACTACTTCGAGGATAGGATTTGAAAATATTGGCAGTGCTTTTATAGTGGCGGGATGTGTCTGTGCTGCTTGCAGATGATGATGATGATGATGATGATGCCTTTAGCAAGGAAAGTAAAGGTTTCTCTGACAGAAAAAAGCTCTGGGATTCTGCTGACAACACCAGTCATCTCCAGGCATTTTGTGGAAGTTTAGATGAGGCGTCTGACCTGAGATGTCTCTATAAACAGTGTCTTTGTAGTGACATCCAGGGTAATTGTTAAAGGATTAAGTCTTCCTTTTTGATGTTCGAGTAATTTGCTAATGCCAGTGTCATTTCCTGGAGTGACCCAGGAGCAAGGGGCTTTGGGAACATTTGAGAGGTATCGCTGCAGTGGGTGTGTCCCCAGGTCTCTGGTGTCCGGTTGATATTGAGACATACATCAGATAGCTCATCCCGATAATTACCCTCCTATTACTGCACAATTAACTGCAAATTAACTCATTAATGCAACAGAAACCTCATACAGAACAGTAGCAAGGGTGTATTGTGATCGGAGTTCTCTTAGGTGTCTGGCACAAATTAAACCGCTCATATGTTTGACAGTGAGGCAATGCATGAGATTACCTGTCTTTTTCAATTATCACTGGACAACTACTTAATTAAAATGTAATTATGTATCTTTGGGAGCCAAATCCAAAAGAAATAGAAAGACAATCCTCGTTTTACTTATTGATGCGGGACTATTTTTGATGAAACATTTATAAGTAATGATGAAAGAAAAGGGAAGTAACAACTGCATTTGAGATGCTGTACAGCATTACACCTTCAGTTTCAGAAATCCAACTCCCCAAATCCTAGATTAGCGGATCATAGAATCTCAGGCGCTAGTGAAAACAGCCACGTCTGCCGATGACTCAGTTATTGTTATAAAACGGACTTGAATGAAAACCTCATTAGTTTTATCTTTGAGCTGGAATCAGGGGGTGCTGTCTGGCATGGATTCCCAGCAGTCAAAACAGAAAACAAGAGCTCACTGTGTGCTCTTTGAGACATCAAGGTGTCTGATCTGAATTGCTTTAGCTTGGAGGGAGAATGGCTTTACCGTCTCTGTGAAACTGATCCGTGAAGTGGATTAAGGATGGTTCTTCTTTCACTCAAAACAACACAGCTTGAAGAGTTAGATGAGGAGGTGGGTAAAGCTTTGTGTGTGTTTCAAAGGTAAATCCATATAGTACACTCGCAAATATGTTTACCTTGCTTTGGCTGCGTCTTCATGAGTCAGTCCTTTCAGAAGATATCATAGACTGTAACATTCGCTTTATATCACATCGACTTGATTGTCCTAAAAAAAGCATGAGGCCTAGAATAGAGACGGCACTCTGTTTCACAAAGTAGGTTACACATCGTGCATTAGTTTGTTCAACATACAGAATATTTAGAGACATGTAGGAGATCATCTTGGCCTATAGCCACAAAAATGCGAGTAAAATGGCTTTAAACACAGAAACCCGATTCACTACATTAGCACCACCCACGTAAAGAATTGTAACAGGAGTTCTGTTTGTCTTTGAGAGAAAAACCCCCCCAAAACTTTCATGTTATAGATCCATTAGAATGTTTTCAGGTGCCAGTATGGCTTGTCACCAAGGTTTTAGTCCAGGGATTGGGGTCAGATCTCATTCATCCACACACACACACACACACAGGAGGGAACACTCGCACACAGTTTGTCCTTGGCCTGGCACCACTTTTGGCAAGGTGGCGGTATGGCTCCATAACAAATGAGGGACACCCTGACTGTGCCAATAATCTTGGTCCCTTGGCAGACTCCACAAAATCCTCTTTCCTTCCCAGGAGTTATGACTCTGGAGAGCTGATCATTAGTCAGGAATCACAGAAACACACACACACTGCCATTGAGCACAGCTCAGGTCGTAACTGAATTGCCCGCGTTGACAGAGGACGGCAAGTCCCTGCAATAGAAACTGTGGAATTCAACTTTTTAAGCATTTAGTCAATAGAGATCACACTGTCTTTCAATCAGTGAATCACTCTTAGTGCCTATGTTAATTTGCCATCATTCAACCCTGAAATTTGGCCTTTCAGGAGACACTACTGAAACACTATCGGCCCTCCAGGACCGAGCTTGGACACCTCTGCTTTAAGATGACGAATTTGTCTTGTTTTCAACCATAACAGTCTGCCTGCTTGATTATTATATGTTCATTAGATGCCTCCAGCTATTTAAGGGCATCGTGAAGGGCTTTTGCTGTAGTCGCATTGCACTGATGATGTTATGATTGAATACAACACGAGGCTCATGACCAAACATACATTCAGTTCAGTTTGAAAAAGGCTTTAGATGGTCTTTTAAACCATGAGGTACGAATAACTCGGTGTGTAGGAGCGACCTTCTGGTTGCATTTATGTTGGTTACATATTTGTTGACAACAGAGATCTCAGCAATAAAAATAAAAAAAAAGTCTAATTTTCACAATTTTCTGTC
The DNA here is from genome assembly GCF_963383615.2 of Lipophrys pholis. Taxonomy (NCBI): domain Eukaryota; kingdom Metazoa; phylum Chordata; class Actinopteri; order Blenniiformes; family Blenniidae; genus Lipophrys; species Lipophrys pholis. The sequence goes on along the minus strand of NC_137639.1, from coordinate 13,516,308 downwards.
ATTATCAAAACATATTTTGTCAGCAGTGTGGAAATAAGCGGCATCATTGTATTGTATTGGTATTTTATCTTAGTGAGGCACAGTCTGGGAATACTTGGATTGCCGCGGACATGCAACTTACGACTCTTTGATTCCCTTGTGTGAGTTGTTATCGGGCCAGTTTCTTTATTCCAGCTCATTCAACCGTGCCTCTAATTTTATATTTATCATCTGTTAGTAACACGAATAATGAAGTTGTTTGATTGATTTGTGAAAAATGTATCCTTGTAATTCTTCACTTCATGAAGCTCGTTGCCTGTTTGCCAAAGATTTTAATCTCAAAATGAAAAGTTTGTGTCGGGCCAAATCCTGAAAAAACCAGACTCATTGGTCTCAATAGAGGCTTTTTAGATATGTGGCCATATTGCTAGTGCGGCATTATTCAGGTTGAAGCAATCAGCAACACATTCAAAAAGATTGGTTTGGCAGTATAATCAGGACACCAGACTGCTTTCGAAGTTCATGGTTTGGACTGTGTAATTATTCATGCTGAAATACTTGCGGGTAAATGCATTGTGTAAGCTGGTACACCTCGGGTAGGATTTCACCGCTCAGAGGTGAATAGAAACACACACAGCAATGGCACGATTGGGGTGCTGACACGTTCATTAGCACATAGGCAGATTTGACACAGCTGGAAGATGTAGCGAGGAGCTGCTGTCAAGGTCTTGGATTGCTGCAAGACTGGCACAAACTAAGGGTTGGATGCTCATTGCCATGTCATAAGAGACCTGGTGCTGTCTCGTCTCCTTTTTTAAAATATTTTATTTATTTTCCTCCCTCGTTGTGTCGTTGCAACACACTGAGTGTCATCATTTGCATGAGTTTGACACCCCAATGTCTAGCTTCTTTGTCCTCTCTCCAACTTGTTTCCTCTCTGTCCGTCTCCTCCTCTCTCCCCCCTGTGCATCTCGGTCGTCTCTCTTCCCCTTCTCTCTCTCTCTCTCTCTCTCTCTCTCTCTCTCTCTCTCTCTCTCTCTCTCTCTCTCTCTCTCTCTCTCTCTCTCTCTCTCTCTCTCTCTCGTTCTCTCGTTCTCTCTCTCTCTCTCTCTCCCCCTCTTTTTCTCTCCCTGTGCCTCTTCTCTTTCTGCTGATGGTGGCGGTGCCATCCATGCCAATTATGGCAGTCGAGCAGGTGGCTCCTCGCAGGTGGTAGAGGATTAATCCCTGTAAAGACTTCACTTCATTAGGAAATCCGTTTAATGTGGCCAGTTGATTGATAAATCTCCCGGACCTCTCTCAGAGTCCCCAGATTACTGCCAAGTTTGTCTATTATATGCTAGGTTGACCCTGATGTCAGAGACAGAGGGAGGGAAGGGTGAGAGAGGGAAAGAGAGTGTTTGTTGTGTCTTTCCAGCTGAAGTTAGTTTATAGGACTGTTACATTGTTTGCTGACTGGGTTAGATCATCTGTGTTTAATGCAGAAAAAAAAAAAGTTGTTTTTTTTCCCTTCCTTTTTCTAGGAGTCATGGCAAAGTCTCCAAATGCAGGAGAGCAGCACACACAATTTTAGGAATGTAGAAATGCGAAGTCAATATAAGTGCCAGGTTTAACGATACTTGTTAAACAACAAGGAACCTAATTTAAAAAGCAGGATATATTCCCCCCACATGTGGGATTCTGTCCACAGACCGAATGAAATAAAGGTCCATCTTATTAGATATAATACCAGAGTACATGTAAGTGGTACAACTACCACAGCATTTAAGAGTGAACTGCAACAACTTGCCCTCACAGACTCGGACCACCCACGCTCCCTCTTCCCCTGTGTCAACCCTCTGCATTTAACTCAAGTATCTCCTTAACTCACCCCACTATAATTTTCCATCACGGTATTATCACAATTACCTCGTGAGCCAGGAGGGGAGGGAACTCCCCTGCTGCTCGTGACTGCCGATGTGCCACCAGCGGGCTTGCGGTCTGGTCGGATTTGTGAAACACTGACAGACAACCCCTTCATCAAGCCTGTCAAACAAGGATGACAAATGCGTCTCCACATCCCCAAGATGCCTACAATATTTAAAGCCATGGGAGAATGGCGAAGTCGACAGAGAATAGCCCCTCCTGGCAGACGCAAAGTTCAAGCTGCGTCAGGCTGTATCATTCTCAAATTCTGAGGAGAGACTCTGAGTTGAACCTGATGGCATGTTGACTTAATGATTCTGACAGAGCATATATGGTATCTGTCTCAGGTTTCTACGAGGCAGTGAAGTGAAGTCAAAATATATTTACGGAGAACTCATCGACTTAAGAAGGGATTTGGTTACAATGCTGCCTATCAAGTGTGGGGATGATTATCTTACACTTGGAATGTGTCAGTTGTGAAATATCCATTTTAGTTAAATTAGAAGCAAACCAACACAAGTAGTACAAAAGGTTGTTTTTTGTTCCCCCTTCCCCATAGGAACACAGGTGCTGCTTGATTTTCACATAATCTGGAAATACACATAGAGCAAAACTCCCAAACATAATGTGTACACAACGTTGATCGCTATCACTAAAAACAATAGCTGGGAGATGCAGTCGAGCTATCAGGCAATCAAACACACAGTCATTCTTCTTTCCAGCTGCTACCAAGCATGTAACTATATTGCTTTGCCCGGTGCTCGAAGCCTTGTCAAAAGATGACAGAAGATCGCACCTTTTTTCCCAGGGTGAGTGCTTTAATTACAGCATGGCTTCTAGCCTTACCACATCTGTACAAGTGTCAGTCCAAAGTTCACTGCTCTTTGTGGAAGAGGCTCCCTGGGAAAGAAAAAAAAAAAAAAAAAACCAAACATATATTGTTCTCATTGTTATCCAACTGAATATTGTTATACAAAATCCTCGCATTAGAGGTCACCCCCACCCTTCATTTATTTTTTTTTTTCTTCTATTTATGTCAAGTCATGTCTGCTGTCATTACTCATGGTCACTATCACGTTTCTTTAACAGTCTCTGGCATTGACACTTTGATATCTAATATTTTAATTGCTGCAGGGTCATACATCTTGCTGTCCTTTGCAACAATGCGTGTTTTGTGAAACAATAAGCATGTGTTTGGGAAGGTATAACTCACTGCTTGCAAGTTCATCCATAAAGATGGCAATAGACCTGGAACCTATTGATCAGTCTTTTATTTTGTCAATATGGAAACATTTTTGTGTATGTTTATTTTTTGTAAAATGCCCTTAAGAGAGTACATCTTGATCTAATCCAGTGTTGCCGGAGCTCTAAAATTGCCCTTATGTTTAAAAAATAAATAAATAAAAAAGAATTATGAATACATTTGCAACATTTAATTTACTACATTTTGTTATTTGACACATTTACCTGTGAAACCACCTTCATTATTCAAATTAGATTCATATTTTAATAGTAATTGTTTATGACAGTGTGTGACTTGCTGCCCTGCGTGGTTCTCTCCTCAGCAGCTCGACTGTCTTTGTTCGTACCAAGAGCTGCAGGTGGCAGCACCGTCTTAAAGGACATAAGAGGCGAGATTACTGAAAAGATACACACACAGAAGCAAAGGCACACACACACACACACACACACACACACACACACACACACACACACACACACACACACACACACACACACACACACACACACACACACACACACACACACCACTTAGCCCCGGTGCGCTTTTCCTGATTCCCCAGAAACACACTTTGACCTTTGGATATTTGTTACATTGCACAAAGTGACATTGGGAGTCAGCCAGTGGCTCGTTGTTTAGCTTGACTGTCTCTGTTTGTAAGGGGGTGTAATAATTAGCAAGCTCTCAGTCTGTGATTTTTAATGTTCCTAATTTGGCTCTGACAGAATTCATGTTTGTGCTACGTGATACTGCCTGCTTTTCTGAAGTGTTTTTCGATGAAGGGGCACAAAGCTGAGGCAGGTTTTGATATTTTCTTACACACTGTTTTGCATTTCATTAGCACTGGTGAGGGATAGTGAGCTGTTTATGATTTCAAAACAGGCACAGAAGGTTGAAGTATTTTGGCTCCGGGCAGGAGTGTTTTTTTACACTGATTTACCAGACTTGGAGGTTTGCATCTTATTATTTGGACTATTCTTTAACCTCGGCTGTGCAATTGTGTCAGACTGGGGTGTTTGTGATTTGCGTGGGCAAGGTTTCCTGGGTATGTGAGAAACAGAATCACTAGGTTTGGGGAAAAAAACCATTTAAAATAAAAATATTTTCCGACCTTTTTCTATTATTTAAAAATAAGCAATTTTTGGTGAAGTTTTGTTCATTTTTGTTTGAATTTAAAATTTCACTTTATTTTGAGAGCACTATTAGATTCTAAACTAATATCCTGTAAAACATTCAATAGTTTAGAAAATTAAATAGAAAATGTGTACATTTAAAACAGAAGCAGGTGTGAGATCCCAGCTACAGGGCTGTGTGGTAATTGTCCGAACCAAGAGTACCCGACAATATATTTTTATTCATTTCTCATGAATGCAAATAGATCAAGTGTCTCCGTGCTGTTGCTGCGTATCTCAGAAATTCACTCGGAAATGTCCCCACTCCCATATTTTGTCAGTTCTGCTGAATAAATGCATGTGTAAATGTCTCAAGGCTGTACATTGTCATTCATATAGAAATAATGTGATTCTTCACTGATGGTGACCTCACATCTGGCAAAACTGTTCGCCCTTTGATTGTGTGGCTTTGAGGTGAGTGTCACTCTGTTCGTCAACAATTCCTATAGACGTCACCTCTGTGGAGCGGGAGCAGTGTTAGGCTGCGGCCTGGGAGCGCCCACACCACTGACCAGTGTCTGTGTGTGTGTGTGTGTGTGTGTGTGTGTGTGTGTTTGTGTTTGTGTGTGTGTGTGTTTGTGTTTGTGTGTGCGCGCATCCATAGGGTTTTTAGGGCTGCCCATCTGGGAGCAGGCCGCGGGTGTTCAACACTGAGGAGCGAGAGGAGAGGACTCTGTCAACTTGGAGGACACGGCACAGCCAGCCAAGAGGTCACTAGACCAGATACGCACTTGCTGTGTTTAGACTCGCAAAAACACTCGAGAATACAAGCACACACACCGTCATCGTCCATCCACTAAATACACGTCTCTCAGTTTTCATCTCTTGCACACACATGCACGCACACGCGCGCGCACACACACACACACGCACACACACACACACACACACACACACACACACACACACACACACACACACACACACACACACACACACACACACACACACACACACACACACACACACACACACACACACACACACACACACACACACACACACACACACACACACACACACACACACACACACACACTTTAACTTTAACAGCATTGCTTTGCTCATCTCTGTTATCCTGTCAAAACTCTTATGTGGTCAGGAGATCACCGGTCAAAGGGATAATAGGAAAACAAGCGAACTGTTGAGACATTATGAGGACGTAATGACAGTTAACAGGGCTTCACTCTTCCTTGCTCTGTCGTCAGGTATCTCCAAAATACAAAATCCAATCAATCTTACATTCTACAAAACACACACCGTAATACTATTAAATTTGAAACAAAAATGTGAAATCCCAAATATAATTGAATGGAGAAATTACTGTGAAATTGCATGCATTTGATTATTGGAATTTATTTTTGCCTTTTTTACGAAAAAAAGAATATACAAAAATGAAAATAAAATGTTGCAAGACAAGGTCAAAGATTATTTGTTCTTTGTGCAAAACAGTTCGTTCCATTCCTTTATGACCAAAGAAACTGATTAACTATTTTTGACCTATTCTAATTTGCATCGTGCGTGTGAACTAGTCAATCAGTACAGCACATAAAAACTACAAATGTAACACCACCAAATTTCAGCAGTGAAAGAGTATCAGTGCTGCAGGCAAAGAGTAATGATTGTTCTCGAACAAAACTGCTTCAGTCCAGTGGGTTGTTTTTCTTTTCTTCCTCCTAACGTATGAACACACACGTACACACAGGTACACTCGTGCTTCCTCTCCGCCTAGGTTGACTTGTCAGCTTGAGATGGCTTCATCTGCCATCCATTACTTTTATGCCCTGCCTTTTTTCTTAAATGGCCTCTGCATATTCACCATGGGACCTGCTAGTGCATCCTAGGGGAGAGGACACACACACACATACACACACACACACACACACACAAGAACACAGGCACTTACACATGCACCGTCAAAGGTTGGCCAAGTTAGATTTACAGCCCGAGACCATCACCTGTGACTTAGCGCCTCTGAAATTAGTCACAAATAGCATATTAGGGCAGCTAATCAGGCACGCCTGAGCACTTGGCTTTCTTTATGTGGTCATAAAGGAGAGAGTATATGGGCGCCCTCAGGCCTTGGGGTGAATGATCGTCCTGACCTCCAGTGAACCAAAAGCCACACACGGCTGGGGAGGGATGGGACGTGCAGCCAGGGGTACTCCCACAAAAAAGGGTCTTTGATACACAGAAGGAAGATTGCTGTGCTGCATCAGGAAGTGATTTCTTTTGGTTTATACTAATGCTCTGTTTAACTCAGAGAAACCACAGGACTTCGCCACAAAAAAAAAGGGCGAGGACATCAATTACTAAGATACACATACTGTATTCTTTGCCTCTCCTTGTTGTGGAAATGTGGATTTTTTTTATAAATTTTTTTTGTCTTGTGTACAATATTGTGAAATAGTATATGCATATGTGCATTTGAAAAAAGAAAAGTACATGTAACACAGATGTTTGTACCTCACAAAATGTTTCTAGTTTTATATGAGAATATGAAAGGTTTGCTTTTGTTCTGTATTTCAAAAAATCTCATTGATAAATTATTTGGATTGTGAAAAGACATATTCTTCTGGCCTAAATAGGTTTCTCGACTCGTTCCACTTTGAACCTGTGACTTCAGTCTTGCAGTACCTTCTCGTGAGCAAGTGGACTTTGTCAGACACGGATAACTCTGGCATTGCCGAGAAACCTCAGCCCTTCATTAAATAGTAAAACTATCTCGTGCTCTCTGACTCAAGTCTGTCGGATGAACAGGAGAGGGCATGCGGGTTGAGGAATGCATAAAAGAAAAGAAATCAAGGAGGAAGAGCATGGCAATGGAGGGAGGGAGGGAGGGAAGGAGGAATGAGGAAACTGTTGAGGGGCAAAGGGAGGAAATCACTCTTGTATCTCACACACTCTTCGTTCCCCTCTGCGGGAATAGTATGTTTTCATATCAGAGTGATTGTTAGACAGTCAGATCCAATATGGTGATTCAGTAAGTACTTAAACAGAGCTCAGATATTCTGCCCCTAATTGACTTGGTGTGGCCTCACTAAATCATAGTCTTTATTTAAAACAGCTCTGATAAAAATGAGTCACTCTCGTTCTCTCCCTGTGTCCTCACTCTCCTCCCTCCTTCCCCGCTGGCTCCCGTCTCCCTCTCCTTTGTGATTTAGCATTGAGGAGATGAATTTGAAATTTCAATCATAGAGTTGTTAAATATTGATGGGCCTTCTAAGTCGTTAACGAGGTCTCTGCAAGGACGGGGGACTCAGCCTGTCGGTTTGCCCGCCCCGGCTTCGTAGCAGCTCAGCCATCTATTGGGATCCAGCCAGGTCAGGAGGTCAATGTACCCGACCGTAATCGTCCGACTTCTATAAGTTTTTTTAATGTCCCACCAAGGCTATTCGCTCTTACATCAGCTCCTATCTTACATTTCCATATGCAAAAAAGGAAAAAAAAAAAAAAAGAAAGTCGAAAAACTTTCTAATTATGCATTATGTAGAGCAGCCTTTATTCACTGTTCAAGATGTGTCAATTATAATGAGAGCAGCGGTGTATGATTTGATATGATAATAGAAATCTTTAACCGGGTCTCAGCAGGCCTCTTGTGTGTCAGGGCTGATCACTGCTGAAACGAGTAAGTGCCTGCAGGCCACCGTGGAGCAAGGCAGCACTCAGATGGTTCAATATGCTACACTATAAAGCCAAGATGAGTCTTCTTTTATTATTGCTGCCGCCGGAACCGACTCCTGCCACCGAATCAAACGTTATGTACTTTGAGATGTGATCATTACATCTTACAAACGATGTCCCACCAAATAAGATTTGTCTGTGCAGTGCGCTCACATTAATGGCTTGTTTTCTTGTTGGGGTCTGACTTCAGACATCCTAACGCTGACAGATAGCAGAGGCGGGAGGTACAGTTGCATTATTGAGAATCCCTCATCGTCTACCGTTCTGATCTTTGAATATTTTCTGAAGCTTGTGTTTTATTTAACAAGTAATTGTAGTGTATGTATGAAATAAACGACTTTTTTGTATCAAACAGTGTCACAGAGTGATTCTGTGCTGCCCGTTCATCGCCGGGCCTTAAGATACAAACTAATGAAACTACATTGTAAACAACATAAATACAGAATAGCATAATGCAAACTACAATATATTATTAGCACCATGAAATAGGAGGAAATTATTATATGTGATTGCATAAGTGAACAAAAGTTGTAATTTCATCAGGCAGCTGCAAATTGCACACATTTTGAGGGGTTTCCCTCGAGATCAGTCTGATTGTAAATGTATTTATTTTAGTTTTTTCATTCCTAAGGATTCTGTATGTCGGGTAACAGCGCAGGAAATATATATTTCTATTCACTCCTGAAGCTGGGAACTGGGAGTGCCGTGGATGTCATTGATGATAATGCAATAAAAAGCATTTTGGAGGTATCTCCACTTCTGCATTTAGCCTTTTGGCAGTGGTTTGATCAAGACAGAATAAGCTTGTGACTTTTCAATTCCAGCCATAATTTGTTTCGATATTACATCTCCTGGATAGAGCAAGTGATGGAATTTTTCCTATCCAAGGCTGAGGAAGTGAGGAACCTGACGATGTCCCATAATAGGCTATCACCAACCATATCTTTTGCAAAATAGAAACCCAACACATGTACATCTGTGGCCTAGTGTCAGCGCCTTAAATATACATCAGAAATGCATTAAATTTGCTGATTGCTATTCTTTTCCAACAGCGTGTCAAGCCCCAAATTTATTTTTGTTTGGTGGCTTCCCGATTACTTTGAATTGCCTGTAGTCTCTCCTGACATTGACGGCTTTGAAGGAAGTGACAACATTAAATTTATTTTCCCTTTACATATGTGTGTGTAAGGGTATGCGACTGGACAATGTACCAGTGTTTTCCCCGAGATTGTTTGAGGTCCATCGACAAAAACCAAGCCCTTTCATATTGTATGTAATTTACTGGAACCACATATAGTAACAACAGTGCTGCTGAAACACTGATCGGATCTCTGGAGCACCCTCGCTTCTCACCAGAAATGTAGCTGACACAAAGTAAAAGCTCTATTTGATTGTGTTTCTAAGGGAATATCCTTGTTGAATCCAGCGCACCGCTGACTTGAAATCCTACCTCTCAATCACCTGCCATATTCCGTGTCTCCTCTAAATTTTAGACGGGTAGGATTTCCATTCAAAGCAGAACAAGTTCCTTTCAAATACAGCCAATAAATCCCATAGTTTTCAACTTGGTTTTCACACAGCATATAGTCAAAATATTGTGGTCTTGATATCTGATCTGACTGAGCCATAACATATAGGAAGATCTAATGCAGGGAGTAGACTGTCCACCGGTAATTATGAAGAGAAAGTTGGGGAAAAGTGATTGTGTACTACAAAACAAATGTTTCACGGTATCGACTTGGATTTCTTCTGCAAGCTAAGCGTCTATGGGTGTCTGGCCAGCAGAGGTAATTTGATTTGAAACAATAAACAACCAGGTATTCTTTTCACTTGTACAAAAGAAAACTGGCTGAATGAAGCGGCTTAATGAGAAGCCCATTTGGACAGAGGCATCAGGCTATTGACCTCTCTCGAGGCTGTGAGGAGTGAGCACTTTCACATGTTACTGTCTATAAATTTCAGCCGTCGACACGGAGCCCTATTTCATCAGGGGCCAGTGTGACGTGCCCTTCGGATTGATGTTCCACCTGCCCATTTGTCTGTTTTACACTCCTTAGTGTCTTTGTGGTTCGCTAGACCTGCACCTCTTCGCCGTGATTGGGTATTGACAACAAATCAAAGGGGATAATATATGGTGATGTTTGCCAGTCTCCCAACAAGACAAGATAGTCGTACGGCCGGCCCGCCTGGTTTACATGTGTTCACTGTGAATATCAGAGAGACTGAATATCGATTCCCCAGCGGACAAAGAGTCATTTTTCTTGGAGTGGCCAATACCTAGTTTAGTTAAAAGTGTGACAATGAAGAGAGCTGGGGGCAGTGAGTTTAGAATTAAGCCGTACTTGACATGCAATGAAAAGACCCCCGTTTGTGAAGAGGGCTCTTCATGACTTAAGTAATAGACTGGGAATGCAGTTCTTGCTTAGCCCTCAGAATTCCTTTGCTTACGAGGTAATGTGTATTTCAGAAAAGTTTGTTTTCTGCCCCTCAGGCCTACTCAATAAATGAACATAACAGCAGGTCCTTCGCTGTCCCTCTCTGTCACACACATGCAGTCTCTCTCTCTCTCTCTCTCTCTCTCTCTCTCTCTCTCTCTCTCTCTCTCTCTCTCTCTCTCTCGCTCTCTCTCACACATACACACACACACACACACCGAGCATCTTTTGAAATGGGTTTTGTATTGATTTTTGTAACTACCCTGTTAGATGACGTTGTGCCTTAGCGTGTCATTTCTAGATGGCCCTGCCCCGAGCAGGTCATTGAGGTGCTAACTGTCATTTGGAGGGACAGAAAAGCAATCATAGCTTTTTCATTACTTACTGTTTTCCCTCCCTCCCCCTCCACGTTTTCACTCTCTTTTTACCCCCAGTAGTGGGATCGCCTGACATATTATGGCTTCTGTGATTTAACTGCACTCTTAAATTAAGTGCTGGAATATCAAGCTGTAGCTTTAGAAAAATAAACTCTGTGTCAAGGGATCAAATACCCTGCAGGTCAAAGTCATGAACTTGTAGTGGTGCACTCATCAATTTCAAACTTGTATGGGCTTGTTCTGTTTTAGATACACAGGAGGAGAGGGTTGTGGGTTGATTGTGGTTGTGTGTGTGTGTGTGTGTGTGTGTGTGTGTGTGTGTGTGTGTGTGTGTGTGTGTGTGTGTGTGTGTGTGTGTGTGTGTGTGTGTGTGTGTGTGTGTGTGTGTGTGTGTGTGTGTGTGTGTGTGTGTGTAAGTCACTTCATTTTGCAATATCTCTATATACTCAAGTACAACATGCACTTGTGGAATTGAACGTAATCAACACAAATGTAAACACTGATTATGTGTCTCGCCCGGGAGTGAAATTATGTTACAGAGTTTGTACTTTAAAGTTGTTTTGGGCAGCAATTTATGTTCATTTGGCTTGGATACATTATGTGTAACGCTGATTGAGGTTCAGCAAGTGAACTGAAGCCTTATGTTGAATTTGATTTTGAGTTTAGGTAACTGTTAAATGATGGCATTTAGCCACTGCAATTTTCTGAATTGGCCCATCCAACTTTATGGGGCTCATATTTTTTGTTTTCTTGACAATGTACTCACTAATTATTTACAACATTTTTTGGAAAACCACTCCTGTAGTGATAGCTTTTCAGAGGGTGTGTTGGCAGGGAAGACATTTATCATACAGACTTAACTTTTATTTTGCCTGAAGAAATATGCAGAAATTAATAACTTCATTACCAGATTACCTCCATCATCTCATCACGGTATTTTCTCTGAAGAATAGTTCAGACAATTTTCATACAAGACACAAACAAATCTACATATTTAAAAAATAAATAAAAAAGTGATTTCATTGTCTATAATAATCCTGAGTGCTACTGTGTATGGGCACCATATCCTTTGATTTAATGTGGGCCGGTGGAGACAATAGTGAAAAGAAGACAGGATCAAAGACGATGTGTACCAGTTACTGTGTGCAGTGCAGCTGCTGTGAAGCTCCGAGGGCTCTCGTTTAGTTTTAATCAATGAGCCCACTCAATGCCGCAGCCTTCCACTGACTCCCATTTTTTTCATTGGGGGCTTTTAATCACCTTGGCCATTTTGAATTTAGTGGAAGAAGAAATGAAGATGATGTCATTACTTCTTTGGGTTACTATAAGAGCTTGGAAACCAGGTCTGGGGGAAATGGTCACATATGACTAGTGTGAGGCTCATTTATTTATTTTGGCAAGAAAGTTCATTTACGTTGAGTAAACCTTGGACCACATTCATGATATTTCTGAGGTACAGCCCTTTAGGTTATAAATTATTATGTACACTGATCAACTTCCCCAAATACAACACTTTTATTCAATGTTCAGACTGAAATAAGTCGAAAGACATGCTCAGCGACCCTGCTGCTGACTTCACTTTTGCTTCTTGCACAGGTCACCTTCAGCTCAGCATTGCACTAATAATGGCTTTGGAGAATGACACAGTGTTAGGGATGCAGAACAAAGAGATGAGACCAGTGTGTATCTCCTTCACCACTCCCCCCACCCCGTCTAAATATTGTTCTTGTTATACGTTAAGTGGCAAAGAGGAATTGTGCTGCCAGATTCATAATGCCATTAACGGTTAGGCATAAGGTCGGCCTTTACATCATATGCTCCAATGTGACCCCATTACTCTCCATCATCTTACCCATCCAGACATCCTCGGGACCTGGGCTGTGGCCCCGAAGACCCCCCCGTGAGCTTCCCAGAAACTGGCAAAGCCAGCCTGCTTGCCCACCCACCTCGCTATAAGTCCATCAAATATGCACCACCACGTTCAAGATCTCCTTTACTTACACATGAGCAGGGATGCGCATATTGTTATTGAATGACTGTCTTAATTCAAACTAAAATCACAGAGGGCATCATTGTGTGTCTACTTGAGCAACACATCACATTCACACACGTGCATATGCAGACATGCACGCACTCGCTTGCCACCCCTGCTTGTCCATCGTGCCACAGGAAGATTGTGCTCCATTCCACTGAAGGTGTTATGGGCTGTTATCAGCAAGACCATTCCATGGATGGCTGCCCTAATTGAGAATAATGAGGGTCACATTGAACATATGGTCGCTGTTGTGTCCCCTTTCCCCCCTTCTTCTCTCCTTCTCTCTCTTTTCGCTCTCTCTGCCGAACTCCCTGAGACAAAAGGTTCAGTCAAACTTTGCAAAGATCCATGTGGCAAAGTGAAAAAAAAGAAAGGACATCGGTTAAAGTGGATTCCTTTTTTTACTCTGACAAATTTATGTCTGTATAATCAGAGAAATGGACAGTTGCCAGCCAGTTGTGTGGAGGCAAAATGCTAACCCCACAGGGGAAAACTGTGGTGGCGGAAACACTGTCCTAAGCATTGTGCTGATGATATGCTTCTTTGTTCTACTTGTGAATACGGACATTTGCGATTCATTACCAAGGTCTTTTCTGTCAGTGGGAGCTCAAAAATAGAGGCGACAGCATATTTCAACATCTTACACCCCACATACAGACATTTGCCAGTTTGCTGATAATGATTAAAGTTTCTTTTGCCCAATCTGAAAAAGAAAAAGAAAAAGAGTATAATTTGACCTCAAGTAAAAATGCATTCATGACATTTTTGTAGTGCCTATGAGACAGAGCTGCAGGAAGGATGTGATTCAGTGCGGATTAAAATGAATGTCAGCTGGAGTCGGGGCCCAAGTTTACAGTTCTCAAAGCAGTCATGTGATATGGTTGGATTTCCGAATAAATCTTAGTAGCCTGCCGCTATCATGTCATGTTTTTAGTCATTCAATATGTCTGCACAGGAGATCTCTAGTGTACTCGGTCATTGGTAGAAATCATGTGTGGCGACTCACAGACCATTCTTTGGGGAAAAATAAAGTAGTAGAAATATATAATGTGAGCAAACCACATGATAACAATAAACTGAAAAGGCTTGTGCCAACGATATACACAACGGGATGCATTTTAAAGGCCAAAAAAAACTGTACGGAGCCAGTCTCCAACAGCCGATACTGGGGAGAAATTGCTGGACCTCCAGTTAAACACAGTTAAAATCTTTGCTCTCTGTGTTGCTGTAGATTCATATCCAGAGCTTTGAGCACTTCATCAGCATGGTGAGATCTTCAAATAAAAATTACCAGTCCCTGGTAATCAGCCCTATGTGACGACAATGAATTAATCCGTAGAGACATCTTTCCTGTGGTAAAATTGCCTTTCCTTTTCTTTACTTTAGGAAAAGACTTTTCAAGTTTGGAAGTTCTGTAAAGCTGTTAGATCTCCAGTGGTTCTGCTGATCTGTCAGTATTTTGTAAAAACAAAGTTAGCTCCTTCTGTCAATACTGAAAATTGGTCCCACCAGCAGCGGTGAACACTACGACGTTATTAGGTTAACATTTGCTAATGTTTAACAATGGCTTGCTTGTTTATGTGACACATCCGTATTGCAATGCCATCTCCAGGAAGTCCCTTTTGCATGAAATACTGTACGTCTCTGTTTACATAGGAAACATGCTGATTGGATTTAGATGAGCTAGTAAAGACGCTTTATGAGCGCTCTGCCAAACTGTGAATTGATTTGCTGGGATCTCAGTTTCTTGTGTAATAACCTTAGGAGGTTGGATTTATGACTATCTCTGACCCAGTTGCATTGTCACTGCGTTGCGGAGCCCCTGGATGCAGGCACGGGTCTCTGGTTTCATGTAGAGACAGGTGTAGTCTCAGCGTCTGATGATATGTGTAACATATGTGTGCACTATGTAGACATATGCCTTTACGTACTGCCATAGTAGAATGTTAAAGTATATAGTCTCTCTACTGACATATACGATATGTGCAACATATGTGTGTTTGACTTAGAAATATACTTTCATGCTCGATGATGGGAGATATATCACTGCACTGTACGGTCACACCTGATATGTACAGCACATGTGTTAAATGTAGAGAAAATCTCTAATGTGTCATGAGGTATAAATTTTAGAATGTAAATTGTGTATATTAAAATAAACCAGTTTTAACACACCACCCTGCTTTTTGTAGGAATCAGTGACAACTCAACTAGATATGAAGGAGTCTGTGTGGTCTATTACTGCACAATCCTAGTAATAAATGTTGATAAAATGCCCCCCAAATAAGCAGTATTTTAATTGGTTATATTTTGCTTATATTGCCTTTATTATTCTTTAAGGAAAATGCATGAAAAAGGAAGAGCCTATGATAGAGACAAGCAAACGAAGTCATATAACCACAGTGTCATAAGATAAATGCAGCCACTCAATCCCAAAAATATTGCTACTGTACGTTGGAGCCGTATTGAGAAAATTTTATCTTCATTTGTTTGACCGTGAAAATATAAATGTCCATACAGGCCCCCCGACCACTGCAGGAGCCAGCCGCTGACATTTCTCCACTTTGAAAACACAATGAAATCTGAATATTGCCTCGAATGAGCCGATGCCCGTAGGGAAATAATCCCGGGTCTCTGAATGGTCCCTAATTGAATTGTCTTTTACTAAATAGAGTTTGCTCTAATGCATACTCTCATCGGAGGATATGACAGCCGGTGATGCTTCTCATATCTGCCTAAAAGAGCCCCCAGATCCAAGGACCTATTAACTGTATTACCCAAACCAATATCCCTGCCTAAACCCATTACCCTGAACCCACTGTGTATTTTTGTCACTACATCTTTGTTCAAAATCCGAATCAGCCGGTGATGGATGCTTAACAAGACTACACTTTTATCACATATTCTGCTGACCTTCAACAAATTGCTTTGTAAGTTTGCTTCCAAGATTAATGTGTTGGAGCTGCTTTCTTTAACGCAGCATCCAGGGCGCATAAGGGGGCTGTTTTAGTTTCTCCACGCTCACAGGCCTTAACCTTCATATGAACCCGTGTCATTCGTCAGGCACCGCTCCTGTGAGGTACTGTGGTGATTTCGGGCCAAGTGCTTAAAGTTGTGCAAATGGAAAATTGTAAAGATAGTTTGGTCAATTAGCCAAAGTTAGAAAATAAACAAATGTCCACCGACTCCCTAAAGAAGAATGGAGGTTTTCCAGGCAGGATTTGACACGGAGCAGGTTAAATACCTGTGTTGTTGTTTCTGGATAAGGCATGACGCTTGTAAAAAGTTCATAGAAATGATAAATCTTGACATCATGCAGACCCTTCTCCCAGAGCGCCACTTTTCCTCTCACTTGAGCCAGACTCTTTCCGAAGGTGTAAATCACTTTGACCCGTGAAAAGCCCTCAACAATTTGTAGCAAAACACAATGTGTTGCGATTTGTTACCGAAGTACACGCCACTGTATCAACAGACAGGTGGCTGATCTCCGCCTATTAAGTTTGAATCATGATGTCTGAGTTGTTTGAGTAAGAAAGTTACACAGTTGAGTCATAAAGCAAACCAAATATTCTCTTCACATTTTAATCTTGATTTAACAACAGACGAGATGATGTATTACTTGCTTACTGCAGGATATTATGCCTTTTATGTCAAACTGTGCTATTTATTGGACCGAGCAGTCCATTTGCTTTCAGTCTACTTCATGGTTCATGTCAAGAATAATGCTGTGAGGCATCTGACTGTCATTATCAACAGAGGGAATTTTCTCTTAAGTGAAAACTTGCCGAAATTAGTGTACAGTGTTATTTTAAGCGATGTAGACAATGGTCTTTTATCCGCATCCAATAGGTTTCCAGCAGAAACTGCATTCCATAAGTATCTCCACCTTAGTTAGCTTTGGAGAGCTTTCCCTTTGCTTTATCAGTGAGGACCTGTGTCTTATCATGACTAATGCTGGAAATTCCTCCACAAGATAAGTAAAGAAGCTTAGGATTACCCTCTTGACTGAACATTGGAAAAGAGAGGGAGAGACGGAGTATGCACTACATGTTTGTTCGTGTGTGTGTGTGTGTGTGTGTGTGTGTGTGTGTGTGTGTGTGTGTGTGTGTGTGTGTGTGTGTGTGTGTGTGTGTGTGTGTGTGTGTGTGTGTGTGTGTGTGTGTGTGTGTGTGTGTGTGTGTGTGTGTCAGAGAGAGCGAGGAGGAAGGGGAGTGTGTCTAAAGACTAGAGAGGAAGAGAACTGAGGAGGGGGTTCAGCTGGCTCCTCTGTATATTTTCTCAGTCGTGAGGCAACCTCACCATTAGTGTCAGACACTCAGATTATCCAACCAACGGAACAGGGATAAGTGGATTGATGAGGTGCTTCCATAGTCCCCGGCTGCTACAATGGAAACGGGCGCTACACTCCTGAAGCAGCTATTTTCCTCAAGGAAGGGCAAAAATAATGAGCTACTTAACCAGACCATTCACCGCATTTCTGTCATATTACAGCTGGCTTGTTTGTTTATCCCAGACAGATCTATATTTCACTTTTTTAATTGAATTACTTTGATACAGACTAAAAGCCCTCAGCCTAATAACATGCCAATTACAATGAAGACCTACTTAGAATAAATATGAATATAATTCAGCAATTTATTGCTCTAAATACAGGGAGGGCCTGGCTCCCTTGACACCCATTGATTAATAATTGGTGCTTCAGTCTTAAAGGGCAATTAAGGGCAGCAATTTCACATCTTCACTTAGAAGTTAAAATGCCATTTGTCAGAGAAAGCATGTAGTCCTTTGCTTCTCCAGCTTTGGATCAACAAGTAAATCAAATAGATATATCCATGACATAATGTATGCCCACATTTAAGACATTGGACACTGAGATTTTTGAATTGATAGACCAGCATAGTTCACTGGAAATGTTTGTGGTGGGCCCTGTGATTACCTTGTGGCAATCTATTTAGAGCACTCTGCTTGATGATGCTTGATGAAATGCATTTGCATTTCTTTGCCATTTGCATGGATATAGTCTTGAAACCCATACGGTAATGAATACTCACATTCTCAATTTATTAATGGAGCTGGGCTTTGCAGCTTGTCCAAATCTAGTAACATATGTTCTGTAAAAAATGCATTGATTTATTTTTGGTCTGAGATGAATTATTATGGGGGGAAAAAAAAGAAGAAAAAAGAAAAGCTAAGTGTGTGCAATGGCTACTTAAGTAATGACCTGTCTTCGGAAAAGTATTCGGTCACTTGCTGGCCATAAACATAACATATAGGTAGCCATATGGGGAGATTGCGTGGCTCTCTTAGATGCATAGCATTTGTTTTGCTTGCACCAGCGATTCAAGTTTTTTTATAACCAGGAGGAAATTTATCAGATTAACTTTTACATGTTTGTCACTATGGTTGTTGGAAATAACAACATTAGCAAACATTGAAATTCTAGTAATTCTTTCATTTCTAACAACCACTTTTCAGCCATATATTTGCCAATCTTTGTTTTTTATTAGTTTCTGCTTTGGTCATTAAACATGGAACTTTTTATCCTCCTGTGAGTGTAAGTGTCTGGCATAATTAAATTTAAGTGTTTTATTTATAACTATACTTTGACCTAGTGAACATATCTACTACATTCAAACACAATAGAAGCAAAGATGATATAAACATCTTTCTCAATATAACTTATAAGCATTAACTTCACTGTTTAACAACACAGTAATGCCTCATGTCATGTCAGTTATAGTCAAAAAGAAAACTACCCACTTTTATGTCTCATCATGAAACGGACTGTGGATCTGTTGGCGAGAATTTAAGAAATGTATGCCCCATAAATAAAATTCAATCATTTAGAAAAAAAAGTACGGCTGGCTGCCTTACATAGTGCACATTATAAATAAAAGAGTTAATCATTCTTCCACTACAGTCTGTAGTTTGTTTAAAGCGCTCTTCATTCGCAGCATGTTAAAGATAGCAGCAATAACAATTTTATTGGCTCAACAGTTAACAGCTCCCTTGTCCTCGAGCCGCGGAGGATGAAGGAGACGAACTGTGCAAAAACTACCAAAGTGCATATAAAAGTTAACCACTTACCTTCTATAAATAGGAAACTTCTGCTTTTTTCACACCGGTAGCGAAGCTGGGAACCTTTAAAGTGGGTAATTTATTCTTCATGAGTTACCAGCAAAGTAAACAGCACTGCAAGGTCCATTTTGTCTTGAAAAAATACCCCATATAAGAGAGGTTTGGCCTTCAACGTGTGACTGGAGTGTGGAGTTCATGACCACATGATTGATGTAATCAAAGAAAGGGGATTTATGGTAAACACCGCACTGTTTAAGTGAAGGTCCTAAATCCGCAGTGAGGAATGCCTTTATAAATAAATGAAGTGGCGATATCTCTTCATATTTTAAAATGCAGTGCATCCAGGACCTATGGCGAGACCTCACACATGTACTAATAAATCCCTCATAGGAGTGTTGCTCCAAATTGCTTTTCATAGGAAAAACCTGACATTACTTTTATGGCGCAAATGGACGTTAATGGCACGAAGAAGCTATTGGGAATTCAGATTTACGACATCTCTGGACTCAGTTATGTTGGCTATATTGATTGGGAATAGCCCACGATCAAGATCTCAGGAGTTGGACTTTTATGTACATTAAAAAGACACCTTCTGTAAATTCTTTCATTGTTTTCGATGCAATGGCAGGCTGGCTACAGTGATTTTAAAGTCTAATGTGAACAATGAGTGAATCATGTGATATTGCTCTGTCAATATTTGACTTGGTTCATCCAGGTTCACTGTGATTATCATCTTTGTTAGCTTTTAAATTGTAAGATAAAATAAATGGACTATGCTGGAAACAGAACTACAGAACAGGATACTTCGTCGCTCCCAATGCTCCTATCCTAGCTACAGTAAACGGATCCCTCTCCTTGCACCTCTGACCTTGCGTTTTGACCCAGTAGGCTCAGCAGTTAAACCCAACACCTAGTGGATATCACACAAGTCCCTAACAACCTTCCCAAGGCTATGAAAGGAGAATTATCATGCACATAACCATAATTCTGATTCCTGCATTTGGAGCGGCGTTGTGGTTTAGCAGGTGGGAGTGAGATGTTTGACCTTGTTTAAACCCATAAATCTAATCTCATCATCCATCATCCAGTCAATTATTTGTCATTTGTGTTGTGATCAACTGCTCCGGGCTATGAGTGGTGTCCCGGGTTTCTCCAACAGTCAATCTCAGTTTTCTCTTTGGGGACTGCGGCGTTGCCCTCAGCTCAGTCGGCTTACTGTCATGAGATACTCCTCGTCCTGTGAGAAAAGTGAACTGGGCAGTGCCGCAAAAATCCAGTTGAGAGAAAAACAAGTCATATTTATATTTTGGTCCATGGTTTCTTATAAAATGCCTCTCTGAAGAGACACTTTATTGTTTTATCGAACCGTCATATTTTGTGTATTAGACCATGAAAATGTTCGATCTGGCACACTTCATGTGATTTGATAAAACACTGCTTTATATGTTCTCATTTTGAAGGTTTCCTAAAGTCTCGGTTCAGATTCTTGGTCTGTTTTTGGAGGCACAGTTCGAATGGTTAAATTAAAATGTCTCAAAACTAATTCTCCGTAAAGCAATTTAACTCAAGTTCATTCTTTTTTCTTTTTTTTTTTTTCTTTATCCACAGTGGAGGCAGTACGTCAGACATAGAGGGATTGTGCCAATGGCAACTCGCTCGCTTCTCTACCTTCACACACTTTGATCTACTGTGTCAGAGTGACTCACAGACATTTTTGTGCCGGGCTTCTCTTGGCACAGTAGTTTGTTGGACGATGGGAAACAAGGCCTTAAGAGAGGAATACAAACTGAACTGTGCTAATGCTCAGGTGTAAGATAGGGTAAGTTATACAAATGCTGAAGTTGAGTTCGGTTTTCTTCCTTAATTCCGCCTTTATCTTTGTTCTTCCCCCGGCCTGCCTCTCAGCTTCCAGTCTGTCACAGTGAAGGGGCATAATGGGCCTGAGAAGATCAACCCATCTAAAGAGGGATTTGGAACCTTTCACCTCGGAGAAATCCAGGCTGGGGAAAGCTCTGGGGTTCAGAAATGTGCAGAAGTGCACATTTTCAAGAGGTGTTAATACACCTACTTGCTCTTGTCTGCAAAATCTCACTGAGACGTAGAGGAAGCAATAGATCGGTTTTCTTTTTTTGTAATATAAAACTGTAATTAAAATTGGCTCCTATAGATGGTGACAGCATGCAGACTCAACAATAAGCTTAGTTTGGGTAACATTGCGCGGCTCTTTATTAGATTACATTTAACAAGCGTTTTATTGAATATTTTGTCAATCTAATCAGATGGGCTATGATAAACTCCTTTGGAACAGAATTGGTCCTCCTTTTTGCTTCAGCGCAGTAAAATCCATAAAGCCAATAGAAAAGCTAAGGGCACGAGAGCCTTAAAAACATTACCCGAATCAGATTGTACTGCAGAAGCTACATGTGGAATGATATTAAGTTATGAAGGATTGATCAGTGTGTTTCTTGAAATAATTAGCAATGATTTTTGGGCGCTTGCATTGTGTGTGCCTGCATGAGTGTTTGTACCATTTTCTCCGGCGAGCACAGATCCGTTTGCCTCTTCTTATTTGCCAAACTGCATTGATTGGAATACTTGGAAAATACTGTATGTGAAAGCTATGATGGTGCTGCCAAGCAGGCGATATTGTTCTTTGTAATTCTAAGCTGGAGAAGCACTAAAATTGACGGTTTACTTTTTTGAAGGCCTGACAGTTACCAATAAGATTCCTCTTATTATTGCGGCTTGCATGTATTAATCCAGTTTGACCAAACTTAAAAATCTCTTTGTGTGTCAACTTCCCTCAGATGTGAGTGCGAGGACAGCATGTGGCTTCATGGTTGTATATCCCTGCTTTAGATAAAGGGTAAATATGCACCATGTACTCATTAATTTAGCAAAACCTTGTTGTGAAACTTGACTCCATTCAGACACAATTTTCAGACTCTACAAAACCATGGCTAAGTGGGAATCACACCCTGGATACACACAGAATATGTTTGTATGTGTATGTGTGTTTGTTTGATGAAAGCAGTGGAGGCTATGATACTGACAACCATTAATCACTATATACTAATTACCAGAAGGTTCTTTCATGTTCAGCTCAAAGATGTAAGAAAATGAAATCCCTTGTCATTTGCCTGAATTTTCAAGGCGAAGGGACAAACAAACACTAATAAGGTCTGTCCCTTTCAAAGGAAACTAGCCATGTAAACAAACTCCACAGCTCCCTAGTAGGTGTCAAGGCCATTCAGTGATATTTCACCGTATATATTAAGAAGAAAATACGACCTAATTATTTGCTCGACTGCTGTGTGTCCGCGCTTTCATTAGCATGAGTGTGAATGACTAAATAAATAATCTGCGGCTATTTTAGTGATAACGTAACTGATATTGTGTCGCCATCAGTGGCGAGTGAGTGAGTGGTACACACACACACACCTGAATAAATCTGATCTCTCTTCGTCCAATGCAATAAGCGGGGAAAATGCATTTATGAAATAAACCCTGATTTGTTGGCTGAATTTGGCAGATAGCCAAAGGCAACAAAGCGACAAAGCAACATAAGCAAAGGTTGTAATATTGTTTACTGAGACTCAATCAAATCAGAAATGACAAACCACACTGATTCCAAAAATTACACCGAGCATTACTGTTGAATTGACACCATTGTTTGTTGGAGTCCCCTTTTTTTTATGTAGAGACTTTTTTTTTTTAGTATTATCTTCAAGTGTGGGGAGCAGCAACGTGGTTGTTGATGGCAGAGGGCATTTCTTTTGTTGTTGATAATTTAAGGCAGAGGAAGAACATCTCTTTGGGGAAGGTTATCACACACACACACACACACACACACACACACACACACACACACACACACACACACACACACACACACACACGACAACAGCGATTTCAAAAACGACCATGTGGGTTTAAAAATGATTTACAAGTTGTTCATGTCGTCATTGTATCTTTCTTGTGTCACCGCTTATGTATTAGTCGTCAGCGCCTGCGCGTTGTGAAAATATCTTGTATTTTGAAAACGCTAAGTGGGTTATGAGACACAATGTGAAGAACATGAGATTTAGCCCGAGCGCTAACACAGTATTAGTCAGGCTTTGGTCGGCGCAACAATAGTGGGGCCTCCACAATATCAAATTTTAGAATCGGGAGTTTATGAGCAAAGCTTTCACTGGACAAGAGGACCTCGGGGCCTTATAGCCTGAAGAAAGGCAATTACTTGTGTAGGTATTATTGTGTGATGGATCCTATTTGTTGGTGACCTAAGAAACATGGAGTACAATATACCATGTCTGTGGAAGCTAGTGGATTTACTGGTGATGCAGTGCTTTTTTTTGTGAATTTTGTGTCGGTAGACTAGAGTGCGGTTTGAGTCGAGAAAATGAAGACCCTGACGAAGAAATGGCACTGAAGCAAGAAGCACAGTTCAGGACAAAAGGCTTTCAACATCATTGTGTTGATTTTGGAAGATTTTTTTTATTTTATTGCATTTATTGTTGCCATATGAATATATATGTATATATATATATATTTTTTTTTATTCAGAAGCATTGCAATAAAAATACAGAAAAAAATCATCATCATGAGACTATTTCAGTCTCTATAATCCATATTGTGAGCTAATATATACAAACACGCAGTGATTACCAGCGAGCACGTCTCCATGATATGCAGGTGATTCACGTTTTGTGGACATTTTCAACCATTAAATGTAAAAAAAATAACAATTTGGGTGAATTAAATGATCAGAAGACATGAACATGCTAATAATTTGTGATCTGTCACATGGAGATATGAAATGACCCAGGAAATCAATACCCACATTTGTTGAATGATGTTGCAAGAAGTTCAAGGTAAAGACACCGAACAGATGGAGGTAATAAGGAAGGCGAGCAACAGCTGAAACAAACGAGAGACATCTTGCCAGAGAGCTGCCGTCACTTTTCAACACATTGGATCAGGCAAGACAAGGGCAGCCCCACAGGGGGGCCTATTGCTCGCTCCTCTCTCGAACCTTTCATTTCTCTTCATCACAAAGCAGCCAGCGCCGGGTTTCTGTCACAGAGACGGCTGTTTATTCAACTGTAGTGTGTTTCGCACAACAGCTTCAATGCACTGGGAATGTAAAACTTTTCGTCTATAATACGGGAGCTTTCTTGAGCTGACTGAGAAAACAAGCGCTTCTATGCGGTTTTACTTTTGTCTATTCATCCTAATGCTAATTATGGTGTGCGGCGTATAATTGGAGTGTTGAAATTTTTAAGCGATGAATTAACAGAAATAACCACACTAGCACAGGACAAGTCATCATCTGCATGTCGTCTGGAGATTTCTACTGGAGCAGACAAGTACATCCTTCACTCTGTCACATGTTTTACACCACCTTCTCCCCAGCCAGTCCATCCGGTCTCGTCCAGGGCCATCGCTGTCGTTGTACAGTATATGTAATATGTCCCAACAGAGCACCTGGGGAACTGGCCATGCTCGCACCTGGGACACACACACACACACACACACACACACACACGCACACGCACACGCGCACGAGCACGAGCACGCGCACACAAACACACCACACACACGCACACACAGATTCTCCCATCAGCTCTTCAGGTCCTGTTGGATAGTATAACACCCTGTGGAGCTGCTCCGATACCACCTGGGTCCCCGCTCTCACTCCCTCTTTCTCTCCCTCCCTGCTCCATCCCTCTGCAACATGGTCATGTCACTGCCAATCAGGCCTTCCTGTCACTGCACTGTGGTGCACGTGTATGTAAGGCAATTGCACCGCCTCACCCCTGGAGTGGACACGGAGAGGCAAAGAGTGATGGAGGCTGCCACCTAACAGCCTCTAATAGCACCTGACACAGCGTTACACACAGCTACAATCTCTGTGCCGCCCAGCTGAGTTTGGGTTAGGGTAGGACAGGCGAGGTGGGGGATGAAGAAGAAGAGGAGGAAGAAGAAGGGGCTTGGGCGGGGTGGATGTGCCTGAGGAAAGACGGCATCAAATATGAGACTGGTAGCTGTCAAAGAGTGTGCACATCAATGAGATTAATGCAGTGTCACTGCTCTTCATCACTTTTATTTGATAAAACAGTGGCATAAAAAGGACAACGATATACACATTACTTTTTGAAAATCATCTGCGACACAGCAGGGTTTTGTCACACCTGCTTGACAATGCTGCCCGGTGAAAGTATTTATAAATTCTCAATAATACCCAACACGTCTCTATCAATCCATTCCTAAACTACAATTTGAATGATCATCTTTATCCTTTTTAATATTTTTAACATATTCAAACTTTGCCTTTGAAAATAAGATTGAATAAATAAGTAATGAGAAAAAAAACCTATTAAAATCTCTTGATGAAGCTATTTGTCCTGCACTCTTCAAACAGGAGAGTGTGCAGGACTTAAGTGAAGATGACCCACGCTGCCTAACTTCCTATGCCAATTGACACTGTCGGTGACCCCCGAGCAGATGTTCCTTGTAATAATCTGCAGTTGAGAGAGGCATGCGCGCCAGGTGGAGATCCTCGGGTCCACTCCCAAACGATTTTCCCCGTATAAAACAAAAGGAGCTTTGAGGTATCGGCTTTCTGTGACACAAAGATCGGGGTGTAAGGCCCTGCAGAGGGGAGTACTTTTAATACAATTAGGGGTCTTTAGAGACAGGCCGCAGAGCTAAACAGGCAAACGGGGCACTGACTGACTGACCGACTGCTGAGCTGACTTGGCAAGACAAAGACAAGGATGTTTAGACGGGCACAAACAGGCTTTTAAAATGACACAGAATGCACTGTCGTGGCAGGTGTTGAGGTAAGAGGAAATAAAGAGGCGGAAATGAGAGAGCTGTTGGGAGATATGCCATAATATCTGTAAAACTATCTGGATCTGGTTTTAGTTTGGGAGGGTGGGGAGAGGCGAGGGGAGGCGAGGCAGGGGGAGAGAGTCAGTAAGTCAAAGACGGCAGAGAGAGAGAGAGAGAGAGAGAGAGAGAGACTTTGGGACTGGAGCCGCCTGAACCAAAGTCCCCTAAGCAAGGGCACAGCTCCTGTTACCGCCTGCTAATGGAGTGGGGCTATTTCAGTAGCATTGATTGACTGCTTTCTTCCTCTGAGCGAGCAACTTTCTCATATCTGGAGGAAAATGGATCATAAGCACCCGGCAGATGAGAGCAGGCTGGTGGAGAGGATGATGTTGGTGGCACGAACACCCCTCTGTCTTCTCCCTCACCCTCCCCCTCTCTCTCCCCCCTCTGTGTGTCTGCCGACTCGGTGGGGAGAAGGTGGGGTGGACGAGGACTGGAGGTGTACATGTGAAATTCCTCCTCAGACCTTTAGGGGGTGCAGTCATTCCACCTTGAAAACACAAGCGGTCCCCCCTCTGCTTGGTTCCTGACTGTCAAACGCAAATCCTTCCTGGTTGATTGTTTTCATGGTGGGGAGAAGGGGGTAAGGCTGAGGTAACTTTGACAGATTTCCTGAATAAGAAATGGGACAGGATATGAGAATTTATCTGACAGGTATACACGGCTGATTTGATACCAATGTGGAGCTGGATTAGCAGGTCACAGCCAGTTTCGGCACCAAATTAATGATGGGTACTAATTAATTTGACAGGGTGGGATGAGCAAGGGCAACATCACCCACTACTGATGAAAGGATGGCCTCTGCCTCGATTAGAGCTCCACTCAAAATGAACAAGGAGCTGACATTCATAATTTGTGCTGCACTAAAACAAGTCAATCCTCTTGCTTTCAAGCCCGCCAGTCAAATTTATGCCTTTAATGTTTTCCGTTGAAAGTGGACAGAAACATTATTAAACAAGACGGGAAATGTAAAAAAAAAAAAAAAAAAATCCAACATTTCATTTTTGAAATATTTTTCAATCAACTTTAAATAAATTAAAGCCGTCGAAAAGAAAGAAGAGTCAAACCTTAAATTGGTGATTACATAAAAATAAACAAATAGACCCCAACACTCGCTAATGTCTTTAAACATCTGCTAATCTGCTTTCATTGGCTTTCTGAGCCTGAGGCAGGCAACTCAGTGTATATGTGTGTGTATGCATGCTTGTGTGTGTGTGTGTGCATGTGCGTGGGGGGGGGGTGTCTGTGTTGAATGCCTAATTATCTGATTATATATGTTTATTCTAATTCATCCCTCTGGAGGACTGCACCAAATACAGAGAAACCAGGCATGCCAGCTATAAGTGGCTGGAGGAACTATCGCTCACCTCTTTACTCGCTGTTTCCGGTCTCAACACAGCATCTGCTCACCCCTTCATAATCTGTCATTTAAGTCATAATACGTGTATCTATTTCATCCGCGAATCACTTCCAACCCAGTTTTCCCTGCTTGTCCCACATCGCGGTTGGGACTTAATACGGAAGTTTTAGAGGCTTTATTTGTCGTGACTATACGTCCATTTGATTTCTTTCATTTATGTTTAATGCAAACACAATAATCATCAGACCGTTGACGATATTATCCAGTCACATATTTTGGTCTATCCAGCATCATCTGTTTTTTTATGATTTTGTGTTCAGCAAAATAAGGTGAGGGGGGGGGGAGAAAAAAAAAAGCAAAATAAACTTCTGAAAGGAAAGCTTTCTTCGTCTAGAGTGTATAAAAAAATTTGACTGAAAAGCCATCAAAAACATTTCCCTGAAGTTGAAATTGTATTTTTATAAGCCCAGACAACCACAGCAAATAGCTGTGGTGATTTTGATAAACCAGTTAGCAAGTGTGGATCAAGCCGTTCAAGATTTCAAAGGTGTGGGCTTTGAATTCAGGCCTTTACCCCCGCCAGAAAACTTTCTTCTCTATTTTCCAATTCACTTTTTGACTATAAGGCATTAGTGTTTTAAAAAAAAAAAGAAAAAGAGAAAACTATACGTTTTGCTTTCAGTGGCGGTGGTTTAAAAAAAATATGGGCCCCCTCTGAATATGCGGTGTTCTTATCCTGCACTTGAGAGGGACGTGCTTAATAGGCTTCAACTACTATTGCCTTTGATCAAGTTTAAAGAGGAGCAAAAAGGGCTCTGTAGCTAATGCTGATCCCCATGGCTTTCTTCACACCCTGTGTGCGCTCCTGCTCCTGTACATTCATACACACACACACACACACACACACACACACACACACACACACACACACACACACACACACACACACACACACACACACACACACACACACACACACACACACACACACACACACACCATCCCCTGCACAGGAACACTCGCTCCCACACACATATAACCCCACCAACCGTGAGGCTACAAATAGCTAACCAAGGTGACTCTATCGATCTCCAAACGTTGGCAAGAGAGGGAGACACAGGAAGAGAGACAGTCAGTGTGAAAGTGTGTTTCTACAGGGACAATCGGCGGGTAAATGTTTGTTTCAGCTTTATTGGTAAATGTAACCTTGTCATAAAATACTTACATTTTTTTTGGGGGTGGTGTTAAAACATATACAAAATGTGTGCACACATATTATACATGCAGCAAATTATTTTCAAAACATCTATTGAAAAATGTATCTATTAAACACATTTTTGTTCTCATATTGCCATGCTGTTCATATACAGACCATTCAGAATAATTGATTGAAAATGTCTATGAAAATCTGCTCAACCTGGAGAACGAGTGCCACTTCAGATCATTGTGCACTTTATCTTTTCATTTGTGTTTCATTGAGTTTATTGCACAATCAACATAAAGGAAGCCCCCCCCCCCCCTTCCCTCCTCCCCCTGACTAAGTGGCTGTTTTACCAATTTGAGTCCACATTATACACAAACCCACGGAGAAAAATACAAGACATCATGCTCATTCAGAAGTGAATCAATAGTAACCTGCTCTTCCCTGGACATTCTTTAGTTTAGGTCAGCGCTTGATTCTTCAAACATGTAAATTGATTGTCTGTCAGACATTGAAAATTGCTTTAATGGTCCTCTTTACAAATGTAGTTTGTATTGATCACATTATATTTTGAATTGCAG
The DNA here is from genome assembly GCF_963383615.2 of Lipophrys pholis. Taxonomy (NCBI): domain Eukaryota; kingdom Metazoa; phylum Chordata; class Actinopteri; order Blenniiformes; family Blenniidae; genus Lipophrys; species Lipophrys pholis. Next base: position 13,487,361 of record NC_137639.1, on the reverse strand, counting down.
CCGAGCACAATACCTTTTTTTTTTCTTTTTTCTTTTTTTTCTGAGAATTCTGAGGATTGGTGAACAATACACTGGCCAGCTGTGTACGGTTTTGGGACATTATTTTTAGAATTAATGGGATTTGTTTAAAAGATTTCCAATTTGAAATTTGTGGAAGTGTTATTCTAAGTGTTACAGCCATTCTATCTTTATAATAACATTTTGTACATGAATATTAAAATCAGGCAATTCATAATTCCTACTTTGCAAGTGTTGTGTCAGGCCTTTTAAGTTATTCTCCATGTAGATTTTATATTGATAAAGTAAATTACATATATAGTCAACACTGTTAAACCATTGAGATGTCTGTTTTAATTTGAATTGTTTTGTTTGGTCTTCATAAAGTTTTGAACTTTTTAAAACTGATAATAGGATTACAGTTGAAATAGTTTGAGAATTTATTTAGCAGAAAAAAATATTTTTTGTGACAAATTAAGTAATAGAAAATTAGCCATAATGTTCAGCTTGGAATGTGTGGAGCTTTTACTCTTCGCTCAGTGTTCTTCCCTCGGCTGGCTTGCCACCGATTGTGGCTGCCGAGATGTGTGTGCCGCTCCACTCCGAATCATCGCATGCGATGGAAACAGTGGCCGAGAGACACCGGCTGAAAGGAGGGGAGAGCGAGTGATGGTGGGGGGGGGGGAGTGAGAGGCAGAGGGAGAGGAGAGTCTCCAGGGGAAGTGAATGGTTGGAATGCACGTTGAGGCTTGGTGAATGAGCTGCACACTGGGCTGGGGGGGTACTGGAGGCTTTGTGTTGAGGCAGCAGGGGTCACAGTGGCTGTGACTGACACCAAAACAACATTTCATGGCAGACGACACTGGTTAAAGGCCGTGGCCGGGCCTCTACTCACCGACCACACCTTGAGTATCAACTTTTTTTTTTTTCCTTTTAAATGAATTCTGTATGATTAGCTTCTATGTGTTTCTTTTGAGAAATTGATCTGAAAGCAACAGCGTAAAGGCCCCTCGTACGTTGTTAAAAATCCTTGTTCTTTTTTAACGGGCATTTTTTGTGGTTTGGGGTGGTGGTGGTCCTCCACCAAGTTAATTTGTTACAAAAAGGGCTCAATAGTTCAACTTCAAATGACTGCGACCGTTGATGGTTCGTGCAGTCATTGTCAAGTCACCATCAATCTTCGAAGGAGAAGAAGTGGAAAAAAAAAATCACAGCATTAGTATTAATTTTGTTTCATTTCATATGCAAGACATAAGACCTGCACAATATTACATGAACTTGTGGTAATAATTTAGAATTTTCTGATAATAAAAACCCTTCCGATTGTTTTGCATGTCTTCAGAAGCAGAGCAGTTTTGGTTACTTTGTAGCGTTTTGGTCATTTTTTTTTTTTTTTTTCTTGAATTTTATAATTTTGTTATTCTGCCCTGGGGCCACCATTTCTTTTTTTTTTTATTATTTGGGCTGTCAATTGATGAAGATTTTTGAAATAGCCTACCCTGCAATTCTTGTGAAGTTATTGAAATTATTTGCTCCTTTTTTTCAAATGCAAAATTCGTTCATTTTGAATTTGCAGCAGACAAATATGCACAGTGCATAGTAACATTCTTTATCACACGTTTGTGAGATATTAATATTGATATATATTGCCATATATTGTTCAGCCCGGCAAGACTTTTTAAACTACTCTATTAACTTCTCTCAACAGATTGTGACACAGGAATCAAGATATTTATCTTGACGCTCTTTAGAAATACAAGATGTATCATGTCTTTACTTGACACATCTTTCATTTTTAAGAAAAACTGTAGCCAAAGCTCATTTTCTTGGCAGCAGGAGCGTAAAAGAAACAGAAGACGACTCCAGCCCTGCTCTGCTCGGGTCCCCTCAGCCCCAAGTTTTCATTGCTTCCTATCCACTCTTATCAATTGCCTTTAATAGTGAGCTAGCTGGCTGATAGCATAATTAGACAGCTAACATCTATTTTAGGAGTCTATTGAGCATTCTAATTAGCTGCAGATTAATGGGCAGCGAGGGCTCAGCTCCGCACCACCACCACCACCACCACCACCAGCGACCCACTGTTACCTTCAGCTGTGCACCGCCCAGGGGCGAGGAAGAGGGGTGAAGTGGGGGTTGTGGTTTGGGACTGGAGCGCATGTGTGTGCGCGACAGTGAGTGTGTGTGTGTATGTGTGTGTGTGTGTGTGTGTGTGTGTGTGTGTGTGTGTGTTTGGACTGAGGTATGGATTGTCTGAATTTTGGGGTTGAAGGTCAACATTGTATGCAAGGGGGGTTTTTGATATTGTTTTAATAGTTGGCACTGAGAAAGAAAAAGGTTTGAGGGCCAGTGTGAGGTTAGGTCAAGGATTTTGTGTGGGTGTGTGCGTGTGTGTGTTTTTTGGAGAGAGAGGGTACCTCCAGGTCCTTTAGAGCCATTCAAAGTCTCACCCTGGGGGTGCCGAAGCACTAATTCTAATTATCACCAGATTACAGAGATAATGGGAGACCCCGCTGTCAAGAATCTAACACCTCTCTCTCAGACTCTTTCACTGCTGCTCCTTCTCACTCGTATGGCCATTTTACAGCCCAGCAGTCACTAGGGTTGCCTGGTAAATGTTCAGGCAGAGAATGAGGTGCAGAGTGAGTAGTTTTCAGAGTATTAGAGAGGGAGAGCGGGTGAGGAGATTGAAAGAGGACCAGAATTGACAGGAGGGTGAACGTGACTGAAAAGGAGTTAAAGAGAGAGTTAGAGAGAGATAGAAAACGATTTAGTGATAAAGAGAGACTGCAAGGTGAGAGGGATAGGTGAGCACAGCGGGCGTAGGGGAGGAGAAATCTCTCTCTACCCATCTAACTTACTCCAGAAACATCAGACTTCCAGCCAGTCTCACTATTTGGTGCCATTCGGCCACTTGAACCACCAATCTCAGTGCTTGTCTTTTCTCCCCCTTTCTCCAACTCTTTTCGGCTCATATTTGAACTTTAAATGCACTTTCCAGGAGTTTTCGGCACAATTCAATGAGTGTGTGATGTAAACAGCGGGATGGATTAGAAACAAGAAACAGAAAGTCAACAAGGGTACTCCAGAAATTTGCAATATTACAGTATATGCAATTGCTTGAAGTCCATCTCCATGCTGCATTTGACTCTTTGTCTTTCCACTAAAATCAAATGGTCTCTTGTGTCAAAAATGACATGACTTATACCGGTTGATAATGATTTGGCCGTTCAACATGGGAACGACATAAGAGTATGAATTAGTGGTGATAACTAAGCCCAATCTCAGAAGGCATTTTGAAATGTTATTAATACCGACAATACTTTTTCTTTTCTTTTTTTTTCTTTCCTGCCATTGCTTCTCCTTTCTCCACATAAGCATTGAAATAGGTCAGGGGTCTTCAACCCAGTGTCCTACAATCGCATCCCATGGCTTTGGAGCGCCCTATGTCTTTTTCTAAAAATCTATGCAAATAAACAGTTATCTTCACCTTATTTTCAATTTTGTTCTAATTTGGGGAAACGTGAGATTTGAATAAAGGAACGTTTAAATATTTTGCCACTTAAATCTTAAAGTGTCCACTCCACTGTATACATCCGACAGAAAAAAAGGTTTGGAGGAACACACAGAGTTTAAATCCACCTGGACAGACTCATTTGTTGTCAGTGCCAGCGATACAGACCTACCATTAAGCTTCAAAAAAATAAACAAACCAACAAGAGTTAGTTGATAAAGCAACTTATGAAGTTTATGTTGTCCTAACATACATTTATCTTAACATTTATGCGGTTTTCCGCCCCAAACACACGATTTGGTGGGATGGGGGCAGAAATGGCTCTTCAGACAGTAAAGGTTGCAGACCCCTGGATTAGGCCAATGTGGACAAGTGTGGTCTTAAACAATGCATACTGTATATGTGGCATGGTTTTCTTACACAATGTGTGTCATACAACCTTGTTGTGTACATTTTGGGTATTATTGCAACATCCTGTCCTTTTCTGTTGAATGACTGCACACTGTGATAATGTATTGGATCAAAACATCCATAAAAGTTCCGTTTTCAGCAAGTCTTCATTTATTATTTACCAGTGCTCATTATTTAGAAAATATATATAATCTATAATCGATAAACTCGTAAACTGACCAAAAAGGTTCATTATTTATCTATTTATTTTTTTGCACTCCCTTCTTGAGCGTGAGGAATAAGGTCAGTGAGCGTCTCCCCATGGAGCAGCAAGTCAACGGTATTCGGTGCCAAATGGCCTACATCACACTGTTCTGACAATCTGTTGGAGTTTGGCTCTAAAATACACCTGCGGACATCGCGACGCCTGTGGTGGGGTACTTTATCACTGTACACTAGCAGATATCAAACTTTTCCTCTGCAAGCTGCCGTTCTTCCCCCTCTTCTTTCTCCGAATGAAGAAAATTCTTTGACAGCTTTGGTAAAACCACCTCGCAACAATTTGATTATGAACACCCCCCCCCCCAAAAAAAAAAAAAAATCTGGAATTGAACTTGTGTGTCCGGTCCACTTTCCACAGTCTGCTAAAAGGATCGGGCGTACAGTGAGGGCGATCTCAAATAGAATCACGACGCACATAAAGTCAAATGTCAAGAGTTGGGCACTCACTTTAAATGACTGTTTATCACACTGATGGATTTACTGAAGGGGGGGATCCTCTTTTTATACTCAAATGAATCTGTTCAGGACTCTGATGGGGGCCATAAAGAATGACATATTTATCTTCAGGCTAGGTGGTTTGACAAGGACAGCCACAGTGAGTTATTGCAGTACACCGGGTGGGGGCTTCAGTGGAAACTTGGCTTCACTGTACACTGTAGCAGCACACTGCTGTTCTATATCCAGACAGCCATTACGTTCACATGGTTTCTATGGCCGGTGTGAGGTTTTATTGTAATATTTTGCTTGTTTTGCAAAAAAAAAAAAAAAAAACCCCAACAACATAGACTTCAGATTGATTTTGAACAAGTTAACATTATGATCAAAGTGGTACAAAGTTGATTTAACTTAAATTATGAGATAAAAACTGTTTAACTTTGTGTGTTTTCTAATCCTTCCTGACACCATTATCCATCTCTACATACTGCCCCAGCCTCCCTCAAGACCTTATTAGTAACGAGCACCATTAAAATTTATCAGCCACTGTTTTATTGCGACCTGTATCATAAATCCAATCGATGATGGCAATATATAACTGTTTGTAGTTTATTTTGAATCTTATATCGTTATTTTCCTTACAGGGCACAGTTGTGATGTCTGACCTTCTATAAATCAACTCCTCCTATTTAACCACGCTGCACACCAACTACTAGTTGCATTTAGAGAATTAAATATTGAGTATCTTTATGCATGTTATTGAGATTTCCAAGTACTTTCAATGTAGAGGAAATATGTTCACTGGATTTTATTGGTGCAAAGTGCTCAGTGATGTAAACCGATAAAGAAATTATACTGTATAACAAAGTATTCACTTAATGTCAGTTATTATAGCTGTTCTTGAGATTTGAGCAGAAAGAATGATGCATTACATTTTTAATTGAAAAAAACAAATATAGTCACAAAAGTCAGTTGAGGGAAATGTGTTTTTCAGTGAAGTAGGCTGTCACAGTATAACAATACACACTTGTATTCATTAAAAAGTAAATAATTGTATCCCCCTAAAGTGTCTGGAAAAATAGCAGTTGGTGATTCAAAAAGCAAACTTACAGCCAGTATAGAAAAGAAAGAAAGTGTGGTTCCCAAGATACGATCCAGTATTTGTACTTTGCTGCAATCAGCATGCCTTCATTAACCGTTGTATGGTCACTTGTTATGCCACATTCCCCGTACTGTACATAAACCTATAATTGCTGCCACATAGCTCCTCTCATAACAGGGGGGAGAGGGAGATGGGGAATAGGACTTTCCCATTGTGCCTCATGCTTCAGAAGAATGGTACGTTTGTCATTTATGTATATATTTCAAAGGGCTACTCCTGTAAAGCAATCCACTTGCATTTTTTCCTCTCGTGGTCTGTTCTGTGGGACCGCTGTGTTGTCTGCTGTGGCATGTGGAGCTTGAGCTGGGGAGTTAAATGGATTAATTACCTTTAAGGTCCTTTTGCGTCTTTTATTTCACAGACGGACTCACTGGAGCCCCCCCCCCCCCCCCCCCCCCCCCATTCCTAATGACATAATCACGTAATTAGGTGATTTTCAAATGGAATCGCCACATAAGTAGGGGGTTAATTTTCCTTCAGGACTATTCATCTGATTTGAAGGCGTTTTAGGTCACTAGTTCCTACAGTGTCGATTCAGGAGGAGACCAAAGGAGGTTGCATGACAAAACCTCAGAGAATAACACAATAAGTAACAAGAAAACTACACCGAACATATCAGGAATACAGAGTTAGAAGATAATCAGATAATGTGATTACTGTGAACTATTGGAATGTACATTTATAATGAAATATATATACAGCTTGCATGGCTGTATATTGCCTTTAACAATAATATTTTTTGTTACCAATACCCAAAAGACACATAAACAAAGTGGGTATCTCAAAAATGACTGCAATAGAGCACAACTATTATTGAACATTATGTCAAATAATATAAAAACATTGAATATTCCTGTAAAAATCACAAAGGTAATATTGTGCAAATGTGACAAATAAGTAAGGCATGAGACTTAACCTTTACAGTAATGTCACAGTTGAAATCAGCATCAACAGTTGTATGGGAAAGAGCAAGTAGCCTGGATATTAGATCTCATGGAGAACAGTAGTTCAACATCAACCTCAATCAATGGCGTGACAGGTAGAAGATAAAGCCTGTTTTCCAGAGCAACAAATCTCAAATAATATTTCCCTCACACACAAATTCTGAAGTGACACGGCTGAAATGCTCTCGTCATTGACTCCAAACACAGCTCCAGCGCTCACGAACACTCGGGCCTTGGCGAAGCGCTCTAATATGTGATGTGATACAAGAAGATGTCCTTTCTTTCTGCCCACTGTTGGCTTTTGTGAGAACAATCAAGCAGCTCTCTCTGCAGCAAGGAGGCGTGAGGAGCTATTCCTGTGTCCTCTCAGCCAGGGGAAGAGAAGAAATCAGATAATTAAATGTGAGAAACAGCGTCGAAAGAGAGAAAAGGGGATGGGCCTTTATGCACTGCTACCTTCCTGAGGCTACCTGCTCAGCCGTGGAGCTAGCGAGCGAGCTAGCAATGGTGGCACATAGCGAGGGCCCTGCAGCGGGGAAACGGTAACAGAGCAGACCGTGACAAAAAGGACTGCACAGCCCCTCAATGCTCCACCTGGCAAACACAGACGGTTGTCAGGGACTGGCAAGTCAGGCATGTCCTCTTCAAGTGGCACCACGTCCATCAGAGCCCACTATGAATGGGCCCTCTTGCTGTTTGCATGGCCTGAGCTCCAATGATATGCCTCACTCCCCTCTGAAACTCCATAGACTGGGTTTCCACTGTCAGAGCAATGGGAGGAGAGGTGTTGAGTCGCGCCTATTGTTGGCGACAGATAATGGGAGAGGGAGGAAAGTGTTAAAAATGATTGCGTCTCTGTTGGGGCTCAGTGTAGAGATCTGTGGAGTGAATCACATCATAATAAGGAAGTGAAGCGGAGCAGGTCCCTTTTTTATACTCCTTCAACAAGGCGTAACGTGGCGGCCATGTTTTGGGTCTTTTGGTCAAATACGGTGAAACAAAAAGGTCATCTGAGGAAGTAAAGCAGAGGAAATCCAGCAAAAATAAATAAATAAAAGAAAGACAATCCATGTGGTCATAAAATATTTATAGTCTGTATGATTGTTTTCCTTTGCTTTCACCTGTAGTGCTGATTTTATTAGAATTAAGCAATTGCAGTAATACTTAACTGTGCGGTTTCTCAAATGCTATTTAATAAACTACTTAAGTAAATTTGTAGTGTCCTTTTATTGGATTGTTCCCCTTCATTAAAATTATTTTCTATCCAAGTGAATCATTTTAAAAGCAATACATGTCCTGAATCTCCAGTGCTCAATTCATGTGTGTGTGAATGCTGGTGTGGATTTACTTGTGGGCCTCAAACAAATACAAATGTGTCTGTTGAGGGTCAGTGAGAGGAGAGCTTTCCTCACTCTATTGACTGGAAATCTAGTTGTCTCATCTCTCTAAGCAGATGTCTTTCCCCAAGCATCTGTTTGTATTAGTACTGTAATTGCTGGTGATAATAAGCCCATTGATTCAGTATCTAAGGAAATAGTCAATCAGGGCAGCTCATTCGTCTTACTTTTCCTGACAGTTTTCCCCTTTAGCTAAACAGACAGTGCCAGGGCCTGGGCTTTGTTGACTGGATTGGAAAAGCAGACTGTGGTTGGTTGGGAATGGCTTGCCTGTCGACTCTGAGTGAGTGATGGGATCGGTGCAAACACACTGGTGACCCACTGGCCCTTACAGGAGGCCCAGGGTGATAGATGTGTTGATTTGTTTATAGAAGCCTAAACCCATTCTCTGGTCTTTCTCTCTATTCTGTTTTCCTTTCATCACACCATTTTGTGTCTTTCTCTGTATTTTCTGCTACTTACTTTTTCACTGTTTCTACCCCTTTAGTTTCTTGTCACTCATTTTGATATGATCTCAAACATTCAGCTGGCCCGTAAAAAACATGAAAAGTCTTGAGGAGTTGGTTCAACAGCTAATCTCAAGCCAATTAATCAGATGTCTTCCTTTTATCTGTGCTGCTAAAGTATCTGAAAACCGTGAAACTGACCTTCTGTGGTTCTATCGTGAGGAATTACTAAATATTCTTAAGTGAAAATGTGTGGCCCTAAAGAAAGTGTCAAAAAGTGACACTGTATTTATGACATATCATTTTGCAAATAACTATAACAACAAATATTGTGTTTTCAACGTTTTTTTTTAATTGATGAATTCAGGAAAAACAACATATTTTGTATTTGAAGTAATGGAAACACAATTGTTTTTTTCTTCTTAATTTTTTGCATCTAATGCTATCAATTTGAGTCATTAAATTAAAAATATATTGCAGCAATCTGGGTTCTCTTTTCAATAACAACCTATTTTTCTTGTCTAAAAATCCCCTCACATTCAGTTTCTGACTGAAAACACATTAACTCGACCACAGTCAATGCAATCCTGTTAGTTTCCCTCCATAAACCAGTAGCAATCTGAAGGTGAGTGAATTCTAAATACCTTCACAGAGTGGAATGAGAGTAAAAGTGAACCATGCCCTGCTTAGTTAATGATTGTCCCATTCAATGCGCAAAGTGTCCGGCTCTACGACTTCAGAAGCTGTAATATTGTCACAAATAAATCACTGAGCGCCGGCCTAAACTAAATGTGTTCATTGGCCGGGGTCAAAGGGCAGCGCCACCCATTACTCTGTACTGCCAAAGGATCATTATAGCTGTGTCAATGATGTTACAAATGAGACTTTGTGATGAATCTTTTCCCACCACTTCAAACAAGCTGAAGCCTACAAATGGGTCCATGTCATAGATGCATGACCACAGTTGTCTTACTTGACTGGGTGTGATGACTTGTGCTCATAATTTTGGAGAACTTCTGAAGAAACCTTTTTTTTGAATATTGTTGTTGACACGACTGCTTAAGTTATAAAGCCTAAGAGGACAAAAAAACAACAACCTCTAAACCACTTCAGTTACATACCCTGAATATAGATAAGTTTGTGATCAAGTCTAAGGATAAACAAATGAAGGAAATGAAGAAATAAAAAAAGAAAAAGGATGTTTACCTATTGTGTGTGTGTGTGGGGGGGGGGGGGGGGGGGGGGGGTGAAACACACACACACACACACACACACACACACACACACACACACACACACACACACACACACACACACACACACACACACACACACACACACACACACACAAATCCCCCTCATTCAGGCACACAGCCCGGGGAGGGTAAAGAGGAGAGAGCTAAATTCTTTATGGCCTGTCACAGTGTCAGAAGCAAGTTTACGGTGAGCGTGTCTTATTATGCACGGCATCTGAAAACTGCAGTAAATTAGCAAAACATATGGCGACTTAATGATATCAATGAAGTGGCCACGAGGGCTGCCTAGGAGCAACTAATCTGTTAGATGCGGAGTGGTGTTGCTCACTGTGCCCCACTGTTTCCCTCTGACTGATAGAACAAGCCAACGCTACGTCCATTAAGATCAATACGCCAGCCATTATGATTGTAAAAAGCACATTTACCAGGCTTGTCAGGCTCATTATTGCAAGCAGATGGCAGCCCTTGCACTTACAATTCTAGACAAGGGAGGCAGTGACAAGACTTCAAATTAGAATCTATAATGCTAATCTATGGCCTTTTGGTTCAGGGGAGATAAAAGTGCATTATACACTAAGACAATATCAGACTGGACTGTTTGCAGCACAGGTACTCTACAGCTGTGGGGTGCAATTGTCTTTTCAGGACACACCAATAAAAAAGATTTGCAGTTGAAGGTATACACTGCAATGAACATTTATACTTTATACTGTATCAGATTTTGTTTTTATTGCGATTACTGTTAACGGTCTTTGGATTTTATTTGAAACTGGTCTAGTTAAAAAAAAGAAGTTTCATTTACTTCCTGTGGTCTGAACCTTTGAGAGGGTTGAGATAAGTATGTCTTGCAGGGTCAATATCATGATGAACTGCTTTTACATTCCTAAGCGGTGTGAGATGACAGCGTGTCTGGGTGAACAATAGCAAATCTGCCCAAGTGTGTTCATCCAGCAGCCGCTGTCCCATGCAGGAGGAATAATCTTGGCTTCATTGTGCTTTGTTTGTTCATTTTGTTTTGTTAGTTATAGTGTATGATGCTATTTCCCCATTTTTGGGCCACTTGGGTACTGGCTCTGTACCCAAGTGGCGGACCGCTGCGTCATTAAGGAAGAATTATTTCTTATAATTTGTTTTACCTATATTTATACAATGATGTTGGTTTGGTATTAAATGTATACATACATGTAAATATCTTATAGCCTTATTGTAGTATGCAGCTTTTGCACAGACCTATGAAGACTGTATTTTGAAAGAATCAAACATCAAAGCTCACAATTTGGTGACCATATATGCAGTTTTTTTTGTTGGCGATTGGCTATGTAGCTCTTTCGGGACTAGCAAGGCACAATCAATCACCAACATTTACAAATAAGTGCAGCAATCAGCAAGCGCACCATCCTGTAAGAACAGTAGCTCTGAAAGTTTAAACTTCCTGATAAGCCTTTTTTTTTCTTTTTTTTTTTTATCATTTCCATGCTCCCCCTGCAACATTTGTAGGAGCTGAGCGTGTCCATTGTAAATGACAAGGCAGCTTGCACAAGTTTGAACACACAAATTCTTCCACACTGCAAGTGGAATGAGTGCATGAGTCATTGCACACAGCAGAGTTTGCCAATGTATCATATAGCTAACACTCTGTTGTCTGAAAATGTGTATTAGCTGCTGCTCATTTGAAATCAGTTTATTGTTGTGGAGCCAACCCCTATATGAATGCATGTTTTTTTTTTTTTTTTAATGTTTCAAGTTGAAACTACATATAGTGCATGTAATAATCACTGTAGTAGTTAAGGTCTGTGTCGTTTTAGAGGAGTCAAAAACAATGTGTGGCCATTAAAATAAAACAGGCCTCAGCAGGGCAATGACAGACAATTTAGCCACAAGAGATTCAGGAGGATGAGAAAGACTTCAAAGAAAATCCACACAAATGACAAATTATAACTTTCAGCTAATGATAGTTTGAGTAATATTGATAGAATCATTGTTTCAATGTGATAATAAGCCCTAATAAGTTAGCTGGGAAACCATATTAACAGCCACTATATACAGTATGTTCTCAAGGAAAACAAAAACAAAAACAACTCGAGAAATCTGCGCTGACATTCACTGAAAGTTCAATTCAACGTCACACTTTCAGTTTTCCTTTAAAGAGGAAGTCATGCTCGGCTCTTGTTCATCCTGCTCTTTCTCTCTCCCTCCAGACACTCCAAATAAATGGGTAAAAAGAGATCTACTTAAAGCTGTCAGAGAGTGTCAGAGCCAACAGCCGGGCCATTCCGCACGACCTACTCCATGACCCCCTCTTTTCAGGGGTCACTTGTAGGCTGCCTCTGGTGGGAGTGCGGGGTAGTCATGCACTGAATGACAATGTATAAACATATGAATCGCTCATTCTCAGTGGCTCCTTTTCAATTGCTGTTGAAGAGCCGCTTAGCTTGGCGGTGGGGTTTATCTTAATTTACGTAGAATGCACCACTTTGATGTCGGGAATAAGAGTTTTTGGTTAATAAAAAACTCTGAATTTATTTTCCTGTGACAGGACGTGAAGGGGTTGACCCAGTACCACTCTGACATTTTTCTCCTCGATCTTTAAACATTAACAGAAACACCAGAGAGCAACAATATGGCAAAACTAATTATTGATGTGACCCGGTGATCTGACAAGATGGTTAGAATGCATGTTTTCTATATGAATACAATACCAATTTTACCCATCATTAAACCGGGCACATAAAATCCATAATTGGCAGAGATATTAGCCCATAATTACTGTTCACCTCTTACTGGAGATTTAGAAAATTCGCATGGTTAAGGTGGCGCAAATGATAAATTATTCCATTGCTTTGTGTTAATCACTACAGAGGAGTCATAAGGGCTTGGCCCCAACGCTCAGTTTTAACATTAATGCGTTACCTCTCATCAATATTAAAAGGAGCCTTTAGTAAGGTGATGGTGTGTGTGTGAGTGTGTGAGTGTGTGTGTGTGGGGGGGGGGGGTATTAAGTGGGAGGAAGGGAGTAGTGAGAGGGAGTCTGATGCTGATGGTTTTGGTGCATGACTGCAGACTGAACCAGCAACATGGCTTAGAAGACAGGCAGAAGTATTACACCCGAAGATATTGAAGTTTCTCGGCTGACTGTTCTTCATAGAGCTTTTGCTTTGTCGTGGTCAACCTGTGCTGTTCTGACTGTTTTGCAGGATTTAGAAATACTGTTTCTCCTTGCGCTCAGTGTATATATGTCCGCTAAGCAGGAGCCATTAATTACCGACTGTGACAGATGTAAATCAGCAGTGCATCGTTTCATGTAAACTCAGGTGGACATGATCCCGAGCAGAACACTGGGAAAGGCCACCGGCAGCTAGAAGTCTGTACAAAGGAGGAGAAACAGCCCGCCGAGTGGTAATAAGGTGATAAATACCATGATAAAGACGCAAAGGAGACAAGATGAGAAGAGACGGAGAAAAAAGACGGGAGGCAGATGCCGGTTGGCCACTAGTGAGGGGGCCTGAGTTTGACAGATGCTTTCAGTGATGACCATCTGCCCTGAACAGCAGAGGTGCTGAACTGCAGGTTTCAAAGCTGCTCCTTCCAACAGCTCCAAATGAAGCAGAGGAGGGGACCTCTGGACAAAAGGTTGTGCTGAGAGAGGAAAGCGGGCCACGCCACCGCTGTACAACTTTAATTTATGATGGATGAGATTGGAGGAAAGGTCAGGTGGTGATAAATATGAGAGCGTTTGTCCCAGGAGGTCATCAATTATGCCGCGGCTTCTAACTTTCGATCTTGCGGGCGAAATGGATCTCTTCTTTGTAAGAAAACTATCTCTCAGAAAATTGGAGTGTATTAATCAAATTGGCGACAAAGTGTGGGGGTGTGTGAGTGTGCGAGGAATCATATCAACTTAAATCAGAGCCTTGATCCATATCCAACAAGGGGTCTCGTGCTGTGTTGGGATGCACAACTGCATTCTTATAGAACATTACGAGAAGCGGGGCTATGTTTCTTGAACCAAAACAAAGTACGGCATTGATTTACACAGCCTCTCCTCAATGGCAATTTTAGCATGTATTAGTGTCTGTCATGTGGTTTACAGTGTAGTGAACTTTCAAGCAGCCACGAGTCTGGATGACTGTCTATAGAATATAGGTGAATAAACTGCATGTCACACACTTTCCGGTGAAACAATGGAATCATGTAACTAATTGCATTTACACAAATACAAAAACATTTCAAAACAAACAAAATTAGTTTGATTCATGTTGATCTTGCAAAAATGACAAAACTGTGATAAAACTGTCCTGAAGTTTTCACGAGTCGTACATTTCTAGAAATAAAACAAAGCACATTACCAGAAATTCCGGAGTCCTTCCCTTATCAACAAATAACAGATTTCACAGCTGTGGAATGTTTTACCTCCTAATTTAGTTTTTTTTTTAATGCCAAAACTAAAGCAGGCCTGACATAACGGGAGTTGTGAGTGTTGCTCCATCATGCTGTGCCTTCACAGCTCTCAACAGCCTTCATTTCTTTCAAACCTTTGGTTAAATTCTATCCCAAGGTAATGAAACACAGAAGTCTTGTCCTCAAAGCCCCAAACAGAACGACAATAAGATCACAGCGGCTGACCTTTGACCAAGGCCACCGTCCTTTTATCATCTCAGTCCGTCCCCTTTTCTTCCCCTTGGCAAAAAACTGCCACGCCGAGAAAAGTTATTAGCCCCCTTCTATTGTTTCACAAACTCCGGCCCGTAATGCAGAAAAGATTGCAATGATTATAGGACAAACTGAAGGGAAAGACACAAAAAAGAAAGAAAGGAAGAAAACAGAAGATATGGGTTGATGGGAGTGGAGTAAAAGTCCTAATTCTTTCTTCCTTGTGGTGTATTTCAAACCAGAGCTGAAGGGGTAATGGTCTTTTTATTCAGCTGACAAGAAGCCAGGATGTCGAGCTCCCCTCCGATCGATGGGCCTCCATTGTCTCCTAGCGAGCCCACATAGACCCCCAAAAAAAACCCTCACTTGAATTATCTACTACAGCTCCAAACAGCTGTTTTTAACACAGTTGAAAAGATAAAGCAATATATTAGTGGGGCCTATGTAGCTGTGGTGACCCCAATGAAAATGTATTACCCTTGTGCCACCTCTAATTTCAGCCCCCAGCAGCTTTTACTAGTACTATGGGTTTTTAATTGTGGTTCCCTTTTGTGTTTTGTGCTCAAATGATTCATTTATTCTATTTAAATGACCCAGCATGTGCAGCACAGTGGCTATTAAATGCACTTTGCTATACTGTGGTATTGTGACACAAAAAAAAGAAAGAGTTTTTAAGTCAACCAGTTGTTTCTAATTTTCTATTTTCTTTTTAAACACATATAAATCTAAATATCCTTTTTACCGTACATTGCATTATTGTTAGGGAATGATAAATACCTTTTCTCTACTTCTAGAATGCGAGTTACATTCCAGTAGTGAATCGCCGTTGCCTCAACTGCATTTGTGGAAACTGCTGTTGCCCTTAAAATAAAAAAAAAATAAAAAAAAGTGATTGATTTTGAAATATACCAGAATTTTTCTGTGGTCACTTTTAATTGCTTATCTCACCTTTGCACCTGCCTAAGTCCTTGTTTTGCAGGGGGATTGTTAGAAACCCAACGAGAAAACCAACAAAAAGCAGCCGTTAAACCACCAGGTCAACATTCATATTTTTGTATCTGACTTACTGCGACCATAAACATCATCCATGAAAAGCTGAGTTAGAAGTGCCACATGAACAGCAGCACATAAAAAGATTCCCAATCAAAAATCCGCTTGGTCGGCCGTGCACTTGAACAAGTGCACCGTATCGGTGGGTGGGGGTGGGGGCGGCTAATATTGTCACCACCCAACCCCCCCCCCCCCCCATCCAATCAGCAAAAAGAAAAGGGGTGAGGTGGTGGTGATGGTGCAACGAGGGGCTCCATTCTTGACTCTCATGTCCCAGGGTATGGTGTAGGGGTCTCCTAAATGTGCCATGTCGTATTGATCCATACGATCCTTCTAAAAAAACCAAAAAAAAGAAAAGAATGAAACAGCCAGACTTGCAGTTACACACCAGCCCAGCTGAGTAAGGGCTATCGCAGCACGACGAAGCTAATCAATTGTCTCTGCTGCATGGAAAGACTTGTCCACCGCATCATAATGTCAATGTTTTCTGTTTTCCTTGTCTTCCTTTGTGGAGTCTTGAGTAAAATGCATCGTGATAATAGTCAAGGGCAGGTAGGTTGTTTTTTTTTTCCTTCTCTTTTTGGAATGATGTCATACAGTCGAAAAAAGACAAATATTTTCAAAAAAACGAAACAAGTAAAATGTATTGTTAGTTTAACTGTGAATATTATGGCCTTTTTTTTTTTTTTTTACTTATGAAGAAAAATAAATACAAACAACTTAGTTTGTAAGCAATACAACATATGTAACCATTTTATTTTAGTTGTGACATTAACTTTTCCAATATATTCAGTTTTGTTAATAGATGATGCTGCACTTCCATAAAACATTCCATCTTCTTTACACTGCTCCTGTGAAGTAAAACCACAATGTTGTGAGTCATTGTACAAAATATCATTCCATATTTAGTTTTAACGTTGGCTCTTTTGAAAACTTTCAAAAAAAAAATTACGGAACTCAACTTTAACCAAAAAGCTTTGCACCTTCATTGAGCAGTAAATAAGAAAATACTCCAATCGGATTCAAGCATGAAGCCAGTGTATCATCATATGTATGACTGAAAGTGATTTGGGAATGATTAGCACTTAATTTGTAGCCAGCTGAGCCTCATGAAATCAATTTAGCTGACATTTTGAACTTTGACCAAAACCATGTTTGCTCAAATTAGCAATCCAATATCCTCCAGTTTGTGCATGCTAAACCAATTGATTTGATTTGAATCTGATGGGGTTTTTTTTTTTTTTAAACCATGCTAAAGTACTTTTTTCGCAAAATGATCGGTATCAATGCAGAAGATGCAGAAAATATTGGCGAAGCCTGCAGGAGAATTTGTTTGACCTGAAGATTTCTGACACTGTTTTTAATGTTTGGGCCTCACGTTGGAGAGATAATACCGGGGGTCTGGTCACCGTGTTATCAAACAAGTTTATTTCAAGAGCAAAAACATGCTGATAGAAAATAATAAATAAATAAATAGAACCTGTTTTCCAATCTGTGTGACTGCCTTGGAATTGTAAGCATCCCGGTTCACAAGGTCATCCCCATACTTGGACCGCGCAATGTGTGCAAAAAGGGGGGAAAGAAAAAAAAAGAAAAAGAAACTCCCAGCACGCAGTTTTTCTGAAAGCTAATATGTGACCCACTGATGAAAAGTTCTTCCTTCGGAATTAAGTTGAATGTCCAGCGTTATCTCTGTGTTGGAATTTCTCTTATCACCCCGAGGGAAGCGAGTGACAGATTGATGCAAGTTCTTACCTGAGCCTCTCCACGTACCCTCTATATGTATCCTGCAACGGACAGATACTGTTAGTGCACCTCGCTATTTTATACTTAGACTTCTCAAAAGCTGTTGAGAGACAGGGGTAAGGGAGATAGTCCCGGGCATCTGTGTGCTTGGGTGGGAACGAGATTTGGTTTCAAGACGTGAGGGGCTTTGTCTGAAGACCAGAGTATTATTGTTGCACACCATGCAGCTTTTTTAAGTCAAGGTTTTTTTTGTTTAGTCATTTTGTTTTCCCTTAATTTCATTGTTTCCCCAAAACTTGTTCAAAAATGATCAAATGTAGAGACAGATTCTGAATTACTACTCCCAACAATCAAGCATAGGTAAAGGTTCTGGTGTGGATTTTCATTATAGTTTACTTGTAATAATATACCTGTCATTGTTAAATTGGGCAAAGAATATATTGAGGCTAGCATACTCAGGAAAATTGTGTACAGTTTTAATTTATTATTTCTTATTATTTAGTATTCTTACCTGAAGTGTTATCAAACATTTCCCTGAGTCCACATTCAAAGATTTAATGCAGATTGGCTCTAATTATAAAGATACTTGACAGGCAAACATGCAACATAAAAGTTCACACTTGCATTTTGGATATACTTTAAGACACTAAGAGCATCTGATATGACTTGTGTCCTGATTGAAGTGTCTTTAATAAGGAACAGGTTAATATTGATCAAATGACACGACCCTCAGTCACATTCATTGATAGAAATCTGCATTAAATTTAATGGTGATTGGTGAACGAAACTTGAGTTATGTCTGACAGAAAAAGAAAATTAAAACTACTTGATAGCTATGTATGCAGTCAATAACTCTTTAAGAAAAAAGAGATCTGACAAAATATTTTTGACATTTAAGAAACCAAATGAATCCAAAAAGCTAGAATCTCTTCATCTTTAAAGGTAACATACGGCTATAGATTCTCTTCCTGCTATAAATTGATTATTTTCATCCCCAGGTTATAGAAACTTAAGATGCCTCTGTCATCCACTTTAAGATGCAGTTAAATTGGCTGTGGGTAACGCCTGATTAGTCGGCCTGCTGGAACGGCTTCAGACAGCTTTATTCTCAGGTAGAAGTGCTGACTGCATGCCCCTGAACCAGGACCACCAATTACTGTATGAGAGGTTATGATACCAGATCAGTACTTCAGTTTAAAGACGCTTTGGGAGGGTGGATTGTGACAGTTCAGGTCTTCACATTCACAAGTAACTTTCTAACCTTTACTGAGCCGTGAGCAGTGTTAAACTTGTGACTTGTGCTTTGTGTGAGCCAACCTTCTTTTTTAATGGTGCAATAAACGCTGCAGCTTGTACTCTGAAAGAGGTGTCGAGGATTACTATTTTCTTTTTTGTAATTAGTTTCCGAGTGTGCTGACAGTTGCGATATTTGAGCGAACCTGCGTTCACGGTGATCAAAACTTGACACCCGGACGTTACGTTTCGGATCGTGCTGCAGTGAGCACTCATGGTGACCCATGACCTTACACTAGTCTGAGGAGATCAGAACAGCTGAATACATCTAAAGCTGGGGTGCTGAAGCTGAATCCCCTTCGCAGAGCTATCGGAAGAATCTGCCTCCTTCTGCATACCAAGACGGGGCTTATACTTCACCAATAATCTGCACCTGGACGGTGTTGTTCTACTTGTGGGCTTATCGGAGGGGGTCATACATTTTATCATTCACCAGGTGCAGCCAGTACATGGTTTAAGTCAGACAGTCTCCCTTATCGAGCGAGTATATCTCGGCATCCGATGCCAGGGATTCAAAGGGGAAATGACGACGTTGGGACCTGATTCGGTGGATATCGTACGTTGTGGCGTTTTGGTGGAAAATGAAGGTGAAATGAAGATAACTGTGGCTGTTAAGGCCAAGCATAAAACAAATATGGCTAAAAGTAATCACTTTCAGACTCATACAAGCAGTTTTAGAATTGGCGTAATATTACAAACGTCATTGTCAAAACTAAATGTTTCTAAAAAATTTAAAGTGCAAATATGATATAGGTGCGACTACAACTCTGCAATATGGAAAATGCAGCGACTTGAATCCATCAGGATCTTCTGGAAATATGTGACTTTGAGCAGATTTATAACACTTAAAAATAAGACACAAAATAGGATAAGTACAGTAATATTCATACAAGAAGTAGACAAAGTACTTATGAACCAAGCTTTCAGTATTAGATAAGTGTGTCCAAGTAAGTAAAAAAAATACATATCACATCTCCGAATACTGCTTTACAATTTAGTCCTTCCTGACACACCATCCATCTTGATGATATTCAGAGAACACAGTATATTCTTATATACACCCATATGCCAGTGAATCCACCGGGTCTCTCACCGGCAGAAAAAGAGGAGAGAAGACAGAGAGGGAGAAGGAGTCCATCAGGTGATGTATTACCCTGTAGGCATTGTAATTTGTTATATAAGCTTCATGTAAGCTCAGCAGCAAGATTAAAGACCTCCAGTTCAGTGTATCAGTCACCCGTCAACTTCTGGGTCAATTTCCCTTTAACCCTTGTTTTGTGGTTCATAACCCTCTTACAAATATGACACTGTCAATCAAAATGTAGCGGCCGGTCACTATGACTGCCCTGCTTCTTCTATTCTTTGCCTTCAAAAAAGACCCCCCCCCCAAATAATTGTAAAATGATTCCACCTTTATCAAATGCATCTTTTTGAGTGTTTGAACCTGTTGGTATGAGTTGTGCGAGATTGAGAGGAAATTGCTCCACAAAATGCGATAAGTGTTAATTCCTAATCCTATTAATTAATAGTGCTTCAGACATGCTGTGTGCGACTTTGCGTTGGTGGTTTGCCTCCCAGACAGTTTTATTTTTTTGGATTTGGGAAAAGGGGGCATCTTGAGAGGCTTAGTAGTCATTAGCAACCAGCAGACAGTGGATGCATTACACAGTGTGACATAAATGACTAAATGAATCAGCACAACTATTAAAGGGTGTGTTCCCTCCGCGGTGTCTTGATACGATAAGCCCATATTTTGTTTTGAATCCTAATGACTGGCGTAGGTGTGCATTCATCATGGATTATTGGGGACTTAATTTAATTGAGCCAAAGCGATCGTCTGTAAATCACATTACGCTGTCATTTCTCTTTACACCAAGGAGACAAAAGCCCCCGCTGGCTGTGACTTGACAAGACACCAAGGTGGGTGTTCCAGCAGGCAGTTCTATTCCGCCAGCAGAAAGACAGAGTAATGAGGATTAGAGCTGTGTATTTATAATTCAAAATAACGCCTTTGAATATCAATAATGGAAATGACTGCGCACACAATGAGAGCTGTTATAATGTTTGATTGTTGTCACTGGATATCTGCTCAAGCTGCCGCTGTAGCTCTTTGTCTAAATCCAGTTAGCATGGTGATAAACTGGGGTTTGACGGTGTTTACTCTGGAGTAGCAGCAGTGCGGCGGAGAAGAATGCTCTTATCGCTTTTATTGCCACTGCATCACACACTTGGTTAACAAACTGCACGGGTGAAAATAAGAGCTGACAGTGTTCAACCCCCTCAGGTGAACGCGACCTCATTCCCTCAGCTAATGTCCATCAATATCCCTCATTATTCAAATGAGATGAATGGGATATTGTCAGACAGCGAGAGCCAAGTGGCATGTTATTTTGACCTATTGTAGTTGTCGCAACCTTGCCCTAGTGCCTTTGCTTATTGCTGGTTAGACTGAAGGAGTGCCGCACGGTTTAAATAATGGGCCCTTGGGTGTCAGGTTTTTACACGATGCTTCTCTATAAATCAGCCCGGCTGGGGAAAGACATCCAGTTTCAGCATTGGGAAATTGACACCTGACTAATTTACAATGAGTTTATGAAATAGAAAAGTGATAAAAGACTCATGTAGATCTGTTAAAACAAATCTGGCGAGTATCAGGCTTCTTATAAGGCAACAAGGCCAAAACCCATGAGAGTGATTGCTACGGCGCTGTACAAATGCTCAATAATGACAAACCATTAATAAGAAAATAAGCCAAACATTGAAGAAAAGACTTTGGACTCACCTAAAAGGGAGCGCTTTATGAGGCGACAGTGGTGTTGTGAGCCGCAAAGAGCGACACTAAAGAAACTGCGGAGAAGCGACAGTGGTATCGGCCCTCCGTTTTGAGAGGAGGAGGCCAAGTGTATTGTATCCCATAACCTCCTGTTATTGCCACACAACACAAGCGGCGGTGGCGGCCCCGGCCGCTATGATGGAGCACCCTTCTCCTCCTGAGAAAGAATGTTTGCTTACTATTTCATCATCCCCCGGGGCCACAGGAAAATAAGCCCATCAGTTGTCATTGTGACAGGATAAAAATGGAGCCGTCATATTTCAGTAACACAATGCAGGCGAAAGGAAAGAGAGAGAAAGAGAGAGGGACAGTGAGAGAGTGCCATCCAGCCCCATCACCCTTTCCAGCAAATGAATTATGGACCGGCTGCTTTCTCACGCGAAGACTATAAGTTAATATTATCTCCTCAGGATAATTATAGCAAAGTTCAATTACTGACACAGCATTACCGTGTGGCCCTGCACCGCAGGTTCTGACACACACCCCTTTTACACATTTATCTTTTCACTCCAACACAGTAAATCTGCATGATGGCAGTGATTTATCTGCCGGTGCCTGGTCCCTAACTCTACAACCATTCTTCTTCGCATCCAACGATTGGCCCCGGTCCCTTGAGTCCCCTTGAGCTTAATGTAAGCTTTTCTTTTTACACTGTGTTTTCTGACCAATTTGTGTCTCCCCCCCCTCCTTTTGTCTTCAATGAATGGGGGCAAAGGGCTGGGATTTTTGAATTTATTCCACAAGATGTATGACCCAGTGATTGCAAGAAGAGGACGCACATGAACTCCGCTGCAAATCCTCTGGGTGTCCCATAACAACTGCATTGTGTAAGTCTACACTGAGCTCTTAACAATACCATTCCCAAACACGCATCTCAGGCTTTTTCCGTGTGAAAACCTTTACACTGACTTCAAGTGAAAGAAATGCGTTGTCTCGCCAGCGTGAGAGGCGTCATGTTTGCTCTGTTAGCGTTTGTCTGCGTCGGTGCTCCTCGGAGTCCGATCCCTTTGGTCAAAAGCTGAGCATGTTGACATGTTTTCAAGTTAACTAGATCAACTGTGGAACAACTTACACCTTCAATAAGGATCTGCAGTTGAATTTTTTTTTCCCCGTGAGGTTTAATGTCTTTATAATTCATCGAAAATCACTTTTATTTTTTTCTGCCTTCATAAACATTCGGGGCAACAATTGTGAGCCTTTTAGAAGCATTTTTAAAAGTCGATCTTGCTCTTTGAATGGATAACGCGAGTGCAGTGATATTAGATCAGGATGACAGCAAACACACCACATCCACTATATAGATTGCTAACGTGTTTCAGTGTAATCACTTTCATCAGCCATGAACTGTTTCAAACAACTCTGACGACGTCTTGTGTGTCACCAGCTTCCCCGTGCAGCGCCACATTTGGGTGGGTGGAGGGGGGGGGGTTTACATCAAAAAGATAAAATAGAAATATCAAATTAGGAAGCATATATTACAGAACAATGTGTAAGTCAGCCATTTTGATATCACACAGACTCTTACTCCCAGTGTGACATTTGATCTACAGCATATTATACCCCACACTCAGTACCGGGCTATTTGCATAAGAATTGACTGTCTGCCTACTAAGCAATGGCCTGCTTAAAGACTCAGCTGAAAATGTGTGTGTGTCATGAATATGAACATCTAAATCAAGTCAGAGTCTAACCCTCATATTCGGCAACAATTATTTGGCAACACCATGATAGTCGCATTCAAACAAATCAAATTTCATTCTTATGAGACACATGTTAAAGAGGTGTACACTTTCAGTAATTATTCTGTAAACTCGGCCCCATATTTTCATGCAAATGTGTTAGATAGTGACACGTCAAATGCGAAATCCAATTTGTTGGTTATGAAACACATGTAGGGAAGAAATGTGTACACTAATTATTTCTGGGGCATCTTGCTCCCTCCCTCCACCCATTTCATACACAAGCTAAACTGGATATTACATTTGCTTAAAACTCAATCACGAAAAATGAAGACTCGATTTGAAAAATTTTAATAAAGATAAGTTGCTTCTATCATGGAATCAGGGAATGCTAATCGGCGCTTTCATTCGGGCGGCGGCAGATAATGTCACCCTAGCTTGAGGCTCTTATTTTGCAATAAAGCATTTACATTCTAATGATTTTATTATGGCTTATACAGGCTGTCAGCGACAGACCAACTGAGCTGCAGCCCCTTCCTCCCAGCCTCTCCCCATTCAAATCGCCGGCAAATTGTATCAGCTATCAGCTCATGGAGCTTTTATCAAGCTGGCCCAGTGGCAAGCCAGGGCCCACCACAATGAGATGTCTATTGCTTGAAGAGTCTGTATTTAATCATTTCTGCTCGCCGGTATTGTTCTGCTTACAGTGCATAAATAAGTGCTTCAAATAACCCTGGAGTGCCACTGACAATGAAACAAAGTATCTGTCTTATTTATCTTCCTTGCATTCTTCACTGCGCTCCCTTATATATAAATATATTTATATATATAAATATATATATATATATATTTTTTTTTTTTTCTATTTTCTCTTTCCACCACTTTCTTTATTTGCTTGGGGCAATGTTTCTTATTCACTCACCTATCATCTTGGAACAGTTTGAAATTACTCACTGATGAGCAGAAAGCATTTGAGATATAGATAACCAAAGAGCACTTTTGAATGGCAAAAACCTCCAGTCTGCCGAACACTCTATTACAGACTCATGAGGAAGGACAAAAAAATTAGATTACACTTGGGCTATTTCCTCTGGAACTGAGAAACTGTTTAATCTCTCGGCTATGGGGAGATGGGAGCAAAGTGACCGTATATTAGCTTACACGGGGCTACATCAGGCTCTTTCATCTGAAATGACAAATTGAGAGATTTCTTTGTGCCACTTCGGCCTGACCTTCTACTCGGATGAGAGGTTTATTTTTTTTTGCAACAAATTGCTTGGATTATGATGTAATGTGGCTTTGGTCAATGACAAACAACAATTAACACTAATGAGACTAAAAGTAGACATAGTTCATAGTTAATTGATCTTTCTTTTTTTTTAAACTTTACAATTTCATATTGTGCACTTATCTACCAGAATGAAGGTTATGTGATGCTATTATCTGAATCAGAAGGAACATGCAACACAAAAAACAAAATAGTTGACTCAACAATTTAACAGTTTAAATTGCATCGATTAAAATTATTTAACTTGTGAGGTCAAATGCAGGTGAGACGTCTTTATTCTCTGACTGTTTATGCAGAGCTGCTGTGGGAATAAACGGTTGATATGAAGCATTCAATGGAGTAAAGGAGTCTATATAGGGAAATATATTAAGCTGACAATCGGGTTTGTCTTGGTTTGCACTCTGAGCTTAAATCACATTTGTATATAATGTAGCAACGCAACTTGGCGAAGCAACTTCTTTTACAGCAGTTACATAATGTGTTCAGTGCTAGTTAAGTTACAAATATGAGAGTAAGAGAACATTTTGAAATGAAATTAATAATTATAATTGTCTTCAGAATCTACTTTGTTCTTCACTTCGAATTAACCCGTAAAAAAGTTGCTTTTAATAAAAAAAATTTCTCTATTATAAGTGACTCCTCTATGATTTGTTATATTTAATGCGGACACAGAAACAAGAAAATACAAGTACATAGAGAAAGTAGAAAAAAAAAATAAAGATATTAGTATTGTGTATTATTTTGAGCATCAGGCCTTGAGACTGTTCTTGTTGATGGTTTCTATTGTAACTGTGAGTAAAGTCACTCTCATCTGTTACACAATCTCCAGCATGGATTGAAGCTGTTTGTAAGATTTTGGAGTTGAGTATTGATATGTTTATGACGGGTTTTTTTTGCTCTCTATGCCTGGACATTGTGATAAAATCATCCGTGTCACTTAAAAATTGTGAATATCGATGCCGTCATCCTATGTCGCTTTAGTTTTCAGGTGCTGTGGTGCAGTGTTTGGCCCTGGCTGCCTGTTCAGGGCACACCCGCACCCTCAGCAGGGCAGTATTGTGTTCCAAGTTTAACAGGAGTGCTTTGAACTCACTTTGGAGTTGAATCACCTCACCTTAGGGCAGGTTTGTCACCGTAGCCTCATGTATCAACACAAGATAGAGAATGCCTCAGAGGGACTTTGACTAATTGGGTGGGTTAAACCACCGTTCATGAATCTCTGGCCTGATCCCCTCAAAATATAATGAATCCGGGCAGGTTTTGAAAAGCCAGGAAACATTTCTCCTGACCTCAGTTGTGAGGCGTTATTCTGGGAGACATGACCGTAAACCCATCCCTCTTCTCCTAGGGCAGTTAAATACCTGCCATTGTGCACCATTGTTCTGTTATTGCTGTTGTCCCTTTTTCTTTCAAGCTCAATTCTTTATTTTGGTGTATATTGTTACTCCAAAGGAGCTCTTTTTATCCTGAAGGCAAACATCAAACTAAGAGACAATATCAGCTCCACAAAAGACCTCCAAACTCCATTATGTTTTTTTTTTTTCTTTCTCCTATCTCTTTTTTTCTCCTCTCTCTCTCTTATTTCTTGTTTCGTCTTTCGGCGAGAATCACAATTCTGTCTTGAGTGTAGTAAAAGGTAATTTCAGAGTGTCGGAATCTTGTTGTTAAATGATCCCACTGAGGTCATATGTTTGAATGTTTGGATGTAAATGAGAATAGTGTAAAATACAATAAATCTGTCTTTTTTTCTTTTTTTTTTTCTTTTCTTTTTTGGAAGCAGTGATTTGGACACACTGTCTGTAATGAAAGTGCGATGAAATCACGTTTTTAATATGCTTGTAAATAACTGATCTTCAATATGTTCACATATAAGTTATGTATATTTTGTGTACATTAAAGTTCAGTGATATTAAAAATTTCAAATTTATATGTCAGCCTGCTGAGGTAACTGATAATAAAAACAGTGCTGTTGTCACTGTGATAAGCCAATGTTTCAGGCGATGATGGGAGTTTTTATGCCTTTAAAAAAAAGGAATGGGGGGGGGGGGGGGGGCATGAGGAAAATTTACATTCGGCACATCAATAGACCAATCCACTCTCCTTTCAGTCATTGCATTATTCACTGTGTGTTCATTTCCTGTTGATCAGATTGACTGTTTGATGTATTCCCCCAACTTGACACAATGATGCTGATAAAACAGTGGCAAATTTACTTATTCTGGTGACAGACAGCAATTTATCGGGAAATGAAGTTGTCTTGACGACGATGCCATATTACATACACACCCCGGCAAATAACCTAGTTTGAATAATCACCGCCATTCTCTGTTTAAATGATTTTTATACCCATTTTAAAGGAAGCCTTTGATGTGATAATAATAATTCCCCGCCCGTGAGAGGGAACGTGGAAATTATTTCAGTATTAGGATGTCAGTCAATCCTCTACCACACCTAGCCCCTTATTAGCTGGTAATAATTGAGCTACTACATCGACTACGCTGCCTTCAGTGCTTTAGAGCGCAATGCATTTGATTTAGAGAAAAAGAAAAGGTTGGGAATGCTTTAATCTTATTGTTTTGTTACTCAATGCAGAATAGTCAGTTTAGGGGAAATGTGAATGAGAGACGTTGTTTCTTTTCTCGCTGTTCTTTCTGTTTTTCTCTGGCGGTAGACGGGATTATGTACCGGCAGTGAATCTCACAGCACTGTGCCAGGCCTGCCATTACAGATCTATATAAAACATGTGTGTTTGTGAGAAAATATTGATGAAATAAATCAAAGATTCAGAGATAGTTTGGATTCTGACACCATTTTAACATATTTTTTATATAAAGTCTTCTTTTTTTTTTAGCACATCTGCTGGGTTCAAAGACAAAAGTCCTTGTTACCCTCCAATATGGTCTAATTCACAATCTGTTTTACATAGCACAGTGCCCTAATACATGATTTAAAGAGCTTTCTCGTATCACATGCACTAGGATAATGGAAAGGAATGATAAAAGTTTCAGTAGCATTAACATGTGATGCATAAAATAAAAGAATGAGGAGGAAAAAGGTTCAAATATGACTGGTGGATTAAAAAAAAGCTTTTGGACAGAATGTGATCATCACAAAGGAATAACTTTGCTCTGCCAATTATGTATTATTCATTTGCTTATCACATTTATTCCGTTTTTCAGGAGTAGCACATGTGGGTGGGAGTGTTGTTGAAAATGTCTTTTCAAATATTCGAGAAAAACAACCCTGATCTGAGACTGTACTACCTGTAATGCGGATAGTATTAAAGCAAAGCAATCTCGAGTCCATATCCTTTTTCTGAACTGAGGTTGATTTTTTGTTCTCGGTTTGTTGTCAAATTGGTGTCTCAATTTTGACTAATTAAAATTTTTTAGGGTTAGGGATGAAGGTGTCAAATATAAGGCCTGGAGGCTAAAACTGCCTTTCTGCAAGATCCAATTCAGCCCACCGGATAATGTGGAAAATTGTAAAAATCTTCTTTTGTCTGCCATGTCGGAACGGCTGTTCCTAATGTATCTACTGAGATTGGTGGAGCAGCAGCAAAAGCTAAATAATTTGACATCGTAGCATTAGCATCAAAGCCATACAATAAAGGTAATTTGTAAAAACGTGCATGTTGAATGCTGCGAAAAGCTGCAAACGGAGGACATTTCATAGCATAGGAAATTTCTTAGTGTTCGAACTGCACTATTTTTTGTTTTATGTTCAGCAGTTAAATAATATTTTATGTACGTGAACTTTTAAATAGAAAATTTAATAACTCAAGTAAAATAAAAACAATGTGAGTTGTTCAAACATTTTGTATCCAAAGATTGTTGCGTGTCTGCTTTTGTCGAGTCAAGGCCAAATCGGCCTGTACCGGTGCTGGACTAATTAGGTTAGACTACTTAACATGTTTGACAACAGTGGTTTGATAAACTTCTAATTTGCACAGACATTACTAATACCTTGGTATACACCTTAGAAAACATTACATTATTCATGCTGCTGCAAATTAGTGACATGACAAGGGTCAGCTGTCTGATTCGTCATGAGGCGTCTTTAAAAGAAAAAAAAAAAAACAACAACATGTTAGCAACTGAGAATTTGTCCCGACTGTCATTTTGTGACATGGCTCCATTCACTAAAGAGAAAACCTCTCGGTGTGTGAACCCATATGGTGTAATCTCTACATGCATTAGTACTTCATTTAAGGTAGTAGTAGTATCCTGAATATTGATCGGCCGTAGCTTCATTAGCTGGGAACTGACATGGCAGATTGATGTCTCTTTAAACTGGGTCCTGGTCAGGGATACCTGGGGAATCATACTATTGACTTTGGACTGTTTGTGCTGCTAGGCCTCTGGAGACTTTGTGTTTGCTTTAATGGGATCCATCAATTCAGCTTCCCTTATAATAATTATTATTGTACCATTCACGAGAGGCTACATCTTTGTTTTTCTTCCACCGTTGCCTCGAGACAGCAACAGTCTCCTGTCTCGGATTCTGCATAAGGAATTTACTGTGGGATTTGCTTTTTGTTCATTTTTCTCCATCATGACAAGCTCCTCCTTTTCAACTGTTCTTCTAAAGAACAATACACAAGGGGGCATTACAAAGGAAAAGATAAAAATCCAAACAGGTAATCCAGAAACCTTCCTTTAATTATTTGACATCATTAACCTGTACTTTGAAGAGACAGAAATAGCATCTTCTTAAGATCGGCACACTGTAATTAAGTGTGTTTCCGTTTGAAAGACAGTCGACTTTCATACACTTGGAATCCTGTTGTCGGTCTGAACGGTGTGTTTGATTCTCCTCTCGTTTGACACTCACTGACCACAGGAAGTTTGAGGCACATAAAAGCACAACCCCGCAGACCTTCAAGTTCACCTTGTAACAAGGGAGGGGGGGGGGGGGGGGGGGGGGGGGATGTCGGCAGCCTCAGATGGTTTTGAAAAGGCATCTGGAGAGAGGGAGAGAAAATGATAGAGTGGTAGAACAAGAGGAGAGGGAGAATTAAGTGATCTTGGTACATGATGAAAAGGAATGCTAATGTTAAGTACATTGATCAGGTGCTCCCGCTACCGCCAGCCCACCTTTTGCCCCCTCGCAGTATCAATACATTGAAAACATCATTTGTATCAGCAGCTGTTTCTTTAATTAAGATCTGGCTCAAATCTTTGCTATTGATCTGTGCCATTACCTTATCGACATTGTCTCGCCAAGCTGACTCAGTGGCTTTTTCTCTATTGAAATGACCTGGCTTAGGGGTACAAAGTGCACCACTGTATTATGTCATATAAGCAAAGCCACGTCTTTGTCTGCTGTCTGCACAAGGTATTCAAGGTAAGTGGTACAGACTGGTATTGACATCCTTTTGCATCACTTAACAAAATTAAACATGTGGGAAAATAGCTTGCAAGGCTGCAATTCTTATGGGAGTCACGCACTTATATGCACTTATATCTGGCAGAAACGTGGTTTGACACCGAGAGCTTAACAGCCTTGTTTCATACTGTGGCAAAGTATATTTATCTTTAAATAAAACCAGGGATCAATGTATTTTTTTACACAGTACCAGAAATAAAAATAAAAGAATAAAATAAAGTCAAATAGTCAATAAATAGTAAGACCACTGCAAAGGGTTGGCTTGTTTCTTGCAAAGTTTTCCCAGGAAATCTTTTCCCAGGAGTCCTTTGAAGTGATTCCCTTTGAAATGGCCCCCATTCTTCAATCCCGTGTGTAGTATTTACTTCATCATCATTAAAAATCTATCTCACAGTCATTACAGTGATTGATACTGCCATCGAAACCATAAAGACACATTTTCTATATGTAATATCCCTTTACTTGGATCCGTTTTCCGTTCAGTTGAACAATGACACACTTTCTTGGGATTCCGTTATCTTGGTTTTAGGAAGCTCATTCCAACATCAGCCAACGCGCTCTTCTGCTCAGCCCCCGTCTCTTCACCCTGCCTACTTTTCCGTCTTCCTTAGAGGCATCTGCCGAGCTGCCTGTTGTCTCCTCCCCAATCCAGCCCCGCACATGGCATGCATGGTGTAGAAGAGGATCCTCCATCCACAATGCCTCTCTGCGCCTCAGGTGAGGTTTCTGAAGAGCCTCCCGCCACAGCCTCCGCCTTGCAGGCAGCCATCGACACTCAGCCCTGTCTGCGTTCTGCTGAATACCGCCAGTCAATCCCACTTGTCTCACTGCGTGAAGCAGTCCTGCATCCACCCACCTGATAAAATACACAACTTTACCCCCCCCCTTCCTCTCCAAGCCCCTGAAGTGTTAAATTTGTATCCCCACAGCTCATCCCCCCACCTACCCCTGCAGGAGCGCCCCGTATTAAACTCCTGAAAACCCCCAAGAAGAGTATTTATTTATTTTTTATGGGTGAAAGGATCGGTGGAGGCTTTGCATCTCCATGGGCATTTTGAACAACGCCTGCTTCGCTCCGATTGCAACCACCACAAACAAATCCAATAGCCACCGCTAATCTGATCATCTCATCCCCAGCACTTTTCATGCTGGGTTCCTCCCTCAGAACCCCTTGTACTAGTTCCAGTCTGGGAGTGTGTGATAAGACACTGGAAATTTAGTCATCATCTTCCGAGCAAAGGAGCTCAGAGGAGGGATTATGATATTCCTATAACCTTACATTGGATATGGACAGGGGCAGCTCCTCGTGCGGATACAATCCTGTACATAGCTGTCCGTCCAACCCTTTTTCTCCCGGCCCCATCCGCCGCCTCTTCCCTTTTAAAAGGTTGACTTTACAAGATTAGTGCACGCTAGCCATCATCATGTTAGCAGAGATAGCAGGGAGAAAACATAGTGTTTGCAGTTGTTGAATACATTTTGCCACTCTGATAAGAGGGTCGATAAAAATATAACCTATTAATTCTATTTTTCTTGTCTAGCGGCTCGTGAAAAAGTCAAAGGATGAGTGAGTGAAAATGGATAACTTAGATATTTTTATACTGAAAAGAAGCTCAAAGGGCTTTCCGATTGGCTTACCAAGATAGAGACGGACTAGAGAATGAAAAAAGAAAAATGTACAAGTTGATTTTTAGCAGATTATCCCGAATGCTTGCTACACACAAAATGATGGACGAGATAAAAAATCATTCACGTTCCCTACGGACCTAATTTTGCACAGGTTGGCACATTTCGCCATCTCTACCGCAAAGACGATAGCTGAGATGACTTTTTGGCATTTGTGAGTGCCAAACAAATCAAAACGCCATGTTCACATTTTTAAAGCATGTGTCTCATTTAGTTTGGCAGTTGCATACGACTTGCTGTATAATTATTGTGGATGTCATTCAGAATAGTTTTTGGCGGGTCAATAATATCTCATTTTTACTCTTGCACGGCATTTGCTACATTTTCAATATATTCAAATGTCTCGGTATCCTTTGGTTGAACTCACAAGGCTGCATCAGTTACTCCCAACTCTACTTGGAAACTCATGAAGTACTGGCACGCGTTTCTCATTTATTCAGCTATTTAGAGATGGTTGAATCAAGGACCTGGATAAAACATGTCACCTAATAACACGGAAAGCTTGAAAACTGGCTCGTGTAATAAAGAGGAGCAATTAATATATATATATATATATATATATATATATATATATATATATATATATATATATAGTATTTTCAGCCCAATTTAAGGTCCACGCTTAAGATCAGTTGGTTGTCTTTAGATGCTTGCCTGTAATAAATATTTTGTGTGCATTGTGTGCCTGTGTGGATATATATATATATTTCATTGAGAAGCAAATGCTTTTATAGTCTTGCAATACACAGCAAAGGCAAATCTAAAAAGGAAACCGGCCTTGATTCAAACAATGCGACTCATGATAGATACCGAAACACCTCTGCCTCGGGTTTTGTGGTGAGATGGACATACTAAATGGTGTCAGAGGCAGGTAATTACGAAGCAGTCGCTCTGTAGTGCGGCTCGTCACTGTCATGCCGTTCACAGTTTGCCATCTTTTCTCGAGAAGCCGCTAAGCTGCATCTAATCATGAAATGAATCCCAAGATGTATCTCAGTCCATTAGCGGACTCACGCTTGCAGTAAAACATCAGTCAAACATTATAATAGCCTGAGCAGTGCTGTGTCGTATATATACTGGGCTCTTTGTTTTGTCGAAGTTAAAAAGTATATATTAGATATCTTCGACAGACAATGTCAAATACTGATGATAATGCATTTGAAATGTTTTGGCTGCACGTTTTAACATCACCTTTTCTCTGTCGCACTCTATTTCACTCGCCTTTCTTCTCCTTCTCTCTAGATTACTCTTTACAGTGCAGGAAGTTCGCTCTCTTTTTTTTTTTTCTTTTTAGCTCCTGTGATTCAGACTCATTCAAAGTCAGATTAAATTAGGGCAGGGCTGTCTCGCTGAGATCCAGAGTGACAGAGATGTCCCAAGCTACAGGAAGCAGCAGTTACAGTTCCAACACCACCAACCCCCAGCCAACCCAGCCCCCGCACTTCCCACATCTCCCATCAATATTTCATTAGGTAACCTTAGAAGCAAAGTGTAAGTGAACACGCACGTGCACGAGTGCCCCCTACACACACACACACACACACACACACACACACACACACACACACACACACACACACACACACACACACACACACACACACACACACACACACACACACACACACACACACACACACACACACACACACACACACACACACACAAATTCTCACTCACACACATAAACTCCATTCTTTTTCCCCTGTTACAGCCGTACTGGTTTGCTGAGTTTCCGTCTAGCCAGACGTGCAAGGAAAGCTCTAAGCCCCCCCCATTCCCTTCCCACTACTCCTCCTCCTCCTCCTCCTCATGGAAGATTTAGCTTCCATTCATTTATCCTCATTCAGGATGACAAAAATCAATCATTTCATTCTCTCTGGATGGCTACCCATTAAGAATGGGGACAGCAAGTGAAATGAAATACACATTTCCCTTAGCTGATCCCTTCCAATGATAGATTTGTGCTGCTACAAATGGGTGGAGGCAAGGTTTCTGAAGTCAAAATTGAAGTGTTTGTACTATATGTCTTCTAATCACCCTCATTGCACAGACACCAGTGAGTTGATAACGTTCTTATCTCAAAGCAAATGCATGGCCAGTTGTCGACTGTAAGCCAACCGTGTCATATACATGCAGTCAGAGTATAAGTCTTTTTCTTTATGGCATTTAACACCTTGTCAAAAGTCTTCTGCGTGTTAGTAGGGAAACATATGTGGCTAATAAAATGTGATTTATTTGTAAGACCACTCTTCAGGTCTTCATTATGCTATAGCAGAGAAGATTGAAAATATGTTGGAAAACTGAATAGAACTGAAATCTTTATTGGGCAGTGAGGGTTGACTGCATGACTAAAATCCCTCCATGGTGTTTAATTTGGCCACACCAGTGCATTTTACCCTTGTATGTAATATAGCATGTGATTTAGAAGGGATTTTTCTCTCCATTGCAAATTAAGTCTTCCTGCATGGTTTAGTAAAATGTGCCCCGTAAATAAATGTCCAAGAACACATTAAGCAATAGCCATTTGAAGCGACTAAAATATGTTCTGGGTACTTTTTGGAGAATCTTATCCACCAAATTGATATCCCACAGAGGTGATGTTGTTTCATTCTGACTGAAGATAAACCAGATCCATTAGACAAAGCTTTGAAAAAAAACATGCTTCACACATCTTCAACACTGTTTACAATGTGAAAGTAAAATAGAATTGACATGTGTCTTTACAAAGAATGGATAAATGTCTAATGTGAAGTGTTTTTCTTGAGTTGCACTTTGGTTTTCCATAGTTTTTTTCTGACTTTAATGTATTCATGGATTCCTGATCGTCTCAAGCACGTACGAATATTCATAAACCTAGATTAACCAGGAAAAAAAAATGTTAGCTAAACTAATAGACAGCTGTATTTATTTTATATATATATATATATATATATATATATATATATATATTTATTTATTCAATTATTCTATGCTGTGTTATTTTGGCTTGTAGCTCATACAGAATAAAAAAATACTTGTTTGGCCACTCTACACTTTTTGACAAAAAATATGACATAACACATTCTCAAAAATATGCCTCTTTTTTCAGTAGGCTATTCCCTACACGAACAATGCCACTGGATTCAACTCCGTCCAAAGAAGCATAAACTGTATGAGAAAACGGAATGACAAAAGGGAGCAGAAAATTGGCTGGGATCCACACCTGCTTGGAATGATTAAGCTGTACTGATTCTTTTTTTCCCCTTCCAACAAATGACTGCAGTAGTCGACAATGTTGATTCAGAGGGCAAATTAAGCCTTGAACAGGCAAGATAATGTGCCTGTGATCAATTAACACAGACACAAGGTGTACTGGTTTCACTTTGAAACTTTCAGGGCCAGCCAACGGGCCCCTTTGTGCCTTTCAGTTTAGCAGCACTAATCATTTCCGTGGCTTGCTTCTAAAGGCAGCCCTGCACTCAGAGTATGGATTTTGCCTGGGGACTCTCCCCGGGCAATGAACTGACTAGTCAAACATGTTCACAGCAGCCCTAATCTTACTCTAGGACACTGGCTTGACATGAAAGATTATATATCCTTCTATATGTGTGCTTTTCACACATTATCATTGTTCTGGATTTTTGTTTTTTACATTGGTGTAACTTGAACCTTTAGTTTGTCAGAAATATTTGTGAGTCAAGAGTGGAAATGTAAGTGGAGGTCCAGGATGCAACTTGTGCATTATTTCCTTTTTTGCCTTTGTTCATCCCGCTGTAAATAGATTAACAGAGTAATTTGAAGCAACCACAGACGCTCCTGTTAACACTGTGTTTGATCTTCTCCTCAGTCCATCAATGAACTTTTTGAAAGAGAGGGAAGCGCATTGCTTTAGGCATATAATAAGCATGGGTGTTAGATGAATTGATGGAAGAATGGACGGATGGAGAAAGATTGAATTTAGATTGTCTAATGAAACAGCAACTGCATTTCAACAACAGTATTATAAAGACACAAAACATTTTCAAATAGGCAGATGGATTAAAAAAAAAAGTGTCTACAATGCATATTAAACAAGAATTAAACTAAAAAAGGAACACCCACCGCACATCATGAGTGATATAATATCTTGTTTATTACACAGGGCTTTATTTAAGACCTGGCGGTGAACTGAGGTGTATTAGGGCCTGATCTCCACAGGGTTACACATTAAACACGATTTTGAATTGTGCGTAAGCTTTACATACAGTAGGTACTGTCAGCTTACTGTCACTGTGTTTCCTCACACACCAAGTGTGTAAGTATTAATCTTGTTTGAGACAGAATACGCAGGCATAACAGCCAGGCTTTGGTGGGAGGCAGATGATGATATATCTATGAAAGTGTGAAGCTGAAGTAATATGATGTACCTTATAAAAGCTGGCTCCACAGTGAGGGAGTGCCTTAATCCCCCCTCTAAACCACCCTCTCCATCTCTGAGAGGAGCTGATTTTGCTCCGCTTTGAATCCCTGTCTCTCTCCTTCTCCCTCTCTTTGGTTTGTCTTGAAGAGAGGGATATATCAGTGGCCACTATTTTTTTTTTTTTTTTTTTAGATTAACTGACTGATGGGCCTCTTCAAAGCACATCATCTACACCATATGGATCATGGCAGATACAAATCACATATAGGTGTTAGGGCAAAAGATAGTTCTCATAAAATACTGCTGTCTGACAATGTGTGAGGGTGCGGCCTTTTTTTTTAGTTTCAAGAGCTGCATAAACTGAGAATATGTCATTTGTACAATTTAGCAATGCTTGATTTAAACCCCCTCAAAAAATCCTGATGTGCGTCTGCTGTGAGAAAAGAGGAGAAATTCAATCCACTCTGTAACCATGGCAGTAAGACCAACATAAGCATTTCAGTGCATGACACGTGTTCCTACAATGTAAAATGTGGTGTTACTCTTGGCTTTGACATCCTTTTCTTGGGAGAAAAGCACACAAACACTTGCTTCTCCTACAATTTCTTGTGTTAACTGCAAGCTAATGATATTATATGGAACTCATGGTTTTGGTAAAACATATTACATATCTGGGCTCGAATGTATCACGCCATGGATTATGGGCCATCCTCTGGAGGACCACAAAACCACATTAACTCGAATTACCAAACTTGAACTTTACGCGCAACCGCCCCACGCCCACCTAGCAGGGTTTTAGCATTTTATATGTCATAATCTCTTATTCCCCACTTTCAAAACCCTCTCCTCAGCCCCTCCTGTGCTGAACGACTATTAGGTTATTGAGAAATTCACCACAGATGTCATCCTTAAGATGAATGTCTCTGTTCTGATGTGGAAGGAATGGAATCTGAGCAGAGGCTGAAAGATGATAGTCAGGAAAAAGAGAAGGCAATGGTCAGCTGTGAAAACACAGGCAAACACTAGATAAGGCGCTTATGGTCTGTCCTCATTCATACAGAGCCAGATCTCAAATCTGGAGGAGTTTATGGCCCCAAAAACCACCGAAGATGCTAATTATTAGCTACCTACTGCTGCAGCCACAGGGTCAACTACACAAATAGTCAAAAAGATGATTCATTCACGCGACTGGGGTAGGTGTGTCTTAGCATCTGTTTTGTAAGTGGGGTTCAAAAATATTGATGGATTTTTGAGGTGTTTGATATAAAATGAGGTTTTTCTTACTGCTAAACCAAAGAAATACGGCATCGCTATGGCAAATGTGATTTTAAAAGAATTAGAGCACACATGCACACTGCTTCATCAAACACTGGCACCTCAGCCTCCACCTGAACATTTAAATTCACACAGTCCATTAAGCCTTTCATCTAATGTCAATATGTTCATTAGCTTTTTCTGAAGCGTTATGCAACCACCACCTCCTGCTGTATGAAGGTAATTTATTCATATTAGTTGGCTTGCAGAGATGTCTTCACTAAGTACAGTATGATAGGCTTCATTAGTAATCGCGCCCTGTTGCCCATTGATACCTGCTTTGTAAGTTATGATTAAATAGTCACTCTCAATATTTTCATGGATGAGGTACAAGCTGTTTTATTTACCCATTAAAGTCATATTCTGGATTTTCATTCTTACATTAACATTTTCTATGTATTTAACATATGTGTTGTTCTCTGGACTCTTTTTTAATGAATTGCATTGTGGGAATGATGAAGCTGGTTAGATTGTTTGGATTTGTGATGATAGGGATGAAAAAGGAATATAATTATCATGGCTGGCTCTATTCTAATTAACAAATAACAACATTCAAACATTGGTGGGAAATATATATGGAACATACAATCTCACTTTTACATGCAATATATTTAACTTAATTGTTGTGTTTCTCCTTGGTCTTTTTTGGTTTATCTGTTTTGTTTACTTTCTACTCGGGCTGTCAAAATTGATACGTGAGCACGGATAAATCCAACATCAGGATTAACCTGATGAAAAGTTTTCATACAATTAACCCATCTGCAGTGCAGAAAGACTCAAATTCCGTGAAAGGTCTCTCACAACACATTTTGGGCAGTTTGTTTGAGTAGACTTACAAATTGGCATGTTGGCCCTCTTGATGGGACAATTTGAGCACTAATACAAGAAGTATCACACTCTGCAGGAAAGAGTTTTCTTTTCACTGGAGCATTTTTACCTTAGAATACCACATTAACACAAAGCACACATTCGTCTGGGATTTTGCTGACTGTTCTCAGTTACAGGCAACATTGTAAATAAGAAGCGGTCAACCCTCCTCTTGGACAAAGTCAGTTTGTCTAAGTAGCTGGCTGAAAAAAGTTAAAGATGTTGCATAAACATGTTAAGTCCAGATATAGTCCCTTCTTCCTTGATTCCGCTCATGCAAAATGGAACATAATTAATTTAGATTAAAATGAATGATATTTAATCGTGATTAATCAAAATTAATCCACAGCAACCCTGTTATTAATTGGATTAAACATTTGTATCATTTGAAGGCACTACTTTTTACTGCGAATGCTTTAACTGTAAACTTTATTACATTGTGTAACCTTATTGCTTTTAGATACAATGAGGGTTTTGTGATTGTATTATTTACTGTGATACATACTCAATCTTAATCTTGTCATCACAACAGTATTAGATATTTGTCAGCACTTTCATTAGTTGCAACTGGTTATTCCCAGATATAATACCTTTAACCCAGTTAAGTTTGTTTTTTGCACATTTAAGGGAAGCATTGTCATCCGTACTTATGGTTATAAAATATAATGCATCTACGGTACTTGAAGGTCGGCCACAGTATGGATATGTCCCCACTTTGGAGTTCATATTTGTCCGTGTGTGTCTGCGAAGGAGCACATTTTGAACACAAAGTTTCTACATACATGCCTGAGTGTGTGTCTCTCTTCTGCAGCCACAAGTAGAGGTCAGTGCCTTTAGGCTCTTTAACAGACATCAGTTGTCCTTTCTTCTTCAGGAAATGGATGCAGCCGATTACTATCAGAAGATTCATAAATTCTTTATGGGCAGGTTGAAGTTATAGGGGCTGATGAATTCAGTCTGTGAGACGATTCGTGCCAAACGTCCGCCTCCCTCAACCCTGCCATTACCCACAATGGTGGAGATAAAAAGGGATGAAGGAAGAGGTCTGCCTCTTTTTCTCAGACTTCTTCCCTTATTTCCATACTTTCTCTTTTTGCCCATCTCAGTCTAGTAAAATAAAGATCTGGTCCATTTTGGAGAACCAGAGCAAACTAGGGCTTGTTTTCTGTCCCATGTCCCATCTGAGTGTGCTGATATAATTCTTCCTGTATAATGTACAAGCAGCGTAAGATTGGTCTTTTTCGTCTAACGTTACAAAACTATCCCAAAATGGACTTCACGAACAGATAGTAGGCCGCCTGTCCCCAAAGGCCATTATCATTCTTTTAGCTGGTTCTTTCTGCGTTTACATTGGGGCTTATCTGCAACTTTGTGAACTTTTACCAAATTCAGTCTGTCCAGCAGTTGACGTCGAACATCCTTTTCCACATCAATCACCGTTTTAGTTTCTCCTTTCAAAGCTGTCTGAAGCCTTGATGTTTTTTCTTCTCCAAATGGATATCCAGAGGCAGCCTGGTGCACTGTCCTCTCTTTCTCCCCCTCTCTTTCCAAACAGTTTTCCTTGGGTTGTCTTGTGTGGGGTGCTCACTAACTAAGCCAATCTGGCTACACCCAAGCATGCAGAGGAGTTATCCACCGGTCGGGGCTGTTTGTATAAATGAGGACAGTGTGACACCCCAGGGTGTTTCACAGTGGGCGCTATTCCTTCAAGAAAAAAAGAAGGAAAAAAAAATTGAATCTGTCTGTGTCGCTTGCTTCTCAGTCCCTCGCCTTGTAAATAGATTTTGATGGATACGCTTTCCTCCTTGCCCTCACACTCGAAGTACAAATAATTTTACCACATAAGACCCGCTACCCACTTCAGAGCAAGTGTACACAGCACACTGGCAAAAACATACACAAACATAAGGAATCAAACGCCGGCCACCTACGAGAATTTGATCAAAACAAGTGTGGGAACACAAGTTAGTCAAAGCAACCCAGGTTTGATGCACTCAGGCAGAGATGTATGGATTGTGAATTACTGATTGGGTGACCTCTCATCGGAAGACTGGGACATGTAATCTTTGATGTGAGCTCCCTGCTGGGCACAGGTTTGTGCACGTAAATAATCGGTCTGGATTGTTGGTAGGGTATCTCTGTTTTGTTCGCAAGTCATTATTCAGACAAAAACAAACGAGTTCACCTGCGCAGTTTCATATGGAATACAGGACTTCGGCATAACAAGTCAGAAATGGTCACCGCAGAAACAACTGTCATGAAAAGATCATTTGAATTTAAATGTAATTTGCACGTTTCTGCTCAGTTCAAGACTTGTGATCATTATTATATGTGTTTTCTTTTTCTACTCTGAAACCACTTCACTGGGTAATACCAAATATATAGTACGTGTTTTGATCCGAGATTTAAAAGGGTGATGATGTTGGAATCCAGCATTTCTTTTAAAGGCAAAGATGTTGAAATAACAGTTTACACAGATGACCTCTTTACACTTGCTGCTCTAATG
The DNA here is from genome assembly GCF_963383615.2 of Lipophrys pholis. Lineage (NCBI taxonomy): Eukaryota > Metazoa > Chordata > Actinopteri > Blenniiformes > Blenniidae > Lipophrys > Lipophrys pholis. The sequence continues at coordinate 13,446,857 of NC_137639.1, read as the reverse complement.
CCGAGCAAGAGGGGAGAACAACCCGGCTTGATCTGGCCATGTGTGATGACTCTTGGAGGTCAGACAGGTTAAATGGTATTTGATTAAAATCAGTAGATGGCCAACTCTCACTCTCGGTCCCTCCCGCTCTCTTTTCCACACGTGTACACACTCAAACACACACGGACACACAATCACACACACTGATACACAAACAGCAAACCCTCCTGGCCTGTTGGGAATAAGGAGAAGAAAATAGCCTTCATTCTGCTCTCCGACTCTTGTTGTGGTTTCGAAAAGGGGTTTGGAAGAGGAGGAGTGGGTGGGTGGGTTGGGGGGGTTTGGGGGGGTTGCATCGGCAGCAACGGAGTCGACCTGTGTGTTTGGCTGGCAAAAAAGGCTTGCCACTGTTTATCAAGCCACGGCAAATCCAATTAGCCTGTGGCCTGCCTTCCAACCCTATTAACCTGCTCAGCTGTGAGAGCACTCAACAGCTCCTGCCAATATCTCATTTCTCCCAGCCGTTGATAAGATCGGCTCAAGATATTCAGTGGGGTTCACTCCAGCTCCATCTCTGATGCTATAGCTGCCACTGAGGCTTTAAAACCAAACCGTCTGTCCTGATCTCTCGCTCCCTCTTTCTTTTCGTCCTCCTTTTTCTTGCTCACAATCTTTCTTTCATTCTCTTGTCATTCCCCGTCTTTTCCCCAGTTTCCCCACCTTCTTCTTGTCACCACCGCCTTTTGCTGTCTTCGTTCGATTGGCCTTCCTGTTTTCACCCACTACACTTCCACCATCATCGTCCCACTCTCTCTCTCTCTCTCTCTCCCTCTCTCTCTCTCCTGCACTCTATCCTTCGTCATGTAGCTACACCGAGACAACAAAACAACTAGGACAGTAACTTCCAGGCCCATGGCTTGTTTCCTCCCAGACAGCGATCAGGGCGCAGGCCCCACTGTCTGACAGGAGGGGAAACTGATTTTCCTTATCATGGCCTGCCCACAAAGGGCCAGGCCAGGCCCGCGTGATTAGCATTCCTTGGTGGAGATGTGTCAGCCCTATTTCTATCACAGAGACAGATTGAGGCTTTCACTCAGACTGGCGACTGAGTGACACATGGCCCTGACCGGGGGGACAACATTGTTATTTGAGTTAAGAAATCAATTTGTATCAAATGTACACTGTAATTTATTTGTTGCCTTTGAAGGGAACCTGGCTAAGATAAATGGGAATGGACTTTTTTTTTTCTCCCCCGTCTCCCTTACCTTGAGCCCGAGCAGATAAAGTTCTTGTGAAGCCCATGATAGTTCTCTGCGTCAGAGTAAAAAGTGACAAACATGTTTAAAGTTGTGCAGTGATCTTTAAATCTCAAAAAGAACACCTTGTCGGACATGATAGAACATTTTTACCTCTTCCCTCCCGTCTGTCAGCCGGCTCTGCTGACATACTGCTTTAGTATTTTTGCTGACATTTCGCTTTATCACATACATCTAGCGGCGAATGGAGAAGCGATATTTGTCCCTTTTTAATACTTTTTTTTTTTTCCCACTGGATTCACTCTGAGCATCCAAGCTCTGAGATCAAGATGGTCTTTTGGGATTAGAAAGATTGATCTTTTTTTTTTCCCCGTGTCATATTTTAAAGCCTGTGAAACAATATTCATATTCAGTGACACTCATCCTTTACACAAGAAGGAGCTCTTTAGTTTCACTGATAAAAACTTGTTTGTGCTTTTTTTTTTCTTCTTTTTTTTTTTTTTTTAAATCCAAGCAGCATTTCAGAATGTTGGTATTTATCTGTAAAATGGGTCTGAAGTAACTCTCGCTAAGAATTGCATTTGCTTCCAATCAGATTATATTGTATTATCATGAATAATAAATGCCAGCCTTCAGCAGTATGATCTGTTTGCAGTATTTAACCATTTCATCACTGCTATTTTTTTTTTTATTTATTTTTTTTTTTACAGTACTAAAGTATCCCAAAATATTTACACATCAGTATTTACAGCATCTGCTACTTCCCAGTAGTGTATTTTTTAAAGATACAGTGCATTGTTGCAGCTTACGTTATAAACCAGGCAGTTGCACAAATATGAAGAGGAAATCTGGTTTCATTTAGTCTGTTGCTTCCCTGCTGGCTGAATCTGAGGAACAAATGTCTTCTGCATTATCGTGCCATGAGGACTTAACACTCAATTCATTGGGGAGCACTTGGAATGGAAAACCTCTCAGCACTTCACAATTATTTTACAGATCACTGCACATTAACTCTTGCAGGTAATTGCAGGTCTATGACTACAAACCAATGAAGGGCATGACTATGCTTTTTCTTTTGCACAAAAAAAACAATAAAAAACCAACCCAAAACATATATAACTTGGATGTTTATGGTAATAAAATGTATTTACCCTGTCTGTTGGATAAGATAGAAGAATACACGACATCATCATCTGCCCATCTTTGTACTGTAATTCCAGCAGAAGCCTCAACAGAAGAGGAAGAAAGCAAACCAGTAAAAAAGTTAATTTATCTTTTTGCAAACACTTTAGGAATGCATTTTTATTTGCATAGAAGAAAACACTATTCATGGTATCCATTTAGGGGGGAAGAGGAGGATGAGACTTATGAATAGCAGTCTATCCTATTAACATCAATAAGGGCTTATGCATTTCTCAGAAACTAGAGTAAGAGAGAAGAGAAAAGCAGGTGCCTATCTCTACCTATCAAACATAAACTGAGCCTCCAGGCTGACCCGGCATTGCCTCTCAGTTTGGGTTTTTTTTCCACAGGGCCGCAAAGCAGAGCCTGTCCTGAATTTCAGCACAGAATTTAGATATGCAAATGCACTCAAAGGATGGGCGATTGAAAAAGGATGCCATTTTGCCTCAAAGCCACATACTCTAAAGCTAAACAAGATTAGGAAAATTGAATCATTTCAAAAGCTGTGGGCAGAATGTAAACTGGTTAGCATTCTAATCCTCTGGGGCAGGTGACCAGCTCAGCATGTGTATAAACATACTGTATGAAGAACAAATGAGACGGGAGTCTGCATCCGTACATCGGCTCATCTGAATGAAATAATACCTGAGTGGTTTCTTACCTGAGAATTGCATTAATTTAGCAGCTTTGCATTAGATGTCCTCTGTAGGCTATTGGCCACAAATATTAGAATTTTGTTCTGATTTCCACCCTGACGTTCTCTTACCATGTGTTTGCCTGAGGAATAATTTGTTTGCTTTCCTGCATCTGCATTGAAGGGGACTGTCTCTGTCTGTCTGTCCTCAATGCTTTATGTAACTGGAGTTGATCTCAGCTGGAGATGAAGAGATACTGGAGTACCTGGAGAAAATCTAAAGCATGAACATGCAGATTTCTCACAGAAAAGCCTCCGAGCCCAACCCAAAGTCAAACTCTTACCCTCTCACAGTGACTTCTATCCATTACATCGCTCTGCGGCCAGAGCTCGGTGTTTATTTCTGCACAACTGTGATCCCTTCTCAGTCTTTTTAGCCTATGCAGCTCAGCATCGAGTTTTGATATGCAGAACTTATTGAAAATTTGAGCGACATTGTGAGAAGATTTAATTACCCATCATTTTAAAAATAGGTGAAATTGATAGTAATGGTACTTATGGGAAAACAGATGAACATGTCCAGATATACCCACCACATGGTGGCTGTGGTAACTTTTTTTTTTTTTTTTAATGGATATTTATTTTATCTGTGTGTTTTAATGTTATCCCTGTCATTTCCAGGAGGTTGAGATCTGCTCAGGTCATTTAAACAAGAACTGACCGATTGACCTTTGAAAACTGATCAATAAACAAAGAACTTTCTAGTAAAGTTTAGAATTAGCTGAGGTATTCAACAGTTTTGGTATTATTGTATCTTTAAAGCTCCTGATGGTCTCGGATGTATACCGTCTTATCGACTGTATTCTGGCTGACCTTTATGCTTCGTTCTCAAGGCTCTACTCTATATTTGTCATATCAACAGCAGAGTGATACTGTTTCCATGCTGCTCTCGAATGACATTGTGGGAAACACATCTTGGGTCAACACCGGAGGTAAGGTATATTTTGGACACAGAAGCGCAGCTTGATGTACAGAGGGGTGTTTGGAAGTGGGTTTCAATTTGACCAGATAAGACAAGTATCTAAAGTTGTTTTTGTTTTGTTTTTCCCCTTTTCCTTTTCCTTTCATTCCATGAGGTTATAAATGTGCCAAATCAAACTTAGTTATTTGTTTTCCCACATCACTGTGGATCCTTCACAGACAAATGATCAACATACAGTAAGGATACCAAATAACCTACAGCGTTCAGTTCGAACCTGTGTATTTACACCTTCTCAACACAGGTCTTGTTGAAGCTCAGGGCTCAGAAAACTGTTTAATCCCTTCCATCACTGTCTCATAGTGACAAACTGATAGATGTACCTTTTCTCTGAGGAGGAAGCCTGGCTTGTGTATAACAGTGCTATAAAGCTTAGTTGGGTTATTTTTTTTGAGTTATTTAATCGGTGGCATACTTTAAATACAGAATGTATTAGAATTTCATCAAAGTGCATACATATTAATTGAATTTTTTAACCGTTAGGCTATATTAAACTACACCTCGTCATCTACAACCATCCCACCCACTTTGTTTTCTATACTTGTCATCAACCACAGCTGATTTCTTGGTCACAGATTATCATTGGATTGACAAAATATCTCCCTTGTTTAGTTTAGACAATTACATTTGAACCTGAAAGACTTTGATATAATGTATTTGCAAATTGGTATCCGTATCACAAAAGACACATGAACCTCCCATTATACTTTTCAAAACATATTTATGTCACCATCCCTTCCTGAATCACCCACATACAGTGCAATGCACTGTTTCTGTTGTGTTATGCATATATTGCATATATTACATATATTACATAGACCATGGTATTACAATTCCACTGTCTTCCTAGATAAAAAGTCTTGTGTTTATTTGTCTTGCTAATAATAGTAATTGTAACAGTAATTGTTCTCTGAACTCGTCAGTAAAGCAGATACTTTTTCTGTGCAGATACTTCAGGCACATTATACCCTTACATGTACTGGCTGGTAAATATGCCACTTGAAATGTGATTCTCACATATGTGGCAGGATGTGGCCTCAGCACAGTTTAGGAAACAAATGCAGCTGCCTTTCTACTCTATATGCAACAGTTTACATGGACCAGTTGACACTTCTAAATGCCAAGTCTCTACAGGACACTGACATTATTCTAACCGAAGCAGCTAAAGCGTGTGGCTATCATAGATCAAGGGAAGTGGGGATATGCAAATAACATTATGAAAGGGATAGCGTGTTTGGAGTGAAATACACCCTTACTTTGGAAAGGCTCAGAAATGAGTAAATATAGAGCATTTTAAATTCCAATGTCAGATAAATATTCACAGAAGGGCCAGACATTTGTTCACAATCTGGGTTTCAACTACATGACACCAACCTGTCGCACAAATGCTTCCACAGCTTGGCCGTTTTTCTGTCAGGGGTTGTTTTTATTTTCGCAACATAAATGGTAAATTTATTGCAATGCATGTTAATTGGGCAACAATTCGTTGAGAAGTTGTATGTGCCTTGGCAGACTGTGAGCAAGTTAACTTGACCCTAATACAACCAGAATGACATATCATTTAATGCCCTCTGACATTTGGCATTTGGTGATTTATTGTTTCCTGGATCATATATTAAAGATCTGGTGGTGCCAGAGTTTAAAAAGAGAAAGCTCCTAGCGCGTGTGATTTGCACTACAGATGTCCAACATAGTCCAAATATGCAGTTTCATTTGCTGCAGTGAAACCTGAGTGAAACATAAATGTTTTAATATGCACACCTAAAAATAATCTGTTGCTCCACAACAACAAGGAAACATGATTCTGTCAGGCCCCCATACTGGACGTATGATGCATCCAGCCACCAACCTGTTTGTTGAACCCCTGTTAATACTAATGTAGTATTTCATATTTCAAGAGCTTAAAACCAGAACTGGGCTGTGCTTCGGAGAGATTTACTTTGGCTCTGACAAGAAGGGCTCAAATGCCATGCTGCTCAGTATTAATCCCAAAAACAGATTTACTACTTGTAAGATATTTGGAAAATATTTTGGTAAGTGAAACAGGATGGGGGGGGGCGTAAATGTTAATGGTAAGGGGCAGGCAGTGGTGTCACCAAGTCATTGCCTGAGAGTGAAAGTTGGGTCACAGCGCAGTTGTAGTATATTAACCGAAGAGCCAAGAATGTGAATGATAAATCTAACTCAACCCAGTGCTATGTGTCACATTATGTTCACGGTGTTCAGATTGCATACTGCTTTTTTTTCTGCGAGGCTTGGGCCAAGAGGGGCTGCTCCGGCTGGCGTGCAAGGCCGGTGGCTGACCGAGTCCACCGACTGCCACGACTCTGGCTTTTGTTGGGCTGTTGCCTTACGTAACCTGGTCCATCTCTGAGCTGAGCAGCCACCTGACTGGCTGACAAAGTAACTGCCTTACAGCCTGATCAGTTGTTTTATTTGCTGGTTGGCTTCCTGCCCCAGTGCCTGGCTGCTTGACTGATTGTTTCGCTGACTGGCTGTCTGAGCGAGGTTGTGTGATGTACGATGTGGTTCAGTGTGGTTGCGATTAACGAATTGGCAGAACAGTTGCAATCATTAATAACTCCACCCTGTAGGGCTGGAGTAGTCCCTGACTGCATGCTGTAATTACACTCACATCACTGTTTTTTTGGGGGGGAAAAAATTAATAATGCTGGTTTCATGATTTGTAGATTGTCATTTTGAGATGTGTTTGCTCTTCCATTTGAGAGTAAATATCAATTGAGCGCTGTTTGTGGTGAAAAATTCATCAGAGGTGTCATCATCGCTGCGCCTGGATGTGTCAAAGAGACGGAAACGCACTGTTTCCCTGCGCCGCATATAGATCTCTTTTCAGTCTCACCCACTCAGTGCTGCAGGGTTTGAAGAATTTAAGTTAATAAACTGGCTCATAAGGCAAGATTAAAGATGCCGTGTAATTTGATTAACTGAATGGCAACGAGAGAGGCCACAGATGGGAAAATAAGCTTTTCCAGGGCCTCATTAAAGGGAACAATCCTGTAAAACCTCCTGGGTGAGACTTTACGGTGAAGACGCTCTGTAAATTAAAAAAAAATAAAAAAATAGGGAAAAAACCCGAAATCTGAGTTTCAGCATACTGTTGAAAAGTGGTTGCAGAGAGAACATTTTGTCATAATTTATATGCTCAACAAGAAAAATCCTTCCAGTTGCGGTGACCAGTCTGAAGGGAAACATGGTACCTGATCCTTGCAGTATTATTTTTGTCTCAAAACTTGCTTAGCCGCATTGTTCAAATATGATAAATTTGTTTCCTCATTCTTAGTTTTCGAAAAGCAAAACAAATAGCAGGCGATAGCACAAAAGTGTGACTAATTCCATGGTAAGCGCCAGCAATATTTTATTTATGTGTTCAGCTTGGTCTGTTTGAAAGTCCTTTCACATTTTAAACACAGAAAATGTGACATCAAGTCAATGGTGTGTGAAGGAAAACATTGTGTACCTGATCCTTCTGTGTTATTTTTTTTATTTTTTTTTGCAACTAGTATGTCTGTGTTTATATTCTCAAAATGAGGGTTAAAATGTTGCTCTGTAGAATTCCAATATAGTGGCTTTAAATTATGTATTCAGAGATAACAACACCTGTAAAAAAAAGCATATTTTTGAAACAAGTCATTTCAATCTGCATACATTTTTTTTTTTTCATGAGTGTTGAGAAGTCTGTTAAAAAATGTTGTGTACACACACAAAAAAAAAAAAACAAGAAAAAAAAACACCTAACATGTGCCAAGTTCATTCTAATTCTTTCCCAATATGGGCATATTTTCAATGCTGTCTGACTTCATTCCCTCATCCACATGTGCAGGGAGATCAAGATTAGGTGTCTGCAGAATGAAAACCCAGGAAGCTCACCTGCTCGCCCTTGATATTACGCTGGAAATATAAAATCCATTCCTAGATTTAGACATCTCTCGCCACCAAAAAATGTTCTATTCTGTCTGGAGCCACAGACTGCCTGTCTGCGGCATCGTTCCTTATTGGCTCAAACTAGATGTCTTAGTTATTGGGATGAAGAAATCCCTGTCAGTGGACATTCGTGGGAGAATCCCCCCTCCTTTTCTCACTCTCACCGAGGTGAGGTTAATTTATATTTCTCAGACCTGTTCCTTTCTCCTTAGAAATGGATTCAGTTGAAGTGTTGGCGCTGGATCGTTATCGGTGTGCTATCATTCCGCTGGGACAGCCCAGCCATCATCACAAATGGCCGTTTTTCAGTGGAATAAAACATATGAATTAAACTTCATAAGCTTATCTGGTCTTTGATATGTAGAAAGCCCAAGGTTTATTTCCACATTAATCCCCACACCCGTCTATTGCTTTGGCTCTTTGATGCATGAAGGTGGGTTTAGAAACTGGAATCTGCCAGGTATATATAACTGCATGTTTTACCCATCGCTTCAGCTCCAGGCCCTCTTTTCTCCCCCTGTTTCTTTCTCTCTGTCTCTCTCACTGACACACACAGGTTTTCCCTAAGAATTTCATTACAAAAGGCAGCCATATGCATTGAAATACTGCCGGCAAGCAGGGGTCATGTAGCCCGATACTGAATTTCCCTTGCCTTTGTGCAATCTTAATTGTCTGTCATTTCTGTCTGCAGCCCCGTCTGTGCATGCTCCAAATAAAACCTATGGAAACATGAAAGGTGGAGCACTGCCCTCACTTTCATCAAGAGATCGCTTACCTGGCCTTGCCGTGGCTACCCCAGGCTTGTGTTACGTACCTCATAAAAGTAGCTCTTGTTTCACCAATGCACTGCCCCATCCGAGCGCTGGGCTAATCTGTCAAGCCGAGCTCCCAGGCAAATTCTTCTGCAGCGTAATAGACACTGTTACAAACTCTACTGCCTTTCTCCTCCGCTCGTTCTTTCCCCCCTCATTTTTGCAGAGGGCTCCCCTGATGCCCTCAGATGTTGCTGACAGTTGAGCCTGGATGCCATGGTGAATTTATATAGTGCTACTGCATCTGTCATTGTTTTCACCGAGGTGTTGACCTCCACACGTCCTCATCAGAATGTTGCCTCAGTTCTGCAACTCCAAGCAAAACAGATACCTACAACTCGGTTGATCGTAAAGGGTATTCACCGCACAGAAATCCATTCCCATTTCGATAGTTTGTGCAGAACTTTGACAGGCTGTTGGAAACCCCGGGGGAATTAGGTCACGGAGGGATGGGAGAGACGGAGGGCTCCGGGGGAGTCGGGCTGTGTTTCTATAGCTCCAATTGTACACTGCCACAGCAGCGAACATTCAGAGGACTGAAATACTCTGTCAAACCATAACCTATCTCGTGTCCTTCATACTTCACCCCTGACATCCTTTTGATCCTCGAAACCTTGATCTCATTGTCACTTTAAGGCCTTGTTGCCATAATTCATAAACTGTCTTTGTATAAATATGTATAGAAAGCAGTGCATGAAGGACATTATCACTTTGCAAAGAAACACGGGTGTGGGACTCAAAATATTCATCCAGTGTAGTGATTGCTTACTTGCCACTCTGGTAGCTGATACCCCGCTGTAAAGCCTCATTCGTCTTTATCGAATGTTGATGGAATCAAGGCAGATTTATGGGTTATAGCGGGACAGAAACAGTGACAACCTTTCTGTTTTTGATGGCTTCTGCCAGTCACCGGGCCACGAACAAAGCAAGACAGTCGCTGTATTGAGTTTATAACTCCTAAAGCAGCCACCAGCGATCGCACCCTCTATAAGCCACATACAAGACAGTCATGGTATTTTAAGCAGATTTCCTCTTAAAGGGGAGGAGAGGCGGGTATTTCTCCTTTAAAGTGGTCTTATCACCAGGGCTGTCGACTCACTGGAAAGGCTGACAGCTACAGCCCGCTGAGGCACCGAGTGGCCTTGCTGTGTCTTCTGCTGTTAACTATAGACAGGCGGGACAGCCGTGCGACTCTGCTATTCTTTCCCTTATAACACAGAGTGGCATGAACCTTTTGCCTGCTTATTTATAGACATAATTCTTCTTTTGGTGCGTTAAACAAAAAAAAAAAAAAAAAAATTGAACATCTTTGATTACGCTTGTGAGCATGGCGGTGATTTTCTGCAGTAGGAATAATGCATTTTCACACAAAGCTCCTTACAGCTTGTGTGAAGAATGTGGGATTGTTTAATCTCCATATCATGGTGCTCCGTTATTTATGGAGCCAGGTTATTATATTTTTTTGCAAAAACCAACTATGTTTGATGTTTTTTTTAATTATTCTTTGAAAATGTAAAGCACAATGAAAACCTGTGCAGATTAATATATATTGAAGGAAAAGAAACGTTTTTTTCTATATACATATTTAGAAATAAACACTAATAGAAATACAGGTACCAGTTGAATATAATTATCCCCACATACATGTTATTCAAACATATTCTAGAAAAAATTAATTAAAAAAAATTAATAAATGCTATCTTTGTTATTCACTAAAACCTGTTTTCTCGACTTCCCATAAATTACTTATATTTCTACATTTCAAATGCTTTGTTACCCTACAAATATATAATTTGTAATGACTTTTGCCACTGCTTTTATCGTTACGCTCATTTAAGTCAGTGATTCATGGCAAAGCAAACTCTCTTGTCAGATCCAGGGGTCAATGTTCAGTTAAAGGCCTCGGCCATGTGTAGTAAAGTAAACCAAACCTTGGCGTTGTATACAGAGGGGCCTGTAATATTCATTATGCCTAACAACACACTGAGCTGAAAGTTAAGCTCTCCTCACATTCCAGGCCAGTTATTAGTCAGCATTATAGTTTATTTGTCCAGAGGTAAGATAAACCAGAATCCTCTCGGCCCCCTGCTCGGGACCTGCAACACTGAGTGGTTTGTTTGAACAACGGAAAGTGTTCTCTTATGACAAATAGTCCAATAACACAAGATAACACAAACACGGACTCACAACCAGATAATGCCACTTTTGAGCTGTGACTGAAACTTATTAGACCTTTACGTATTATTTTTTTTTTTGGGTGCTTTGATGTTGTGTTTTTTGCCATTTGTAAGAACACGCTTATCACTGAACAAACCAAGGACACACTGTATCAGTGGAACTGGAGATCGCAACACAGGAGGAGTGAGTTTGTTGTCCTGAAAGTATTTGAAAGCTTTGACATTTTGGAAATGAGATAGCGCCAAGAAAGTCAAGTCTGTTTCTGCAACTTTAAATTATGCGAGTCGTACATTTAATCGCGTTTACCTCCCAACTTCAGTTTTACCTTTTGTACATTCTGGAAGATTTAAAAACAATAAACATTGCCGGCTTTCCCCCTGCCTATGAAGGCTAGAGCACAGTTACATTGGAGGCAGATAACAAGATTAATCTGCATGTTGCCACGTCAACTCATCACTGTTTTTTTATTATATTTTCATTTAAGAAAAAATGAGAAGGCTATGTTGTAACACAAATATTTTACCGAAACTATATATACATCTGCTGTGGATGCTTTAAAAGTGTTTCTTTTTATATATATATACAGTTTTCGTACATTGTTCCAAGATAAGAAGCAAACACGTTTAGTGTAAGGTGTGACACACATACAAAAAGCCTCGCGGATCGTCAAACAAACCAAACCACCCACGACACCACCCATTTACTCACAAGTCTCGAAATGTTTTTAATTAGCTCAAAAGCCATGGTGTTCCCTCTGTGACGACTTACTGCCCGCCCATCACTTCCTGATGTGTCCTGAGGATGAACTTTGAGAAAAAAAAACATGGATTGAAGGAATGAAAGAAGAAGAAGGGGGGGGAAAAAAGCATCTTCTTCTTAACCAAAACCAGCCTACAGTGCAGCGGCTTGGAGGCTGCCTGCTGCTGCTGCACATAACATTCCCATCACAATCATGTTCAATTGTCCCCTAATTGTCCTCTTCTCTCTCCCCTAGAAGAAGTTGCTGACATGAGAAATTAGGCAATCAGGATGGCATTAGTGCATGAGCGGAGGACTGGGACATGGTTATACTATAATGTATAGGCCCCATTGGGGGTGCAAATAAGCAGGGAAATACTCACATATCCCTTTGAAGTGATCGCTGCTCCCAAATTAAACTCTTAGTCACACTGCTATCAAAAGGATATGGTTGTTAGCAGTGGCCTGCTCGGATGTGAGCACACTTCTGGTGCTTTTTTTAACAATGTGACTTGTGATTGATGCCCTTTAGGTTGGGTCCTTGTAAGTAAACATACATATTCCTCTCCTTTTTAGGAAGATCTGTCACAGTGGAGTAAATAATAATGTAATGTAATTGGTAAATGTTCCAGTGTGAGCCCAAATGAAAGCGGTTTGATGATTCTTGTTACCCTTCGTTTTCTTTGTTAGATTTTGATGCTGTTCAATTTTTGATCAAATTGTGATCATTTTCATTCATGTTTTTATTAATGTTTTGTTTATTTATTTATTTTTTCATGATTCATGTAATCTAAATATTTTTTTAAAAATCGATACAAAAATGATTGTCTTCGGGTATTAAAATGAGAAAGAAGTTGGCTTTGCATGAATTGGGTCGGATAGAACAACATATGGAGGGAAAAAAAAAAAAAAAAAGGAGAAAATGGGGGGAGAAAAAAGTTCCCTCCAACCTCCTGGGGGATTCAATGAGATTACCCCCCAAAAAAGATTGAATTAGTTTGGCCAACAGAAGGAAGAAATGCTAGAAACTAATGGCGAATAACAAGCTTGTGACAATTCATCAGGCAACTTCACAGAGTCCCCTCTGTGAAGTTGCCTTCAGTGGGCTTCAGTGGAATGCCTGAGACGGGACCTTTCCCCCGTGCTATGTTATTCTAACAAACAATGTCAATGAGATGGCATCCTACCTCTCACCAATTTGCATGGTTGTCAGAGGAGTGAAAGCCAGTTTAAAGGTACATCCTTTATGTGCCGGAGAAAGGATTAGGGCCAGCCCCAGAAAGACGCTTTGATTTTCCTGCAAATATGTATAAGAAGTTTGGCTGAGGAAAAGTGAGTTTTCAAAAGCTGTAACTTTTCCTAAGCTTGTGATTTACTTATTATTTGTGTGTGTTTGTGCGCGTGCATGTGTGCGTGTTAGAATAAATCTTTATTAAAATTAAAAAAAAAAAAAAAGGTCCAACTTTTAAATGAAGATAAAGGTAAATACCTAATGTTTCACAGCATTAAATTGAAAAAAAAAGAAAAAAGTTTTTAGTAAAAACAGGAATAATGCTTATAGTCATTTAATTCTAATATTTTTTGAAGCTCTATGAGCCGAGGATTATTTCAACTTATCAAAATGAGTTAATGGCTACTCAGACCTATGTTTAGTTTGGAATCCATCTGAGAGACTTTCCAGCCTCCTCCCTTTTGGTTTTTGTTTTAGGGACTGAAGGCGGCCCGCTGCTCCGTTCAATGATGGACGCACTGATCCCACATAAACACAAGCAGCAAGCCATATGCACTTAGCCACGAGGTTAGAGTGCAGCCCTCATTAGCATGTATAAACTCTCCGTGTCAAGAGGTCGCCTTTGACCCCAACACACAAAATCTTGTGCGAAACATGGCCCGCACAAAGTGTCTCGGTGTGAGTGAGGGATGTGCACTGGTGATTTTTTTTTATCGAATTTTGCTAAACGCATTTGATATATTCTGACCTATAAATTTAAATAGATGAAAAAGATGTTGCGGGAAAGGAATGGCGTCCCTTCGGTACTTAAGGATGCTCGGATGCACCGGCTCACGCTCCTAGTAGACTTACAGAGATCCTTCACTGTCCAATAGTTGCTTCACAAGTTTCAGTAACTTAATCGATTGATGACTACATGGTAGAAGGATTTCCAACAAGTTCTGTTGAGATTATAGGGTTTACACACACACACACACACACACACACACACACACACACACACACACACACACACACACACACACACACACACACACACACACACACACACACACACACACACACACACATGCAAAAAAAAACAAAAAAAAAAACCCAGCTTCATGCTTAAAAAAGATCACCAGAGAGCTGATGTCCCTTCGGTGGCAGTCCAGCACAATGTGTTCCAGTTCACTTTCATCATGTTGTACCAGCTGAACATGGTGTAGCTTTCAGCCCTGCCCTGTGGGAAACCAGCCTGTCTTTTCTCTCACTGTGTTGTGTGTGTGTGTTAATGTGTGTCTGTGTGTGTGTGTGTGTGTGTGTGCTCAATGCTGTCGAGCTGTGTTGTCCCAACCTTTCAACGGCACAAACTCCCTGTCCTAGGGCCTCCAGCGTGGATTGGCCACAGAGACTTTGTGTGGCATGTTCGGATGAATGCAAACCTCATCCTCTACCAGAATGCCACCAATGCAACCCCTTAAGCATGTCTGCTGGAAACTTCTGGGCATCCAAGAAAGCTCCACTTTCTACACTCTGAGTTTCTTTTCTTTCTCTCTTCACCTTTCATTGTGTTCATTCCCTTTATTCCTTGTCTTTACAGCCTTCAAGCAGCAATTGATGCATCTGCAGTCTCTCATGTAATGTGTCCACACGAATCTAAAAATGCTGTTTGGCCACGTTGTTGTACATAGATACACACAAACTCTTTGATCATTCAGTTGCTTATATTAACCCATGGGAATCTTCCAGTTTTGAACCCTTACTCGGACCTTATGTCGTACATCTGTTCATGTTTGTGGGTCAACCCGTGACACTTGATAACATCTTCTAATAACGGTGATTGTTTGGTTTCCATTGGAGTCCGCCTCGACACCGCAGCTGACTGGGTGCAGTAGTCAACCAGTAAATTGCTCCACTGTAATTGTTTGATTACAGTATACGCTGCCTGGGACACTGGATAATGTAATCATCCTTCAAACCTGGTTTTCCTTTTTTTTTTTCACATCTTGTCTTTACGCCTGAGTTTATGTCGAAACAGCTGTCTGGCATATAATACCGTCCTCAATGACTTGTGTCAACAGGTTTACGAAAATAACAATGTTCTCATTGTTTAGTTAGTCCACTGTTCCAGACGGTCCGAATCTTGAGTTGTTGACGTTTGCGAATACTTTATGATATTAATTCTCTCCCCCAAGGTTACTTAACGTGACCCAATAACCACTGTTCTTATTTCTCCAAATACATGTGACAAATTCTACCGTTAAACTTGATCCCGCTCCCCGCAAATATTTCGCCTAGCACAATAAATCAGAGCGCTAACTATTATAAATGGGAACAAGAATAATACATGAGAGATTCTGTTCAGCGTCACACATAAAGGGTGTAATCTAATTAGATGGTTGTTTAATTCGGGTATCAGTTCTTGTCTACAGATGGGGGGATTTTAATCACAACATGAGTCAGAAGGTCATTTCTGGGCTTGGTTGCTTTTTTTAAAACCCTCACAGAGACCCTTGAAGACCTTTTGAGCAGGTCATGGTATAGTCCACACTCACGGTGAGCCTCGAAATGAGACAAGCTGCTCTGTATATCACGTTTTATATTTACTTTTTGGCAGTGATGAATTTCTTTGGAGACCTTAAGCAGCTGTGGACATTCTGCCGGTTCACCAATTAATACTTGGAGGCCAAATGTTCCCAATCTCAGGGGACACAAAACTAAACAAACCCCAGGTCTCCATTTTCAAGCCACCTCAGAAAAGAGGATGTGAGAGTTTGAATCAAATATCTCCTTTCTGGTGTCTGGTTTGTTTACGTTTTGTTTCCTTTTGTATTCCTTTGGGGACGCTTGGAAAATAGTAATAATGTCAAGACGCGCTATGTCTTTAATGGGTCTGGCACGAAGGAGCTTGCCTCCAAATGTCCATATAAAACTATCACTGAATGCTGGGTGCTTGTATGCAAGGTCTAATCAATTCTGAAGCTGATATGTAGGTAAAATAAATGGGACTTCAAACAAAGTAAAGTAGTCCTTGAGGGATAAAAACAAGGCACACAGGGAGACGCAGTGTGTGTGACATGTGCAATGTTTCATCGCTGAAAAATGCCAGAGCTGTGGCCTGTGCAGTGTAAACTCAGAGGTCGGATTTGTTTGGTGTCAAATCGACTAAATAATTAGCTCATTCAGAGCGATACTGAGGTTTTTTTTTTCGGTTTTTTTTTTATGAAGCCGACCATAGCATAAAAGACATAATTGAAAAGTCAAGAATGAGGTGGTTGAGAGCCCTGATTATTTTTTTTCTTTTAACTCCTATTCACATTAAGTATTTTAATTTTTACTAATGCCAGTATATACAGATGTTTGACAAATTTACTTTTGTAAATTTACTTTTGTGAGGCTGATAGATTATTTTTCATTCATTTTTCTTTTTTATTTTAATGTATTCATTTTAGACAAAAAAAGTGGCAAGGGATGCATGATTTACACCCAAACACCCCTTTTGGACAAAACCTATTTGATTTACAACTTTTTTATTAAAATTCTTAGAAACACTGCAGATTTTTATCAATCTATCGCAGACAAAGTTAAGTATGTATCTTTAAAACAAAAACCAAAATAATAAATTGCCTTTATATTTTATGTGCCGGAGATGCATGGTTTGTCCATTGTTTTGAAGCTCAAGTTAAAAAGCAAAAAAAAAAGAAAGTTGTGAATAAAATATAGGGGGAGATTACCCAAAAAGGGTGTTTCAAATGCTCAGATTGATAGAAACATTTCTAAGAAAAATAAAGTATGTGACAGTAACTTTATAAAAACAAATGTCCAAATGCATTACATTTGTTCTTATATGCCAGTTTATGTTGTCAAAATATATCCAATCAATCTGTGCCCATAGCGTGGTCCATTTTAAAGCTGACGCTCATTACTGGTACTTTGCTTCGTGTGCTCGCGTTTGGCTCTCATCCTCAAGGAATGACTGACTCAGCTTCGGCGGAGTCACGAACGTCAGAGCGTGACTCCAAACAGCAGAACTTCCAGGTTTGCAGTAGCATTTGTAATAATTTGCCCGAGCGAGTCTGAAACCCAGTGCTCCTCACAATCGGCAGTGAGATCAGTCCTCCGAAACGTTGATGCTAACCAAACATTGTCTGTTGGTGATTATGTCGCGCCACTGCTGAGGTAGTGTGATCCCGTGTACAGGAGTGGCCTCAGGGAGCCCCCCCCCCCCCCCCCCCCTTTTCTTTTTTTCCCTGAGAACTAATGTTTACAATCGTTTAGGGGCGACTGTGGAAGGCATACAGGAGACACTGGCGTATGTTTGTCTCCATTTTGAGGATTGCGGTTAAGCTGAAGCTCATCTGGCAACCTTATGGGCTGCTCATCCACTCTAAAGCTTCTGTTGTCTCTTCATCGCATGTCCTCCCCCTTTATCACACTTACATTATTCCACCTTTTTTTTTTTTTTTTTTTCTTCCTCATTGTTAGATTTTGACTCTATAGCCACATTTCTTCTCATGATCCTATTGATGCACTGCTTTGTTTGTTTTTTTTTCGTTCATCTTTCTTCCCAGCACATCTCCTCTGTTTTCCACTCATCTCATCAGCTGTCTCAAGTCATACATGTCATCTGCTGGTATGTGCTGATGGCTGAGTTTTAGTTGGCCTTTCAATGCGTGCATCATGTGCCGCATTGGCTGGAATATAACATTGCTCAAGCAAATCAATTTGTCATGTGAGTGAAATCTGCTGAGTGCAGAAGTTCATGGTCCAGGTTGTGTGGCTCATCTTCGGGTCTTCTTCCGATCGTTGTCTCAGTCGGTGGGGAATGCCCTCGGAGATCCGTTTCAAAGAAGGGACATTACCACTGTGGATATTTTCGAAAAGTCATAATAGCATTCCTGTTTTAATGAAGGTTATTGCGGTACCTGTATTGCTCGTTGAGTTAAGTAAATTCCACACTGACGCAACAAATTTAATGCTAGACTGACGTGAACGTCTGACTCAGCACTGATGTCACTTTCAGAAGAAATACACGAGTGGAGTGATATTAAGTCTTGCATTTCAAATTGAATCATTTCCCATTTGGAATGAAAAAAAAAAAAAAAAAAAAAAAAGTGACACCAACTCATGCAGAATGACTGCTGGCATCACCGCAATGTGTGCAATAAGCAAAAAGTGCTGTAAGATGGTTATCTCAAAATGAGAGTTGCGGAGAGCCGGGCCTCCTGAAATTATTTAAAACGCACACAGCCTCGCCCCTCAAAAGTTGAAAAATGTATGGGAATTAGTTATAGATGCATCGGTGCAAGGAAATACAACAATGCATTGTTATTAAAAGTGAGGCGGTGAGAGCACAAGTAGAAATGTACCGGGAGTGAAAGAGTGCACTGGAAACTAAAGCTGCAGCGGTTTGGATGATGGGAAGGCAACCGCATCTGTTTCCAACTTTACAGAACTGGGATTCCGGCTTTTTTCTGTCACAACAAGTTGTAATTTCTTCAAGTTTCTCTTATTCAGCCATGACTAAAAAGTTTGAGTTGGGGTTAACCAAAATTATTGTTGTTGAAATTCAAACCCAAACTTAACTTTAACCATAACTGCGTTCAACCTCTGAACCCGCCGTAACCTATGACGTGGAAGTATATATAAACCGTTTCAAGCTCTTTCATGATGCCTGATTCTTTTCCTTCCAAAGCATAATACTCGAAGCTTAAAAGCAAAATCATTGTTTATTTGACTGCGAAACTTTGAGAATTTCAAAGGCGGGTTTAATGAGAGCCTTTACATGCTGACTTTGCCTTACTTCTTGGAGAGTCGGCAGCACGGCACGGAAATCATGTCAACTTTAATCATCACTTATATAACTGTGTCGCCATGTAAGGTGTTTGAGCAGTTGTTTTCAGAGGCTTTGAAGCACTGCTAAGTATGTTGGGCAAAATCTATGCAATCAACCCTTATAATTGCCATATGAAAAGCGTTTCATCAGATTTGGAGGAAATCATTTGAAAGCTTCCCCAAAAGCAGCATTACGAGTAATTCAAAGAAATAGGTAAGAAAATACTACCTTTGGTGACATTTGACTCTTAAGTTGGATTTCTTGAAAGAGCAGGGAAAAAAAATAAAGAGTAAATGCTTCTTACAGAGACTTAAGGCTTTATTTGATCTCACTGCAGGACTTGGTAAACAGTACTAAGACCATCACACACACACACACACACACACACACACACACACACACACACACACACACACACACACACACACACACACACACACACACACACACACACACACACACACACACTAGAAAAAACACAGCTGAAGAGGAAGTCGCATCTCAGGGTCTTTAGGTGGTCTTGTTTGTTTTCCTCCCACAATGCACCTGGGTGTTGCTGCTTTACAAGCTTTCTGCATTGCTTTGTGGACTTGCGTATGGGTGGTGACAATATGGGACATCAATATTGTTCAAAACTGAAAACCAATATAAGGTGGTGTTTAGTTCAAAGCATTTTCCTTCGTCACTAGAAGGGTGGTCAAGTCATCCTACACAACTAATCGGTGAAGTAGCAGAGAGGAAGCTTTGGGGACTGTGCGCTGGATAAACGTTTGGTTTTCCCTGCTGCCTCCGCCTGTCTCTGGATTATGAAGGGCAGATATACAGCACTTCAGAGTGTGCCAATTAACAGCCCCAGCAGCGGCCGCCACACAGGAGGGCCCCTCATAAAGACTCACCCTATGGTGTAAGCCCTGCCACTTCCAAGTGCTTTATCCGGGGCCGAGCCCATACACACAGCTGTTAAACTGGCAGGTTTTTAAGCAGCCCCAGCAACGCCGACAGGCCCGGGAGTTCATAAAGATTTTCTCAGCAAGTGCTTTCCCAAGGAAAGAGAGAAAGATGAGAGGAGGAAGGCAGAGAGCGGGAGGGTGAGCAAGGCAGCTGGGTAATCAAGGGCCAGACCTTGCTCTGAGAAAGGATAGAGCCACAACTCTTCCTGACTCCATCCTCTCCTCTGTCCCCCCGTCCAGCCATCGTTCTTTCTGAATTTGACTGCACTCATCCTCCAAGATCTTTCTTGCTTTTTTTTTTTATTTAAATAAATAAAGGGTGGCCTCCTGAGGACTTGAAAATTGGTGTAACTCCAATCGTCCCAGCTACTGCCGCCCCTGCCTGCCACATAACAACTGCTGGCATTTAAACAGCTTTGATACACATTTTAAAGGCTGAGCCGCGTCAGAGCTGTACTGATATTAGTCAAAAAAAAACAAAGTACCATACACTGTGTATTTTGTTTTGTTCCGACATTGAGAGCCATGCACCTTGAGCTGGAAAGTGCAGGGATGGAAGGATGAATGTGCATGAATAACTATGCATGTGGGATTTTTTAGAATGAGCAAAAATATATATATATATATACCCATGAATTGCTTTCTGTTAAACTAACACAGAGGTCTTGCTTTCTTATTGAATGCGCCGCATATAAAAGCTTCATTATTTGTTGCCGTTGTGACTGAACCGAAGTATACCACAAGCAAATGGGGCAAAGTGTGGTGTTTGTGTGTTTGTGCATAGCCTTGCTCATCCATAAATGGATGCTTGCATTCGTGCCTGTGTGCCCGAGCAGCCCGAGGTCTCCTCTGCCATTGTTCTGCTGGACTTACACAGAGATAAAGCAGTTGAAAGTGAGCTGACCACATGCTACACAGTATTGGCTACAGATGTGCCAGGCAGATCACAGGGGAAACGTGATGGCATTTCCTTCAAGATGTGCATGTGTATTTTTAAACTTTGATGTGAACATGATTTGCCATGAAAAAAAAAAAAACCCGCTTTGTTCATGTGGTTCACATGGTCTCAATAACAGCGCTCATACATATTGTATGCTCTTTCCCTGAACTTTTTTTAATTTATTTATTTTTTGTTGTTGTCTCAGTGATAGCATAGGTTGATCTCGGGACATTTAGTAGCATGCAGAAGGAGCTTACTGGTAAAGAAGAATTGTATGCATAGCTGAAGATTACTTTGACGACGGGGATAACATGCTCAGCATGTTAGTGGTTGAGACAGTTGGTGTCACTGCTGCAACAACGCTATGTGATATTCTTTATTTTGAGGTCACGTACGGCCACAGGTCCTTTGTACTGGCTCGTCTCTCTGAATACATTAGCCGGGCAGTTAAAAGACACAATGGGATTTAATAAAACGTGATCAAACAGATGCTAACATCCAGAGACTGTCGTACACATGCAACATCTTAAGATGGTGTCGGTGGATTATTCTTGTCAGCAGTCAACCAACATTTTTTTGAACTATAAAAGTGTTTTCTTCCTTCACTGAAGCTCATTTTATTATCACTGGTGACTGTCTGAACTGTTACTTCCTCTCTTAGGACCATATTGAATAGATTTTTTTTCCCTCCAAGTTCACATGTTTACAGTGATTGCTTTACTACTAAAGTTAAAAGTGGAAGTTTAATCTTTGTAGAACAAGATTTCAAAAAGAAAGTCTACTTTTAGCTATTGTTGATCCCTGCTTAGGTTGTGATTTAACATTCAACAAAGAAAGAAATGTTTAATAAATAAAAATTTTTTTTTTTTAAAAAACAAGAAGAAGAAAACATTAAAGCTCCTTCGATACCTGCTATTGTGAGTAGACCAGACGTTCTTCTTTGCCAGAGCGGAAACTGGGCATTCCTTGCGAACTTTGTCTGCGGTACCATGAAGAGGAACAGCAGGTGTGAAGAAAGAACCTCCAGTTCAAGCAGAGGGGAGAGGTATCACTGCATGGTAGTCTGGCTGTTGACCGGCCTGCTTAGTTCGGGTTTGCATGTGTGTGAAGTGATAGTTCCAACACATTGTGTTCTTGTTCTGCTCTTCTTCTGTTTCAGGTTTGGCAGGTGACCCGGCATTGGGTGTACTGGCTACTGTACTCCAGGTGACAGCTTCTGACATTGTAATTGTCTGCTTTGGGCAAGAGGTTGGAGGGTGTAATACATCTTATGTTTCCTTTCGGTAGAAATTATTGATAACCGGTGGTGAGAGGTACTGTTGGTCCGACTCCGCTGGCTCGAGCACATCCCAGTGATGGCAGTTTGCATTTACAGATCAATTCTGGGAGCCGGACATTTTTAACATATTAACAAGTAAACATCAGTTATAAAAGAGAAACTTTTGGTTGAGTACATTTACATTGAAGTACATCTCTTAGAAATATGACATTCTGCAGACGAGCAGAACAAATTTATAAAGCATGTTTGAAAAAACAACAACACTGGACCAATTAAAATAATAATATAAAATCAACATAGAGAAGAAATGAATCTTTTCAGCAGTATAGTTATTTTGAACTCATATATGAGAGTGATATGACATTTTTGAATTAAATAAATGAATAAAAAAGTACAAATTAAATGAGTTATTATGGCCAAAAACCGGAAACATGGGAAATAAATACATATTTTTTTGAAAGACAAACAATTTGTGGCATAATGCATATATTGTGATTGTTACAGCACGAAATACACACACACACACTCGCTCAACAGATAAGGGAATGGTTTTCACCACAGCACATGAAGGAGTTAAGACAGACGGGAGGAGAAGAATAGTTGGACAGCGGGTGTAAAGATTTCACATTAGCAGGGAGGGAGATGGTGAGTTGCGTTTGATATCGCCCTCTGCACGGCACATGTGCCGGGAGTGCTCAGAGAGTTTTGAAAGAGAGAAGCATCCTCTGCTAAATGGAAATTCCTGCGCTTCAGCCACAGCTGCAGTGTGACACTTCAGATGGCCGCGCTTCCCTTTGTACAGCCCCCTGGAATTAGCCCAAACCACAATGGCATCACATCAGAAAAGACGGCAGGAAAATCAGACTTTATTATCTGTCGCTCTGGAAATATTTGTGCAGGGAGGAAACGGGGGCACGAGGGCCTTGGCTTGCCTGCCATGTCAACCTGCATTTTATTATTGAAAACACACACACACACCGAGGGACATATACACACACACACACACACACACACACACACACTCGATCCTCAGATAAGTCTGAGCTAACTCATTGTTTTACCTGTGTGCCAACACGGCTCGGCTCCATGCCGAACTGTAAACAAGCCGTCGCATTCTCTTTATTTATTTTTACAAATTTTAAGGCCAATGAAACCAATAATTTGTTGCAAAAAGCAGACAATCCGTCACATATGACATGTAACAGTAGTAAGTTTCACTCACTGGGCGCAGCACTACAATTTCCCGGGCGAACCGATGCTGGAGAAAGACAGTTCAACTGGTGCCGGGAAAACAAACTCTCCGTTCTAATGAAGAGAAGTAGCGTTGCATGGAATAAAAGTTTCTGTCAAATTGTGTTTGGAGAAGGGATTCACTTCAAAGAGATCTGAACAACAGTGCTGTCTGTCTAATTTACGTTTTCGAGTACATGCCAAATGTAAAAACCCCAATTTTGAAGAGTGTATAATTACAGAGATAGAGTGAATGACTATAAATAACCCCATCATTACTAGTCCCTCCTCAAGAACATGATCCATACTGAAGGATAATTAAGGCAATACATTTCTGATCTTCCAACAGTCTGTGCGGGGAATGTGTGCACGCATGCGTGTGCCTATGTGTGTGTGTGGTCGGGATAGAGAAAGAGAGAGTGTGGGTGTGTAAAAGAGGGAGGGGGGGGAATCATAAGGCATTCTTCACTAAATATAGTTCTGTTGTGGCAGAACGGCTATGTATGGGTACTTCAGAAAAACTCAAGACAGACCCGCTTTAATTGGTTTGTGGAATCATTAATGGAACAGAAGCACAACTCGAGAGTGTGTGTGTGTGTGTGTGTGTGTGTGTGTGTGTGTGTGTGTGTGTGTGTGTGTGTGTGTGTGTGTGTGTGTGTGTACGTACACAAGAGTGCTTCTGCGTGTATAATGGACCCTGTCAATGCCCTTTAAACAACAACAGACACATTGAAATAACTTTGATCAACAAACATGTAGCAAACAAGAAGATAATAATGAACCTCTATGTTCAGCCGAGGTCTCTTAAAATAGACCATTTCAACTAGGATATATCAGATTTGAGGATAATATTTCTAGATTAGGCCAGCTAATTAGTGCCCCAATATTTGGCACGGTGCATTGACTGAGATCCAAATAAGCATATTGTCCTCATCGCAGAAAAGTGAAAGAGCTTTTGCTGTGTTCTTCACTCAGAGTCGGAGAGAACGTTCTACTGAGACAGAGGAAACTTTACTCAACGGCTCTCCATGCCGTCACTTTATCTCCTCCTCTCTTTCTTGCCCGATCAAAAACGTACGAATGTCGCTTTGAGTGGCCAAATGAAAGAGAACCAGGCAAACACGAGCGAGCGACCATGTTTATTTCCAGTAAATCTATAAGCCAGGCCAGGTTTTTTTCTGTGTCAGCAGGGGCCTGCATGGGTTGTTGAATGGTCGTGAGTTGTTGCTTAACCGGCAGCGAGTCACTCAGCCAGCCAGCCAGTTGTCAGGCGAGTACTAGTTCCTTGTTGCTATTTGTGTTTGAGTGTAACCGTGCTGAGAGCCTTCCTCACTCCCCCCCCCACCACCCCCGTTTTTCCAACCGAATCCTCCAACCTTTTCCTGTGGCAAGAATCGTGTCTTACAGCAGCCTATCACTCCTGGAATGAAAAGCCTATGACCAAGGCATCCGCTCTTTTCACTGCCATTGTGTCACTGAAACAAGGAGCGGGACCAAGAGCAGTCAGCTAAACACGGTGTAGCAGGGTTCGATGGTGGCCCCGCTGAGGTTGCCGCGACTGCTGGGCTCCAGTGACTTGTTGTTGCTTGTTGTTGTGTGTTTTCCCCGAGCCAAGGCCAGGGGGCCCCGGGATGGCTTTTGTGTCAGTGTTCGACCAGTGCTGCACTCATGGAACTAGATAAATGGATTAGAGGGGCACAGATATGGGCGGGCATCTATGAGAAAAGACAACGGAGATGTTGAAGGGAAGCGGGGGGTTGAAGGAGGAGAGTGAAGGGATAGGAAGAGGCAAAGGCATTTGTGTTGTTGGACAACAAGGGGTCGAGTCTGTTGTAAGAATAGCCTGCTTCTGCCAAAAAAGACAAGACAGTGATAAACTTTCCTCCCCATGCAGTCACCTCTCTCCCCCGTACTCTTCCTGTTACACACACGCACACACACACACACACACACACACACACACACACACACACACACACACACACACACACACACACACACACACACACACACACACACACCCGCACACACCAAGTGTCACAATGCACAATTCACCACTAAAATGAATGGGTTGCCACAGCGTGACACGTCTCAGTTGCAGGGGGAGATGGTCCTTGTTCACCAACAAAAGGCTGTGGTATTATGGGGAGCACAGCCTGTGACAGAATGCTAAATTGTTTTAGGGTCAACAACTTATTGTCTTTGCATGAGCCACGATTTACATATCACCCAAGTAGGTTTCAGTAGTCAGTCCTCATATGAAACGGCTACGACCTCTCAAAGGTTCCCGAAAACTATTTTAATCACTCGTTTTTAATTATACAATTTTAATTCTGTAAGAAGACATTGTATTTAATGTTTGCTAATTATATAGTCAGTCATTTGAATTGTAATTGGATTACAGCAATTGCTTTATATAACCTAAATAATGCAAACACACTGTGGCTATTTATCTAGCATTATCCCAGTGAGCTTTGCTCTTTAATTCTATATTTACATGTAATTCATTTATTTTCGCTTCTTTTATTATCATTTTTTCCCCCCTTCGTGATCTTTATTTTCTTTCACTCTCTCGTGCACCGTGGCCCTGGGCATCCGGGAGGAAAGAAATGGCTGGAAGTGACAGCCTAATTATCAGCCTCAACTCCGCTCATTACCCATTAGACAATCCACTGTACATCCACTTACTAAATGAATAATTTTGTATATATTATGGAAACACAATATTATGGCCTGCAGCTAACGCCTTTGCGCTAACCTCACGCTGTTTCGGTACAAAAGGAATAAATGGGACACCGAGAGGTTATTTAATTTTAGCCCCAAAAGCCAGCTCATGAGAGGATGTCATGTGCAAATGTGGTGGGTGTGGATGTGTGTGTGTGTGTGTGTGGAGGGGGTGGGGTGGGTGGGGGGGGGGGGGGGGGGGGGGGGGGGGGCTGACGGAGTGAGGAGGGTCGGGGTGGTGGTGGTGGGGGGGGGCAATATGAAATTTCCACACCTGCCTTTTTTCCCCATGCGCAATATCCCAATCATTATGGCCAAGCGCGTGCTGCAGCATACGTGAAATTGACAGTAGTCGGTTCTGGGCTTTACATGAATTAATATTATTCTAATTTTCATCGGGGCCGATCTAATGACTGCGGCTGGAGCAATTTACGCATTTTTTTTTTCTTCCCTAAATAGGTTGTTACAAAAGGAAAGACCAAAATGGAGATGTCAGGTTAATTTTATATTACCACGCATCCCATTAATACCGTTAGGTTATGATCATCCTAAACTTGTGTTGATCTGTTTTGTAAAAACACTCAGGAGGTTTTGATCATTTTAACTCCGTAAATAACTCCAAACAAATAAGTATTTAAGGTGACGCAGGTTCATGCCTTCTTTATCCTCCACTTTAAAAAGCGCAAATCAAAAACGAATAATGATGCAATTCTAAGTAGAACACAATTAAAAATAATTGTTTTCTCACGTTAACACTGTGTGTATTATCAGCCTCGGTCATCATTTTTTTTTTTCCCCTCGAAAATGCGTGAAGCTGGTCAATGTAGTATATTTAGGTGAAAATACAATTGCATTGTGTGTGATAGTAAGTATTTGAATCGGATTTATCGCTCCTTGGGTGTTGAGAATGCTTTCAAAGCTTTACCCGGCTGCCCCTCGCCTATAGAGGTCGCTGTAATATTGCAAAACAGATGTGCATAAGTCACTCCACAGGTTCAGTGCGATTGAAAAAGCCAGAAGAAACAGCTCACTTTGCAACTTACTGCCAATTACTAAAGTGTCCTAACTCTGAAAACACACACACACTTTCAACCCCTGCTTGGGTTATTTTAGGACAGACCTTCTGTTTTTGTATGTGTTTGTGTGTTTTAATTTTAAAACACAAAAAAAGCACAACAATTGAAGCAAATCAGTCACTTTGGAAAAAAGAAAAAGAAAAAAAGGTGTTATTCCTGCTATTATTCTCGGTGAATTAAAATATAAATAATTGTAAAGAAAATACAAAGCGCCCCTTGTTATCCAATAACTGCTAATTATTGCACTTTCCTCTTATTGTGTTTAAACCCTATTAGGCCATTGTGATAAATCAATATTTGCTTTTGGTTGCCGACCGAGCAGCAGAAAAAAAAAAAAAAAAACATCTTTAAAGGGAAGTAATGATCACTATCAGCGTGGAAACAGACAGACCCCCAAAACAGTGACCCTGGTCGACGAGGCCCCGCAGTGTCACCCTTCTCCTCCCCCAGAAAAGAAAATATTAATAATTTATCTCCGAATCGACTTCTCCCTCTGACAGATTAGATTTTAACCATTTGATTTTGTTTGGACTGGGCGTTCCCATATTATTACTTAATGACCTTCCCAGCTGCTCCTGTCCATTTTCTGTCACCAGCAACCATCTGGACACTTATTAGCACCTCAATGCATCCACGCTGCTTTCCTCCCAAACTTGAATAAAATTAGGGCTGGGTGCATAAAGACTGCCAATATTTTTTTTTCCCCTCTCATTCCCAGCCCCCTTTAAAAAAAAAAAAAAAAGAGCAAAAAATAAAATAAAAACAAACGTTTAAATATTCAAACACATTTCATAATAATAATAATAATAATAATAATAATAATAATAATAATAATAACAACAATAAGAATACGAATAAAGAAAATGAATGTAGCCTCTTGAGCTTGGATTTTCTCTATAATTTCATTTAGTTTATTAGGCAAAATATACGATCTGGACAAATTCCTTCAACGTTTCCTATTTACAAATTTAAATCACTTGGTATTTACATTTAAAGAAATGACACCAAAAACACAAGATAGAGACAAAAAATAATTATAATAATAATATAATAATAATAAAGTAAAAAGCCTACCAAAATGTCCCAGCCTGTCTGGGCAATATGGAAAGAGAGAGTAACATTATAGGCGCGATTATAGGCTACACAACAATAGAGGAAGTAATCCATCCATCCACAGGATATTACCAAATTACGCCATTTGTTCTGTACCGACTGAATGCTACGCTGCATTATTATTTGTCATTGTCCTTTTTTAGGGGAGTCTTTTTATTTCGATTTCTTTTTCTTTTTTTTTTCAAGCATGAAAAAAGAATGTCTTGATCAAGCCGAGGAGAGGGCAGTGAGGACTCGTTGCGTGGCGTCTTGTGGACTCCTGGCGCTGGAAGGCAGAGAGGATCTGGATAAAGAATAATACAGAAAGGTAGATAAATACCCCCGCCGTGTTTGGACAGCGGGTTCCAATATGCATCTCAAGTGTCTAGCTGAACAGATTTGATTAGGAACAGACTGCAGGCCTTTTTCGCCCCCATTTCTTTTATGATTTAAAAAGAAAAGATAAATAAATCCACACCGTTAAAATGTATTACTACATTTAAAAAAAATAAAAAAATAAAAAATTAGGAGGGGGGTGGTATTGGCAATAGTTCGAATTGGACAACAGCTTGTTGGAGGATGGTTTTGTAGTACTTGAAACAGAGGTAAACTTTTTTTTTTTCTGTGAGTAAGAGCGCTCCCCTGGGCTCCGGGTCTCCCAGGGGTCTTTAGGGAAAGCACACAGCCCAGACAGAGCCCGTTTTACTCGGTGACTTGATAAGTAGCCACACTCTCCCCAGAGGGGAGGAATTAAAGGGGGTGTGGGATTGAAGTCAAGACCCCTGTCACCCGCAAAGCACACTGTATTTCAAGTTACCCTGGCTTATTTTTGTTTGTTGTTATATTATTAAATCACAGTATTCAAAACAACATAGAACTGCAACACATTAACTAAGTTTATTTGCAGGAATTTGCCTGAGCTTATTTTATTCCCTGTCGTTTGCTGGGTGACTTTATTTTCTCCTCTAGAAAATCTCACATTCACGCCTAATTAGATAAATATATATTTTATACTTCCAGTGATGCAACATAAACTTTTGTTTTTAATTGAGTATTTTATTTGAATTGCTTCACCAAACTCGAGAACAACACAATGGCAACAAAAATAAAAAAGACTGGTCTCACCTGTCATGGATGGGTCGAAAGGAAGATTTCAGGATCTGCGTTGGAGGTGAATCAGACCTTACACCGTTTTCATGGTCTGAAAAAAAAAAATCAAATATATGTGTCAGTGGTGGCATGTTGAACCAGTTATATTTTTTTTGTAATCAAAAATAAATTGAATGTTGTTGGGTTTTGTTTTTTTTTTATGTTCCGTGCATGTTGTGGACATGGATGTGCAATTTACGCACGCGTGGCCACATTGTTTGATAATATAGTTATGAAAAATAAATACTGAAAACCGTAAATTCCGGTTATGTGCAAGTAAAAATGTGCTGAAGTGTGTGCATGTGGGCTCCTCGTACCCATGTGCTTGGGACTGAGCGTCTCTGGTGGGGCCTTGCTGTCGTTGCTGAGCGCTGCTGAAGCGACCACCGGTGAAACCACCACCGACGTCGGCTGCTGCTGCTGTTGCTGGGACGGTAAGTGGTGGTTGTGGTGGTGATGCTGGTTTACTCCCAGAAACGATCTCACATTCAGAAGGGAGTTCTGGCCCAGGAAAGCCCCATTTGTCCAGTTGTGGAACTTTCCAATCTGGCATGTGTACAGTCCATGGCTGGAGAGGAAGGCCGGGTGCGTCTGGATCTGGTGGTGGGGCGCTGAGGGGTGAGTGGTGGCCCCCGGGCCACAGGGGGACGTAGGTTTCTGCGAGGAACTGTCGGGACTCGTTGCGGTCTCTGCTAAAGACCATATTTTGGGCTTATTGTTAGACGGGAGAGGAAAGCTCCCGGGTCTGTCCGGCGACAGAACTCGTGTGGTGTTGTTCGTGCTGCCGTCCGAGGGGTCCTTACTCCCTGGAAGCACTGAAATCGCGCTCTTAGATTTCTCAAAGGCCTCGTGGGCCTGCAGGGCGAAGGCCCGTCGTTTCTCCAAGCTGTCCAAGTCCCCAGGCGCGCCGATGCCTCCCCTGTGGTCCCTGCTGCCCTCCGTCGATTTATCGTCGTCGTCCTCGTTGCTCTGATCCCCATCGTTATCGTCGATTTTGTCTATATCTATGCTCTCCAAATCAATCTCCTCCTCGTCTTCGTTCTTCTCTGCCTCGTCGCCGCTGCCGAACAAGTTCCCGTCCTCCTCGCCCTCTTTGCTCCTGCCTCCCCAGGTCACCTTGTTCTCCTTCTTCAGCCGCCTCCTGGCGTTGGCGAACCAGGTGGAGACCTGCGTCAGCGTCATCTTGGTGATGATGGCCAGCATGATCTTCTCGCCTTTTGTCGGGTATGGATTCTTCCTGTGCTCGTTGAGCCAGGCTTTCAGGGTGCTGGTGCTCTCCCGGGTAGCGTTCTTGGGCCTGGCCGGGTCACCATACTGAAACTGGCCGTATGGGTAGAAGGCGGGGGACGTGTGCGCTGCGAAGCTGGCAGGATGGACACCAGGACTGTCTTTGAGCTCATACTGGGATCCCTAAACAATAAATAAATACATCTTAGTAGTTGCATGTGTATTATACACTAGTTGCACTGCAAATGTTACAGTTTAAGCATTGTTGCACTTAATTCCAAATCTACTTCAGCAAGTGAAAAAGTGGGAATATGTCGTCCCCCCCCCCCCCCCCTCTCCCCCCCACCACCCCCCGCGCCCCCATTAAAAACATTCAAGAGTTACAGTTGCACCTGACTCAGAGCTTTCCACAAATAAGCTTCTCAACTTGCAGCATGCCATATGCCAGGCCCGCGGCACCTGCGACGGCGCAGCTCCACTCTGCGACCTTTTATTAGCAAATATTTTTCATCCACCGTCACGATTCAAAGTAACGAGCAGAGAGAAAGTTTTGTGTCGAGGCACATGGCGCACGTAGACTGACAGCTTTAAGGTGCGCCTGCCAAAACTCTTCTACACACTCTGACAAACAAGTTGGAAGGCCTGGGTTAAGTTTTTTTTTTTTTTTCTTTCTTTTTTAACTCGCAGTGCCACACAGTAACACTTTATGCCAATTGTAATCCCACGAGAGGCTGTTTCATTTTTCTTTGAATGCACCTCTCGATTGGGACGATCATTTCAAGCTCGTATTTTGGAGAAGGGTTCTTGTTTTGAAGCTCAGGCTCCGCTTTGGCCGTGTATGGGCCGGCTGCATACATTAGCCAACACATTAACACCTTCCTGTTAATTATTCTCACCAGGTGTGTGCTTCTCGGCCCACAAATCTTTGACAGATTTTCATGGAGACAAACCCGCTGTCCTCTTGCATTTGAAACCAAAAACAGAGAGCTCTCTCTTCCTCCATGGTTCATTTCTTTTTGTCTGTCATGTCAGAATATTCTTATTTTCTGAGAATAATTATAGAAACAATTCGAAGGCTGAGCACAACTTTTTTTCCCCCCCTCCCCTGCTCGCTGATACTCCCAGGCCTGTTTTCTAGTCCATTCATTATTATTCTTCGCATTATCCAGCAGCAGTAGACACATGAATAGTCTTCAATTTTGTTTTTATTTCAAAAAGATAATTTAGATGTCTATTCTGTAGTCTTCGTTCTCTGATCAAACTTTTCAATTTGCAGCCAAGCAAAATAGACGAGCCAAACTCGATCAATTGTATGGATTTCCTTCGCAAAGTCGCACAGGCGCTTGTATTAATTGGTCGAGCCCGACTTTATGAAGCCTTTGTTATTTGTTCTCCTCCAACGAGAAACGCGAAGCCACAATAATCGCCCGCACACGGCCAAGAGAGAAACATTAATTCTTACCATTTGTGAAAAAAGAGCCAAGTCCGCGCTGGTGTACGGTAAGAAAGCGCTGTAGTTGTGTGCGTACGGGTTGGCGTACATGCCCAACACGGACGTGACGGCCGCCGCGGTGGCGGACGGACTTCCCCCGATTTCCGTGCTCCCTCCCCGGGACGAAGGCGTAAGCACTCCCGGTCTCTCGCTCCCGTACACCGCCTGGGAGGCACTTAAGTACTGCGGGTAGCCTAGCTGGGGGAAAGACATCTCCACCGCCGAACTGTCGCACAGCACTGAGGTCCGACAAACTGTGCGCAAATAATAACAATAATAATAAAAAAAAAAAAAGTATGCAAGGGAGGGGGAAAAAAAGAAAGGGAAAAAAAAAAAAGGAGCCCAACGGAGCAAAGGCAAGTGTTTCAAGCCAAAGTCGCAGATACTATAGACATGCAGCGGTGTGCAATCAAAACAAACCGCTCTGAAATCTCGGCTTCCCCTCTTTTCTCGCGCAAAAAGTCCGCTGGATGTGATCTGATCAACAATTGCGCTCCGACTGACGCGCCTGGCCCTGAGGTCTCCAGGCTGATCTCTCAGATACAATTTGAAGTTGATGCTTTGATTGGCATCCCCTACTTGAGCCTGCAAGCTCCTCCTAGTTTGGAGCAATGTGGATAATGTGAATAAAGAGTGAGCACATTGGCTGGGGCCTCTCTCTCTCTCTCTCTCTCTCTCTCTCTCTCTCTCTCTCTCTCTCTCTCTCTCTCTCTCTCTCTCTCTCTCCCTCTCCCTCTCTTTCTCCCTCCATCCCTCGCTCTCTCTCCCTCCGTGTTTGGACTTATTGTATGTTAAATGTTCAAGCATTAGAGTCCATTCACCGAAGGCTTTGATTGTTGTATGACAACCTGTCTACACGATTTTACAGCTGTCCGACACAGGGGGAAGTAAACCCGTCAGAAGAAGGAACTTACTTTGAATAGATTAAAATTGTAATTAAATAGAAAAAAAAAAAAAAAAAAAAACACCTCACAGATGAAATAGTATTTGGTAACGCTGACTATACTTTTGCGGTTTTTAATTTAAACTTCATATGCGCTTTCTTTCTGTCTTTCTTTCTTTCTTTCTTTCTTTCTTTCTTTCTCTCAATATTTTACAGTTTTATGCTTGCGAATAAGACACGATTTTCTTAATCGCGACACACTTTAGAATTAATATTTTAATCAGATAAATAAATACACATATTATCGCATCTAAGCAATACATTGATTTAATTAAAAAAAAATATATATATATATAAAAGTTGTTCGAAAAACATTTCTCGACTTTACCCAAAACAGTTAACCCAATGCAAATTAGTCGGTGTTATTTATTAATCACGTCTTTTTTTTATTGTCTTTGATTCGTTCATAAAGGTTTAATCAGCCAAATTCTTTCTCCCTCCCCCCATGCTCTGTCTCCGCTCTCTCTCTCGCTCGCTCGCTCTCTCTCTCTCTCTCTCTCTCTCTCACACACACACACACACACACACACACACACACACACACACACACACACACACACACACACACACACACACACACACACACACCACTGCTCTATCCGAGTGTGTGTGTGGACTTACACCAGATTGTTGTTGTCTTTTGTAACAACACAGCCACTTCACGTTTCCTTGCTTTGGGTGAAAAGGAGTGAGAGGGGAAAAAAAGGCGATGGACACCAGCCTGCAGGTCGCTTCACGCGCCGCGTATTTTCAAACATATTCAATTTAAATGAGCACTAACAGTTTAAATGACTCAACTTCTGAAAAAGTGAGTGCGATGGCTCAAAAAAATATATGCTTTTTATTGCAACGGTGACTTTTTCCATTTTGAAACAATGGGATTTACATTTTAAACAATTTTGTATACTCTGTCAACTGATTGGGAATTAAAAAAAACCAAACATAAAAACAGTTAAAGTAATTTTGGTCAGCTCTTTTTGAGCTACTTATCCAATTTCCAGCTCCCAATAAGAACCAGGTCGGGTACTAACCTCTGCGTAAAAAGCTGTCCACTTCTGACACGGCCATGTGGTTCGCGGGAGGAGGTGCTCATATTTTAACAGTTTTATTTGATTTGATTCTCATATCACCCACCTCCCGAGTCAAAGGGGGTATTCTGTAGATCGAGATTTAATGCCTTAACGACTGAAGCCCAAGAAGTCAGTAGATTTTGATCTGCACCAGATGGCTCCGAGTGGATATTGCCGAGCGCCGAGGATCTGTTAAAAATATCTGAGGGGCACTGATGGTAATCTGGGTAACACATCAGAAAGGAGGGGAGGAATGGCAATTGTGATAACCTGCTGGAAATGTGTGCAGGGGGCTAAATGTGAAGGCTGTGGTGGGCTGGCGGAGGGATGGCAGAGAGGAACGAGGCTGGAAATAACGCAAAATTGAAACGGAAGGAGCGAGACAAATAAAAAAGTAATACATCAATATTAACGGCAGTAATGTTTTGCAAAGCATGCACGAGTGATATAATACTTTATAGATTAAATTGGGATTTTGTTATAAATGTTTGGGGTTTTTTTCCAGAGGAGAAAAAAAAAAGTATAATAAATGTGTAAACAATGACACGTGTTGAGGAGCAATAAACTGTTAACTGATTTATTGAGTCTTGTTAAACTCTTATTACCACAACGAGCTCTTCACGCTCAACCAAGTGAGAGAGATCAAGAAAGAAGGAGCACGGGGGGGAAAAAATTAATAATGAAATTAACAATAAAAAACTTTGTTCCGGATCTTCTCGTCGTCTGTATCCTTCTTGAAACTCCTCCACCTCTCGTTTACTTTCAGGGCTGCGCTTCAAACCAGTTAAACCATCTGGATCGTCGCTTCCTGTTGTACGCGCACGATCCCCGCGCGCACGCACGTGCATACGTACGCACTGCCGTAATGATTTTTTTATTATTTTTTTTATCTTTCTAAAGCTCTCCCCATTAAAAAAAAAAAAAAAAGATAAAAATCCTCAGGCTTCTATCAGATAGTTTTATCATGTAAATCTACAGGAGGCTCTTCATAAGCTGTTATGCCTTAATGGCCACATTCTAATAAGTCACTCAGGTGGTCCACAAGTGCTTTTATTTCAAATTTCCCTCTTCCAATTTTATATTTGCACTTTTTTTTTTTTTTTTTGCCATACCACTATCCCTTTTGTAGAAAATATGTTTTATGCATATCCATTTAAAATTCCTAAGAACTGCCAAATATACTTTTCATTTGTACATTGACGTAAAATCTACTCTTAAGTAAAAAAAATAAATCACTCACTGCGACTGTTGCCTACAAAAACTTAAAGGCATCAAAGAATCAGACTCTCTCTCTCTCTCTCTCTCTCTCTCTCTCTCTCTCTCTCTCTCTCTCTCTCTCTCTCTCTCTCTCTCTCTCTCTCTCTCTCTCTCTCTCTCTCTCTCTCATCCAATCATAATTCATGTTGTAAGCAGTGCACCTACTGTACATTTGAGATTAGATCCCCCACTTATCTAAACAGAACAACATATTGGCAAAAGAAAATTACCCTCCTTTAATGCTTTAGTATATAAACAAGTGGACATATTTTTCTATGTAAACAGATACGGAGACAATGTGGTTCATTAAATTCGTGTGTGTGGCTGTGATCAATCTAATTTGGACATTTTTGGAAGCAAATGACAACAGCTGATATTGTTCTTAAATAACATATGTTTGCATAAAAAAATTATATATATTTTTTTAATGAACTTTTCACTCGGAATACTTAATGTATAGAGTTTATTTAACTTGCAAGTCACTTGGACATTTAACTTGTGAAATTAGAGCGTGGCGTTATGAGGGCATAGTCATGTCACAATAATATCCCACTCAATTTAATAAAAATGGGCCGTATGTGTGCTCGGACTTTGGAGGACTGAGGCCAATAGGCAGACCTGAACGACTCCAGTAGAAGTCAAAGAGAGTGAACCTGCATTACAATAACATCGGTTATGTTGACAGTTGGCTACCACCGCAGAGGTCAAGGGTGTCTCTGTGAACTAATAACTATGGTGAAAGATACTCCTTTCCTGCCTCTGGGAGTGCCAAAGTTGAGAAAAGGTTAAGAATCTGCAGAATGTTCCTTTTGTGCTTTCCTCGCAGATTATCAAATTAAGCGTTGAAACCAAAACTCCTTTTACCCCTGAAGAGAAAAGATTAGATGAGTATCAATAATATTAATGGATCGCCGCAGTGTTAGGCGTCTTCCTTTTAATATTGTGTACAAGCTTGTACACGCACTCATGCACTGGTTGGAGTAGACTCCCTGAACTGCGTCAGAGCGACTGAAGTATTCAGCTGTGGTTTAGAGTCGGAGGACCACTGGTGTTACTGTGAGACATTTGATACATAGACAACTGCACCACACCTATACGTAAGGAAACTAGGAATTTCCTGGATAATAAAATAGGTCTATTCTGGGTTTAAGAAGGTCAAGACATTATGCACTTGACAGCTAAACAGTTGGAGGGATGATACGACTCAATTGTGACAAAACGATGAGCTTCTGGGCTTGAATTCTTGCCAGGTTAAAAGAGCTTTGCACTACTTATATCTATTACTCTTTGTGCAAGTTCAGTCCTGTAAGAAATGCTCACATCTATTGATGTGTGAAATTAGCAAATATTTCGATAGACTTGCATTGGGATGGTTTTCATAGATCTCCTAAGGCTAACAGTCGAGGCTTCAGCAAGGATACTTTGAATCTTTTTGAAATGTCACACAAATTGTGTGACATTTTTATGATGTCAACAGCTTGGGACACATCCTCTTTACATTTACTCTGACCTCTGGTGGCCAAAGTGATTATGACAGTAACAAAGGAGTAAGTCAAATAACATCAAATCAAATGTCAAGGGACAACGCGATACTAAACTCTGAACCCTTTGTGTCTGACTACATACACAAGTCAGTGCAGTTCGCTGCTGTAATATACATGATGTAATGTGCATCATGGATACAATACAGCTTATGCTGGCTACAGTTTGAAACCAATTCTTCATATTTTTCTAAAGTTAACCACATAAAGTTGGTGGTGAAATCTACGCAATTTATGTATTTTGCACAACTTTTCAAAAGACTTTTCCTCAAATGTACAGACATCAGTTTTTGGAAGAAAAATATTTCCAGACGTCAAAATGTGGGACGGGCTTCCTCTGGGGGGATGCTAGAGAGCCTGTGAGGGTCATGGGGACTTCATTTCCTATCATGATTTATCGGTTTGATTTTGGAAAATAAATAATATAATAGATAAGTTTAAGTAGATGGTAATGCTTTTATGAAAATAACTTTTATCATAGGATAGATTAACCAATAACAAAAATAATTGAATAAGTGTTTGTACCAAACTATAGTGGAACAGTTATAACAGTTGCAGACTATAAATATATGACAACCTATGGACAGCATCGAATTAGCTTATATAAAAAGAGTAATATTATTGTCTATTGATCCCAAGTTCAGAATAATATCTTGCCTTTAACCAAAAGTTGCTGTTTTGTGTGAGACAAAGCTTTAGATTTGTATTTCAAACAGCAGGACTGACTTTAATATTCCTATTAAATCAAGACTTCATGTTCTGTGGCCTCCCGAACATAAATATATATATATAAAAAAACAAAAACATTTACTATACTTGACTTGCTATAAAATGTGTTTTTAACTGTGTTGTAGCAGACATTGTACTGATATGCGTAGCGGCAACATTTTGTGACTTCGCCAGGCACGTTAAACACAATCCCTTCCTCATTATGTTGATTAAAAGCCTTGTCCGTATAGGTGTATTTCATGGCGCACACTTCCAGCGGCTTATCTTGTCCCGTTATTCAACAATGATGGGCGACCGCGGCAAGAACAATTCCACCGCCGCCGCTGCTCAAGGTGTAATAAATTTATACCGAAACAAGCGTAAACACTAAGAGGAGAGGGTGTTAGTTCATAATGATCAAGCATTGTCATGATTAAGTATTTCCTTCAAATAAAACCCACTCACTACTGCATGGAGACAAAGTTGTAGTGAAAACACGGTATCCTCATTATTGTTGACAAGTTTCTTTTAACTCATACTGGCTTTTAACCACATACCATAAAAAAAAAAGACAACAGGCAAGGATCTGACTCCTTTCCTCCCAAGGGTATTCCCAGGGGTAGGTAATGAACGGGTGGGCCCGGATTCTGATGTGGTTAGGGGCCAAGGGGAAAGAAATGTGAGAAGGGGTGTTAATTGTTTTGGCTCTTTGCTGGGGAAACATATCAACATTAGATCTAATGGAGGTTAAAGACTCTCATTGCCATAGGGGCCGGAGCTAATGAATAGCTAAAGCTAGCCAAGACGAGAGTGAACGAGTGAGGGATGGAGTGAGAGAGCAGTAAGGAGAGGAGGTAGCGTTTACTTTAGAACGGTTTTAACGGCATTGGACTGAGCGTTTCACGATCCTGCTGGAACGAACGTGACGAACACGAAGACCTTCTGGGAGTGTGTGTACATATATGTATAATACATATATCTCTAAAGTGATACAGCTTTAATCACCTGTGAATATGTGGACCGGCTGTCGTCAAACCTGTTGCACTTACATTCATAAATATTATACAGCACACTTTTGATCACAAGAGCAAAGACGGCGCAAGCTAATTAACCAATTTGGCAATTCAGAAAATAATTCCATTACTTGGTATTTAACTTCTTCATGAATAATAAATCAAATTGTCGTGAGCCAACAGGCTGTAAGCTCCCCGTCTATATGTGCATATCAGCAAAATTCAGTTGCAGATGTATGCTAAGTACAGCAAATGTGTAAGATGTACAGACACACACACACACACACACACACACACACACACACACACACACACACACACACACACACACACACACACACACACACACACACACACACACACACACACACACACACACAAAAAGACTTTGGACAAAGAGAGAAGTGATATCAAAGTCCTTGTTTTGTCCCACATATAATTTTATGCAAAATCTGAATAGGAGAGACTCAAACATTGGTTTGACACACTAGATTGAAAATATTCATAAGAGTTAGTCTCTCATTTCAGATGTTTATTTGCTGCCTCAGAAATGATGAAAAAATTGGGAGCATGCAAATCTGCTTTCAGATGATACAATTCCCACGTTTATTTATGAACAGAGTTAATTGAATTTTAGGGAACGGCCTTCTTGGGGATTTTTTATTTTTTTTTAATTCCTTTTACACTGAAGTATTCTTTTGAAATTACATCCTTTGATAGTGGTGTAAAGGATAGACTTATAGATAAAATGATCAACAGACAGCATGACAAATGGAATTTTAATGAGGCTGTTCCTTTCATCTGTTATCATGTTGTGCTGCTTTTCTCTTTGGTGTGTCTTTGTTCTAACTATTGATAGTAGTTGAAACCTGCTGTTTTTATGTTGCTGGACATGCTCCCCAGGACGCCTCGGCCTCTCACTCTAAACTACACTACTAT
Source organism: Lipophrys pholis (assembly GCF_963383615.2). Classification (NCBI taxonomy): domain Eukaryota; kingdom Metazoa; phylum Chordata; class Actinopteri; order Blenniiformes; family Blenniidae; genus Lipophrys; species Lipophrys pholis. Next base: position 13,407,418 of record NC_137639.1, on the reverse strand, counting down.
CACCTTGATCACAGATCAGACTGACTCTGGTTCAGTTGCTGTGGGGTTTAACTTCCTGGAGTGTTTATTGGGTTCTAAATGCATAAGTCTGGAAAAACTGGAAATGAAAAAAAGTCACACACTTCAGATATTGCTGTCGAATGTAATTGCTGACCTAAAATAGACATTTTGTTTTGCAGTTTGTTGCAGGAAGTTTGGAGTAAAAGTGTAAAAGTTGTTTTTTTCCTTAGGAAAAAAAAAAAAAATAGAGCAAGTTAATATTTATAATTTTCCAGTTTCATACAAATAACATACCTCCCCAAAAATAGTTTCAGTTGATTTTTATTGACATACATGGGAGCAGAAACTGCAGTTAAGATTGGAAATCTATGTCGTGATTGCACCGCAGAAGGCTAACCGTTTAAGTCACCCTATAACCTTGAGTGTTATAAGGTCACGGAAAGAAACAGCAGTCTGCCAAACTCACTTACGTAGTAATGAGTTATATACACCGCTGATCTGGGGCAGAGTTAGCAGTGGTTAAGTGAAAACACCTGATCAAAAAAGGATTTTAGTTAGTCCACAGACTATTGAAGTAACGGATCATAGGCTCTTTTGTTTGAAATTGAACAAACTAAACATTGTGGGGGGAAAAGAGTTGCTTCGTCGATGACTTATGTGCTAAAAGTACATCTGGAGACTAAATTATATACTTATGGAAGGTCTGTTTATTTCCTTTGACATACTACAGCGTCTGTGATGAGCATTTGTAGGATGGGCAAACTGACACGTTTTTTTTCAAGAGTACATGGAATCTTGTTTTTTACATTCTAAGCACTTAATGTCGAAATGTACTTTGCACTGTACAAGCAGCCGGTTATTGCATCATTACTGGTCG